>NC_058081.1:172004909-172668659 GCF_014858855.1 Bufo gargarizans
AGCCATCAATATAAGACAGTGAGGGGGAGGGGGGGGGGGTCAACCACAACCCCTGCGGATCAGCTACAGTGCTTGTGCAAGTGATGTGGCTTCTTCATTGTTTACATGTGCAGTGGACAGGTTTAGGTTCCAACGCTTTGCTGGGTCTCCTGGACACTGTCAAGGTGTCACCACATGTTGCTACTCTCGGAAAGGGATGGTAAGGCGTGGTGCATCCCAATGGGAAATTAGTCCAGAGAGCCAGGTTTTGCAGTAAACCAGAGTGTTTCTTTACTGGAGGAACTCAAGTGCAAAACGTGACTGGAGAAGTCAGCTCAGTGCCTTGCCTATATTCTCACTGTCAGAAGAAGGTCCTGTGCTAAGTAAAGGCCTGAGCTAGCTGTCCTACTCCCATTGTCAGGAGGTTGGTAACCTAACCAAAAGGCTGGTGGCCTGGGGTCTGTGGCTCAGTTGTACGGCTGGCCCGCTGGTCAAAGGGCTGGAGACTGAGGGCCTATGGCAGAGTATCCCCATCTCAGCGTCTTCTTCTGTTCACTGTTCTGTAAACACTGGTCTACCTGCAGACAACTAATGGCTCTAACTGCTCTCCTTTTATACAGTTTCCAATTGAACGAGAACCTTCTAGTGGGAGGGATCGAGTGAGAAGTACAGTCTAAAAAGAAACAATGTTGCCGTTTAAAGGGCTTCTGTCACCCCACTAAAGTCCTTTTTTTTTTTTTAGGCTAGTTACATTCCTTATAGTGCGATATATGAAAATATAATGGTGTTACTTACTTTCATTCAGCCGTTTCTTATAAAAATGAAATTTTATAATATGTAAATCAGGTCTCTACCAGCAAGTAGGGCGTCTACTTGCTGGTAGCCGCCGCAAAAAAACGCCCCCTCGTCGACGAGGAGGCGTTTTTTTGCGGCGGCTACCAGCAAGTAGACGCCCTACTTGCTGGTAGAGACCTGATTTACATATTATAAAACTTCGTTTTTATAAGAAACGGCTGAATGAAAGTAAGTAACACCATTATAACTTCATATATCGCACTATAAGGAATGTAACTAGCCCAAAAAAATAAAATGACTTTAGTGGGGTGACAGAAGCCCTTTAAGTCTGCCATAGACTTGTATAAAGTTTCAATACAAATCTAAGGGAAAGACTATGCAGTTTTTCAAGACATAAACAAATCTTCAGACATAAACAACAGAGTTAAAGTAGATAATCAAAAGGTCAGTGTGTTTTTTCCCCTCAAAAACTTTGTATAGTACCTTATAGTAAATGTGGAATATTTCTAATGCCTCAGTGCATATATAGAAATCCCCAAAGACTTTCAGTATTAGCTGGCTGTGCATTAACCCTTTCCACAGTGCAGTGCTTATATAGTGCAATAATAGTGCAAATGAACAAGATATATTACAAAAAACATATAAAATGCAGTTCAACAATATAAAACAGTATAAGTGTACATAATGGCATAAATCGCAGTGCAATAAAGTAATGAGTTTATAGCTTTGCATAGTAACAATAGGGTCAAATATCCTATAGTGCAAAGTATTTTTGCAAGACCAAGATCCTCCTCAAAAGGAAGGGCTATAAAGGTTTTTGAACACAAATGCTGTGGACACTCACTCTGAATGGAGCGTATATAGTGCCTACAGGCATGAACTACGTGTGGCTAGCATTACAATGCTTCTATGAGTCACCACAGTCTTTCCTGAAAAAAACTGAAAGAAACTTTGTAATGCACTTTTCTCACAAGGGACTCAAAGCATAGTCTGTCAACCAGTTGTAATGTCCTATGTAGACAGCAGGTTATGTTATTTATCCCTCAAATGCCAAGAGCAAAGGATGATCTTTGTCTGATCCAGGTAATGAGTTCCAGAGAATGGGGGCATCATGACAGAAGGCTCTGGTTCCAGTTTTATGGTGGATCCTGCATATAGACAGGTTAATCTCAGAGGACAGGGAGGGGTGTGGGGCTTCAGTAGTCCTTTTAAGTAGTTGAGGCGTAAGTTGTTAAAGGCTTTAAAGGTCAGCATATGTGAAAAGGTATTCTCAATTTCACGGGCAGCCAGTACAGTGAGTGAAGGATTGGTGTTATAGGAACATATGGAGCTTGTTTGGTTATTAAACTAGCTGCATTTTAGATTAACAGAGGAGGTGTATAGATTTTTCTTGGAGGCCTATATGTGAGGTTATGAAGGTGTGTACCTGTGTGGATAGAATAAAGTGTTTGACTTTTGCAAGGTTCCTCAGGAACATCTTTACCCTAATTGTTTACAGGAGTTATCCACATTTTGCATATTGGCAGCGTATATGGAATAAAATGGATACGGTTGCGTGCATGAGGCCTAATACGCAAGTGTGAAAGTGACCTATGACTTCGGCTTAAGTAGACATCTTGTCTTACAAGTACAATTACAGTTATAGACTGTAGCATGTCTATAACCGGGGGAGAAATTCCTCTGCATGCGGTCCGCAGAACGGCAATCCCCAGCAAAAAATGCATACAATGGAGGATGCCGGGGAGGACCGCATGCACCACAAGGACATCTTACACAAAATAATACAATGTGCAGATGACAAAATATATAAATACAAAAATCACTGCAAATAATGCACCAAAATGATACGCAACTGACAATACTAGCTAATTCCTCAAGCCGATGTTAAAAGCTGAGAACTTTGACAATATTTTCCAGTCAGGAACATATCAGAGCCCCTCATGCCCCGGAATCCTCCATTGTATGAATTTTTTGCTGGGGATTGCCATTCTGCGGACCGCAGGCGGAGGAATTGCTCCCCCGGTTATAGACATGCTACAGTGTTTGGGTTTGGAGAATTTCCACACTTTTTTCAGTGTGTTTTAATTCACTCTGCAATAAAGCCCAGCTCTATGGAGCGTATGGCTTATTGTCGTCCTATGTACAGATACGCCCTCTCTGCTGTGGAACTCTGCAGCTCCTCCAGGGTTACCTTAGGTCTCTGTGCTGCTCCTATGATTAATGTCCTTCTTGCCCAGTCCGTGAGTTTTGGTGGGCGGGCGTCTCTTGGCAGGTTTGCTGTTGTGCCATGTTCTTTCCATTTAGTTATGATAGATTTGATGGTGCTCCTGGGGATCATCAAAGATTTGGATATTTTTTTTTATAACCTAACCCTGACTTGTACTTCTCAACAACATTGTCCCTTGCCTGTTCGGAAAGTTCCTTGGTCTTAATGGCAGTGTTTAGTTAGTGATGCCTCTTGCTTAGCTGTTGCACCTTCTGGGGCCTATAAAAAAAGGTGTGTATATGTAATGACAGATCATGTGACACTTAGATTGCACATAGGTGACATCATTTCACTAATTATGTGACTTCTGAAGGTAATTGGTTGCACCAGAGCTTTTTATGGGCTTCCTAACAAAGGGGTGAATGCATACGCACATGCCAATTTTCTGTTTTCTATTTCTAAACAATAGATTTATTAATATATTTTTTTCCATTTCAGTTAGACTATTGTGTTCTGATCCATCACATAAAATTCTGATTAACAAAACATTAAACTTAAGGCTGTAATGTAACAAAATACGAAAAAAGTCAAGGGGGGTGAATACTTTTGCAAGGCACTGTATATATAGATACATATACATAGCCGTATGGATATAAAGATAAGAAAAAATATAGGTAAAGAAGATCATCCAGATATAACCTGAGCGGTGATAGAGGGTACCCACAGTCAACCCTGAAAGATGCATTTAAACATACGCTTCAACTGGATCGCACAAGCCTATTGGTACCCAAACAAGAGAATGCAGTGAAACAGGCTGATATCTACCTTTGATGCAGGTAATGCACAAATAAAGGAAGTCTTAAATAAATATTGGTCCATTCTTTCTATGGACCCTGACTTATCGGACGTAGTGACTAACTACCCGAACATTACATATCAGAGAGGGAGGAGTCTAAGGGATCGGTTGGTGCATAGCCACTACGCTCCTACCACTCCAGCCGGTACCTGGCTTGACCGCAGACCAACAGGCATGTCGGTGCGGGTCTTGCAAGGCCTGTGAATTCATCTCCACCTCGAAAATAGTCACTTGTTCGGTAACTAACCAGGTTTTTCAAGTCAGGGAGTTTGTGAACTGTAGGAGTAGAGGAGTCATCTACATCTGCCAATGCCCATGCCCTAAGGATTATATTGGCAAAACCATTAGGGAATTGAGAAGAAGGGTGTGTGAGCATGTCAATGACGTTTACAAGAAAAACATCATGCCTGTAGCATGCCATATTCAGGAGCCACATGGCGGTGATCCAAGGGCTCTCAAGTTTTCTGTTCTGGATTTGGTACCACTGTCACCTAGAAGGGGGGATCTGAGTGGATCTATCGATTTTGGTCACAGTCACTTGTGGGCAGTAATAATAGATTAACTTTCAGTTGCTTTCTGTGAGGGACTTTAGATATTGGTCGCTCCACTCCCCTCTCTCTCCCTTCTTTCTCAGTTACCCCTCTCTTCTTCATAGTCTCTTGGTCTGTCACTTTTTTCAATTATCTGTATTTGGCCTCATGCACACGACCGTTGTGTGCATCCGTGGCCGTTGTGCCGTTTTCCGTTTTTTTTTCGCGGACCCATTGACTTTCAATGGGTCCGTGGAAAAATCGGAGAATGCACCGTTTTGCAGCCGAGGCCGTGATCCGTGTATCCTGTCCGTCAAAAAAATATGACCTGTCCTATTTTTTTGACGGACAACGGTTCACGGACCCATTCAAGTCAATGGGTCCGTGAAAGAACACGGATGCACACAAGATTGGCATCCGTGTCCGTGATCCGTGGCCGTAGGTTGCTTTCATACAGACGGATCCGAAGATCCGTCTGCATAAAAGCTTTTTCTGATCTAAGTTTTCACTTCGTGAAAACTCATTTCCGACAGTATATTCTAACACAGAAGCGTTCCCATGGTGATGGGGACGCTTCTAGTTAGAATACACTGCAAACTTTGTACAAGACTGCCCCCTGCTGCCTGGCAGCACCCGATCTCTTACAGGGGGATATGATAGCACAATTAACCCCTTCAGGTGCGGCACCTAAAGGGGTTAATTGTACTATCATATTCCCCTGTAAGAGATCAGGGCTGCCAGGCAGCAGGGGGCAGACCCCCCCCCAGTTTGAATATCGTTGGTGGCACAGTGTGCCCCCACCATCGCCCCCCCCTCCCTCCCTCTATTGTATTAAATCGTTGGTGGCACAGTGTGCCAACCACCATCGGCCCCCCTCCCTCCCTCTATTGTATTAAATCGTTGGTGGCACAGTGTGCCAACCACCATCGGCCCCCCTCCCTCCCTCTATTGTATTAAATCGTTGGTGGCACAGTGTGCCAACCACCATCGCCCCCCCCCCCCCCTCTATAGCAGTAACATTGGTGGCAGTGTGCGGTCTCAACAGTGGAAGATTCATACTTACCTGCTTGCTGCTGCGATGTCTGTGTCCGGCCGGGAGCTCCTCCTACTGGTAAGTGACAGTTCTTTAGCAATGCGCCGCACAGACCTTTCACTTACCAGTAGGAGGAGCTCCCGGCCGGACACAGACATCGCAGCAGCAAGCAGGTAAGTATGAATCTTCTACTGTTGAGACCGCACACTGCCACCAATGTTACTGCTATAGAGGGAGGGGGGGGGCGATGGTGGTTGGCACACTGTGCCACCAACGATTTAATACAATAGAGGGAGGGAGGGGGGCCGATGGTGGTTGGCACACTGTGCCACCAACGATTTAATACAATAGAGGGAGGGAGGGGGGGCGATGGTGGGGGCACACTGTGCCACCAACGATATTCAAACTGGGGAGGGGGGGGCTGCCCCCTGCTGCCTGGCAGCCCTGATCTCTTACAGGGGAATATGATAGTACAATTAACCCCTTTAGGTGCCGCACCTAAAGGGGTTAATTGTGCTATCATATCCCCCAGTAAGAGATCGGGTGCTGCCAGGCAGCAGGGGGCAGTCTTGTACAAAGTTTGTAGTGTATTCTAACCTGAAGCGTCCCCATCACCATGGGAACGCCTCTGTGTTAGAATATACTGTCGGATCTGAGGTTCACGAAGTAGCTCATATCCGACAGTATGTTCTAACATAGAGGCGTTCCCATGGTGATGGGGACACTTCAAGTTAAAATATACCATCGGATTGGAGAAAACTCCAATCCGATGGTATAAAAGAACTCCAGACTTTACATTGAAAGTCAATGGGGACGGATCCGTTTGAAATGGCACCATATTGTGTCAACATCAAACGGATCCGTCCCCATTGACTTGCATTGTAATTCAGGACGGATCCGTTTGGCTCCGCACGGCCAGGCGGACACCAAAACGACTTTTTTTTCATGTCCGTGGATCCTCCAAAAATCAAGGAAGACCCACGGACAAAAAACGGTCACGGATCACGGACCCACGGACCCCGTTTTTGCGGACCGTGAAAAAAAACTGTCGTGTGCATGAGGCCTTTGTCAGTGAACCGGTTACTAGGTCCCTAATTAGGCCTGTGATGCAGGAAGCATCCAAATGGTTCTATATCGAAATGTCGGAGGAAAACATAATTCCTCCAGACACACTAATTGTTTTATAAACCTTTAGGCGTCTTTTGGGGGTTTCGTGACGATTAAGATAAGTGTGGAAAAGTATTTGAATTATCCAATTTTCTCTTTTATAAATGAAGAACTTGTGGCTATAGCTGTGTCCCTGTTGGGTACATTGAGTGCATTAAGAAGTTTTGTTTTGATGGGAGGTCTACTATCACCGATATGGGATGGTGGTAAATGTAATCATATATTGACGAACTGACTGTTGTTCAAGATATGGCATTAATAGAGGGTCCGTTTGTTCTGGTACACCCTATATGTACTTGCCGAATGGATGAATAGGTTATCACTAATGCTGCCCATAACACCATTCTAATATGGGGTCCTCTCTCCCATATATATACCCTATATCTATATCCATGATGGGTAATATATACAACCCTGCCTAATAAGGCTGTCCCCTTTCTCAGCATTTGAGCACACATCGGGTGGAACACACATGCATGTGACCGGAAGTATCAGGGCTGGCACTCTCGCTTTATTCATGGGTGCTGCAAGGCGGGAATGCATGTAAGCACTCTGCTCTATTTAAATGGGACACAGTGTGTCTTATTCGAATATACATCTGAGATGGAGGATCTTGTTGAGCGGTCATGAGATTAATTGAACGGCATATGTAAGTAAATCTGGCCCACGGGGCCATGCAGTGCATTATGAGATACAGTTGCAAAAAAAAGTATGTGAACCCTTTGGAATGATATGGATTTTTGCACAAATTGGTCATAAAATGTGATCTGATCTTCATCTAACTCACAACAATAGACAATCATAGTTTGCTTAAATTAATAACACACAAAGAATTAGATGTTACCATGTTTTTATTGAACACACCATGTAAACATTCACAGTGCAGGTAGAAAAAGTACGGGAACCCCTAGATTAAAGACATCTCCAAGAGCTAATTGGAGTGAAGTGTCAGCCAACTGGAGTCCAATCAATGAGATTGGAGGTGTTGGTTACAGCTGCCCTGCCCTATAAAAAACACACACCAGTTCTGGGTTTACTTTTCACAAGAAGCATTGCCTGATGTGAATGATGCCTCGCACAAAAAGGCTCTCAGAAGACCTACGATTAAGAATTGTTGACTTGCATAAAGCTGGAAAGGGTCATAAAAGTATCTCCAAAAGCCTTGCTGTTCATCAGTCCACAGTAAGACAAATTGTCTATAAATGGAGAAAGTTTAGCACTGCTACTACTCTCCCATGGAGTGGCCGTCCTGTAAAGATAACTGAAAGGGCACAGCGCAGACTGCTCAGTGAGGTGAAGAAGAATCCTAGAGTGGCAGCTAAAGACTTACAAAAGTCTCTGGCATATACTAACATCCCTGTTAGCGAATCTACGATACGTAAAACACTAAACAAGAATAGATTTCATGGGAGGATACCACAGAGGAAGCCACTGCTGTCAAAAAAAACCATTGCTGCACGTTTAAAGTTTGCACAAGAGCACCTGGGTGTTCCACAGCAGTTCTGGCAAAATATTCTGTGGACAGATGAAACCAAAGTTGAGTTGTTTGGAAGAAACACACAACACTATGTGTGGAGAAAAAGAGGCACAGCACACCAACATCAAAACCTCATCCCAACTGTGAAGTATGGTGGTTGGGGCATCATGTTTTGGGGCTGCTTTGCTGCGTCAGGGCCTGGACGGATTGCTATCATCGAAGGAAAAATGAATTCCCAAGTTTATCAGGACATTTTGCAGGAGAACTTAAAGAGGACCTTCCACCGATCCTGACATTGTGAACTAAGTATACAGACATGGAGAGCGGCGCTCGGGGATCTCACTGCACTTACTATTATCCCTGGGCACCACTCCATTCTCCCGCTATGCCCTCCGGTATCTTCGGTCACTAAGTTATAGTAGGCAGAGATTTTGGTCACTAAGTTATAGTAGGCGGAGTCTGCCCTTGTTCTGCTGTAGCTCTGGCCAATTGCAGCGCAGAGCTCACAGCCTAGGAGGTTATTTTCTCCCAGGCTGTGAGCTCTGCGATGCGATTGGCCAGTGCTACAGCAGAACAAGGGCAGACTCCGCCTACTATAACTTAGTGACCGAAGATACCGGAGGGCATAGCGGGAGAACAGAGCGACACCCAGGGATAATAGTAAGTGCAGTGAGATCCCCGGGCGCCGCTCTCCATGTCTGTATACTTAGTTCACAATGTCAGGATCGGTGAAAGGTCCTCTTTAACCACTTCAGCCCCGCTAGCTGAAATCCCCTTCATGACCAGAGCACTTTTTACACTTCGGCACTACACTACTTTCACCGTTTATCGCTCGGTCATGCAACTTACCACCCAAATGAATTTTACCTCCTTTTCTTCTCACTAATAGAGCTTTCATTAGGTGGTATTTTATTGCTGCTGACATTTTTACTTTTTTTGTTATTAATCAAAATGTAACGATTTTTTTGCAAAGAAATGACATTTTTCACTTTCAGATGTAAAATTTTGCAAAAAAAACGACATCCATATATAAATTTTTCGCTAACTTTATAGTTCTACATGTCTTTGATAAAAAAAAAATGTTTGGGCAAAAAAAAAATATGGTTTGGGTAAAAGTTATAGCGTTTACAAACTATGGTACAAAAATGTGAATTTCTGCTTTTTGAAGCAGCTCTGACTTTCTGAGCACCTGTCATGATTCCTGAGGTTCTACAATGCCCAGACAGTAGAAAAACCCCACAAATGACCCCATTTCGGAAAGTAGACACCCTAAGGTATTCGCTGATGGGCATAGTGAGTTCATAGAACTTTTTATTTTTTGTCACAAGTTAGCGGAAAATGATGATGATTTTTTATTTTTATTTTTTTCTTACAAAGTCTCATATTCCACTAACTTGCGACAAAAAATAAAAAATTCTAGGAACTCGCCATGCCCCTCACGGAATACCTTGGGGTGTCTTCTTTCCAAAATGGGGTCACTTGTGGGGTAGTTATACTGCCCTGGCAATTTAGGGGCCCAAATGTGTGAGAAGAACTATGCAATCGAAATGTGTAAAAAATGACCGGTGAAATCCGAAAGGTGCACTTTGGAATATGTGCCCCTTTGCCCACCTTAGCTGCAAAAAAGTGTCACACATCTGGTATTGCCGTACTCAGGAGAAGTTGGGGAATGTGTTTTGGGGTGTCATTTTACATATACCCATGCTGGGTGAGAAAAATATCTTGGTCAAATGCCAACTTTGTATAAAAAAATTGGAAAAGTTGTCTTTTGCCAAGATATTTCTCTCACCCAGCATGGGTATATGTAAAATGACACCCCAAAACACATTCCCCAACTTCTCCTGAGTACGGCGATACCAGATGTGTGACACTTTTTTGATGCAAAGGTAGGCAAAGGGGCACATATTCCAAAGTGCACCTTTTGGATTTCACCGGTCATTTTTTACACATTTTGATTGCAAAGTTCTTCTCACACATTTGGGCCCCTAAATTGCCAGGGCAGTATAACTACGCCACAAGTGACCCCATTTTGGAAAGAAGACACCCCAAGGTATTCCGTGAGGGGCACGGCGAGTTCCTAGAATTTTTTATTTTTTGTCGCAAGTTAGTGGAATATGAGACTTTGTAAGGAAAAAAGAAAAAAAAAGAAAAATCATCATTTTCCGCTAACTTGTGACAAAAAATAAAAAATTCTAGGAACTCGCCGTGCCCCTCACGGAATACCTTGGGGTGTCTTCTTTCCAAAATGGGGTCACTTGTGGCGTAGTTATACTGCCCTGGCAATTTAGGGGCCCATATGTGTGAGAAGTACTTTGCAATCAAAATGTGTAAAAAATGACCGGTGAAATCCAAAAGGTGCACTTTGGAATATGTGCCCCTTTGCCCACCTTTGCATCAAAAAAGTGTCACACATATGGTATCGCCGTACTCAGGAGAAGTTGGGGAATGTGTTTTGGGGTGTCATTTTACATATACCCATGCTGGGTGAGAAAAATATCTTGGTCAAATGCCAACTTTGTATAAAAAAATTGGAAAAGTTGTCTTTTGCCAAGATATTTCTCTCACCCAGCATGGGTATATGTAAAATGACACCCCAAAACACATTCCCCAACTTCTCCTGAGTACGGCGATACCACATGTGTGACACTTTTTTGCAGCCAAGGTGGGCAAAGGGGCACATATTCCAAAGTGCACCTTTCGGATTTCACCGGTCCTTTTTTACACATTTCGATTGCAAAGTTCTTCTCACACATTTGGGCCCCTAAATTGCCAGGGCAGTATAACTACGCCACAAGTGACCCCATTTTGGAAAGAAGACACCCCAAGGTATTCCGTGAGGGGCACGGCGAGTTCCTAGAATTTTTTATTTTTTGTCGCAAGTTAGTGGAATATGAGACTTTGTAAGGAAAAAAGAAAAAAAAAGAAAAATCATCATTTTCCGCTAACTTGTGACAAAAAATAAAAAATTCTAGGAACTCGCCGTGCCCCTCACGGAATACCTTGGGGTGTCTTCTTTCCAAAATGGGGTCACTTGTGGCGTAGTTATACTGCCCTGGCAATTTAGGGGCCCAAAAAAATGTCTGAATGGAGCCTTACAGGGGGTGATCAATGACAGGGGGGTGATCAATGACAGGGGGGTGATCAATGACAGGGGGGTGACCCATATAGACTCCCTGATCACCCCCCTGTCACTGATCACTCCCCCTGTAAGGCTCCATTCAGACGTCCGCATGATTTTTACAGATCCATAGATACATGGATCGGATCCACAAAACACATGGGGACGTCTGAATGGAGCCTTACAGAGGGGTTATCAATGACAGGGGGTGATCAGGGTGATCACCCCCCTGTCACTGATCACCCCCCCTGTAAGGCTCCATTCAGACGTCCGCATGATTTTTACGGATCCATGGATACATGGATCGGATCCACAAAACACATGCGGACGTCTGAATGGAGCCTTACAGGGGGGTGATCAATGACAGGGGGTGATCAGGGTGATCACCCCCCTGTCACTGATCACCCCCCCTGTAAGGCTCCATTCAGATGTCCGCATGATTTTTACGGATCCATGGATACATGGATCGGATCCACAAAACACATGCGGACGTCTGAATGGAGCCTTACAGGGGGGTTATCAATGACAGGGGGTGATCAGGGTGATCACCCCCCCTGTCACTGATCACCCCCCCTGTAAGGCTCCATTCAGACGTCCGCATGATTTTTACGGATCCATGTATACATGGATCAGATCCACAAAACACATGCGGACGTCTGAATGGAGCCTTACAGGGGGGTGATCAATGACAGGGGGTGATCAGGGTGATCACCCCCCTGTCACTGATCACCCCCCCTGTAAGGCTCCATTCAGACGTCCGCATGATTTTTACGGATCCATGGATACATGGATCGGATCCACAAAACACATGCGGACGTCTGAATGGAGCCTTACAGGGGGGTGATCAATGACAGGGGGTGATCAATGACAGGGGGGTGATCAGGGAGTGTATATGGGTGATCACCCGCCTGTCATTGATCACCCCCCTGTAAGGCTCCATTCAGACGTCCGCATGTGTTTTGCGGATCCGATCCATGTATCCATGGATCCGTAAAAATCATGCGGACGTCTGAATGGAGCCTTACAGGGGGGTGATCAATGACAGGGGGGTGATCAATGACAGGGGGTGATCAGGGAGTGTTAATGGGTGATCACCCGCCTGTCATTGATCACCCCCCTGTAAGGCTCCATTCAGACGTCCGTATGCGTTTTGCGGATCCGATCCATGTATCCGTGGATCCGTAAAAATCATACGGACGTCTGAACGGAGCCTGACAGGGGGGTGATCAATGACAGGGGTGTGATCAATGACAGGGGGGTGATCAGGGAGTTTATATGGGGTGATTATGGGTGATCAGGGGTTCATAAAGGGTTAATAAGTGACGGGGGGGGTGTAGTGTAGTGTAGTGTTTGGTGCGACTTTACTGACCTACCTGTGTCCTCTGGTGGTCGATCCTAACAAAAGGGACCACCAGAGGACCAGGTAGGAGGTATATTAGACGCTGTTATGAAAACAGCGTCTAATATACCTGTTAGGGGTTAAAAAATTCGGATCTCCAGCCTGCCAGCGAGCGATCGCCGCTGGCAGGCTGGAGATCCACTCGCTTACCTTCCGTTCCTGTGTGCGCGCGTTCACAGGAAATCTCGCGTCTCGCAAGATGACGCGTATATGCGTCCAGGAGGAGTAAAGCAACCACCTCCCGGACGCATATCTGCGTACAGCGGTCGGGAGGTGGTTAAGGCCATCTGATGGGTGTTGCAACAGGACAACGACCCAAAGCATAGAAGTAAATCAACAACAGAATGGCTTAAACAGAAGAAAATACGCCTTCTGGAGTGGGCCAGTCAGAGTCTTGACCTCAACCCGATTGAGATGCTGTGGCATGACCTCAAGAAAGCGATTCACACCAGACATCCCAAGAATATTGCTGAACTGAAACAGTTCTGTAAAGAGGAATGGTCAAGAATTACTCCTGACCATTGTGCACGTCTGATCTGCAACTACAGGAAACATTTGGTTGAAGTTATTGCTGCAAAAGGAGGTTCAACCAGTTATTAAATCCAAGGGTTCACATACTTTTTCCACCTGCACTGTGAATGTTTACATGGTGTGCTCAATAAAAACATTTAATTCTTTGTGTGTTTTTATTTTAGGCAGACTGTGATTGTCTATTGTTGTGAGTTAGATGAAGATCAGATCACATTTTATGACCAATTTGTTCAGAAATCCATATCATTCCAAAGGGTTCACATACTTTTTCTTGCAACTGTAGTTGGAGAGAGAGTCTGCTGACTTTCCTTTGGTTGTAGATATCTGGGTCTTGTAGACAGACATCCCATTTAATCCTTAAAAAAAGGCTTCCATCCTGGCGTCAGTATACATGGATCCCTGCTCAATTATTTCAGGCAATCCCGGTCTACTGGTCTATCTGGTTTAATTGTCCTCAATATCTAGAGTTATATGTTTTGGACATTATTGACCATTTGACAACTGTCTATTTTCCATGTAAGTGACACCCTCTGTTTTTGCTATATATGAGGCTGAGTTTAATTAGCTTGTTCTGAGGGTTTGCTTTTTTGTTTCACTTTTTAGATTCGTGATAAGCCCCGCCTGCCCATTGGACCTTTGTGGGACTGGTGCATTGTCCTCTTTGGCACATATTAGCCGCATTAGATATGACTGTACGCTAATAAGTCTCTTTCATCTGAATTGACCGCTCAGGATATTTCTGGATGATCCTTCTTCACCTCTATTTTTTCTTATCTTTATATCCATACACCTATGTATCTGTATCTATATATATATTTCCTTTATCGTATTACTTTTAGTTTTTGTGTTTTTTTGTGTTTAAATGTGATCCACCCATTTTATTGACCCCCTGAGGAACCCATAGTCTGGGTGAAACGCGTTGGAATATGCTGACCCATCCAGGGTCAGTAAGGGTGTATAGGGGTATGAGGACCCATTAGTGCCGTCTAGGGTGTTATAGCCCAGGTACAAGGACAGAGAGTCGCCACCATCAGGGGTCGTCTCTGGGCTGAGTCTAATCATAGGGTAACTTTAGGGAAAGTATTCCCCACCCTATACCTAGATATGTACCTCTATCATCATTTAGCATCTATTGAAATACATTGCATACATTAGATTGGTTTTGACCGTCACTTTAGTTATATTGGAATATTGCTTTTTAGAAGATAAAATAAAGTATATTGTATTTTAAGGGTTATATTTTTTGCTGGAAATTTGTCTTTAGACTCGGTAACTCAGTTATAGGACACTTGATATTGGTAGATTGCTGGAATTTGTGATATGACATTGCAGTCCATAGGAATGTATTGGCATATTCATTGTTGAAATGTTGTATGAGATTTTCATGTGACGTACCAGTTTTACTCACACATTACTACATAGGCATAAACCACTGAAAACAAACATCCAAGTGACCGCCCGCTCCTCGGACAGGTATGCCTTCTTCTCCATTGTTCTGCTGCTTCCAAGTTACTAAGGTAGCAATGCCAAACACTGCATTCATAGAGTGAGGCAGCGCTGAAGAACCTGACAATACAGGGCTCTGGGTATAGCTGAGATATCTCAACTCTGTATGTGAGGCAGATTTTAGGGTAAGTGCAAATTCATCATTATTCATAATAACATTAAAAGTATAGAAGCTACAGAATGCATGAACTGAATTATGTACAAATGAACTCAAAATGACATCCAAAATGGCTTCCAGAATGATATCTGTCATGTTGACAAACATATTGTAACTCATTTTATATCACTGGTAACCAAAAAGCTTTCTTGATGTAATTGACAATAATAGTTACATCATTCAGTCTAGAAGAGTTTATCATTCACTCAATTATTAATACTGGCAATGCTTAGTGTTCTCAATAACTGCATTAAAGAGGTCCACTGGTATGTTGCTAAAAACAATACATTTAATACAGATAGATGGATAGATAGATTAATATGTCGCTACTTGAGAAAGGTCCCATTGAGAGGACTGAAACGTAGCTTTCTGGTGAATAAACACACGCTTTACTTTGGATGTGCCGTGAAACTTTTTATTATTTGTTCATTTTTATTTTTTTATCATAGAGAGATAGATAGATAGATACATCCTGCCAACTCTGTTGGACATTTATAGCATATCCTATCAATAATCAATATGCCATACATGTCCCAAATGTGAATACCTCAACTGAAACCATGAAAGTGCAGCAACTCTTCTCAGAAGTTGAACCCTCTACACCTTTGGCTTTCATCGACTCTGCCATGCTTTTCCAGAAGGCGGAGTATGGATCCATAGAAACAGTATATGGTATCTGTATTCGCTACCCTGGAAAAGTCAAGCAGAGTCAATGCAAGATGAAAGAGTAAAGTGCTCTGAGAAGTGCTGCTCCATATTTGTGAACCTCTTCAGGACCAGGCAATTTTTCTTACTCCCAGCCTTCCCAGAGTCATAACTTTTTTTTATTTTTCCATTCACATGGCCCTATACAGCTTGTTTTTTGCAGGACAATTTGTACGTTCTAATGGCACCATTTACTATTGCATACAAGGTAGTGGGAAAATAATTTCGAATGGGGTGGAATTATATAAAAAAAATATTTTAAAAAATTCTGCCACAGTTTATGGGTTTTATTTTTACAGCATTTCCAATAAGGTAAAACTAAATTGTTACTTACATTTTTTGGAGCAGTAAGATTACAGAAATACCACATGTATTTGTTTTTTCTTGAATTTTGTATTTTAATCACTATATAAAGACCCTTATAACTCTATTATTTTTATGTTCTCTGAGCTGTGCGGGGGCTAATTTTTTGTGGGACAATCTGTAGTTTTTATTGATACCATATTGGAGTATGTACAACTTTTTGTTCACTATTTATTACATTTTTGGGGGGGGAGATGAAGTGAAAAAAAAATGGCAAATCTGAAATTTTGATGTTTTCTTCCATTACACAATTCGACTCATGGAATAAATATTTTTATATTTTAATAGTATGGACATTTTTTAACGTGCCGATGCCTATAATGTTTATTTTTTTAATTGTTTATGTATTTTTATTTGGGGGAAAAGAGGGTGATTTACGTTTTCTTTTTTTTTTATTATTTCTTTTTCTTTTACACTTTTAATAGTTCCCCTAGGGAACTTTAACATGCAATTATTAGATTGCTTCTCTCATAGACTCCAATGCATTAGCCACAGGCAGGGTCTGCATAGGAACCTATCTGCAGCAGCCTCGGATCATTCATGAGGACTGAGGCTTCCGCACACACCATCCAGCTCCCCCAATCTCTCCCAGGGGGAGCTGTTGTCTAAGAACACTTACTCCTGGGTTTTTGAGTTCTCTAATGCCGTGGTCAAATTTGACCATGGCATCTGAGGGGTTAAAGGTGTCCAATCGATGTTATCACCAATTGCATACATTAGCCCCAGGTGTCTTCTGTTTAAAAGTAGGCACCTGGCGGCTTTGGCTATGCCCTCTTTAAATACTTAACCCCCTCTGTATATTTACGTTGGGCGGTTGGGAAGGGTAAAGGTTTAGGTCCCCTTTCATTAAAAGTGGTGTATTTGAATAGGGAAGATAGAATCCCACTTATTTTCTTTCTTTAACTCCTTCCCAACCCTGACTTTACATGTATGGCGCAGGAGGCAGGAAGTTCCCAACCCATGCGGTAAATGTACGGCGCACTGATTGGGTGTGCACATTTGCTGTGCTCACTCGATCAGGACAGAGGCCTTGCTGTCACTGACAGCGAGGTCCCCGCTGTAACTTCCAGAATCAGTGATGATTGCAGATTAGGCAATCACTAGCTGATCATTGGGGGTTCAACTCCGCATCCCCTCCCTTCAAATCAGCTGTTCGGGTGTATCTTCATTGCTGGCAGTCACTGCCAGCACTACACAGCACAGTCAAACTTGTACTGGAGGGATTCTGCTAATACAGCACTGCTCCAATTGACTTTAATGGTAGCAGTGCTGTAGTAACGAGCTCCCTCCACTACAAGGTTGACTGTGTAGTTTGAGTTCCAAATTCCAGTGACAGAGCTACTTTTGAACAACTGATCTCTGAAATGTAGTGTGTCAGAGCCCAGACGATCAGCTGGTGAGGATAGGCCATCACTTAGTAGACAACCCCTTTAAGTTTTTATTTTTAAACAATACCTCATTTGCCGTGTACTCATATGCAATACATTTTGTGGTTTGGATCTTTATTTTTTTTCTACAAAAACAAACACATTCTGTGCTTAATTACGAGGACACTTTGAATGAGTAGTCGCAAAGATTTACATAAAGGTAACATCATTAGGAACTAGGTAGCAGGAACCTGTTCTGCATCTGCAGTTCACATAGCAGTTTGAAATGAGATTAGTGCCATCCACCAAGCTATTTACAGACTCATCAAAATCCTAAAAATCTCTATATATCTTATACACTGTGCTGGGTTAACCAGAGCCAAACTGAACTAGCAACTAAATGATACTTTTGGGATAACCCATAATGCAAGAAGAGGCATTAACAGGCAAATTGAACTGCAATAAGCCGTTTTAATGCATCACAAGAGCTATAGTGCTTTGTTTTATGTTAATACTAAATTAAATTTATTCATAAGGGAACCCTGGAATCTGTTGTCGCTTTTATATTTATTTTTCTTATCAATTATATTACGTTAATTATGCAGCCACTTGTATGGTCTATCTCGCAGGCTCAATACGTGACGAGTGGTGAATGAGTATAAAATCTTATATGAGATAACACCGTAAAAAGTGGTATGTTTACATCAAACATTTAATGAGGCACTAATGAGTTCCCTGGGTATCCAATATGACACCGAAATCTGCGGAAGCTGCAGAGTAGAGTTTACACATGCTACGCTAAGGCAGGTCTTAAATGTTAGAGGATTTATAATTAGTGATGATCGAGCATGCTCGGCCGAACACCTGTTCGGCTCGAGCATTTCGGTGCTCGGCACATGTCGGTACTTGGCCGAGTACCGCATGTGCTCGAGTGCCATGCTCGAGTCTCCTCCCTGCACGTTTCTTGGCTGCTGTGCAGCCAATAAATGTGCGGGTAAGTACTGCCCTCGCTGTAATGCCAGTAGCCATGTTGGCTACTGGCATTACAGTGATTGGCTGGCCGGAACGCGTCATCTGGTGTCATATAGCACCCGGTGACGCATGTTCAGCTCATTTGTAGTCAGGGAGAGCTGAGCATAGGAAGGGACAGAGAGTGTAGGGAGTGTAATTGAATTTTTTTTTTGTAAAAAAATGTTTCAGAGACCCAAAAGTCCTTGCAACTTGCAAGGACTATTGTGTGTGAAAGCAGCAATATATGTTTGTAGCGCAACCTGCGCTAAATTGCTCAGTGTTAGGGAGAGCTGTGCATAGGAAGGGACATACAGTGTAGGAAATGTAATAGGAAGATTTTTATACCAAAAACTTTTCAGAGACCCAAAAGTCCTTTTAAGGACTATTGTGTGTGACAGCAGCAATCTATATTTTTAGCATATCCTGCGCTAAATACAGTGTAATAGGCCGCTGCGGACAGTTAAATATTAGCGCCACCTCCATCTCCGGTGAAAAGTGTGCGCATCCCTAAAATATTTGTGACATCCAGTGCACTTTTTCCATAGACGGTGTCCGCTGTGGACAGTTAAATTATCCGGACCACATCTCCTGTTTAAAGTGTGCGCATCCCTAAAATATCAGTGACATTCAGTGCGCTTTATGAGTATAGGAGTCCCACTACCTGAACAATTGTACCACAATGTGAATGAGGCCCTCCTTTATGTGATATACCCGATGTATTGGAGTTCCTCTTCCTTGTAATTTTTGGCAGCACTTGCACTTTATATACAGAGTAAATATACAGAAAAGAATGTTTCCTAACAATTTTTCCTCTAAAATCAATTTTATCTTCGGTTTGGTGCGTATTATTGTCAATCTCTAAAAGTGGCGTACTACTCAGACAACATCGTTCCCAGCAGCGACCTGGGAGTCCAAAATGCATCCAGACATCCTCCCCATGCTGTTCCCGAACCATTTCGGTGGTGTTTCCATAAATTTCTGACCTTTTCCTATGAACCAGACACCCTCCTCTCTTCAAAGCAGGGGGTGCCTGGTTTAATTCTCGGGTTCTCCTATTGATTTCCATTATATACTCCTGTATAACGTTTGCACATCAGAAATATCTTTGACATTAAGTGTAATTTTTTTCTTAGCCGCTGGTGACAGTGACATTACCTGTGCTACATCTCCTGTATAACATTTGCGTATCCTAAATATCTGTGACATTCAATGTAATTTATTTGTAATATACTTGCAAGCATATATACCATTTAATATGCTCAAGGCGAGCAGTAAGGGACAGGGAAGTGGCCGTGCTGCTGATGGTGCACGCAGAGGCCGTGGCCCTGGGTGCGGTGAAACTGTGCCTGCTGCCAGAGGACAAGAAACTCACTCATCCACGATACCTAGCTTCATGTCCCAGTTTGCAGGGCGGCGCAGGACACTAATCTCAAAGTCACACCAGTGCGATCAGGTGGTCGGTTGGATTGCAGCAGATAATGCTTCCAGTCGGTTAAGCACCACCCTGCCTTCACAAAGTCCAGTCTCAGTATCCAAGAGTCTGTTCAACAGAATCCTCTCCCTGATCCACCTTCCTCCCACCATGGAGAGTCTTGGCAAACAAGTGATACCACACTCGGATATTCCGAGGAGCTCTTTTCATCGCCATTCCTTGATTTGGCCCTTTCGCCAAGCCCGCTTGAAGAGGGACATGAGGAGATCTTTTGCACTGATTCCCAAACTCTTGAGCATCCACAGTCAGAAGAAGATGACGGTGGGGAACGACAATTAGTGTCTCAAGAGGTTGATGATGAGGATGAGACACAGTTGTCAATAAGTGAGGTTCTTGTTAGGTCAACAATTTAGGAGGATGACCAGAGTGAGGAAGTGGAAGAGGAGTTGGTGGACGATGAAATCACTGACCCAACCTGGGAAGAAGACAAGCAGAGCAAGGACAGCAGTACAGAGGGGGATGGATCCGCAGCACCGCAACAGCCTGGAAGAGGCAGTTGGGTGGCAAAAGGGAGTAGGCGAGACACACCAAACAGGCCCACAACTGTTCCCCGGAGTACCCCCTTGTGGCAATCTCCCTTGCCGAGGGGTAGGTGTTCTGCAGTCTAGCGCTTTTTTGAGCAAAGTGCAGACGATAAAAGAATTGTCATTTGCAACCTGTGCCGTACCAAAATGAGCAGGGGTGTAAACACTAGCAACCTCAACACCATCAGCATGATCCACCATATGGCATCAAAACAACCTAATAGGTGGGCCGAATGCCTGGGTCAACAATCAGTGTCTGCAGGTCACACCACTGCCTCCTCTTCCCCTGTGTTACGTGCTAGCCAATCCCCTGTTCAAGACGCAGGCCCGGATGCTTCCCACCCTGCACCTGGACCTTCGCAAGCACCATCAGCTAACACATCTACTTCTGCGTCCTAGCGCAGAGTACAGATGTCCATAGCCCAGGCCTTTGAACGTAAGCGCAAATACCCACCCACCCACAGGCCTTAGCACTAAATGTGCACTTTTCCAAATTGCTGGCCCTGGAAGTGTTGCACATATGCTGATGTGCAGATCTATTATTACTCAATCTACATCACAGTAGGCAAATAGTGCAGTATAATATCATATATAAACATTAGATCCTATAACAATCACATTCACCATACACTGGCGCCATGTGACACGTCAGTGCACTCCAATAACATTTGTGCAGTGTGTTATTTACTCACACAGCATCACCAGCAGCCTTTGCTGATTACAGGGATGTGTTTATTGCCCTAAATATGTGTTCTCCTACCAGCATGACCTTCAGTCAGGTAGGCAGAAGAGCAACTGTGTATTCTGTTCCCCCAGGAACAAAAGGTCTGTCTTTTAGTTCCACCTGCATTTAGCAGTGTTATATGAAACTGTGCTGGTCATTCAGGCTTTAAACATTCTGCTGCAATCTACTGGTGATTTAATAGAAATGCCATGAGTTTGACTTTTCTATTACCACAGCTATACTCCTGGATTGCTGAAGCTGGGAATGTAGTAAGTATTAGTTTATTTTTTATGGGGTACCTGATTTTGTCATACCTTACACTAGCCATTGGAGTGATGGTTTATAGGAAAGGGGAAGCTGCTCTGGTAAATAAAAACTACAGGGTGGGCCACAAAAAAGTAGCCCGTCTCCTATATTGCCAAATCAAACAGCCTAATAGTA
Source organism: Bufo gargarizans (assembly GCF_014858855.1). Classification (NCBI taxonomy): domain Eukaryota; kingdom Metazoa; phylum Chordata; class Amphibia; order Anura; family Bufonidae; genus Bufo; species Bufo gargarizans. Next base: position 172,026,291 of record NC_058081.1, read on the forward strand.
CATTTGTCTTAGTTGTCCATAGCAACCAATCAGAGATCAGCTTTCATTTTTTCAGTGCCCTGTAGGAACCGAAAGCTGAGCTCTGATTGGTTGCTATGGACAACTGAGACAGATTTATTCAGTTTGATTAATATACTGATTAGTCACTAGTGATTGTGGAAGGCTATCTGCGAAGCAGATCGATTAAGGAAACTCAAAAGACCTTTGCTGACAGGTACCCAGGAACGAAAACCAAAAGCTAAACGTTGTATTCAGAGTCTGGTTCAGAAATGGCATCAAACTGGCATGAAACCAAGGCCTTCATCAATCCAGACAGGCTGAAGTTATGCATCAAATTCAGCAGCGGATTGCAAGTAGCCCCCAAAAATCAACTCGAGCACTGTCTCAGCAAGTTGGTGTATCAGGAACAGCGATTCTGCGAGTGCTGAAATCTCTGAACCTGCAACCACACTGAATAACGTGTGTGCAGGAATGGAAGGAGTCTAACAAAGCTAAACACGTTAATTACTGGACTTGGTCGCTGACTATGATTGCTTACAGACATTTCATGACTTGAAAATTGGTTTTGGTGCGCATTGTCAGGAACACGAATAGTCGGCCCAATTTTCTTCAAATGAACTGTGAATACCGTATTTTACCTGGACATCTTTGAACAGTTTTACAACCAACTAACCCCAACCTTTTCCAACAAGATGGGACAACATGCCGCACCTCCCAGGACTCACTGACACGTGTTCATGAACTGTTTACAGAGGAGTGAACTGTGGGCAAGGGGTTATGGCCACAACATTTTCCAGACTTGTCCACATGCGATTTCTATCTGCGAGGAAATTGAAAACAGAAAGTGTCCGCTAACAATCCACATCCCTGGATGAACTCAAGGAAAACATCACAGACACTATACGCAGCATCACAAGCAGTATCAGCCGACATAATCCGACATGCGCAAAGATGTATAGATGTGAATGTGGGCTACTTTCAGCAACTTTTGTTGCTAAATTCACTTGCTCGTTCATCTTGTCATACTATTGCGGGAGCGGGCACCTTTTTCGTGGGCCACCCTGTATAATCTTGCCGATCACTTATTAAAGGGGTTTTAAGGTAATTAGGCAAGTGCCCATAGCCTGCCCCCTGAAACAGAAGATTCACACTGTGAGTGGGGTGTGCAGTATGTGTCCGTGTGTGAGTGATGTGTGCAGTATGTGTCCATGTAAAAGTAGGGTGTGCAGTATGTGTCCGTGTGTGAGTGAGGTGTGCAGTATGTGTCCGTGTGTGAGTGGGGTGTGCAGTATGTGTCCGTATGTGAGTGATATGTGCAGTATGTGTCCATGTAAAAGTAGGGTGTGCAGTATGTGTCTGTATGTGAGTGGGGTGTGCAGTATGTGTCCGTGTGTGAGTGATGTGTGCAGTATGTGTCCGTGTGTGAGTGATGTGTGCAGTATGTGTCCGTGTGTGAGTGATGTGTGCAGTATGTGTCTGTGTGTGAGTGTGTTGTGCAATATGTGTCCATGTGTGAGTGGAGTGTGCAGTATGTGTCTGTGTGTGAGTGTGTTGTGCAGTATGTGTCCATGTGTGAGTGGAGTGTGCAGTATGTGTCTAGTGTATCAGTGGCATGTGCAGCACAAGCCCAGAGTGTCAGTGGGGTGTGTTGTATGTGTCCAGTGTGTCTTTGGTGTGTTCAGTATGTGTTTGGTGTATAAGTGGTGTATTCAGTATGTGTTCAATGTGTAAGATGTGTGTCCAGTATGTAAGTGGTATGTGCTATATATGTCCAGTATGTAAGAGGTGTGGCAGCATGTGTCCAGTGTGTCATTAGTGTGTGCAGTATGGGTCCAGTGTGTCCTTGTTTTGTGCAATATGTGTCCAGTGTGTCAGTGTGGTATGTTGTATGTGTCCAGTGTGTCAGTAAGGTGTGTTATATGTGTCCAGTACATCAGTGGGGTGTGTTATATATGTCCAGTACATAAGTGGGGTGTGTTGTATGTGTCCAGTACATCAGTGGGGTGTGTTTTATGTGTCCAGTACATCAGTGGGGTGTGTTTTATGTGTCCAGTACATAAGTTGGGTGTGTTGTATGTGTCCAGTACATCAGTGGGGTGTGTTGTATGTGTCCAGTACATCAGTGGGGTGTGTTGTATGTGTCCAGTACATCAGTGGGGTGTGTTGTATGTGTCCAGTACATCAGTGGGGTGTGTTGTATGTGTCCAGTACATCAGTGGGTGTGTTGTATGTGTCCAGTACATCAGTGGGGTGTGTTGTATGTGTCCAGTACATCAGTGGGGTGTGTTGTATGTGTTTAGTACATCAGTGGGGTGTGTTGTATGTGTCCAGCACATCAGTGGGGTGTGTTGTATGTGTCCAGCACATCAGTGGGGTGTGTTGTATGTGTCCAGTACATCAGTGGGGTGTGTTGTATGTGTCCAGTACATCAGTGGGGTGTGTTGTATGTGTCCAGTACATCAGTGGGGTGTGTTGTATGTGTCCAGTACATCAGTGGGGTGTGTTGTATGTGTCCAGTACATCAGTGGGGTGTGTTGTATGTGTTTAGTACATCAGTGGGGTGTGTTGTATGTGTCCAGTACATCAGTGGGGTGTGTTGTATGTGTCCAGTACATCAGTGGGGTGTGTTGTATGCGTCCAGTACATCAGTGGGGTGTGTTGTAGATGTCCAGTACATCAGTGGGGTGTGTTGTATGTGTCCAGTACATCAGTGGGGTGTGTTGTAGATGTCCAGTACATCAGTGGGGTGTGTTGTATGTGTCCAGCACATCAGTGGGGTGTGTTGTATGTGTCCAGTACATCAGTGGGGTGTGTTGTATGTGTCCAGCACATCAGTGGGGTGTGTTGTATGTGTCCAGTACATCAGTGGGGTGTGTTGTATGTGTCCAGTACATCAGTGGGGTGTGTTGTATGTGTCCAGTACATCAGTGGGGTGTGTTGTATGTGTCCAGTACATCAGTGGGGTGTGTTGTATGTGTCCAGTACATCAGTGGGGTGTGTTGTATGTGTCCAGCACATCAGTGGGGTGTGTTGTATGTGTCCAGTACATCAGTGGGGTGTGTTGTATGCGTCCAGTACATCAGTGGGGTGTGTTGTAGATGTCCAGTACATCAGTGGGGTGTGTTGTATGTGTCCAGTACATCAGTGGGGTGTGTTGTAGATGTCCAGTACATCAGTGGGGTGTGTTGTATGTGTCCAGTACATCAGTGGGGTGTGTTGTATGTGTCCAGTACATCAGTGGGGTGTGTTGTATGTGTCCAGCACATCAGTGGGGTGTGTTGTATGTGTCCAGTACATCAGTGGGGTGTGTTGTATGTGTCCAGTACATCAGTGGGGTGTGTTGTATATGTCCAGTATGTTAGCTGTTTTATCAGGATAGCTTCATATAGTATAATAATATAATGTAACTGCATGTACTCTGTTGGGCCTGTGTGCTTAATATTAGCAGGGGTGATTTTAAATCCCAGTCCACCTGCCCTATCTATTGCTGTGACAGTAACAGGGAGAGAGCTGCAGCAGAAAGGACCCCCCCCATGAGAAAGGACCCCCCCTCCCTTCTCAAGCTGTAATTAGGAAAGAGCTGCAAAAGAAAGAACATAATCCCTGAGAGAGCTGCTTGCTTAAAATAGATCTAGCAGAGCAATTAGAGCAATACATTGGGAGATCTCTGGTTGCTTGAGAGGTACAGGGCTGGTTCTAGCTTTGTTCGTCATGTACTATATAATGTTGGATTTTTTTTTTTTACATTACTCATGGGATAACTCCTTTAAGCCATATTCCCATATTCACTAAATAATTTCCACTAGATATTTAGCTGTCAATAAAAAATAAAAAAAATGTTCCAGGAAATAGACTTCTCCTGATGCCATGTTTTTCTAACTCTGATTGCCTTTAAAAATGTTTTCTTAACTTTATCAAAAGATAGAGCTCAAAAATAATCAAAAGAAAACAAAAAAAAACTTTATTTAAATCTCTGATTAAAATATTAGTTTCAAATGGCTGTCCACCTATTTTAAATACAGTGGTGGGAAAACTCAATATAGCCACCAAACCCACAATCACACCTTATTAATAGCAGGTATAGGTGGTGGCTTAGTTTATGTGGTTCCCACTTCTGTGAGGCAAAGGGTTATTCGGCACAGCTGACCAGTAAATAGCCAGATACCAGTGCTTTCCCACTTATGATCACCTGTGCCTAACTCTGTGCACACTTGAATCAATGGCAGCATAGGTTTGCTGCCGTCATCTGAGGCGTGCAGCATCTATCTGATTTGTTATTTTGTTTTACTACACGCGCCGACTCCTGACGAATAACTGACGGAGTCCAGCAAGGAAACACATCGAGTAGGATGTGGGTTGGGAAACTAGTTACATATGTCACTCCTTATATATTCTGTATCTCCACATATATGAACGCCTATAGTCCCGTATATTAATAGACTTTAGCGTATATCTTCAATTGTAGGGATGATATAGTAAATTCAGTTGTAGGAATGATGTGGTAAGTTCATATATAGAAAAAAACAGGAATGCAGCTTATACTTTCGATTTTGGTATTGGTATATATATATGTCTCTTGAATCAATATACGCCAGCTTAAATGATTACTCACAGTTCAGTCGGTCAGCCCGTTGTGGCGTCCCACTTCAGTGGGCTTACCTGACACTGTACAGAGTATTTACTATAATTGATGTTGTCAAGTGGGAAGATCGGGTCTAAGCATGAAGTTTCAGCCTGTGATGCGGTTGTGTCCAGTCTTGGCCTCTCACGCTGTGCCTCGGCGTCTCACGCTATGCCCGTTGTTGGCGGTTCACGTGATTCCCTTAACATCTCGAGGGAAAATTCAAATCATGTAATTGTAGGTATCCGATTTTTTTTAGGTATCCGATTTTTTGAAGTTTGCTGAAGCGCTTCAGACTTATTCAGTTTTCGTGTGTTTTTTCTATCTTCGTATTTATTCGGACATTGAATATAGTCTATAGACAGCCATTTGAAACTGATATTTAATCAGAGATTTAAATAAAGTTTTTTTGTTTTCTTTTAATTGTTTTAGAGCTCTATCTTTTAATAAAGTTAAGAAGTCTTTACATACTGATAGAAGCAAGTATACAGAAACAATAAACAGATTTTCAGACTCCAGCACTCACTTTTTCTTGAAGTTTCAAGTTCTCCGGCTTTATTTATCAAAAGTGCACAGATAATACAAGGTTCAATTCTCATGGGTGTAGGCTGTTCACGCGTTTCGAAAGTTCTTATTCGTAACAGTCTACTGTTACGAATAAGAACTTTATTGTTTCTGTATACCTGCAAAGGAGTTTTTGGAAAAAACTAAGACATCGGGCACGCGGATATAAATACCATTTAAAGAAAAAAAAGTGAGCCGGTATCTCTACTTACATGATAGAAGCAAGTCCCTATATTACCTCTTTAGTTAATATCTTTTAAAATGTTCAAAGCTTTTACACATTTGGTAAGTGTTATCTCCTTTATTAGAGAATATTGCACTGAACCAGCTCCTTACTTTGCAGTGTCTTCTCACCTACACCATTTATCATCATATTTCAAAGCTGCTAAATTACTTTTTTCTTCAGTATAAGATCCATGTCATCTCTGCCTCGGCCTATTTAGTACTGGGAAGGTTAAGAGGAAGATAGATTGTGGTTGAGCAATGTTGAGTCACTTTTATTTCTCTCCCCAAAATACACAGAGCACACATCTCCAAACTCCTAAATTAGTGAGAAAAATGATGGCTTCCAAGTTCTCTTGCAGTAATTTAGGACAGAGTAACTGTACTAATATTCGGTCATTAACCCCTTTGGGACACAGCCTTATTTCACCTTAAGGACCAGGCCATTTTTTGCAAATCTGACCAGTGTCACTTTAACTGCTTCCCGACCACCTAACGCAGGGATGCGTCCTGGCTGCGGTCGATTCATTCCTCCTTGACGCGCCAGTGCGTCATCTCGCGAGACGCGAGATGACGCTCACAGCCGGCCCCCGCATGCGCATCGCGGGCCGGAAAAAGTTTGAGGGGGGTTACATTATCAGCCTGCCAGCCAATGATCATCGCTGGCAGGCTGATGATTTAAAAAAAAAGTAATCAGAAGCCAGTTAACACTTTATATTTATAAATATAAGGTGTTAAATGGCTTCCCTGCTCCTCTGCTGGTCCTTTTCATCGGTTGGTCTCAGCAAAGGAGCACAGTTCACAGTGAGTAGCCACCAAACACTTCACTTAGCCCCAGATCATTCCCCAGCACCCCAATTAACCCCTTTATCACCCTTTGATTGCCCCTGTCAATCACCTAGTGAAAGGGAAAAAAGTGATCAGTGTAAACTGTCACATTTTTTTCCCACTGGTATTGACCGTTAGGTTTTAGGATAGTTTAGGCCCCTTGGTTAGGTAGTTAGCGATCGTTTAGCGCCCAGCCCACCGCAGTCACTGATTCGCTGATTAACATATCGATTAACTGATCACAGTCAGATCTATAATAGTATTAGTGTCACCATAGTTCGCCCTCCACCCAAAACGCAGTGTTTGCCCGATCAGGCCTGATCGGTTGCCCACACGTGCGTTCACCCACGCCCGCCCCGCCGCAGTGACAAAAAAGTTTTTTTTTTTATCACTGCACAATCACTTTACAAGCGCTGCGGCGATAAAAAAATCTGTTTTGATATTTTTTATCAATCGCAGCGGCCTCTGGTACTTCTCTAGCCTCCCATTTGTAAGACAAGCTTGCTTTTTTTCTTGGGTAGTCTCAGGGATAAACCCCTAAATTTAGTTGACCAAATGGCAAACAAGGGGTATTCTTCTGAAGAGGCCTACAGGCTTCTGACCCAGTCGGATGAGGAATGGGAACCCTCATGTGATGAATCTAGCGGGTCAGAATATGAACCTGTAGAAAGCAGTGGCAGTCTGACCCAAAGTTCGGACGAGGAGGTTGAGGTCCCTGATAGCACCAGGCGTACCCGGCCCCGTGTTGCTAGACCACAGGTTGCGCAGGATCCGCTTAAAGGGCAGCAGAGTGGGGCTGGTGCTGTCGGATTACATGGTGAGGCATACACCAGCAGCGCAGCCCATCCTGGACCTAGTACCAGCACTGCCGTACAACATTGTGAAGTGGCGAGCACCAGAAGGGCAGTTGAAGCTGGTACGGTGGCAATGGTACGTGCAATAGTTACCCCGTTGCAGCCACCGCACAGACAGGCCCGTAGACCCCCTAGAGTCCCTGAGGTGCTGGCAAACCCTGATTGGCAGTCCCCAACTTCAGCCGCACCATTAGTTCCCCCTTTCACCGCCCAGTCTGGAGTTCGGGTTGAGATAGCTCAGATCGGTTCGGCCCTGGGATTTTTTTAGCTGTTCTTGACTGCGCAGCTCTTGGACTTAGTCGTGGCAGAAACAAATCGGTATGCCACACAATTTATAGCCGCCAACCCGGGAAGCTTTTATGCGCAATCTTTCTGGTGGAAACCCGTCCAAGTTTTCCGAAATTAAAATTTTTCTGAGCCTTCTCCTCAACATGGGTCTAACCAAAAAGCATGAATTGCGGTCATATTGGTCCACGAACCCAATTCATCACATGCCCATGTTCTCTGCTGCTATGTCCAGGACACGATTTGAGACCATCCTGCATTTCCTGCACTTTAGTGATAACAGCACCTCCCGTCCCAGAGGCCACCCAGCTTTTGACCGGCTCCACCAAATTCGGACCCTTATAGACCACTTCAACACCAAATTTGCAGATTTGTATACCCCTGAGCAAAACATCTGCGTAGACGAGTCCCTTATACATTTTACCGGGCGCCTTGGCTTCAAACAATACATGCCAAGCAAGCGCGCCCAGTATGGGGTCAAATTGTATAAGCTCTGTGAAAGGGCCACAGGCTATACCCACAAATTTCATGTCTATGAGGGTAAAGATCAGACCCTGGAGCCGGTCGGTTGCCCTGACTACCTGGGGAGCAGTGGGAAGACAGTCTGGGACTTGGTGTCACCCTTATTTGGCAAGGGGTACCATCTTTATGTGGACAATTTCTAAACAAGTGTGCCCCTCTTCAGGCATTTGTTCCTAGAACAGATTGGCTGCTGTGGCACCGCGCGACCTAGTCGCCGGGGCTTCCCCCAACGGCTCGTTACCACCCGTCTTGCAAGGGGGGAGAGGGCTGCCTTGTGTAACCAAGAACTGCTCGTGGTGAAATGGAGAGACAAGCGTGACGTTTACATGCTCTCCTCCATTCATGCAGACACGACAATACAAATAGAATGGGCAACCAGTGTGTCACGACTGGCGGTGGGGGAAACCCCCAGCCGTGCGGTACCCGGAGATGTTTGGTCGCTGCAAGACCACAGGATCAGGGAGCAGGTCACCTCCTAAAGTCTCCCAGATCTGACCCTAACTCCTAACCTGCATGGGCCGACCTTTAGGGTAGGAGGACCCATGCGCAGGAACCTCGGATCCCTACTATCCCTCCGCAGGTCCCTAGGCTAGGAGCTGGATAGACTACCTGTTCCTCCAGAACACGGAGGAACAGGAGCCTAGAAAGGCCAAGCTGGAAATAAAAGGAATCCAATACCACTTATGGCAGTGGCAGGTATGTGGAACTGCAACCTCACCTACCTGCCACAAACACACCGCCCGGAACCCATGCAAAAGTGCTGTCTGTCTACCACAACAGAAAAGACAACAGCACACACCATACATCACACAGGGAACCAGGGAACCATAAGGTGCAACAAGCCAGCAACCACATACACATAAACATAACATCAGACAAGGTAACAAAGGTTTTACTAACAAGGTTTATGACCAGAAGGATGGTCCCCACCAGGCAGATGGAGGAGACAGGAGGCTGCTCCAGCCAGCATGGCTGAGAGCAACCTACTGAACCCAGCCAGGGACTGAGGCTTTATAGGCCAAGTGGCCACACCCAACGGCCAGACACACCCAGTGACACACACACTGGGAAGGGGGTTAACCCTTCCTACACCACAGAAGAGAAGGGAAAACACCAACTAAAAGGGAAATAGCACACACACTCACTCACCTGTTACCGCTGGCAACGGCATGCGTGGCAGCCGTGTCCTGAAGAACAACCAGCAGGCCGAGACCCTGCATCCACATGCCCACAACACCAGACGTTGCCGCGGACCACCGCAGGTGAAGGGAGGTGTCCAAGTGCATACAACCAACACAATCTCGTGCACAACAAACACACAAAGGGAGTGCACATAAACACAGACGAAGGACGTGCACACCAAAACACGTTGCCAAGGGCAACCGCACGCATGCCTGTTATTCGCGGCAACCGCACCTGAGGCAAACCACTAAGTGCCCCCAGCTGCGGCTGCGACCACACCAGACCGCGGATAACTGCATGCGGCTCCCAAGGAGTCACGACCATGACCAGGGGTCGTGACACAGTGTCATTGAAAAGCCCCTCTCAGTCCACGACTATAACCTTCACATGGGAGGGGTGGACTTCAATGACCAGATGTTGGCTCCTTATTTAGTTTCCCAACACACCAGACGCTGGTATAAGAAGGTGTCTGTATATTTGATTCAATTGGCTGCATATAATAGTTTTGTTCTCTACAGTAAGGCTGGGAGAACAGGATCCTTCCTCAAATTTCAGGAAGAGATCATCGAGAACCTCCTGTATCCAGGAGGGTCCGTGGCCCCATCCACCAGTGTAGTGAGCCGTCTACACGAGCGACATTTCCCCAATGTCGTTGCTGGTACCTCAACCCAACTGTCACCCCGAAAAAGATGTCGTGTCTGTAGCAGGAGTGGAATAAGGCGTGACACCCGCTATTTCTGTCCTGACTGCCCTGACCACCCTGCCCTATGCTTAGGGGAGTGTTTCCGGAAGTACCACACACAGGTACACTTAGCATAGGGATTGCATCTCACAGGACAGGCACATAGGGCTATTAGTGCCCTTTCACTCACAGCTGCTGCAAACCTCTCCTTTCACCTGGGACTAAGTGCATAATGTACTTCGCCACATCTCTGAGGTTTGTCCTATAAAGGTAAAAAAAAAAAATCACCGGTAAGCAAAAAAGTTAACGTTCTGTTCAAAAAGTTTAATAAAGTTTATATGTTCCGTTCAAATGTTATTATAAAGTTAATAAATTGATTGCATTGCGGCCTGTTTTTTTCTTTTTTGTTTAGTTTTTTTTACCTTCCAGGTGGACCAACCGATCGACTAGCTGCAGCACTGATGTGCATTCTGACAGAAGCATTGCGCTGCTGTCAGATTACACAAAAGTCGGTGTATGCAGCGCTGCAAGACGAGATTTCTCCTCTGCAGTAAAAGATACGTTTGCCGAGGCATATGAGCTGAGGGGGTGGCGGTGTTCATATGCTTTGGCAAACACTTTGTATATAAAAAATAAATTAAAAAATCCCGGCAATGATTTATTCATCCACATCGATTGATGTGAATGGAGAAATTGGGTTTGCCAGGGCACACGAGCTAAGTGGGTATGGATGTTGGATGGAGCCCCTATGTCCTGGCAGACGCCTTTCCCCTCCTTTTTTTTTTTTGGCAGAGATTTTTTCATCCACATTGATTGATGCGAATGAAGAAATCTGTTCCGTTCATTTTTTCTTTCAGCCCAGAGGCTGAACGGAAAAAAAAATCTCATTACCTGTATGCTCAATATAAGGAGAATAGCAGAAACTCCTAATGCTGGCCATACATGTAATGATTGTGGAGACCCTCAAATGCCAGGGCAGTAGAAACACCCCACAAATGACCCCATTTTGGAAAGAAGACACCCCAAGGTATTCACTGAGGGGCATATTGAGTCCATGAAAGATTGAAATTTTTGTCCTAAGTTAGCGGAAAGGGAGACATTGTGAGAAAAAACAAAAAAATATCAATTTCCGCTAACTTGTGCCAAAAAAAAAAAAATTCTATGAACTCGCCATGCCCCTCATTGAATACCTTGGGGTGTCTTCTTTCCAAAATGGGGTCACATGTGGGGTATTTATACTGCCCTGGCATTTTAGGGGCCCTAAAGCGTGAGAAGAAGCCTGGGATCCAAATGTCTAAAAATGCCCTCCTAAAAGGAATGTGGGCCCCTTTGCCCACCTAGGATGCAAAAAAGTGTCACACATGTGGTATCACCGTACTCAGGAGAAGTTGGGGAATGTGTTTTGGGGTGTCATTTTACATATACCCTTGCTGGGTGAGAGAAATATCTTGGTCAAATGCCAACTTTGTATTAAAAAAATGGGAAAAGTTGTCTTTTGCCAAGATATTTCTCTCACCCAGCATGGGTATATGTAAAAAGACACCCCAAAGCACATTGCCCTACTTCTTCTGAGTACGGCGATACCAGATGTGTGACACTTTTTTGCAGCCAAGGTGGGCAAATGGGCCCACATTCCAAAGAGCACCTTTCGGATTTCACAGGGCATTTTTTTCAGATTTTGATTTCAAACTACTTTTTACGCATTGGGGCCCCTAAAATGCCAGGGCAGTATAACTACCCCACAAGTGACCCCGTTTTGGAAAGAAGACACCCCAAGGTATTCCGTGAGGGGCATGGCTAGTTCCTAGAATTTTTTGTCACAAGTTAGCGGAAAATGATTTTTTCTTTTTTTTACAAAGTCTCATATTCCACTAACTTGTGACAAAAAATAAAAACTTCCATGAACTCAATATGCCCATCATGAAATACCTTGGGGTGTCTTCTGGTCATTAAGGGTGTTTAAGCTAGGGGAGCTGAGGTGGTTAAGTGGTGATAACTTTAAAATGCTTTGACTTATCTAAGCCATTCTTAGATTGTTTTTTCGTCACATACTGTACTTCATGACACTGGTAAAATGAAGTAAAAAAAATCATTTTTATTTATAAAAAATGCCAGAATTAGCAAAAATTGGTAAAAAATTGCAAATTTCCAAGTTTCAATTTCTCTACTTCTATACTACATAGTAATACCTCCAAAAATAGTTATAACTTTACATTCCCCATATGTCTACTTCATGTTTGGATCATTTTGGAAATTATATTTAATTTTTTGGGGATGTTACAAGACTTGCAAATGTTGAAATTTTCAAAAACCCAATTTTTAGGGACCAGTTCAGGTCTGAAGTCACTTTGCGAGGCTTACATAATAGAAACCACCCAAAAATGACCCTATTATAGAAACTACACCCCTCAAGCTATTCAAAACTGATTTTACAAACGTCGTTAACCCTTTAGGTGTTCCACAAGAGTTAAAGGATAACTGTCATTTTTTTTTTTTTTGGAGTATTGGAATGTGGTGATTAATATCACCTTGGTGGCCCTATTTCAACTTTTCACTGTGTAATCAATTACCCTTTAATTCCACAGTTTTGTTCCCTGTACTGCCTACTTTTACTTGTGGTGCTTAAAATAGGGTTGCTAGGCATGGTCCTTCTATGTGTTGAAGGACGGAGGACGCAGAAGCAGGCTGCGTGCATGGTCACAATACTGACAGCCAGGGACTGTAAGTAAATGATTAAAGCCAGGTCCTCCCCAGCAGCTGATAACAGTGCCTGGGCTGTGTGCACTTCTCCCTGTCCCTGCGCTTGGCAGACGCTCCCTCACTCAGCAGACTGGGACAATGCAGTGTCGAAGCAGCGCACACCAGGGAAGGGAGCTCTGCCGTCTGCTCAGTGTATAAATGAAAGCAACATGTGGTAAGAGGACCCCTTTGTGCTGCAGGAGAATAACCCCTTAGGGGGGAGGGCTCTGATTACTGGCACTTTTGCGGGGCTGTTGTTACTGGCTAGTGAGGGCAGGCGGGAATAGCCTCAGGGTGAGGGCAGTGGCGGCCATCTTAACTGAATAGTGAAATTGCAGTTTTATTCAGACTGGTTGCTAAGGGCTGAATCTTATTAAATATGGGGTAAGTCAGTCTAATAGTAACTGATTCTGGAATATCATGTTATTACTAGCTACATATAAGAAAATTGAAATTAGGGTCTAAATGTGACAGTTATCCTTTAATAGCAAATGGAGATGAAATTTTTTGGCAAATTTTCCATTTTAACCAATTTTTTCCACTACCAAAGTAAGGGTTACCAGCCAAACAAGACTGTATCTTTATTGCCCTGACTCTGCTGTTTACAGAAACACCCCATATGTGGTTGTACACTACTGTACGGCCACACGGTGGGGCGTAGAGGCAAAGGAGCGCCGTGTGGTTTTTGAAAGGCAGATTTTGCTGGACTGTTTTTTTGACACCATGTCCCATTTGAAGCCCCCCTGATGCACCCCTAGAGTAGAAACTCCATAAAAGTGACCCCATCTAAGAAACTACACCCCTCAAGATATTCAAAACTGATTTTCTGAACTTTGTTAACCCTTTAGGTGTTGCACAAGAGTTATTGGCAAATAGGGATGAAATTTGAGAATTTCATTTTTTTTGCTAAATCTTCAATTTTTCCACTAACAAAGCAAGGGTTAACAGCCAAACAAGACTGTATCTTTATTTCCCTGACTCTACCGTTTACAGAAACACCCCATATGTGGTTGTACACTTCTGTACGGCCACACGGTGGGGCGTAGAGGCAAAGGAGCGCCGTGTGGTTTTTGGAGGGCTGATTTTTATGGACCGGTTTATTTACACCATGTCCTGTTTCAACCCCCCTGATGCACCCCTGGAGTAGAAACTCCCTAAAAGTGATCCCATCTAAGAAACTACACCCCTTGAGGTATTCAAAACTGATTTTACAAACATTGTTAACCCTTTAGGTGTTGCACAGAGTTATTGGCAAATGGGGATGAAATTTGAGAATTTCATTTTTTGGACAATTTCTCAATTCTAACCCATTGTTTTCCACTAACAAAGCAAGGGTTAACAGCCAAACAAGACTGTATCATTTTTTTTGTACCGTGTTAATCTGGGGGGTTAGGTCATGGGGTATTTTTATAGAGAAGATTATTAGCGATGCTGAGATACCTAATTTGTATACTTTTTTTAAAATTATTTTCGTTTTTACAATTTTTTGGGCTGTCTCAAGTCTGAGAACCATAGTTTTTTATCCGATTGTCAGTGGCTACATTGGGATATAAATTTAATACTCCATGGAAGTGTGGTACTCCCTGAAGCAACCAATAATGCAGAGGCCCGGATGATCGGGGCACGTGTCACATTGAGTAGTGGTGTCCTTCCGTATCCCCCTACTGTGACATACTCTGCACCTTTTTTGGGTCCATCCCTTCTTTCCAGTATGGGGGACCACACCTGGAAAGTGTTGGCCAGGAACGATCCGGGCGCCTCCAGTTGCCGAGGTACTCCGGCCTGCTCTTTCCCGGTCCGAAAAGATCAGGGCCTTGAGGACTGCGTCATAGAACTGAAGGAATGTCCCTGTGTTGCCAGCGCTCCGGGACAGCACAAAAGAGTCTTACATGGCAACCTGCACCAAGTAGACCGCAACTTTTTTGTACCATGCCCGAGTTTTGCGCATGGCATTATTTGGCTTGAGGACTTGATCAGAGAGATCAACTCCTCCCATATACCGATTGTAGTCGACGATAGAATCAGGCTTGAGGACCGTTGCCGCGGTACCTCGCACAGGGACAGGGGTGATGCCGTCCCTGTGCGAGGTGAATTGTGGACAGTACAAGGACATCCCTCTTGTCCTTATATCTGACCAGCAACAGGTTTCCAGTGGTAAGGACATGGGTCTCACCCCTGGGGATAGGTACCTGGAGGGGGTCAAACTGTTCTTTTCACAGAACTTTATAAATCAATAGTACAAGCGACCAAAAGAAACTTTGTAATATGTTTGATCAGTAAGAAATGTCTAGTCATGATGTCAAGTGCTTACTTCTCTACTCCCCCTTTCCCCCTTGCTAATTGCTTTTCATTTTAAAAAAAATGCTTGAATACCATCCAAGACAGGATTAGCTCTGCAGGAGGATCATATTACACATGTCAATACAAGTCTATGGAGAGGAGAGGGGCAGGAGTGAGCAGGAACTAAATGAGACAAAAAAAAAATGCTGGGGCTACATGGGCTGAGATATAAACTTCCTAAATGTTTTAATCTCAACTATACAGGTCGGTACTGTAATGTCCTCCATGATCCTTGGGTGGCTTCTAAATGGATAACAGAAGGTTAGAATGCTGATTCTTCTCAACTTTTTGTGTGCAGTGGATGGCAGCTAGTTTCCACCCACCATGTCTGAGAGAACTGCAAACTAGACATTCACTATGCACAGAGGAAAATGGCTACAAATTCCAGATACAAGTGATATAATGGCCAGATATGTGTTATTTCTTGTGTACTAAGTACAGTGCCTTGCAAAAGTATTCACCCCCTTGACTTTTTTCATATTTTGGTGCATTACAGCCTTAAGTTCAATGTTTTGTTAAACTGAATTTTATGTGATGGATCAGAACACAATAGTCTAAGTTTGTGAAGTGAAATGAGAACAATATCTAAATGAAACTATTGTTTAGAAATAGAAAGCAAAAAATTAGCATGTGTGTATGTATTCACCCCCTTTGTTAGGAAGCCCATAAAAATCTCTGGTGCAACCAGTCTCATATTGGCTTGGCTTAGATTGCTACAGAGGACTCATAGTTGACCAATTATAGTCAATGGCCAACTACATATGGGACTATCCATAAGAAGCCAAATATATGTCATGATTGTATTTACTAAGACAACATCTTTAATGTATAGTTATAAGTGTCTTCTCTTATCAGATTACATTGTATATATTTCCCACAGGTATTAATAACACATCATGGCCAACTCAGTCCAATCAATAAGTCAATCCAAACAGCAGAATACTGTTCAGTCGAAAATATTGTCATTGTGCAAAGATGGAGGTGAGTTATTGAATCGGGATGACATAACTGGAGCACTGACAGCATTTAAGAAAGCCTTCATTCTTTCATGCAAGCTACCAGAAGAAAAAATTCAGAAAGCATGTTTATTCAATCTTGGTGCCACTTACATTTGTGTTGGTAAACCAAAGAAAGCTCTGAAGTGTCTCATAAAATCCAAAATTAGTGGGATGGAAGAGAGAGATGGTGACCTATTTTTCAACATAGGCGCTGCTTATGATGAAATGAAAGAGTACGGCAAAGCTGTAAAGTTTTATGAAAGGGCCATCAATGAGTATGGTTATGATGAGCTCAAGAGCATCGCAGATGCCCTCATCAAGCTGGGCTACTGTTTTGTCATGACTGGAAACCTTTCTTCTGCTGCACATTCATTCAGACTCGCAGGTCAATCATATCTAAGAAATCAGAAATTTGACGATGCTGCTATGGCCATGAGAGAGGCGGCCAAATACATGATAAACAGTCAAGCGTTCTCCCAGACTGAAGTGCTCCAGACATTGGATTCTTGTGTCGGGTCACTAAAAGGTGTATCTGACCAACAACTGCTTGGTAAGTGTAATCTCTTTCTTACATTTGTTGAGTTTGGTACATCCAATGATGACTTAATATTTGTTTTGTTTTTTTAAAAATTGTCATAATGAAAGCATATTTCTGCTTAAAACTAAACATAAAGAAGCCACTAGGAAATACAGTATAAAAGCTCTATTAAAAAATGTGTTAGATTTATTGGTTTTGAGAAAACTGGCTGCCATAACATCTTGGATTATTAAGCTGTTTTATATGAAAGGGATATGACATATTGTATATGACTGACCACTGGGGGTCTGATACTGGAACAGGTGGCCTCACATGTACTGACACTAAGTATTATAGTGAATGGGAGATAGAGAAACATCCATTCATGATAATATAGACTGGTCATGCATTTCCAGCCCTATTAGCAACGGTAAGGGTAGTATTACATCTGTGTTCGGTATCTCCAGTAGTTTGTTCCGGCAGAGAAGAAGACTATGGGAGTTAACGCATCTTGCCTAGCTTGGCACCACTGGATCCCTACTCACTATAATTTTATCTGGCGGGGAACCAGTGGGTTTCTGACATAAATGCAAGATTTCTGCTGGAAACCCACTGGATCCCTTATGGATTCCATTATAGTAAATGGGGATCCGGAGGTTAATGGCTATACCACACATGATAACTTTGATAGTCGGCTTCCATGCAGACTACCGGAGGTACCAAATGGAGAACCTACCCTAACCCTGTTCTCTAGACTGTTAGCATCTTAGTGGTCAGAGACAAAAAATTTGACATATACGGTATATACAATCAATTGCTAAGAAAAAGAAGCTACAGTGCTCTTCCATGCCCGTGCTCCATTGACTCCTGTTCAGATTCACTAGCATTATAGTAGGCACGTCCATTATAATGAATAGACTAACCAGATATTTCCTATCTGTAAAGAATAAATTAAGGCAACTAGACGTACTGTTGATTTCTTGAAAACATTTCACTCGTTCTTCCAATGAGCTTTCTCAATTCTGAGCGACTGTACAAGAATTCTCTGGGAATAAATATGTAACTGAATCAACATCTGGTAATTATACCCAGCATGGGGTCAGAGGTCATTATACCCAGCATGAGGTCAGAGGTCATTATACCCAGCATGGTCCGGGTATAATGGCCACATACAATGCTGTCTTGACACCTTTTAGGATAATGTAATCAATACCTTTGACCCCATGCTGGGTATAATGACCTCTGACCCCATGCTGGGTATAATTACCAGATGTTGATTCAGTTACAGATTTATTCCCAGAGAATTCTTGTACAGTCGCTCAGAATTGAGAAAGCTCATTGGAAGAACGAGTGAAACGTTTTCAAGAAATCTACAGTACGTCCAGTTGCCTTGATTTATTCTTTACAGATATATACCATGACCTGGATAAATGAGAATCTTCACAGACAGATATTTCCTGAATATGAAGTTTTTGTCTCACATTTACAGTATGCACATGACCTATAAAAGTCAACTGGATACCTCCCATGGATTAAATACAGTGAAATCCGTCACCATAGGGCTCTATTGTAAAAAACATATATCTATTTAACATATAGTTTTATTTTATTTTTTGCTGGCTCTGCAGGATGGAAAATGGTAGTATATTATGCTATTGCATCGCATATGTCAAACATGGGACAAAATTTAGATGTGAACGCAGCCTAATGTGTATGGGGAGCTCCTGATTCTTCCCAACAGAGGATGTCAGGGGAGAGAAGGATCAGGAATGGTGAATTTCAACGTTCAATCCTTTTGTTCTTCTGAGCATCTGCCAGAGTTGTCTGGTTGCAGCTTTCTCCTCTCTCCCCATTGAAAACACATAGACAATAGGCCAAGCTCAGCATGTACGTGTATGAGGGAATCGGCGAGATAGCTTTTGGTCAAGCGAGCATTCAGTCAGCTATTTAAGGTATATGGGCATCTTAGCACCTCACTGAAGAGCAACAGTCCAGGCCGTTACTAGACATGCTTTCCGCTTTCCAAAACTGCTGCAGAACACCAACTAGTCTTCAATACACACAAAACATTTTCCTGTAGTAAAAGATTAATTACCATTCACATTTTAAATGTGCAAATGTGTTGTCCTGGACACAACAGGTGAACACAGGTACAACATGGTGTCTTCTCATCTGACAGGTCTGGCCACTAAACAGTTCTACCTTTCATGTTAGCAATAAGAGCAAACAAATACAAGAGACAGGTCAGACAAAAGAGTTGTCCACAGAGCAGGAGGTATGGAGGCTATCGGCATAGTGTCAGAGATGTGCTAATGCTGGGAGTGGAAGGAGCCTCAGGCCCTTTTGTACCCAGAGGGCAGACTAGTATAAGTCTGTTGTGACTGCTGACGGCATTGTTAAAAGCAGGGCTGGCACCAAGATAAGGACATGGCATAAGAGCCCTCACTTCAATAAACATCGAGGCCGACAGCGGCAATGCTGCAGTGTGATTATCATGCCATAAGAGTAGTCCTTGCACCACTGACCATGTAGTCCTTGGAGGAGATTTTCCACTACAAACATGCATGATATATATACGATAGATATCTAAATTTGTAGGGTCTGACTATTGTTACCCCCACTAATCCGAATAATATATCTGTTTGGGCACCTGTTTTCAGTCGAGAGGTGGTGACATGAGAATCGGGGATGAGCATGACCATTCCCTGAAGTGGTGCAAGCTCACTGTTCAGACATCTATATTACTGCAATACACATCACATCTGACAGCAGCCCCAGCGGCCATGCCATTATCATGCCACACTGCCTAGCAGAGAGCACAGCAGTTTCAGAGAGAGCTGAGCTTCTAGGTGTAATGGCAATGCCCCCGTTGCTCCCAGAGGCTGATTTGCATATATCAAAACATCATTTTTCTCAGCAATGTGGACATATATGAACATGGAACCAACACAGATGTCTCCAGCTGCCAAGTGCACATGTAACAGGTCAGCCAGTTTCAGAGGTACAAATCTGCTGACAGACGCCCTTTAATAAATATCCCCAAATGACTCATTTTTAGTTTGTTTTCTTTTTAATGGATGATCAAAGAGTGAAAAATAAACTTAGTAGCTATTTCTAGATTTATACATCTCAGCAACACTGTTCCTATGTTATTTGGATCATACCCTGATTGGGGCATGAGGTTCCTGTAATAATGTTCAAATGATTGATGTGGGTATTAATAATGAATACCAATGCAATAATAACAAAATAACAAACAGGTATTGTGTGCATCAGGTAAGGTTGAAGAGTACTAGGGGGTTCCACCTTGATCAACCACAGATGTCCAATATGTACAAAGGGTCCAGGACACCACCAGATCCATTCTTCAGTGCTTTATTGTGATGAATATCAGCACATAACAGTGATGTTTCAGCATGCAGGGCGTTCAGGAAGGCATTTGTGTCAAATGTCACTGTTATGTGTATTTGTACTCCACAATAAAGCACTGAAAGATGTATCTGGCAGTGCCCTGGACCCTTATTACTAAAATAACATTAAGGGTACAGCCACACAGTATGGTTTGCTGATGCGGTTTTGGAAGCCAAAATCAATATCGAATTCACAAAAGAGCAGCCATCATATCTCTCCTTTATATTTTCTCTCCTTTTATGATCCGCTCCTCATTTTGGGTTCCAAAACTGCATTAGGAAACCTGACCGTGTGCTAACAATTAGACAGGAGCCATAACGATGTTTATTTCACTTACAGGGATATTGCAATTTTCTTTCTATTTTTTTGTGGCAGCTATTTCTGTAAATTCATAAAATGTAGCCAAGTTGGTTGTTACCTTTTTATGAGCTTCTCTGAAGCAAATAGTAAAACCTTAGTAGATGTCAATTGTCAACCAATATGTTTACATCTCCTGTCATAGTTTTTGTAAAAAAAATAAAAAAAATTCCCACAATAATCCACAACGTTGGCAAACGTTGGTAAAATATAGGGTGGCCCACAAAAGTAGCCAGCCTCCAGCGATAGTGTGACAAGTTCGACAAGCAAGTGGATTTTTTTTTTTAATTACTAATTACCCACAAGTCACAAAAGATAGTTGTCCAGTTCACGTCTATGCATCTTTGGGCACGTCAAATCATGCTGGCTGATACTGCTTACAGCTCTTCAACAGTGGTGCTGCAGAAGAAAATTTTTTTCTGCTTTTTCCAACAAGATGGGGCAACATGCCAGACCTCATGGAATTCACTGGCACGGGTTCATGAACTGTTTACGGAGGAGCGAAGGGTGAACAAGGGGTTAAGGCCACCATGCTCCCCAGACTTGTCCACATGCTATTTTTATCTGTGGGGAAAATTAAAACAGAAAGTGTCCTCTAACAATCCACATCCCCTGGATGAACTGAAGGAAAACATCACAAACACTATCCGCAGCATCACAAGCAGTATCAGCCAACGTAATCCGACATGCCCAAAGATGCATAAATGTGAACAGGGACCACTTTCAGCATCTTTTGTGACTTGTGGGTAATTTTAAAAAAATAATCCACTTTCTTGTTCATCTTGTCATATTATTGCTGGAGACGGGCTACTTTTTCATCGGCCATCCTGTATAATTGGCAAACTTTTTTTAATACCCTAACTTCTGATTTACATACCATCTATTTTACCTTGTGGGTGGTGATCATCTTTGAGAACTTACTGTACACTGCTAGCCAAGCCCTCAATGTTAGTAAGCAATAGTAGAAATAGTATACGAATATATACACGCCTGTACACCCAAGATTTTATTTTTTCCATCTTCAATTCTCAGGAACACTCTATAACCATGTTGGTCTGCATTATGCTGAACTAAAATATTTTAGCCAGGCGGAAAAGTGTTTTACAGCAAGTTTGAACCTATGCAATGGAAAGCAATTCTCTATAAGAAAGATGGCCGTATTACTCCAAAACCTAGGAGCTGTTGACAATGCTCTTTACCAATATGAAAAATCACTCAGGAGCCACGCAGAAGCAGTAGATATGTACGGTAAGGCATCATATTCATTGTGTACATTTGTTACAGCATTTTTGAAGATAAATCAATATCTCCATTAAATAGCTCTTTACTTTTTCTTGTGTCATCGGCCAGTAAACAATATATTACACCCATTTTAAATTAATTACTGCCATAAAAATTTTAATTTAGACTAAAAAATGAATGCATTAGTAAATAAATGTTCCACAGTGCACAATGTAACACATTGCAGGCTGCTATTTATTTTTGCTTTAAACTTACATAAAATATCAAATTAAGCTGCAAAGTTAGACATTTTTCTCTTACTTTATTCAAGCATTTCACACAATTTAATTTAATAGAGAATAGTGTAACTAGCACATTTCTAAATCACTTCATTTAAAAAAATATACCTACGTTCACCTGAAGAAAGTCTGTAATGTCATGGCCACTAGGGGTCTCACTTCCACCTAAGCTGCAGTCCACTGCTTGTTGTCAGGCAATATCCGTCCCTGGTAACAGAGACGCAGAAGATGGCTAAGAGGAAGTGCGGGTGTGTCAGAGCTAGCTGAGATCATAATCCTGATAAAACAACTGCTTTTAAACTTTACAGGAGTCTTTTGCTTTTCTGTAAGGGTCATGTATCACTCCTTATCAGGTTTTTGCTCCCTAGAAGAAAGCAAACATAGTTGGGGCGTACATAGAAATCATTGGGCCCCATAGCAAGAATCTGAATAGGGCCCACTAACTCTGCCCACTACCCAACCCTGACCCATCCCTCCACCTGCCCTGGCTCCTCCCCTGACACCCCCCTCCCCCGTTGTATTCCTACTGACCCAGAGAATGAAGGGCACAGGTCAGTTTTACCACAAAGGGAATGCCGTGGGAACAAAACCCGTAAAATGGTGGAGAAATTGTGTTTTTTTCAAACTCCACCCCATTTGGAATTTTTTTGCCCGCTTTCCACTACATTGTATGCCATATTAAAGTACAACTTCTCCCACAAAAAATAAGCCTTCATACATCTATGTGAACGGAAAAAATAAATAAAGTTATGGCTCAAGGAAGATAGGGAAGAAAAAAGGAAATGCAAAAGCAAAAACGACAAAACCTCTGGTATGCTAAGGGTTAAAAGGGCTATCTAGACCCTATTATGCCCCCCAAAATGTCCTGGCACCGCATACAGATAATACTTATGCCCAGTGGGGGGGGGGTGCAGCCAATAGCAGGCCGCATCAGAAATGAGCCTCCCTAGGGAGGCTCGTTCCCATCGTGGCCTGCTATTGACTGCCCCCCATGTCGCTGGATGTTTTCATCTGCATGACGGGAGGGAGGCAGTGGCAGCTGTGCGGGCATCAGGAGGAATGCGGGTGCCGGGGAATGAGTTAAGTAAGGTGCCCAGGCATTTTGGGGGGCATTATAGGGGTTAGATAACCCCTTTAACTCCTTGCTGCTAATGCTGAGTGTGCACATAGCCACCAATCATATTCTCCCCTCCCCCTTCCCCTGCAAGGTGACTGATGTGCTGGGGGGCCTGCAGGCTCATAGAGGACTCAGGATTATAGTGTGCTTCCCCCCCCCCCCCCTTCCCCCCGGGGGAGTGGAGGGGGGGGGGGAGTAGGAGGAAAGTACACTGTCCTTCTAAGTCCTCTATGAGCCTACAGCCCCCCCCCCCCCCCCAAAAAAAAAACACTGCTTGCTGCTGCCCTCCCCCCATCAAAAATACCCATATCCATCCAACCAGAACCATATATGAACTTTTTATTAAAAGTGACGCTCTTACTGTGGCATGGCACACTACCTGTGTGTTTATTCTGGTCAGGTTCTGTGTTCACTGTGTACAGTCAGTGACCTGGGTCTGGAGCGGTCCTTCAGTCTGGGCCGGGGAATGGGGGGGCTGCGCTGCACACACTGGCTGACGCTAATGACATGAGAGGGGCGCGCACGCCAGGTGCGCACCTCTGTGTGTGCTTGAGCCTGCTGCTCCTGCTGCCTGCCAGGAATACACTGGCCAATCAGCAACAGGATCTTTGCGCTGCTAAATTCTGATTGGCCAATGTGAAATGCAGCAGAGCAGACGCAGTGCCTGGAAGCCGGGGGAGGGCGCAGCTGGGAGAACACAAGTGGGCGGATCACAGGCCACTTCAATACCCCATGACATGAATAAACTGTCTTGTGCAGAGTAGATGTATGGGGCGGGTCCTTCCATGCGCTCCGAGCCCCCTGTGCCGCGGGCCCCATAGCAACAGCGTGGTCTGCCTATATTGGCAGTACGCCACTGGTAGGAAGTAGTGGTAGTGAGGTCACTACATGCAACACTGGCAGAAGGGAGACTCCATCTGCTTCTGAGTGAAATGCATCTAGCTGTGCAGCTGAAGCAGGGAATAATATGGCTGAGAATTTAGGGAAGCCCAAATATAACTGTTCCTTCCCAGTTGTTTATGATTATACAAAGAAGCACAGCCATTATGCAAACTTTTTTTTAAAACTCAGGTATGATTTAAAGAGAACCTGTCACCTCTCCTGACATGTCTGTTTTAGTAACTACTTGGATTCCCCATGTAACAACAATTCTGGAGCATCTATTCTTATTTCTTTCTATGTTGTTCCATTCTTGTCTTATTCCTGCTAGACGTTTATGGATAAGCATACAGATGGGAGTTACTAGCTGGAGGTGTGTCCCTGCAATTTCTGAAACTGGCAGCACTAATTGGATAGTTTCAGACTGTGCAGGGACACACCCACAGCTGGTAGCACCCATCTGTACCTAGGTTTATAAACTTGTAGCAAGAATTGTAGAATAACAGCACAACATAGAGTCATATAATAATAGATGTTCCAGAATGTTATTAAATGGGGAATGCATGTAGTTACTAAAACAGACATGTCAGAACTAGAAGGTGAAGATTTACATCACTCCATTCACACATGGTGGAAAAAATTGGTTTTGATGTCCGGGCATGCTGTTGACATTCAAATTTGAAGCATCTCACAATTTGGTTGCAGAATTTTGCTAACACATGCACGTTTTAGCACAGATTGCTAAGGCTACTTTCACACTAACGTTTTTGCTGGATCCGGCAGGGTTCAGCACAAACGCTTCCGTTACTGATAATACAACCATCTGCATCCGTAATCAACGGATCCGGTTGTATTATCTTTAACCAAGATGGATCCGCCATGAACTCCATTGAAAATCAATGGGGGACGGATCAGTTTTCTATTGTGTCAGAGAAAACAGATCCGTCCCCATTAACTTGCATTGTGTCCCCATCCGTCCCCAAACCACAGCATGCATTTTGGAGCATCCCATTCTTTTCAGTTATGTTTTGCCCCCATTGACAATGAATGGGGACAAAACTGAAACGTTTTTTTCCGATATTGAGACCCTATGACGGATCTCAATACCGGAAAAGAGAACGCTAGTGTGAAGGTAGCCTAAGAGCGTGACCTAAGTGTGATTAATATGTTGTGTGAGATTTTCAGTCACAGAAAAGGGTTTAAGGGCTCACGTTCCGTAAATCACCAGACTACAAGATCACAGAACTATTATTCCATATAATCATCTCACAAATACCTATGACATATCAGAACATTTCGATATCTCCCCCTGAAAGGGATATTCCCATCTGGACATATACGGCATATGTAAAGGGTATGTCATAAATATTTGATGGAGCTGGTCTCATCTCACGAACAAGACCCCATCACATGTTGCAGGGAATGGATAGCAGACTGTGCATGTGCAGCTCTCTGCCTTCCCTGCTATGGGACTTCTATTTTCAATAGTCCCTTAACAGTGAATGGAGAAAGCTGCACATGCGCAGCCTGCCCTTCATTCACCGCAGCATGCCAAGTTCTTAAGATAGGAGTGGCTATGCAATAAATGTTCAGTGGGGCAACGCCTTTAAACAGAGCCTATCACCATGAAATGTAGTCAGTCTGCAGGCAGCATGTTATAGCGCAGGAGGGCGTAGACAGATTGTTATAAAGTCTTGTGGGTAAAGATTCAGTAATACTTGGAACTTAACAGTTACATATATATATATATATATATATATATATATATATATAACTGTTATTTCTGACTTCACTTATACACAGGGGTGGTTATCAGCGATTGGTAGCATTGTATGCATATACACACAGAGAATACTATCAGATGGACAGATGTCTTAATAACATATATTAACATATGCTCAATTTGACAATTGTTTTCATGGTTGATTTTAGGATCATTGGGAGACAGGAGTGCTCAAGGACAATGTCTCAGTAACTTGGCATTTGCCTATAGCCAGCTGAAAAACTATGATTTGGCAGAGTTTTACTATCAGCAAGCATATCAAGCATTTGTGGATGCAGGTAAACATTACAAGGAAATTACCTATAGAAGGGTCACTATGCAGTAAGTGAAAATTCTTCAAGAAGTGTCTAATCACCAGTCCTGTCATATGGGCGCTTTAACCACCTTCCATTTATCCTGGGCACAGATATGATACAAAATGGATCAGTAGAAGTATCCACATTAGAACGCAGCTCTTCTATTTTTGACAGTGCCCCGTGTGCTGTGTGCCAGAGAGGATTTTGGACAAGGACAGAGAACTGAAAACCTGTGCTATAACTAATTTAAACTGGCTGATTAAACTGGCTGAACTATTACATGTGTGCTTGGCAGCTGAAGACATCTGTGTTGGTCCCATGTTCATATGTAACATAGTACATAAAGCCGAAAAAAGACATCTGTCCATCCAGTTCGGCCCGTCATCCTGCAAGTTGATCCAGAGGAAGGAAAAAAAAAACTGTGAGGTAGAAGCCAATTTTCCCTACTTTAGGGGAATAAAAAATTCCTTCCCGACTCCAATCAGGCAATCAGAATAACTCCCTGGATCAACGACCCCTCTCTAGTAGCTATAGCCTGTAATATTATTACACCCCAGAAATACATCCAGGCCCCTCTTGAATTCCCTTATTGTACTCACCATCACCACCTCCTCAGGCAGAGAGTTCCATAGTCTCACTGCTCTTACCGTAAAGAATCCTCTTCTATGTTTGTGTACAAACCTTTTTTTCTCCAGACGCAGAGGATGTCCCCTCGTCACAGTCCTGGGGATAAATAGATGATGGGATAGATCTCTGTACAGCCCCCTGATATATTTATACATAGTAATTAGATCTCCCCTCAGTTGTCTTTTTTCTAAAGTGAATAACCCTAATTTTGATAATCTTTCAGGGTACTGTAGTTGGTCCCATTCTAGGTATTACTTTAGTTGCCCTCCTCTGAACCCTCTCCAGCTCTGCTATGTCTGCCTTGTTTACAGGAGCCCAGAACTGTACACAGTACTCCATGTGTGGTCTGACTAGCGATTTGTAAAGTGGTAGGACTATGTTCTTATCACAGGCATCTATGCCCCTTTTGATGCAACCCATTATCTTATTGGCCTTGGAAGCAGCTGCCTGACACTGGTTTTTGCAGCTTAGTTTGCTGTTTATTAAAATTCCTAGATACCATTTAGTATGTACGGGTGACTTGCATTATTCCTTCCCATGTGCATTACTTTACATTTGTCAGTGTTAAACCTCATCTGACCACATTGCTGAGAAAAATGATGTTTTAATATATGCAATGAGCCTCTAGGAGCGACACCTAGCCGTTGCCGTTACACCTAGAGGCTTAGCTCTCTCTGCATCATCTCCACTTTGACAGGCAGAGATCACATTTACACTTCCTGGCCCTGTAAATCAAAGTGGAGAGGGTGCGAGAGTTGCACAGGGAGCTTATCCTCTAGGTCTAACGGCAACGCCTCCATTGATCCTAGAGGCTCATTTGCATATATTAGTTTTCTCAACAAAACAGACACAAAAACAGACACATATGAACATGTGCCCCCGTTGCTCCTAGAGGATTATTTGCATGTATTGTCTTTCTCAGCAATGCGGACACATATGAACATGGGACCAACACGGATGCCTTCAGCTGCCAAGCGCACATGTAACAGGTCAGCCAGTGTCATAGGTACAAATCTGCTGACAGACGCCCTTTAAATGCTACTGTGTCAAGACCCTACATCTACAGCTTATCACTCTTTATTTATTACTTATTTTTCTTGATTATGTAACACCAGCCCATGGCCATGAGCAAATCAATTCTAAGCAAATCAAATTTGTTCTGAATTTTCCAAAAACTTCCGTTTCCAACTTGTTTGGGATTCATTAAACATGCATCACACAAAATGGCAGCCACTTTGACATTATTAATGCTGCCTTGGCGTTAAAGAGCTTGAAACAATCCTAGTAGACCCCCAGAGTATCATGCATAATTTTTCAGGGTTAAACTAATTTTGGGAAATTCGTTCATCTCTAATTCGTATCTCTTTGTCTTAATCTTTTGACTCTCTGTTCCCAGTGGGGCTCACAATCTAAGGCTACTTTCACACTAGCGTTTTTGCTGAATCTGGCAGGGTTCAGCAAAAACGCTCCCGTTACTGATAATACAACCATCTGCATCCGTTATTAACAGATCCGGTTGTATTATCTTTAACATACCCAAGACGTATCCGTCATGAACTCCATTGAAAGTCTATAATGCCCTTTATACGGGTCGATTCTTGGCCAGATGATTGCTAAAAAGTGTTCATAGGAATGCTCATTAGTGATCACTGTGATTTCGTAGTAAAGAGATCACAGAGAGGCACGGAGCATTATCAGTCATGTCAATGCTCCGTGCCTCTGCAGTCTGCATCGGATCTTGGCACTCTTTCACGGAGCGGATGCCACGCACGGCATCCGCTCGTGTGAAACGGCCCTAAAGGTGCAGGCACCTAAATCTTCATTGGCTGGCAGCAGATTGTGCTTGTCTAAACACGCTTTGCTGCATATGTATCAAATCTTTTTTTACACAATAAAAGCACACAGAGCTATAGGGGCTGGAAATTGCGGATGGGCTAACGGCCATCTTAGCAACCCATGTCCTCAGCTCTATACACAAAATCCCGGTGACAGGTTCCCTTTAATAAAAGATATTTCTATTAGCTTAGCTGCTCTGCAGTGAACAGACTATCACTATGCAGAGACCTGGCTATGGGGAGAGTGACTGAGCATGTGTGACCAGCAGCACTCAGCTCAGTAGATGGATGTACACATTGCTATATACTAGGTGGTGCCATATTGTGTAAGTAAACATCAAAACTCTTTGTTGGATTTTTTTCTCTAACAACATGTATTGCATAACATTGTTCATTTTTTATAATCTATAAAATGAATATAACACATAATGGTGGGACAACTCATCTAAGGGGTTTACCCGGCACCAATACTAGCAAAATCAAACAGTTGACAGGACTAAGTACTGTGAACACCATATACGAACTTAGCCCTATTCAGTGGTTGTTTAATCCAAACTGTATTACAGTATATGGGGACATGAGTGATCTATGTATGATCACATGAAAAGTGTCTCCAAAAACATCCTTCATTTTTTAAATAAAAAATAAAGGATGTTTTTGGAGACACTTTCATGTGTGTACATATGGAAGACTCATCCAGGTCCTGGTGCCTGGAGGGGCCCATAGGCTACATTGGCAGTTAAAAAGACACCGGTATTGTAAATGATACATGATGGTGGAGGCTCAGGAGCATTGAGGCTCAGGAGCTTTAAAGGGGTTCTGCAGTTTGTTTAAACTGATGATCTATCCTCTGGATAGATCAGCATCTGATCAGCGGGGGTCCGAGGCCAGTTGATACTAGTCGTGACATCACTGGGACAGCGGTAAACAGTGAGAAGGTCACGGCAATGCTGGAGCAGCGCTGCCTTCTCAAACAGCTGATCGGGACCCCCGCTGATCAGATGCTGATGATCTATCTAGAGGAGATAAGTGTTTTGTGACGCCAGTTGCAATGAAGCAACAACGGGACGGAGTCCCTTTAAGAAATGGAGTTGATACCCAGGTGTAGGAATGGCCGAGTGATATGTCACAACCTGGATACGCTGGAACCCCAGGCGTTGGCTCTAAAGCAGACAAATAGGGTGAACAATTGAGGGATTTGAAGAAATATTTGAGTCCAGATCTTGTGATGAAGTTCAATGGCAGCTTTACTTTGCATAAATTTTTCTCCAAATGGTTTACAGACTTTATTTTGGTTCCAGCAGGCTTTAGCATTAACTCTGGCAAGCAAACAATCTCAACTCTGTTACATCAGTTTCTCTTTGGCTCTGCTGTACTAACAGACTTCAATCGAATCTCTGCAACTTCTCTCTGTAGTCTGACTCTGGATTATGCCAGGGAATAGGTTAGAATCCTGGCAGCTCCAACATGGAGTCTCAACAAGAACACACCAGAACTCCCTACCTCCTTCTGGTAGCAAACAGGACTGTCCTACTACTGACCAAGAAAGGAGGGGGGAATGGAATGGTGTAGCTCTGCCATTGTTGCTGCCACCTGCTGGTGAACCAGGCACATTACATAGTAACATAGTACATAAGGCCGAAAAAAGACATCTGTCCATCCAGTTCGGCCTGTTATCCTGCAAGTTGATCCAGAGGAAGGAAAAAAACAAACAAACAAAAAAAAAAAAAAACCCTGTGAGGTAGAAGCCAATTTTCCCCACTTTAGGGGAATAAAAAATTCCTTCCCGACTCCAATCAGGCAATCAGAATAACTCCCTGGATCAACGACCTCGCTCTAGTAGCTATAGCCTGTAATATTATTACGCTCCGGAAATAAATCCAGGCCCCTCTAGAATTCCGTTATTGTACTCACCATCACCACCTCCTCAGGCAGAGAGTTCCATAGTCTCACTGCTCTTACCGTAAAGAATCCTTTTCTATGTTTGTGTACAAACCTTCTTTCCTCCAGACGCAGAGGATGTCCCCTCGTCACAGTCCTGGGGATAAATAGCTGATGGGATAGATCTCTGTACTGACCCCTGATGTATTTATACATATTAATTAGATCTCCCCTCAGTCGTCTTTTTTCTAAAGTGAATAACACTAATTTTGATAATCTTTCAGGGTACTGTAGTTGCCCCATTCCAGTTATTACTTTAGTTGCCCTCCTCTGGACCTTCTCCAGCTCTGCTATGTCTGCCTTGTTTACAGGAGCCCAGAACTGTACACAGTACTCCATGTGTGGTCTGACTAGCGATTTGTAAAGTGGTAGGACTATGTTCTTATCACAGGAATCTATGCCCCTTCTGATGCAGCCCATTATCTTATTGGCCTTGGCAGCAGCTGCCTGACACTGGTTTTTGCAGCTTAGTTTGCTGTCTATTAAACTTCCTAGATCCTTTTCCATGTCAGTGTTACCGAGTGTTTTACCATTTAGTATATACGGGTGACTTGCATTTTTCCTTCCCATGTGCATAACTTTACATTTATCAGTGTTAAACCTCATCTGCCACTTCTCTACCCAAGCCTCCAATCTATCCAGATCCCTCTGTAGTAGTATACTGTCCTCATCAGTGTAAATTACTTTACACAGTTTAGTGTCATCTGCGAAAATTGATACTTTACTATGCAACTTCTACAAGATCATTAATAAATATATTGAAGAGAATAGGGCCCAATACTGACCCCTGAGGTACCCCACTAGTGACAATGACCCAATCTGAGTGTGTACCGTTAATAACCACCCTCTGTTTTCTATCACTGAGCCAGTTACTTACCCACATACAGATGTTTTCTCCCAGTCCGAGCATTCTCATTTTATATACTAACCTTTTATGTGATACAGTGTCAAATGCTTTGGAGAAGTCCAGATATACAACATCCATTGATTCACCGCTGTCAAGTCTAGAACTTACCTCCTCATAGAAACTGATTAAACTAGTTTGACATGACCGATCCCTCACGAAGCCATGCTGATATGGCGTTATTTGCTTATTTCCGTTGAGATGCTCTAATATAGCATCCCTCAGAAAACCTTCAAACAGTTTACCCACAACAGATGTTAAACTTACCGGTCTATAGTTTCCAGGCTCTGTTTTTGGACCCTTTTTTGAATATTGGCACCACATTTGCCATGCGCCAATCCTGTGGGACATTCCCTGTCAGTATAGAGTCTGCAAATATCAGAAATAAGGGTCTGGCTATGACATTACTTAATTCCTTTAGGATACGTGGGTGTATGCCATCCGGTCCTGGCGATTTGTCTATTTTAATCTTTTTAAGTTGCTGATGTACTTCTTCCTGGGTCAGACGGGACACTTTTAATGGGGAATTTATTTTTGCATTCTGCATGTCATCTGACAGTTTATTTTCCTCAGTGAATACATTGGAGAAAAAAATATTTAACAGCTTTGCTTTCTCCTCATCGCTCTCTGCGACTTCCCCCTTATTACTCTTTAAAGGGCCGACACCTTCAGATTTATACTTTTTAACATTTATGTAATTGAAGAACATTTTAGGGTTAGTTTTACTCTCTTTGGCAATTAATTTCTCTGTCTCTAGTTTGGCCGCTTTTATTTGTTTTTTACATGTTCTATTTTTTTCTTTATAGTTTTTCAGTGCTTCCGTGCTACCCTCCTGTTTTAGTGTTTTATAGGCTTTCTTTTTGTCATTTATTGCTTTCTTTACAGTCCTGTTTATCCACATTGGTTTCTTTTTGTTCCTTAACCTTTTATTCCCATACGGTATGTACCTCTCACAATGAGATTTTAGGATGTTTTTAAAGATATCCCATTTTGTGGCTGTATTTTTATTTTTGAGGACTCTGTCCCAGTTAGTTCGGCCTATGGCCTCTCTTAGTTGGCTAAATTTAGCTTTTTTGAAGTTTGGTATTTTTGTTCCTCCCTGTAGAAACGCTCTTTTGAATGATAGTTGGAAGGTTATTACATTACGGCCACTATTTCCCAGGTGTGCCCCAACCTGCACGTCTATTGTTCTGTCAGGCCCTACTAAGTCCAGTATGGCCGTCCCTCTAGTCGGGTCCTGAACCAGTTGGGAGAGGTAATTGTCTTTAGTTATTGCCAAGAACCTGTTTCCCTTATGAGATATACATGAACAATTACATAACATTATTATAAATGCACAGTGTCTAGGGACCTGGAAATAAATGCATAAGATAACATTATATTAGCATTCACAGATAGAAGCAGGGCGTAGGAGTGGTAATGCCACTCTGGGGTGTTACACAAGTGTCACATACAATTTCTCTGATGCTCTCAGTAGCCTTAGAGAAAAGAAACACTTTGAAACAAGGTTTTCTAGGGCTGCAATTTTTATGCAGCAACAGTCACGAGCTGGGTCCAGCAAATCCTCAACAGATAACTTCATACCATTCAGATCAATAGTAAATGATTGTGAATCTCCCTTTGGTATGACTAGAATAAGATATCCAGAGCACAGACTGCAAAGCCGAGCAGCATGCGCCATCCTCCTACCCTGTTGTACAGTTCTGTCTTGCATCAAGCTCTTTTCTGCTGTATGATTATAACCATGTTGTGTCCTTCTGAGCATTTAATATTTTCTGAGATGCTTTGTAGTATTTACTGCTGTGTGCAAAGTCGATAACTGTAGAATGAATCCCACTATTAAATAATTTTTACTTTATGAGACATTTTGATGACTGCCAATTTGTAGCTAAGAACAGCAGGCACAGTTAAAGTGGCAGATATCCAGTAAGCATATTTGCAGACAGAAATATTACCACAAGGCTTCTTGTTAAAATGACTGTACAAACGTCCATATGCTACAAATACACAAAGCATTGCATGTCTAGAATTCTTCTGGGAACCTAACAATGGAAGTGTCTTTATTGCATGCTACCTCTGGACTATTTATAAATTTGCAAACAATGGTCTGTGGCAATAACAGATCTGTTCTGCAGTAGCTCAGGCACCAGAACTACTAGCTTCATCCATTGTGTATTGAACACAGCTGTTTACTGTATTGCTGCTCCTGTTCACTGCAATTAGTGTTGGGCCAATAAAAGTCAAACAAATTGACTTCGATCCGAATGTAGCCAAATTTCCTTGTGCTTTGTGGTAATGAATAAATTTTTCCGGAAATGGCCATAAAAACAAAAAAATACATGCTCACCTCATCCATTTGCGCGCAAAGAGGCCATCTTGATTGAAGATACAGCACAAACTCTCGCGCGGGGTGATGTATGACATCACCACGCCAGCGTCCTGGCCAGACGTGGTGACGTCAATCAAGATGGCCGCGAGGGCCTCTATGCAAGCAAATGGATAAGGTTATTTTTTTTATTTATCCTGATTAATCCCTGAAAGGCCTAAATGGTAGCCTCAGATGCCGCAATCAATGATGAACGTGGCATCTAAGGGGTTCAATGACAGGGTTGGCGTGATTGGCCTGCTACGTACAAAGAAATGCTCTTCTTGACAAAGTAATTCATCACAAATAGAATATCTTTGGGAAATTCAGCAAAGCAGCTAAATCAAATTTTTCATGACTTCACTAATCTCTAACGGCAATGGGAGCAGGACTGCAGTTACCATCTCCGTCCACTACACAATGGATGTAGCTGTGTAGTTCCAGCACAACTTCCAGCACCAGATCTACTCTGAAACACCTGATTGGCAGGGGCATGGTGTGTCAGACCACTGCTGATCAGATATCGATAGTCTAATAACTATTAATAGTAAAATCCTAGAATACCACTTTAAATGAAATATATGTTGATATTAAAGTAGTGGCTAGGTAAGAGAATAGCCCCCTATTTACATGGGTTGCAGAAAGTATTAAATGCATTTTTTTGACAGGTGACCTTCTACGACAGAGTATTGTCAGTGAAGGGTTGGGTGCTACCTATTTTTGCCTTGGAAATCTGGATCAAGCTATTCACCACTACAAGCAAGCACTGGCTCTGTCTGGAAAATCAAAGGTATCCTCTTTTTGTGTTTCCCATGTACAATGTGAGTAATGTTTAGACTCGATAATTTTTTTTTAAACATTTTGTGAGATTTATTTTACAGCTCGGTAAGTAATATGATAACTTCATTCTTTGCATCAGTACGATTATGATAACACCAAGTTCATGTAGTTTTTATTATGTTATACAACTTGCACAATAAAAAAAACACTTGTTTTTACAAAATAATCAGTTTTTATGTTGCTACTTTCCAAGACCCAGAAAATTATTTTTCTGATGACTAAAGGGTACTTTCACACTAGCGTTATTCTTTTCAGGCATTGAGTTCCGTCCTAGGGGCTCAATATCAATACCCGAAAATAACTGATCAGTTTTATCCTAATGCATTCTGAATGGAGAGAAATCCGTTCAGGATACATCAGGATGTCTTCATTTCAGTCTTTTTGCTTCAGGATGGAGATAATACCGCAGCATGCTGCGGTTTTTTCTCCGTCCAAAATTCCAGAACACTTGCCAGCATTTTTTCCCATTGACATGCATTAATGCCAGATCCGGCCCTGAGTGTTCTGGCAAAACTGATCAGTTTTTGCGGTCTGCGCATGCTCAGACTGCAAAAAATTTAAAAAAAATAAATGCCGGATCCGTTTTTCCGGATGACACCGGAGAGACGGATCCAGCATTTCAATCAATTTGTCAGACGGATCAAATGCCATAAGTTTGCATATGCTTTGACGGATCCGGCAGGCAGTTCTGGCAACTAAGCCAGTTCTTCTTTACACCAGTTTGATAAATGACATATATATATATATATATATATATATATTATTATTATTATTTTTAAATAGGGCAGCACTCCTTATACGTAGCAAACCGGGTGCCAGCGTTCAACCTTTCATCCTGGGTACATGGATATACAAGAAATCCACGGTACTCCTCTGTAGACGGTGAAAAAAACAAGTGTATTTATTCACACATGTCACAGCAAAGTGGCACATTTAAATTTTATTTTTTACGGCGTTCACCAGACGGGTTGGATCATATGCTATTTTTATAGAGCAGGTTGTTATGGACACAGCGATGCCTAATATGTGCATTTAAGAAAATTGCTTTTACGCAATAAAAGCATTTTTGAAAAAAAAATCATGTTTTTGTGTTTCCATTTTCTGAAAGCCATTATTTTTTTTTGTGGTGATTTTCTTAGGTAGTGTCTAATTTTTTGCGGTCCCTAAGGACCATGGCATGGAAGGGGTTATGTCTGCAGACTGTCAGCTGTATGTTACAGCTGACAGTCTGCACTGCTCTGCCATCCTGAAAAGAGGGGTAGAGGAGGGAGAAGAGAGACAGTGATGATGGATTATCTGTAAATCCACTGAGAGTAGTGCATAGGAAGCATAGCAAGCTGTAGAAGGAAAACGGAAAAAGAAAATTGGAGAAATTATTTTCTCCACAAAATAAATAGTGTAATTTATTTTTATTTGTACAAAGGTGTCCATATCCTTTAAGATTTTTTAAATCAGGTCAGAAGTGAAAGCAGCTGAAACTTACGTTCACGTTCACCTGCTATCACTCCCAACCCAATATGGGATCCTGGTCTTGTTTTAAAGATTAGATTGCCAGCTTTCAAACAAGATCAGGCCCACTACCTTTTACAAAGCTCAAGATATGAAAGGTTAAAGCAGCACACACACCCTCACTCTGCTACCTGACCTCTGCTCCTGTTGAACTGTTAGACCTTTTTCTGAAAGCTCAAGCAGAGCTCATCAAAAAAGTTAGTGGTTTAATATAAATAAATAACGACCAGGAAAATGTCTTCAATAGCTCATTTTCAATAGTATGCTCCCTTTGATGAAACGTTAAATATAGAACATGCACAATATCCCAGAAGTTCCCTGGTTAATATTCTCCATTCTATTGCTTCTATTTTCTCAATGTGACAGACTCTCTGCCTTTTGGATTTCACCACTATTCATTTGCCCACCTGGTTATTCATTGGATGCCCACTGTTCCCTTTTCTATATGGTCCCTGTAATGTATTTGGCTTTAAAACCTTTTTTTCTGCCTGTGAGTGATTAAGTTAACCCATTATGTTTGGTAGTTGTATCACCGGCAGAGCCTATTGTGTTTTGTTAATTATGTTTGGTAATTTTATCTGACCTAATTCTCTCCCTGACCTAATTATCTCCCAGGCAGAGGGAAGGGATTGTGTGTCCTCTTTCCATTGGTCTGTGTGTTTGTCAAGCAGTTCCTATCAGGTCCAGATGGGAGGTCCCCTTGCATGGGGACTTGCACATAAGGACAAGTGTGGCACCAATAAAGGCAGTTCATCTTCACTCTCAATACTGAGTTCTGTCTCTTATTGGAGAAAACTTACACTGAGGGGGAAAAGATTCCATTCGCAGCATTTAAGTCCTTCCAGGAAAGTGACAAGATCGATGGATTTTTGGCAGATTTTGAACGGCAGTGAACTTTACATCAGTACCATATTATCTGGGAAAGCTTCCGATGCTTTCCGTGCCATCCCTGATGCGGACATACAACACTACCATCTGGTAAAGCAGGCTTTTTTAGCCCGGTACGCTGTCACCCTGGATGCCTAGCGGCGACGATTTCGGGAATCCAAAAAGAAGGGGGGGGGTGATTCCTACACGAAGTGGGCATGTTGACTTCACCGTACAGCATCACACTGGGTCACTGGATGCCAGGCTATGACCGCCGAGGATGTACTACAGTTGTTTTAACTGGAACATATTCTCAACACCTTGCAACCAGAGCTAAGAGAGTGGGTACGTGACCGGAGGCCCCTAACTCTACCTGAGGCTGCTCGTCTAACTGACGAGTACACCGATGCCCGCCACATAGAACAGACAGCATCAAAACCAACACCTCACATCGAATTTCGAGCACCCATGGCTCCAGCCCCAACCTGTTACTCTGGGCCATCTAGGCCAGCGCAGGCACCGAACCACTCCACAGTTCAGTGCCATCGTTGAAAACAATGGGGACATTATCGCAGGGATTTCCCCCTAGAGCCTCCCCAAAACACATGGAGGCCACCCCCACTAGCAACACAACCCTCCACCTTCTGTACTCCTGCAGCACACTGTTTGGAAGCCAAGAGCGGTTCGGAAGAGTACCTGGGGGTACTGTACGAAGCTGATCCCATACAAGCGGCCACCCAAGTCAACCGACAGCACCATCGCCAGGAGGTACGAGTCAATGGGCGCACCGCACAAGGATTACTCGACACCGGAGCCACGCTTATTTTGCTCCAATGTCATTTGGCCAAGAACAATGACCGCACCGGACACACCATTGCAGTAAGGGTGGCGGGAGGAGCTGTTTCACCTCCCCACCGCCCGAGTACATCTCGACTGGGGTCGCTGGATCCAGCATGGTACATGTGGCACTTATGGACAACTTACCAGCAGAAGTACTATTGGAGAATGATCTAGAACCAATGACTCCTGCCTACACTCCCTCTGGGCCAGCCAGCATCAACCCTGTTGAGACCCATGCCCATGCCCGAACTGCTGACTCCAATCCACCGATCATGGACACCCAGGTAAGACACACTGATGATTTAGCTGAGACAGTAGCCTGGGACAATCTCGAGGAGTTTGGGTTAGAGACTAAGCTAGATCCCGCACTCATCAAGTACAGGGATAGTGCAGAGATGAGGGAGGGTTAAAAGGAGAGACATTTACGTGGGAGCAGGGTAAGTTATATAGGGTGACGGTCACCTGCAGCCACGGGACAGTCCCTTCACAGAAACACCAGGTGGTTGTACAATGAAAATACCGGCTGGCACTTCTGCGAATTGGACACGATATCCCACTAGCAGGACACCTGGGAGTATCCTGCACAGCTGGGAGAATAACCCAGCAATTTTTCTGTCCGGGAGTCTCCAAGGATGTGCGACACTACTGCAGGACCTGTGATATATGTCAAAGAGTAGGGAAGAGGGGAGACCACCCTAAACCTCAACTGTTATCTATGCCAGTTATTGGGGAGAAGTTTAGCTGGATAGCAGTTGACCTAATAGGACCCCTCAAGAGACCCAGTCAGTCGGGTAAACAGTACATCCTTACACGGCTGGACTGCGCCACCCAATACCTGGAAGTCGTAGCCCTCTCGAATATCCAGGCAGATACTGTTGCCAGTGCCCTAGTCGGGATATTCACCAGGGTAGGTTTCCCAAAAGAAATCATACCTGACCAAGGGATGCAGTTTTTCGGCAGACCTCACCCGCCATTTATGGGAAGCCTGTGATATTAAGCCCTTGTTCAGCTCCCCATATCACCCCCAGACAAATGGTCTCTGTGAATGCTTCAACGGGACCCTAAAGCAAATGTTGAAGACGTTCACAGACACCTACAGGGTCTGGGAGAGATTCCTACCGCACCTCTTGTTTGCATACTGAGAGGTGCCGCAGGAATCCACTAGGTTCTCTCCCTTTGAGCTGTTATATGGGAGAAGGGTACGAGGTCCCCTTGATCTCATTCATGAGCACTGGGATGGAGAGACCTCGAGGGAAGGGACTCCCATCGTATCATACGTGGTAGAGCTCAGGGACCGCATGGAACAAAGGAGAACCTCCAGGTGGCCAAGGGACCAGAAAGTATGGTATGATAGGAGTGCCGTTCGTCGTATATTCCAGATAGGACAGAAGGTGTTAGTCTTGAAACTCATCAAGACCGATAAACTACAGGCAGTGTGGCAAGGTCCCTATAAGGTAGTAGAGCAACTATGTGACACCACATGTCATTGCTAGCTGTAAAGATGAGAGAATAAGGTGGTCCTTTCACGTAAATATTTAAAAGAATATCAGGAAAGGCAGGAGGACGTAGCAGCTTTATGTGCCCCAGCTAATTGACCAAGACAATTTACCCTTACCCGACCTTTAGAGAGACAACCCCAGTCCAGTTAGGGGACCGACTAAATCCCACTGAAAGGGAGCAGATGCTCCACTTACTAGCGAGTAAACAGCAAACGTTTTCCCAAGAACCCGGTTGTACCTTTCTCACCACCCACGAGGTAGAAACCCCCGGGGAGATACAGGAAATGTTGAGGTTAGGCGTCATTGAGCCTTCCGATAGCCCGTGGGCATCTCCAGTAGTCCTAGTCCCGAAAAAGTACAAACAATAATATAGATTCCAGGATATGGTGGCACTACGGTAAACTGTCACTTCACCACTCGATCATATGGAGGAAACAGTGGTCACGGTTTTTCACAATCTGGTGGTACACAGCTTGTAAGATGCAAATACGATTCCACAAATAGAAGTAAATAAGCTGCACTCTCCATTCGATGCAAGTATTAGTTTATGCTGGGTACAAAAAGGATGGGACTACCCGGCTCTGCGTAGACTATCTGTGGCTAAATGATAAAACAGTGACCGACGCTTATCCCATGCCCCGAGTAGACGAACTGCTAGACCGTATCGCCAGGGGACGCTATCTGACCACCATCGACCTCTGCAAGGGGTACTAGCAGATTCCCTTGGGCCAAGAGGCTGTCCCCAAGTCGACTTTTGTCACCCCGTTTGGCTTCTACCAGTTTAAGGTCATGCCATTCGGGATGGAAAACGCCCCGGACACTTTCCAATGCTTGGTGGATAGACTTGGCATCCAGGAATTTGCCTGTGCATACCTGGATGACATTGCGGTCTACATTGACTCCTGGGAAGAACACTTAAGGCATGTAGGGACAGTGTTAGATCATATTCAGGCCGCTAGGCTGACACTGAAACCAGATAAGTGCCATATAGGTATGGCAGAAGTCTAGTATTTGGGACATCGGGTAGGGTGTGGTAAACAGAGACCAGAGCCTGCCAAGATCGAAGCAGTTGCTGGACTGGCCCACACCGCGTACTAAGACCCAAGTACTGGCCTTCCTGGGGACCGCAGGGTACTACAGACGGTTCATCCCAGACTATAGTGCAATGGCCAAACCCTTAACTGATTTGATGAAAAAGAACCTACCCAGACAGGTCCTGTGGTCCCCCGACTGCGAAAAGGCCTTCAAGCACTAAAGACTGCATTAGTGAATTTTCCCTGCCCCAGTCGCTGACAAACGTTTCATCGTGCACACAGATGACTCCATGTTCGGACTGGGAGCAGTTCTAAGCCAAGTGGGAGAAGATGGAGGCGTATATCAGTAGGAAACTGTTACCTCGTGAAGTGAGCTATGCGGCAGTGGAAAAAGAATGTTTGGCGTTGGTATGGGCTTTGAAAACTGTACTCCATATTTGTGTTGGCGTGAATTCACCTTGATCACAGACCTCATTTCCTTGGTATGGCTTAGCCGTATCGCAGGGGACAATGGACGACTATTGGTCTGTGTGTTTGTCACGCAGTTCCCATCAGGTCCAGATGGGAGGTCCCCTTGCATGGGGACTTGCACATAAGGCCAAGTGTGGCACCAATAAAGGCAGTTCATCTTCACTCTCAATATTGAGTTCTGATTCTTATTGGGGAAAACGCTATATCACAGTTCACTAGTGTCATGGAACCATGAACCAGACGTACAACAAGAGATAAGTGGAAATAAGAAGGCTTTATTGAAAATCAAGCTGTAAGCAAAAGTCCAAACGGATGGCTAAACCGAAGCAGGGTCTTGCGTAGACAGAGGTCAGGAACCAGAAGGGTAGTCAGACGAAGCCTGGATCAGGAACCAGCAGGGTAGTCAGACGAAGCCAGGATCAGGAACCAACGGGGTAGTCAGACGAGGCCAGGATCAGGAACCAGAAGCAGCAGCAGTCTTAGAAGCATGTGAACACAGGAGGACCAAGCAAGGAACTGAAGCCACAGACCTCCTATATATATGAGCTAGGCATCCAGCTCCTCCCAGTGGGAAGGAGAAGCCGCAGGGTGGGAGGCTACAAGAAACCCAGAAACCAAGATGGCCGCCAGCACATGTCAAACGAAGGAGAACAGTAAGAAGGTAAGACCATGACAGTACCTCCCCCTCAAGGGCCCCTCCTCCGCGGAGTAAGGAACGGTTTCTGAGGGAAGCGTGCGTGGAAGGCTCGGAGCAAAGCAGGAGCATGGACATCTGCGGAGGGAACCCAGGAACGCTCCTCTGGACCATAACCACGCCAATGGACCAAAAACTGCAACCGACCGCGGACCAGGCGTGAGTCCAGGATATTGCTCACCTCATATTCCTCATGATTGCCCACTTGGACCGGACGGGGCCGAGGAACCGAGGAAGTGAAACGATTACACACCAATGGCTTCAACAGGGAGACATGAAACACGTTGGAGATCCGCATGCCAGGAGGAAGCGCAAGGGCATAGAGTACCGGGTTTACCCTGCGAAGCACTCGGAAGGGACCAACAAAGCGGGGCGCCAGCTTGGGAGTGGGCACTCGAAGGTTGAGGTTGCGTGTGGACAACCATACACGGTCTCCGACCTGGTAGGAAGGAGCAGGCGCTCGTCTGCGATCAGCCTGGAGTCTCTGGCGCTGCGCAGAGACCTCAAGGGACCTCTGGATCTGTACCCAAGAAGCACGTAGGACGGAAAGGTGATCCTCCACAGCCGGAATATCCTGGGGAGAGAATACCTCCGGTAACACGGCAGGTTGGAACCATAATTGGCCATGAAGGGAGACGTCCCAGAGGAAGAGTTCACCGCCGTGTTCCTGGCAAACTCAGCCCAAGGCAGGAGGTCAACCCAATTGTCTTGGTGATCGGAGACATAGCAACGAAGGAATTGCTCCAAGGCCTGATTGGATCGTTCTGCGGCCCCATTGGACTGAGGGTGGTAGGCCGAGGAGAAAGAGAGATGAATCCCCAACTGGGAGCAAAAGGCGCGCCAGAACCTGGACACAAACTGACTCCCCCGATCCGACACAATCTCCTTGGGCAAACCGTGCAACCGAAAGACCTCCCTGGCGAAAATCGTGGCCAACTCTTGTGCAGAGGGTAACTTCTTGAGAGGAACACAGTGGCACATTTTGGAAAACCGATCCACAATCATGAGAATGACCGTATGGCCTTGGGATGCAGGGAGGTCCACAATGAAATCCATCCCCAGGTGTGACCATGGGCACTCCCCGGTGGCTATGGGTTGCAAAAGGCCCAACGGAAGGTGCCGAGGGGACTTACTCTGGGCACAAACGGAGCATGCCGCTACATATGCGGCGATGTCGGAACGTAGAGAAGGCCACCAGAACAGACGTGAAACAGCCCAGGACAGCTGATTCTTTCCAGGATGCCCCGCGGCCTTGGAGTTATGGTAGGTTCGCAACAACCGAGTGCGCAACTCCTCAGGCACAAAACACCTGCCGTTGGGTCTCCCAGAGGGAGCACCAGATTGAGCCGCCAAAATCTGCTCACCCAGGGGAGAGGTCAGGCTGGTGCGAATGGCGGCCAGGATCTGATTCGGAGGTATGACCGAAGTCGGAATCGACTCCTCCCCGGACAGCTCGGAGTACTGCCGTGATAAGGCATCCGCTCTGATGTTCTTGGAACCGGGTAGGTAGGAGACCACGTAATTAAAACGTGACAAGAACAGAGCCCATCTGGCCTGACGTGGTGTCAATCTCTTGGCCTCAGAAAGGTAGGTCAGATTCTTGTGGTCCGTCAGGATGAGAACCGGAACCACCGAACCCTCGAGCAAGTGCCTCCATTCTTTAAGGGCCTGCACGATGGCCAATAACTCCCTGTCACCAATCTGATAGTTGCACTCCGCGGAAGACAGTTTCCGGGAGTAAAACCCACAAGGAAGCAGAGGACCCTCTGGTGTTCTACGCTGAGACAGAAGGGCGCCTACTCCCGTCTCAGACGCGTCCACCTCGAGGACAAAGGGCAACCCAGGGTTGGGATGCGGCAGAATCGGAGCCGACACAAAGGCGGACTTTAGAGCCTCAAAAGCTCGGATGGCCTCGAGCGGCCAGACCTGGAAATTACTGCCCTTCCTGGTCAGATCCGTGAGAGGCTTGGCTAGCATGGAAAAGTCCCTGATGAACTTCCGATAATAATTGGCGAAGCCCAAAAATTGCTGCAGGGCACGGAGACCACTGGGCTGGGGCCACTGTAAGACAGCCGAAACCTTCTCAGGATCCATGGAGAACCCCTCAGCGGAAATGATGTAACCTAAGAAGGTTACCTGGGATCGGTGAAATTCGCATTTCTCAAGCTTACCGAACAGCCTGTTCTCTCGTAACCGTTGCAACACTCGTCTGACATCCATAATGTGGGCCTCCATGGATTCAGAATATACCAAGATGTCATCCAAATAGACCACCACACACTGCTGCAACAGGTCACGGAAAACATCGTTGATGAATTCCTGGAAGACTGCGGGCGCATTGCACAACCCAAAGGGCATAACCAAGGATTCATAATGACCGGTCCTGGTGTTAAACGCGGTCTTCCACTCATCGCCCGCCTTGATCCTTACCAGGTTATATGCCGCCCTCAGGTCGAGTTTGGTAAAGACCGTGGCCCCTTTGAGGCGATCGAACAGCTCGGAAATCAAGGGTATCGGGTAAGCGTTCTTGATCGTGATGCGATTGAGACCCCTGTAATCGATGCAAGGCCTCAACTCACCGCCCTTCTTTTTCACAAAGAAAAATCCAGCCCCTGCCGGGGACGAGGATTTGCGAATGTGTCCGCGTGAAAGCGCCTCCCTCACGTACTCCTCCATGGCCTCATTCTCCGCTACCGACAGTGGATAGACTTTGCCACGAGGAGGAACGGCACCAGATTGTAACTCTATGGCACAATCGTATGGGCGGTGCGGAGGTAGGGCAACCGCGCGCACCTTATCGAATACATCCCGGTACTCTTCGTATTCAGGAGGCAACAGAGAGTCCGAGGAAGTACACAGCAACTTGACAGGCCCATGGATGCAACTAGCCCCACACTGCGGTGACCACGAGAGGATCTCGGCCGATCTCCAATCGAAAGTCGGATTATGCTTCTGGAGCCAGGGGTACCCCAAGACCACCGAGTAGTGTGGAGACGAAATCACCTAGAGACAGACCGACTCTCTGTGAACGGCACCAATGGCTATCCCCACTGGAAGGGTCTCATGAGTCACGTGTGGCGGCAGAAGGGGTCTGCCGTCTATCGCCTCAAGAGCCAGTGGGGAACCTCGAGGCTGCAGAGGAATGGAATTGGCGGCAGCGAACACACTATCAATGAACAAATCACCAGCACCAGAGTCCACCAACGCCTGGGTCGTCACCGAGCCCCCGACCCAGGAGAGGACAACAGTGATCAGTGGTTTGTCAACACGGGAAACCGGGGACGAGGAGACTCCACCCAAGATCTGCCCCCGACAGGATCTCAGGTGCGAGCGTTTCCCGGACGGTTCGGACATGCCAACCGAAAATGCCCACC
Organism: Bufo gargarizans; assembly: GCF_014858855.1. Taxonomy (NCBI): domain Eukaryota; kingdom Metazoa; phylum Chordata; class Amphibia; order Anura; family Bufonidae; genus Bufo; species Bufo gargarizans. The sequence continues at coordinate 172,070,808 of NC_058081.1, forward strand.
GAGACCACAGTACATGCATCGGCCCTCGCGTCTCCGGAGTACCCTCTCCCCCTCGGACAGGCGAGCAAACCCCAGCTGCATGGGTTCACCCCCAGACAAGTCATCCCCAGGAGGCGTGGGAGGAGAGGGAGGCACGGGTGGGACAGCAAACGTAGGCGCCAATCTGTTAGAAGACCTCCGCAGGCTCTCATTAAAGGAAGGTCTCTCCCTGAGTCTGGTGTCAATCAAAATCAGGAAAGAAATAAGAGACTCGAGCTCCACTGGTAGGTCCTTAGCTGCAACCTCATCCTTCAAGGCATCCGAGAGACCATGAGAGAAAGCAGCGACCAGAGCCTCATTATTCCAGCCCACCTCTGCTGCCAGGGTACGAAACTCAATGGCGTATTCAGCTACGGATCGTGAACCCTGTCTGATGGACATAAGGAGCTTCGCAGCAGAGGCAGCACGAGCCGGCACATCGAATACCTTCCGAAGAGAAGCAACAAAACCGGAAAACTCGGCAACCACCGGATTGTTGTTCTCCCATAAAGGGCTGGCCCAGGCCAAGGCCTTGTCCGAGAGCAGCGAGATCAAGAAGCCCACCTTTGATCTCTCAGTAGGAAAGGCATGTGGCAGCAACTCGAAATAAATGCCCACCTGGTTAAGGAAACCTCGGCACTGAGTTGGCTCTCCCCCAAAGCGCTGTGGAAGGGGGGCAGAACCGGTCATACCCCGAGACACCGCAGGCGCAGCAACAGGTGTCGGGGTAGACTCTGGCGCAACAACCGGAGCGGCAGTAGGAGCGGGCCCAGGAGCGACAACCGACCCATCGGCAACGGAAGCGAAATGAGCCGTGCGTTCAAGCAGGGTTTGCAACGCCACAGCGAACCGACCCAACAGGTGATCCTGCTGATCAAGTCTGGCAACCAGCGTAGGTAGCGAGGATGGCCCTGTACCGTCAGAATTCATGGCTTGGTCCTAATGTCATGGAACCATGAACCAGACGTACAACAAGAGATAAGTGGAAATAAGAAGGCTTTATTGAAAATCAAGCTGTAAGCAAAAGTCCAAACGGATGGCTAAACCGAAGCAGGGTCTTGCATAGACAGAGGTCAGGAACCAGAAGGGTAGTCAGACGAAGCCTGGATCAGGAACCAGCAGGGTAGTCAGACGAAGCCAGGATCAGGAACCAACGGGGTAGTCAGACGAGGCCAGGATCAGGAACCAGAAGCAGCAGCAGTCTTAGAAGCATGTGAACACAGGAGGACCAAGCAAGGAACTGAAGCCACAGACCTCCTATATATATGAGCTAGGCATCCAGCTCCTCCCAGTGGGAAGGAGAAGCCGCAGGGTGGGAGGCTACAAGAAACCCAGAAACCAAGATGGCCGCCAGCACATGTCAAACGAAGGAGAACAGTAAGAAGGTAAGACCATGACAACTAGCTCTTGTAACAGCTGTTCCTACTCCCCTCACGGATGACCCTGGAGTTCTTGCAGAACCTCTCACTGTTGGAAAAAGGACCTCGCGGTCCCGCCTGACGTCAACCTCACGAGATACGGTTTAGTCACTGGTTTCCAAGATGTGACGTTATGCCTTCCCTGGGAGCATGTAAGGTCACCTTGATAAAGTTTGCACAGACACCTGCTGTCCACGCGGCACAGAGAGGCAGGGGGGTAAGAGACGGTGGTCCATGCAGACTCCAGCATAAATCCACACTCGCTCACAACCCTGACAAGCTGTCCCAGTGAAACAGAGCTTTCTCAGCCCGGTAGACTGCCACCAGTTACTCATTTGATATAAGCCAGGTCCGCTAATGGGATTATATAGGGTGAGAAACCAACCCATAGTAGTGTATAACTATGCCGAAACATGGGTGTGGGAATTTGTGGACAGAGATACAAGAACAGCACAATATTAAATTATATATTTAATTGCCTTATGGGTGCACTAGACAATACACGATACACACAGAGAATATTTACAGTGGTCGGATGTGCAAATACAGGTGGTATGATACAACAGAATTAGACAGAGCAAGGGTCAGTTACCAGATGGATAAGTCATCCTTTGGGTTATGATGAGTTATGGGTTGCTGTAATGCTTGGCTGTAGTCACATGGGGCAGTGATGTCAGCGGTTCCATACGTCCCTCCAAACACATTACTCAATGTGACCCCCTTCAGAGAAAAGACCCTGGCCTCTGGTCTGCATGTGCCTTTTCACCTGTAGTCAGTCACGCTCCTCCCTCCCTCTGGGAGGAGTCCACCTTCCCTTCCTTGTCCTGGTGGCCAAAGACCCACAACATCCATTATGGCCCATAGCTCCAGATCGTAAGGTCATAGGGAGATGGTTCTGGGACCAACGGGTCTGCCTGGGTTCTGGCTACAGGTGGAGACCATAGTGCCATTATTAGGTTCCTGCTGGGAGATCTCTGTATCTCCCCTTCCTGGCACCTGACCCCCAAACTACGACCAGGATCATGTCTGTCTTGGCCCCAGGGTCGCAGATATATAACTGGTTTATACCTGTGATGGACGGACAATTCATAATTCCTTATGAATCCCCGGTTCCAAGATGTCTGATGGATCTAAGTGATCTGGGTAATAGCTGACACCCTTACAGTGCCTGAAGCCAGGACCCCTGCGGAGTTCACTCCCTCTGCTATCTCACAGCAAATGGCTGGAATTAGATCATGGCTGGCATTAGATCATAATTCCACATTCCTTACAGTTTCATTGTTTGCAGCCAGTATTTTTCTGTTTATAGAGGGCGATGTGCTGCCGACAGACAATATTTGTGCTGCATATATGATCGGATCAACCGATAAACAAGCGTTTTGCTCTTTTGTCAGCTGCTCGTCCTTTACACAGGCTAATTATAAGGAGTGAGGTTTTGTACAAATGTTTGTTCACGATAATCAGCGCAATCATCTGTTTGTGTAAATAGGCCTCATCGCTGATTAACTTAACCAATCCAGAACAAGCGCAGATCAAGATACGTACCATGTGTATCACATTGATCAGTGTTCATTTAAAGGGCCTTCACACAGGCTGATTCATACTGAAAAGGGGAGAAGAAAGCACATCCTCTGTTTCCACATGGAAATTAACTTCCAACCAGCAAGCATCCTTATGTCTACATGTGTTTAGATGAGCTGATGATCAGGCAAAGAAACAATCCTAGGAATGTTTTTTTCCAATCAAGTCCCTTGACTTATCCAATCTTTCTTTTCAAACTGAAAACACCATAACAACTATGCAAGGAGGAAAAACAGCATTTTCTGAATAAAGGAGGCAATTTCAGTCTATCTGAGTAGATTTTTTTCTCTCACCCGCAGTCACAATCTGTCAGATTGAAAATAAAATTGCGTGTAAGCACAGTTTAATCTCAATAGGAAGAAAACATTCTTGGGAAAATATTTTCAAACACTGGGAGGACAGGAACGGATTGTAGGGTGAAAAGGACTAAAGCTAGGCATACACATTCAATTACCATTGGCCAACAGCTATCTCTCCCGACTCCCTCCTGGCTTCCCTACACATATAGAAGTTCGACCCGGCCAAACATGCATGTGTATTTAACGGGGAGAGCGGAGAACGCCACTGTCAAACATCTATGGTGGTGGCTTATCTCCAAGGAGAACAAAAGGATTGGGTGAAAATATTCATTTCAATCTATCTTTCTCTTGGGAGCTCCCCATAAATGTTAGAGTTTTGGCCAAACCCACCATTTTCATCTGGTTCAGCTGACAATACACAAGTGAACAGATATCTGAATTACAGTGCCATACTAGCTAATTTTCTATTTTCTTTTTAGTCAAGCAAGATTTCCAAGCAGCTTAAAATAATAAAATGTACACATTGATGAGAATTCTTTCAAAGCAAGTGAAATAACTGAAATTATTATATTGTCCTACAAAGCAGGAATTCCTCAAAAAATTTTAAGTGTACCTATGTCACTGGAAAGCAGCTTATAATAAAGTTCTCTAAAGCCTATCAATTTGTTATTCTGTTTGTAAGCAGTAGCCCTTCTGGCACCAAATGACAAGTCCCTGTTTGATTAGGGTCTTTCCCTTTAAACGGGTTTTGCCAGCATAGAATTTATATTTTGTTTTGCAAAACAACTATTCTTTTATTATTTAAGGCATTTTAGCAATGAATACTCAATAAAACCTATACATGGTGTAGGAAGGCGCAAAGGTCCGTCGTTGATGGAAGGTATTTGTCACCGAGGTTCCTGGCCTCGGTGGAATAAGAGGCAGTTTTCATGTGTCAGCAATAGTTCCTGTTTGACACCTAGCCATTTAGTATAGCTGTATAGCTGATCCGGGAAGGCTCTTACAGGGGGTAGTCAAAGGGCTGGGTGGGTGACTACTCCCCACGTTCCAGGCCGGGTCTTGACTGGCCTATAAAATACCCAGCCGGGTGTGATTACCTCTCTCTCTGACAGAGATGCTCTGGCAATCGTTGGATTGGGATCTGAGCTATGTGCTAGGCTGGAGGCCTGAGTTTGGGAGGTCTGCTTTGTCCTGAGCAATGCTCACAATTGGGTGTGAACTAACACCTAGGACAGGTGACTGTGTTGCTGCATGAACTGTGTCGGTGTGAACAAACACCAAAACTGCAAATGGACTGTTGTACTGTTTTTTTGCCATAAGTGTGAATAAAACACTGAAGTTTTTTTGAGTTACAAACTGGTCTTTGCCTCTATACTGCGTCCGCTCATCCTGTCCACCAGAGCGAATCCCCACAATGGTTACAGAGATATTCAAGTTTAACCCTAAGGATGGCACCCCCTGGCATTAATACTGCTGCCCACTTTGTGCATTAATGCATGTGACAGCAATCCCTTGTCACCATAATGGCGTGCAATGATAAAATTCGATCCCTCCTCCAGCTCCGTATATACTATGCACTTCTTTCCACTGCACTTACAGTATATAGAGCTATAGAGTTGAGTAGACACAATTTATTAAATTACAGAATGGCTGGTCAGCTTGAGTAAATGTAACATCAACATTGAATATAGCCAACACTTTCCATTTGTATGATATTAAGGTGTTGTCTCCATGGCCAATATGCATCTTTCCAAGTTGCACATATGGTGTGACCTACCAACGAAAGCTTTTTTTTTTGAGGTTCAGAACCAGTCTACTTGTAACGGGGAAGTTCCCTTTATGGGATCTTCTGAATGGAGATAAAATAAGGCTAGTATAGACACATAAATTGTATTACAGCACATAAACTTTACTGTATATGTTTATACATTAGGGATCAATCCACAGGACGATGCTACACTTGAACACATGGATTGCATAAACGAAAGTACAACTCTTACATCATGGTACAATAATCATGGTGGTTTTCTCTGAGAGGGACAGCCACTTAAAGGCATAGTCCTTTAAATATGTATAGTTTATACTGTACAGTGCGTGTAATAGTCAAAAGGGACAATGTCAGGTCTTCAGGTTACCAGGTGTCCAGTTCAGGGTCTCCACTCATTTGCAGCCATCGCACTCTGCCTTGGTTGGGAGTTGCCTTACTCCACCCACCCCTCCAAGTTAAGTGTTTGCATGGACTTATCCATTGACCAGGGCATTGGCTCCTCTTCAGTCCAGTAGAATTAACCATTGTCCCACTGCCATGTCTCTCTCTCAAGACATTTTAGCCACTTGAATCTGTGGTCCGTTTATTGTCACTGGTGGCTGTCTTTCTCTGGTCTTCACAGCTCCCGAAAACCATGAAAACCATGCAGCTGTATACTTCTTCTCAACCCTCAGCAGTTATGTGTTTTTTCTCTTTCTCTCATGTGGCCACCTTCCAGTCATTGAGGCCAAGGTTATTGCTGCTACACATCCCTTGCACATGATTTGCTTTAGGCCTGGACTGTGGCCTGGCCACGGGATGCTCAACTCAACTCATAGCACCCCTGTGCTACTGTAATGCAGGGGCACTTTCTCATGGCCTTGCAGGCTTTGAACTGGCTTTTCTAATGCTCCCCCCAACAAAGAGGTGAGTGCACAGTAGGTGATCTTGTGCTAAAACTCCCCAAAATGGCTGCTCCAGTACTTACATACATGCTCCCCCCTCTTACTGACCTCAGCAGTGACATCGAAGAGGGTTTGGCATGTTCCCCAACCTTTACTTTCTCCATTTGCTGTGCAACACCACCATCTAGTGAACACCACTGTCCATATGCAGTATAATGAATGGAGAAGACATCTCCTACTCCTGGAGCAGTTGTTCCACTCAGATTCCTGATAGGGGTGGCACTTTCATGGTGAGAAATAGTGATGGACGAACATCTGCCGGGACAGTTCGCGGATGCGATCAAATGTTCGCGAACCGCAAGTTCCCAATCATTTTATTGGCAGGCGAAGCTGAAAAACCTTCAGCTCATATTGCTGCCAAGAAATAATTACTAAAAGTGCACAAATAGTCCCACAACATAGACAGTGACATACCAGATGTATTATTCGAATTTGCAATCTCCATATTTTTTTAAATGCGAAATATCGGCAATATAATTTTTGCGTACGTGCATGCGCACACCAGTTATAATTATTTTTGTCAATACCGTTTGTCACTGTGTGTAGCAGAGGAAACGCAGCAAAGCAGCAAACAAATGCTACTGTACCCAAATGCACTATATAGAAAGTACAGGGTGGTCCATTTATATGGATACACCTTAATAAAACGGGAATGGTTGGTGATATTAACTTCCTGTTTGTGGCACATTAGTATATGTGAGGGGGAAAACTTTTCAAGATGGGTGGTGACCATGGCGGCCATTTTGAAGTCGGCCATTTTGAATCCAACTTTTGTTTTTTCAATAGGAAGAGGGTCATGTGACACATCAAACTTATTGGGAATTTCACAAGAAAAACAATGATGTGCTTGGTTTTAACAGAACTTTATTCTTTCATGAGTTATTTACAAGTTTCTGACCACTTATAAAATGTGTTCAATGTGCTGCCCATTGTGTTGGATTGTCAATGCAACCCTCTTCTCCCACTCTTTACACACTGATAGCAACACCGCAGGAGAAATGCTAGCACAGGCTTCCAGTATCCGTAGTTTCAGGTGCTGCACATCTCGTATCTGAAAGCAATTGTCTATGCTGTGAAGATACGAGATGTGCAGCACCTGAAAGTACGGATACTGGAAGCCTGTGCTAGCATTTCTCCTGCGGTGTTGCTATCAGTGTGTGAAGAGTGGGAGAAGAGGGTTGCATTGACAATTTCTTGTGAAATTCCCAATAAGTTTAATGTGTCACATGACCCTCTTCCTATTGAAAAAACAAAAGTTGGATTCAAAATGGCCAACTTCAAAATGGCCGCCATGGTCACCACCCATCTTGAAAAGTTTCCCCCCTCACATATACTAATGTGCCACAAACAGGAAGTTAATATCACCAACCATTCCCATTTTATTAAGGTGTATCCATATAAATGGCCCACCCTGTATATTATTGGTATATAACACCCCGCTTCTATCAGTTTTTTGGGGGGCGACTGGTGGTATATCACACCAGTTATAATAATTTTTTCTAATTGCGTTTGTCACTCTGTATAGCTGCAGTATCGCAGCAGAAACGCACACAACTGCTGCACAATACAAATCCACAATAATATGCTTTCTATGTTAGAAAGTATATTGTAAGTGTATTACACCCCTCTGTACTGCACACCTATCAATAGTACACCTATACCAGTCCTTAAAAGAACTTTTGTGGACCTATTTGATAGTGTTTTTGTCCCCAACAGTCTGTCCCTGCTCCACACAGCAACCTCTCTATACACTGACAAAAGACTGAATGTAAAATGGAAGCCAGATCGGGTCTATTTATAAGGTAGGGGATATGTCCATGGGCTGAAACATCTCAATTGGCTGTCCTGTACCACCTGACGGATGTGTCATGGGTCAAAGTTCTCCACAGTGTAAAATAATATGGCGGGCGCGAATATCGCCATATGTTCGGCGTATCGCGAACGAGCAAAGTACGCTGCGAACCGCAAGGCCATCACTAGTGAGAATGCTTCTCAACTACCTTACATACTCAGAGGTAGTAGCTTGAGTACACGGGTCAATGCACAGTGCAATGATTGAGAACAAACTCTTCATTCCTATCATTGCCTGCTCATTCAGCTGCATTCACATGCAACAGTCAGGCCCCTTTCACGAGCGTGACGGATTAGGTCCGGATGCGTTCAGGGTGCGTTCAGTGAAACTCGCACTATTTTGCAAGCAAGTTCAGTCAGTTTTGTCTGCGATTGCGTTCAGTTGCTCAGTCTTTTCCGTGCAGGTGCAATGCGTTTTGATGCGTTTTTCACGCGCGTGACAAAAAAACTGAAGGTTTACAAACAGCATCCCTTAGCAACCATCAGTGAAAAACGCATCGCACTCGCACTTGCTTGCGGATGCAATGCGTTTTTCACGCAGCCACATTCACTTCTATTGGGCCAGGGCTGCGTGAAAAACGCAGAATATAGAACATGCTGCGATTTTCACGCAACGCAGAAGTGATGCGTGAAAAACAACGCTTATGTGCACAGATCCCATTGAAATGAATGGGTCTGGATTCAGTGCGGGTGCTTATGCGTTCACGTCACGCATTGCACCCGCGCGGAAATCACGCTCGTGTGAAAGGGACCTCATTCTCTTTGGGTAAGAATGAACAACCACTACTGTGATCATTCATACTCATACAGAATCAATGTATCAAGGCTGACAAATGATGATTTTAGGTGTGACATGAAGGATGCGATCACACAGCATATGAGCTTGTTCACTGATAAACTGCAGGCACCTATACAAAGGAAAATAATAGGGAATGAACTTCAATACCAACGTTCACCCCCAATTTTCCATTTCATCCCCTTTTTCTTTGATTTGCAGTGTAGGAAGGAAGGAAACACACATGGTTACAACGTATGCAGATCTGTTGAAACACTTTACTTTTGTATTTTCATGGATATTTTTCAAATAAGATAAAATTTACCTAGAAATGTAGAAAAAACAACAAGGGACAGTGTAACGGTTTAAATAGTTGTACAATACATGCTATAAATATTTCATTTAGATAGTTTATTTCATTTCAGCACTGATAGGATTATTTGAAAACATGATTATCAGCTATAAGACACAGTATTCTTCATACCAAACCATGGCTGACAATAGACTTGTAGACTTCGGCTCCTTATCTGGATGATAACAGGCCTGCTGTGGTGGGAATTATCTTACACAGCGAACAATCCTCATTGTCATTGCAGATAAATCATACTTAATAGGATTGCAATGAATTAAAAGCATCAGTGTGCTTACAGTGTTTGGTTTACCGTCAGAAGATATGCCTAATCACGCAGTCATGTAGCAGCGAAATGAAGAAAATCACAGTGGTGCCACTTTACCTGGCCACTTGGAGATGAGAGACTAACTAGGCAGTAATTATCAGTTCTTTGGCAAATGTATTCCCGAGATTTACTAGGATTTCTAAGCAATGAATTCCTCACAAGGGCATGAATCACAGAAAGGCAGTTAGTCATTCTCACACTAATGCAATGCATTCACTCAATAGCTAGGAAAAAAAGAGACATTTTTTAAAGCAAATCCACAGCTATGGTTTAATGTTTTGTTTTTCGCCATAGATTCCAGTATATGAGGATAAAAGCTGAATGTTTTATTGTAGGTCATCTATCACTATAATCTGTGCACAGTGGAAGATATAAAGGGCATCTTAGCAGCATAACTCAGAATAGTCATAATTTCTTATACCTAGAAAAGGAATCTGTGTGTGTGTATATATATATATATATATATATATACATATATATATATATATATATATATATATATATATATAAAAAGAAGGACGTATGTATGTGTGTGTATGTACAAACCGGATTCCCAAAAAGTTGGGACACTAAACAAATTGTGAATAAAAACTGAATGCAATGATGTGGAGATGGCAAATGTCAATATTTTATTTGTAATAGAACGTAGATGACAGATCAAACGTTTAATCCGAGTAAATGTATCATTTTAAAGGAAAAATATTCAAATTTTCACGGTGTCAACAAATCCCCAAAAAGTTGGGACAAGTAGCAATAAGAGGCTGGAAAAAGTAAATTTGAGCATAACGAAGAGCTGGAAGACCAATTGACACTAATTAGGTCAATTGGCAACATGATTGGGTATAAAAAGAGCTTCTCAGAGTGGCAGTGTCTCCCAGAAGCCAAGATGGGTAGAGGATCACCAATTCCCACAATGTTGCGCAGAAAGATAGTGGAGCAATATCAAAAAGGTGTTACCCAGCGAAAAATTGCAAACACTTTGCATCTATCATCATCAACTGTGCATAACATCATCCGAAGATTCAGAGAATCTGGAACAATCTCTGTGCGTAAGGGTCAAGGCCGTAAAACCATACTGGATGTCCGTGATCTCCGGGCCCTTAAACGACACTGCACCACAAACAGGAATGCTACTGTAAAGGAAATCACAGAATGGGCTCAGGAATACTTCCAGAAACCATTGTCAGTGAACACAATCCACCGTGCCATCTGCCGTTGCCAGCTGAAACTCTACAGTGCAAAGAAGAAGCCATTTCTAAGCAAGATCCACAAGCTCAGGCGTTTTCACTGGGCCAGGGATCATTTAAAATGGAGTGTGGCAAAATGGAAGACTGTTCTGTGGTCAGACGAGTCACGATTCGAAGTTCTTTTTGGAAATCTGGGACGCCATGTCATCCGGACCAAAGAGGACAAGGACAACCCAAGTTGTTATCAACGCTCAGTTCAGAAGCCTGCATCTCTGATGGTATGGGGTTGCATGAGTGCGTGTGGAATGGGCAGCTTGCATGTCTGGAAAGGCACCATCAATGCAGAAAAATATATTCCGGTTCTAGAACAACATATGCTCCCATCCAGACGTCATCTCTTTCAGGGAAGACCCTGCATTTTTCAACAAGATAATGCCAGGCGCCATTCTGCATCAATCACAACATCATGGCTGCGTAGGAGAAGGACCCGGGTACTGAAATGGCCAGTCTGCAGTCCAGATCTTTCACCTATAGAGAACATTTGGTGCATCATAAAGAGGAAGGTGCAACAAAGAAGGCCCAAGACGATTGAACAGTTAGGGCCGCTTCACACGAGCGGATGCCGTGCGTGGCATCCGCTCCGTGAAAGAGTGCCAAGACCCGCTGCAGACTGCAGAGGCACGGAGCAGTAACATGACTGTTAATGCTCCGTGCCTCTCTGTGATCTCTTTACTACGAAATCACAGTGGTCACTGTGATTTCGTAGTAAGGAGATCACAGAGAGGCACGGAGAATTAACAGTCATGTTACTGCTCCGTGCCTCTGCAGTCTGCAGCGGGTCTTGGCACTCTTTCACGGAGCGGATGCCACGCACGGCATCCGCTCGTGTGAAGCTGCCCTTAGGCTGGTTTCACACGGGCGTGACGGATTTGATCCGGATGCGTTCAGGATGTGTTCAGTGAAAATGCTGCGATTTTGGCACTAAAACAAGTCAGTTTTGTCTGCGATTGCGTTTGGTTGTTCAGTTTTTTCCGCGCGGGTGCAATGCGTTTTGATGCGTCATTCACGCGCGTGATAAAAAACTGAATGTTTACAAACAACGTCTCTTAGCAACCATCAGTGAAAAACGCATCGCACCTGCACTTGCTTGCGGATGCAATGCGTTTTTCACGCAGCCCCATTCACTTCTATGGGGCCTGTCCTGCGTTACAAACGCAGAATATAGAACATGCTGCGATTTCAAAGCATTGCAGAAGTGATGTGTGAAAAAAAACGGTCATGTACACAGCCCCATTGAAATGAATGGGTCAGGATTCAGTGCGGGTGCTATGCGTTCACGTCACGCATTGCACCCGCGCGGAAATCACGCTCGTGTGAAAGGGACCTTAGAGGCCTGTATTAGACAAGAATGGGAGAGCATTCCTATTTCTAAACTTGAGAAACTGGTCTCCTCGGTCCCCAGACGTCTGTTGAGTGTTGTAAGAAGAAGGGGAGATGCCACACAGTGGTGAAAATGGCCTTGTCCCAACTTTTTGGGGATTTGTTGACACCATGAAATTCTGATTCAACATATTTTTCCCTTAAAATGGTACATTTTCATGTTCAGTAATTTATGTTCTATTCTGAATAAAATATTAGAAGTTGGCACCTCCACATCATTGCATTCAGTTTTTATTTATGATTTGTATAGTGTCCCAACTTTTTTGGAATCCGGTTTGTATGTTCCGCTATCACTCAAAAACGCAACCATCGATTTCAACGAAACTTGGTATATACATCCCTTGCTACCAGGAAAGAAATCTTGTGGGGGTCACAGTTCTCTAGCACGTGCCATTCCTGAGATATTTCCAAAAAATATGGCACATCACATGACCTACATTAGCCAATAGAAGTCTGCAGGTCTTTCTCTTCATATCCCAACTGCCATACACACGGTCACATGTCCCTTATCAGCCAATAGAAGCTGGTAGGTCCTTAGTCTCATGTCCCTTATCAGCCAATAGAAGCTGGCAGGTCCTTAGTCTCCACATACACACAGTTTTACACCAGGTTTCCTTAACAACCCAGAAATTTTTCTTCACTGCTATAGGCCAGCTTTAGAGGAGCAGGGTGATGTGGATGACACTGTTAAGGGAGCGGAGTGCTGTGGAGGTCACAGTTCAGGGACAGGTAGGGTGGCCATTAAGACTGACCCCTAAAAAGACGGACTTAAAAACCCTGCACCCAGGCCCCGCTAAGCCACGCCCCCTCCCACTCCGCAGCCGACGGGGATTGAAAAAAATGAAGGTAAAAATCAACTTTGTCAGCTGCAGGGGATCGAGGGAGGGTGATTTTCTACCTGCAGCTCATGCTCAGACAGCACAGTGCTGCTGTCTGAGAGTGAGCTGTTCAGAAGAACATCCCTGTGTCCATCTGGACAGGAAGTCTGAGAGCCGGACTGCTCAGCGTAAAACCGGACCTCTGGCCACCCTAGGGGCAGGCTGCTGTGGAGGTCACAGTTAAGGGGACGTTCCACTATGGACATCAGTGTTAAGGGGCAGATAGCTGTAGAGGCCACTGTTAAGGAGACGGGGTGTTGTGGAAATCACTGTTAAGTAGATGAGGTACTGTGGAGGTCACTATTGAAGTGGCGGCTGCTGTGGAGGTCACTGTTAAAGTGGCAGGCTGCTGTGGAGGTCACTGTTAAGGGTGCGGGCACTGTGAAGGTCTCTTAAGGGGACAGGGAACTGTGGATGTCACAGTTAAAGGGAAGGGTCCGCTATGGAGGTCAGTGTTAATGGGCGGGGTACTGTAGAGCTCACTGTTAAGGGGGATACTGTTGATATTTTTTAGTGACATACACAAACATTAAATGGAATAGATTAAATATACCCGTGCAAAGGCGGATCCTTCTGCTAGTGCTCTATAAAGACTAAGGGGGTCATTTATTAAGACCAGCATTTTAGACGCCGGTCTTAATAACCTTATATCTGGCAGTGGATCCGCCAAAGTTCTGAAGAGGCATTGGCCTCTATATAACTTCTGCGCCTCCAGCGCCAGTTCTAAATGTAAGCCGGCTTCCTTGTTGGCTTACATTTAGACCATTCTCTATGCCTAAAATAGCCCCAGAAAATGATGAATGAGACGGGCCTGTCTGCCTGTCCACCTTCCTGCCCATGCCACGCCCACTTTTTTAGACCTGGCTTGAGCCGGGGAAAGTCACAGACTGTGGCACAACTAACTGGCCTTATTCACACATCAGTCTTTTGGTCAGTGATTTCCATCAGTGAATGTGAGCCAAAACCAGAACACACAGAACAGGTGCAGATCTTTCCCTTATACCTTATGTCTGTGGAGGCTCCAATCCTGGTTTTTGTTTACAATCACTGATGGAAATCACTGAACAAAACACTGACGTGAACAAGCAGAAACAAATGAGGAGAGAGCTCATATTACCAAAAATATATAAATTTTATTACAATATGTTAAAAATAACAGAAAAAGAAAGGTAGATTAGTACATGAGATGCCGTGAAGCAAGGTGATGAGAGCGGAGAACAAAAGAGCGCCACCCTGACGAAGGCACGCCGAAACGCGCGTTGGGGTAGCGCCATCCTGGGTCTCTTTGCACACGGTTTATTCAGGTGAGCTTCGGTCCCCCCTGCCCCCCGCTGGTTGTGTGGTCACTTGTGTCCACCTGCACCTTGCCTTTCATGCTATGTACTTCTACCTTTATGCGTTCGCAATTGTTCCCAGTGGGGGTGCAGGAGTTGACCTCGCTCTACCCGATATTGTATGGTTTCATCATCTATCCACTCACTTCATGGGTTGGGCACTGTACCCAAGACTTTTCTTTCCCATGTCAGACATTATTGTATACTAGATCTCTTTATGTTCATACCCGTGTGCCTTTTCCTCCCAGGGTGGCGCTCTTTTGTTCTCCGCTCTCATCACCTTGCTTCACGGCATCTCATGTACTAATCTACCTTTCTTTTTCTGTTATTTTTAACATATTGTAATAAAATTTATATATTTTTGGTAATATGAGCTCTCTCCTCATTTGTTTCTGCTATTTCACTCGGGAGCTTTTACCGAGTTATACTTTAGGTGTATCCCCTGTGGCTATCAAGGGTGGGCACTGTTCCTTACCCGTCCTGGGGATACCCTGGGTCATTTTTGTTTATCTGACGTGAACAAGGCCTAAGGGAAAGATCTGCCCCTGTTCTTTGTTTAGATCTGCACCTGTTTTTGGTTCAAAATCACTGACCGAACACTGACTATGTGAATAAGGCCGAATGCACACAGCCGTTTTTCACGGCCGTGAGCGGTCCGTGGAACCACAGGCTGGATTCCTGCTGAGAGCAGGAGCGCACGGCGTCATTGGCAACCAATGACGCCATGCGCTCCCTGCTGCCACCACAGTACAGTAATACACTGGTATAGATCATACCAGTGTATTACTGTATTGCAGATAAAATATATAGATAAAATATATAGATAAAGATATAGCAACCAATGACGCCGTGCGCTCCTGCTCTCAGCAGGAATCCAGCCCGTGGCTCCACGGACTGCTCACGGCCGTGAAAAACGGCCGTGTGCATTCGGCCTAAGGCATAATGCAAATGTTATTACAACGCAATCATGATTACTTTAATTCTGTATAAATCTTTTGTGTCAATACATACTAAATGTGAAATAATCACTTCTGCAGTACGAAGATGTGCTTCTTTGAGACCCTTGTCTACCAAGGATCACGAAAGGAAGTGACCAATCTTTCGGCACTGTTTCAGAATTGTTTTAATGGGTATCTGTCAGCAGGTTCACCATTCTAAACTGCTGACAGCACTAGGTAGTGACTGGAAAGAGCAGTACAAACATATATTTTCTCATCAGGATTCAGGAATAGTGTGAATATGAGGTTTTATTTCTGCCAGATTCTGCTCTTGCACATGTTCACAACGGAGCTTTGCAGTGTTCTCTGCAATCTGCATTGAGCATCTTAACAGCATGCCCCCTGAGTGACAGCTGTAGTTATCTTCTGGTTGGATTCTACAGCTGTCACTCAAAGTAGAGGGGAGGTCTGAAGCAGCTCAATGCAGAGAGAACTTCATACTGAAGCTCTGCTCACTGATCATTTGAAAGAGCAAATTCTGGCAGATTAAATGTTCATATTCACACTACAACTGAAGAGAAAAGCTCCACAAAGGTATGATTATCCTGTTCCTCTTTGTGTGGGGCCCCCTAACTCTTCTCCAGACAGTAAATGCCAGGGTAAAGAGGGATTGGGCATGTTTGATTTAATCATTCCTTTTGTTTCCATAGGAGATAATTTACTGTCAGAAATAATATAAAAGTTGGAAAGACAAGTTTATTTCTATATAAAATCTTTTGAATAAAACAGTTTGGAGGCAGATATTAGTGGGAGCTGAGAGATCCTTTTGCTTGCAAGAAAGTTATATGCTGTTATCCTAAATTTCAAGTTTTGCAGGTTATCATGTAACAATCTTTGTTTAAAGGGAACCTGTCACCTGCACGATGCTGCCCTCACTGAGGGCAGCATAATGTAGTGGAAGACCTGCTGCTGTCACTTCTGTGCTGGCAGCACTGCAATAGGGATGGTGTTCTTGGGATGCAACTCATCCTTCTTTTTCCTCCAAACATGACGAGTGAAGTTTAGACCAAAAAGTTCTACTTTGGCCTCATCTGACCACATTACTTTCTCACATGCCTCCTCTGGATCATCCAGCTGGTAATTGGCAAACTTCAGACGGGCCTGTACATGTGATGACTTGAGCAGGGGAACCTTCCATGCAATGCATGATTTGAAACCATGAGGGCGTAGTGTTCTACCGACAGTGACCTTTGAAACTGTGGTCCCAGCTCTCTTCAGGTCATTGACCAGCTCCTCCCTTGTAGTTCTGGGCTGATTCCTCACCTTTTTTATCATCAGTGATACCCCACGAGGTGAGATCTTGCATGGAACCCCAGTCCAAGGGAGCCTGACAGTCATCTTTAGCCTCTTCCATTTTCTAACAATTGCCCCAACAGTTGATCTATTTTCACCAAGCTGCTTGGCAATTGTCCCATACCCCTTTCCAGCCTTGTGGAGGGCCACAATTTTGTCTCTGGTGTCTTTTGACAGCTCTTTGACCTTGCCCATGGTAGTAGTTGGCGTCTGACTGACTGTGGGGTGGACAGGGGTCTTTAAACAGCTCAGACAGGTGCTACTAAGTTAGATTAATGAGTGGAGTAGAGGTGGACTTTTTAAAGGCACAGTAACAGGTCTTTGAGAGCCAGAATTCTTGCTGTTTCTCAGGTGTTCAAATATTTATGTTCAGCAGTGCAAGACAAATCTGTTCTTTTAAAAATCATACAATGTGATTTCTTGATTTTTTTTTTATTATTTTTTTATTCGGTCTCTCAGAGTGGGAATGCACCTACAATGTGAATTTCAGACCCCTCCATGATTTCTAAGTGGGAGAACTTGCAAAATCGCAGGGTGTTCAAATACTTCTGTTCCTCACTGTAACTGCTATCCAAGGTTCACAGAGACTGTCCAGCATTGCTTGAGTCCAGTATAGTCAGGAACTTATTAGATCAAAATAAAAAAGCACACACACAAAATTGGCTGATGCATTTCGAGCTACATTAGCTCTTGGTCATGATGATCAGTATATTCAGAGGAAATATTACAATTTTATGTATATGTCTTTTTAGATTGACCTAATAAAACAGCTGATTTTACTGGATTAATGCAGTGCTCGGCAATCTCTGTGAGTCTTGGACATAGGATCACAACATTCCCATGTCATGTGCCTGGTCTGAGTGGCAGTGGATTCAGTGGTTTGAAGAGTTAGGTCTTGGTATATCAGGGTTCTTATGCTACAGTTGAAAATAATTGATATATTATTGACTTCATATTGAAAATATTAGAACTTTTTGAACTTTACGAGGTCTCTTTTTTCTTTTTAGGAAACATCCGATGTCATGAGGGAGAGACTTGTAGAAAAACTTACAGACACCATCGAATATAAAATATCTCATCAACAATCTGCATTTTTGACTGACAGTGTTTCAAGGACAAGACCAGATGTGAGTTTATTAAAAATGAATGCAGAATGAAAATAATGTGAAACAATGTGATAACATGAACCTAATTAACCCAGTTTCCATTGCTCAACATACATTTACTAATGAAAGCATGGATGTAAAAAAAAAAAAATCTTCATTCTGTTGTAGTTATGTGTATGTGACATTTATCCAGCAATCTAAACAATAGGTTTGGTTTATCAAGTATTGTGGTCATTTTTGACTCTCACATGCGCTCTACTGAATCAAAGGGAATACATTTGCAGCAAAATAATTGTTTAGTTCTTGTTTTTGTAACTATACTTTGAAATTGTACCTTGTGGGTATGTGGGTAATGGAGTCATTTGGGTATCTTCTTACACTGTCAAAGTCACAGAGTAACCATGCCCACACATCTCTCCAAGATTGACAACCTCCTGCATACTCAAAGTCATCCTGCCACATCTGAAGTCTTGCGCATGTGCAATAATTTCTCCTTCGCTTCTCTTCTGGTGTATACACGTCAACATACTGTAATTCGTATGTCAGGTGAGGAGGAGGGAAAGAGGAATTATGAAGCATTTCTAAAATTCCAGACATGCTGGGGTGACTTGAAACAACCAGGGAATGTTAATAATGGTCAGATAGTCAGACTTGTGTAGAGTCTCTGTGAGTTGGTCAGTGTAGACATCCCGATTACTTCATTATCTGCATTTACAGTACATATAGAAATCTGATATTTTTGAAAGACACAGAAATTATTTTGCTGTGATTATAATCTACAGTGCCATATAATTAATTGCATATGACAAACTGTGATGACAAGTTCCCTTTAAATATTACTCCATGCAATAAAGTGGGTTAACTCTCAATTGGATAGAAGTATGCCTGTTTTTCAGCCTTATAAACAGTTACTATGCTACATGTAGAAATTAGGAAGAAAGCACATCTCTGCAGTGGAAAAATATTTATTATAGGCATGGCTTATGTACATAGATGTGCTAAAGTTTTAGGCAGGTATGGAAAAATGATGCAAAGTAGGAATGCTTTAAAAAATAGAAGTGTTAGTTTATTTTAATCAATTAACAAAATACAAATTGAGTGAACAAAAGAGAAATCTAAAATCAATATCTGGTATGACCACTCTTTGCCTTCAAAACCGCATCAATTCTTCTAGATACACTTACACACAGTTTTTAAAGGGTCTCGGCAGGGAGGTTGTTCTAAACATCTTGGAGAACTAACCACAGATCTTTTATGGATGTAGGCTTGCTCCGATCTTTCTGTATTTTCAGGTAATCGCAGACAGACTCAATGATGTTGCAGTGGCAACAGAGTTAGGCTACATGCACATGACCGTATGTATTTTGCGGTCTGCAGAAAATACGGATGATGTCCTTGTGACGTCTGTGTTGCATTTTTTGCGAATCCATTGAAATGAATGGGTCTACATCCTATCTGCAAAAAAAAAAAACGGACACGGAAATAAAATACGTTCATGTGCATGAGGCCTAATTGTAGGTTGTGGACTTTTCGGAAGATGTAGGTTTTCAGGTTTCATTTGAAAGTTTCAAAAGTGGCAAAGAGTCGGATGTGTTGTGGTAGCAAGATTAAATATGGAGCTGTATCAGGAGATTAGGTCAGAGGTGTATGGAGGGGACAAGCTGTGGACGGATTTGTATATCATTTTTAAGGGTAGCCACCGAAAGGATTGGCAGAGTTGAGAGGAAGAGGATAGGTGGATTAACTAAGCAACAGAGCTAAGGGTAGATTGGAGGGGCACAGGAGTGTTAGATATGAAGCCACAGTGGAGGATGTTTCAAGGTTGAGGAAAAAGTCGATTCGAGCTTGAGGCAGCAGGAAGTGCTACGTTTTTGGATGTACAGTTTGAAGGAAAAAGAGGAATTAAAGGTTTTTCAAAGTAGTGGACTTGTGAGACTGGAAAAGTGTAGAGCAATTGATTTTGATTGCTAGGTCTGGTAGGGGGTTGAGTAACATTAGGGAAAGATGATGAATTCAGCTTCTCCATTTTGAGTTTTAGAAAACTGAATGAGAAGGTTTTCCATATACCTGCGTCCACAAAATTACTGCTTGAGGGTGATATACCAGCTTCAACTAACAACTGATTGAGGCCTTCCATATATCAGCATCCACCAAATAGTGATAGAGGTTTTCCATAGACCTGCGTCCACAAAATACAGATTGCGAGTTTTGATATACCAGCTTCAACTGACAACTGATTGAGGCCTGCCATATATCAGCTTCAACAAAATAATGATAGAGGTTTTCCATATACCTGCTTCCACAAAATTACTGCTTTAGGCTGATATACCAGCTTCAACTAACAACTGATTTAGGCCTGCCATATATCCGCTTCCACAAATACTGCTCTTCTCTAGGGACTTTGGTACAGGGTCATTTTGAAAATAACAGGCAGAGGAAGAGGCAGGCCGTTCTGTAGGGGTGGTAGGGGTCAGGCAGGT
The DNA here is from genome assembly GCF_014858855.1 of Bufo gargarizans. Taxonomy (NCBI): domain Eukaryota; kingdom Metazoa; phylum Chordata; class Amphibia; order Anura; family Bufonidae; genus Bufo; species Bufo gargarizans. The sequence continues at coordinate 172,090,855 of NC_058081.1, forward strand.
GCACCAGGCCGGAGCCTAAGTGGGAAGTTGGAGAAGATGTGTGCAACTATGTCAAAGGATGAGCCAGAGTTGCTTGAGTGGCTCATTCAGCCTTCCGCTTCTGCACCCTCCTCATCCTCTCTATCTGCACTCTCCTCACTCTCTGCTGTGTGCACCCCCCAAAGACACTACCACCACCACCATCAACATAGCCCCTCCACTCGTCAGAGGAATTATTTTCCCATCCATTCCCAGACCTTACCGATGCGCAGAAATTCTTGGCATCGGATGAGGAAGAGAAGGTAGCAATGGCCGCCACCCAGCGGTCTGACGACAGTACCCAGATCAGCCCAAGGAGGTTGGTCCCCGCTTTTGCTGTCTACTCCAAGATCTCTAATGTCAGAGGTGGTGAAGGTGACGATAATGACGTGTCGATGGATGTCACGTGGGTGCCCACAAGAGAGGAAGAGGAGGGGAGTTCAGAGGGAGAGACGGAGCAGCGGATAGTGAGGAAAAGGGCAGGCAGAACTCGCAGTGCACAGGAGGCAAAAAGCAGACTGTAAATGTATTTGGATCGAGCCATCCACAATGCACAGTTACATCTTGCGCTCCCAGGACGCAGGCATTAACAACTACCTGTAGGAACTCTGCAGCAGGACAGTTTCTGGGGAGCTTGGTTTCTTTTCCCTGCGCCAGTGGCTGCTCATGCGCAACGCATGCAGAATTCTGCAGCCATTTGATGAGATCACCAAACTGGTCAGTCGCAGCCAGGGCACCATCAGTGACATCATACCTTACGCCTTCTTTATGGAGCATTCTTTGTATTGTGTCATTGATCAAACCGTCGAGGAGCAGGAGATGGAAGATGAGGAAGTCGCAATGCTAAATGAATTTCCAGGGGAGGCTACTTCATCTGAGACAAGTCAGAAGGAGTCTGAAGAGGAGTCAGAGGAGGATGGTGGCTGGGGGGAGGAGGAGGAGGAGCAAGAAGAGTAGGCTTTAAACTTTTTGGGGATCCCTGGTGTTGTCCTTGGCTGGGGGGAGGAGGCCGAGTATCACATTCTCCTGGGCGATGAACAGGAGCCATGGTGCTCCAACACTTTCTGCTGTTGCGGGCACTGGCAGAGGAATTTCCCCCCACAGCAAAACAGATGCGGGTACCAATACTACCGCACCTACAAAAAGAGGGCGGCGGTTTGAAGATGTGTTGGTCACTTTGGATATGAGATCATTCTTGCAGCCAACCCATCGACAGCTGCCCTACGAATCCAACCTCAGGGAACGCCTAAACCGACAGGTGTCCGACTACATCGGGTTAACGGCCAATGTGGACACTCTGAGAAGTGAGGAACTCCTTGACTACTGAGTGTGCAGGCTTGACCTGTGGCCAGAGCTGGCACAATTTGCAATGGAACTCTTGGCTTGCGCAGCAGGGGGGATCGTGATCGATAAGTGCACTTGCCTAGCTCACGACAGTGTGGACTACCTCACATTTCTAAAAATTAATGAGGCATAGATCTTGGAGGAATTCAACACCTGTGATGATGTGTAATTGAATTTCCTCATGCCAGCCCAAACATATCTGCCACCACATAGAACAAAGAATGGTCTTTGCCTTATGTATATACAGCAGCATAAAAGGTCTTTTATGTCAGATGAATGCCTAATTTTTGGGGCCTGTACTGGCCGACAGTTACATATTTATCCTGTGACCGCCTAATGTAGCTCCAGCCACAGAATCCAAAGTTCTTTGCTGTCAGGTGAATGCCTATTGCCTAATTTTTGGGGCCTGTACTGGCCGACAGTTACATATTTATCCTGTATCAGATAAATCCCAGCAGGCGCACTTGTTTCTGTTTTCAAAGTATGCTTTATTTCATCATATAATCCACATCACAGCACGCGTTTTGGTCCGTCCAGCCTTCCTCAACTGCACATTGATGACTGATAGCATGTAGCATTTATAGGTCTAGTCACATGACATCACCAATCAATTCAAACAGGAAGGGACATAATAATAGTAACAAAAAATAGTAACAAAAACATATAAATAGTATAATACCTTTGCGAATACTACAACAGTAATATATCTTCCACTCACGATCGCGTTGTCGTAGTCTGCAAGAAAACATATATAAAAAACTTTTTTTTTAAACACATCACGTAATCCCTATTAAGACCCTTAGGGTGTAAGGTATCAAGGGTATGTATTCAGAACGCCTCCCTTTTGAGTAGTAATCTCTTCAGATCCCCTCCTCTCCTTGGTAGATGTACTCGCTCGATGACCTGCTATTTCAGCTGTGCTATAGAATGATTATGGTTATGAAAATAGAATGGTATAGGAAGTAAAAGATTTTTTCTTCCTAATAGTCGATTTGTGCCAATGTTTACGTACCACATTATCAAGTTGATGATTCAAAGGATGGTATTTATGAATGAGCGCTATGCGATCTCTGTTATTTTTTGGTGGAGTTCGTATCTCACTAGCACTTATTGCTGTTGTTAAAATCTCCCGAGGGTAAAATTCACAATAACCTATGATCAGAAATCCGTACATTTTCTGGATGTTATAATACAGAAACAGAAAGGGGGGATTTTGAGCACTGACTTGTATAGGAAAGAAACTGATAGAAACAGTATTTTACATTATCATAGCGCACACCCTCCCTCTCTTAAGAGGTCAATCCTAAAATCTCAATTCATGACAGTTAAAAGGATTGTCTCGGATCCAGAGATACAGCAGATGAAGGTGGATGAGATGACATCCCGATTCTTGGAGTGGGGTTACCCTCGGGAGATTTTAACAACAGCAATAAGTGCTAGTGAGATACGAACTCCGCCAAAAAATAACAGATAGCATAGCTCTCATTCATAAATATCATCCTTTGAATCATCAACTTGATAATGTGGTACGTAAACATTGGCACATTTTGGAGAAAGCGTATCCCACTATAGTGGAGTTTAAGAACTCACCACTTATAGGCAATAGACATAATTCCAGCTTGAGGGATCATCACTCTTATATTGGTACGGTAGAGAAGGTTCCATTACAGAGCACACTTACCCACCAGAAGGGAGGTATGTTCCCTTGTCTCCACTGCATGCAATGCAGTAATGTGCAGAAGGGCCAGTATTTTCAGCATCCTCGTACTGGAAAATCCTACAGGATTAAAGGTTATTACACCTGTGATACAACTAACGTTATTTATTTAATAAAGTGCCCGTGCGGCATGTTGTATGTAGGAGAGACAATGCAGAAAGTGAAGGATCGTATTAATAAACAAAAACCGACTATTAGGAAGAAAAATCTTTTACACCCTAAGGGTCTCAATAGGGATTACGAAGTGATGTGTTTTAAAAAAAAAATCTATATATGTTTTCTTGCAAACTACGACAACGCGAGTGGAAGATCTATTACTGTTGTAGTATTCGTAAGGGTATTATACTATTTATATTTTTTGTTACTATTTTTTGTTACTATTATTATGTCACTTCCTGTTTGAATAGATTGGTGATGTCATGTGACTAGACCTATAAATGCTACATGCTATCAGTCATCAATGTGCAGTCGAGGAAGGCTAGACGGGCCGAAACGCGTGCTGTGATGTGGATTATATGATGAAATAAAGTATACTTTGAAAACAGAAACAAGTACCCTTGCTGGGATTTATCTGATTTTGGAATTGGGAACGATCCCTTCTCGTGCAAGCATCTTTACTAAAGAGTTGTGAGCTGTCTAATTTTCATTGAACATATGTACTGTGCCCTCTTATACCCTTTTATCCGGTCACGGTATGGCAGTGTTATCCAGTTACTGTACAGAGGTGTTATCCGGGCAATGTATGGCGGTTGAATCCAATAACTGGATGGCCATAACTGTATCCCTTTACCTGACGCCATTTTTTTTTAGACATGGCATGAGCAGGAAATATATACAGATTGCGGTGCTAAGGACCTTTGCGCCACAATCTGTGTCAGAAATACGCCTAACATAGACGCATTTCTATATAATAAATGACTACCTAATTGTATTATTATTCGGGGGTAGGGCTAATATCTTTATATTATATAGATTCTAGTGTATTATACTGTGCCCTGTATTTCCCAGTACAAAATGATCCTTGGGAAACACAGTCCTCATCCCTGACCACCAAGACCAGGTAGCGCTCTGTCAGTACATGGCGGCCTCCCCTCTCCGCCACACTGCTCCACTGTGTACTGGTGCTTATTCTGACACTAGGGCTGGGTTCACATCCTATTTTTGCCATCTATTTAATGCATACCAAAAATATATACGTTAACAGATGCCTCAGACTGATGTTCCATGGTACAAAAAAAATAACGTTAATGTATTAATTTTTTTAATGGACTCTGCAGGATACAAAAACGTGGAGTGCTGCACATTTGTATACATCAAACCAATAGGAAATAAACAATTTTTAGGCTCCAACAGGGCACATTTTTGAGAGTTTCCCTTTAAGATGCATAAAAATGGGCCCTGATTAAAATACATATTTTTTGTGTGAATTTTTGCAAATAATCCCCCTCTGGTACGGTACAGTATACCACTGTTGTGGGACTATTTGTGTACTTCTAGTAAGTGTTTGCTAGCTGCAAATATGAGCTGAAGGTTTTTTAGGTTCGCCTGCCATTAAAGTGAATGGGGCCCGCCGCGAACGAACGGTTCGCGAACATTTGATCGCGAAAGCGCCTTAGCCTTTGCGAATCGTCCCGGACAATGTTCTTCCATCACTACTGAGCAATGAAAAGATGCTGAAGAAGGCCCATCTGTGATGCCAAGAAATTATTACAGGATTGAGAGTTTATTCAACTCTGTCAAAGGCTTAGAACAGGTCTAGAAGGGAAAAAAAATCACATAAAGAAAAAAATAAAAACATCCTGCATGATATGATAAATACGCAGATATGCATGGTCACATTTAAAGGGGTTGTCTCACTTCATTAAATAGCATTTATTATGTAGAGAAAGTTACTACAAGACGTATTTTGATCGTCCATATTGCCTCCTTTGCTGGCTATATTCATTTTTCCATCGCATTATACACTGCTCATTTCCCTGGTTATGACCACCCTGCAATCCAGCATTGGTGATCGTGCATGCACACTATAGGAAAATGCACTGGCCTACACACACTCCCATGGTTCTGACCACCAGAGATGTACAAGCACGACCACCACCAATGGATTGCAGGGTGGTCGTTACCATGGAAACGAGCAGTGTATAATGAAAAAAAATAATCCAGCTAGCAAGGGAAGCCATATGGATAGTAACCATACATTAGTAAGTGACTTGTATTATATTCCTCTACATAATAAATGCTATTTGCTGAAGTGAGACAGACCCTTTAAAGAAAAAACAACATAATAGCACTTAAATAACAATAAATACAACGGTTATATCTAGACTAAAACTTAATTCTGATATGATAGATTACACTGAGGCTCTTAGCAGATTTATTTTGATCAAAACATGTCTCAGCCAGTGTTCCTTCTAAGCCTTGGCAGCTGCTGAGCGGGGTTGGCTCAGAGTTGGGCACAGCGCCATCAAAGGTTGGCGATAGAAAAACCTAAAATAATTGTTACATTAAAGAGCATACAATGTAACCCCTGCACCATCCTATACAATACAGTATAATCCCTGCACCATGCTGTGCAATATACAGTATAATCCCTACACCATGCTGTACAGAATACATTATAATCCCTGCACCATGCCATATAATATACATTATAACCCCTGCACCATGCTGTACAATATACATTTTAATTCATACACCATACAGTAAAATATATAGTATAATCCAAACACCATGCTGTACAATATACATTATAATCCATACACCATGCCATGCAATATACAACATAACCCCACAGTTTAGGTGTTATACTGTATATTGAATGGCATGGTGTATGGATTATAATGTATATTGTATAGCATGGTGCAGGGATTATAATGTATATTGTACAGCAAATGTATGGGGGTTACACCATGCCGGACAATATAAGCCCTGTGGGATAGATAGATAGATAGATAGATAGATAGATAGATAGATAGATAGATAGATATTAGATAGATATACCTATACACAGCCTATACCTATGTACATATATACTGCCTATACCTATATACAGTCAGTCTTTACCAATATACGGTCTATACCTTTATACAGCCTATACCTATATCTGCCCCCCAGCTGTGTGGAGAAGGCCTCGGTGGAATGCACATTCCGGCAGATGTGCACCCGACGTTTGCTCCTCAGGGTTTGTCGTTCTGCGGTCTTGGAAAGCTGGGTGAAGGTCGGAATGGCAGCAATATTGGCTTTCACCCAGCTTTTCTGGAAGCGGATAGAACTAAAGAAAATAAATATTATTGCAGTATAGGCACACAGAGATTTGTGAACAGATTTACCGTTTGTAAATGGACTGTTTGAGGCCGCAGTGTCTGTGCTGTGAACAGTTGGTACTTGCAGCTACAGTCCAATGTAAGGACACAGTAGAATTTCACCACAAGTTGTACCCCAACATATACAGTAAGGACCTGCCCTGCTGCACCTTACAACATTAGCTCTGCAGAATCTAACAAGCTCGACCCTTCTGCATCTAACAAAGCTCAGCTCTGCTGCATCTGACAAGCTCGGCCCTGCTGCACCTAACAAGCTCGGCCCTGCTGCACCTAACAAGCTCGGCTCTGCTACTCTAAGAAACTCAGATCTGCTGCATGCATCCCATCCACATATAGGACCGGTATCCTGGTCTCAGTATGTGACAAACTCCATAAAGTGACTTTTCCTGGTAGGGAACAGAACTTACTGCCCCAGAGTGCGTCTTATCACTGAGTGTGTCAGGTTTAATAAATATTAGCGCCCCCTTATTACTGTGGCGGTGGCAGGGTGACTGCTCTGGGGCGGGATGTGAGTAATACATTAGGATTTCATGAACAGGGACTTCACTATCTCCTTCCTGCATCTGCACAGCAGTGACATTTATAGGGCCGGGGGACATTAGCAGCGGGGCCCTTCTCTCCATCAGACCGCCAATGCCGCCTCCACGTTGCCTCTGCCTGTGCACTTCTGCTCAGTCCTCCTCTTTGGTTAAAAAAAGAAGGAGAAGGCAGCAGTAGTGCGGGAATATGTGGTAGGCGGCACCCCACTGAGCCGCTCACGGAAGGAGGAAGTTTTGAAGAACTCATCAATAGTGTGGGGATTTTGCGAGCGGGTGAGCGGGCGCTGAGCAGACTTATTAAACTTGTGAACGGCGGCACAATAATTGCTGCGCAACCGCTCACCCGCGCAGCTTAGAGGGTACACTGGTTTCAGCCCTACTGTCCAAGCAGGGTGACCTCAGTCCAAGCAGGCCATTTACATTCAGGAGAGCAGAACCTGCACATATATTGTGTTGCTACAGTGAATATAAAAAGTCTACACACCCAAAGATAAATCATTTCAGAATTTTTTTAACCTTTAATGTGACCTATAAACTGTACAACTCAACTGAAAAACAAACTGAAATCTTTTAGGTGGAGGGAAGAAAAAATATAAATATAAAATAATATGGTTGCATAAGTGTGCACATCCTTAACCCCTTAAGGACCGGGCTCATTTTCACCTTAAGGACCAGGCCATTTTTTGCAAATCTGACCAGTGTCACTTTAAGTGCTGATAACTTTAAAACCCTTTGACTTATCCAGGCCATTCTGAGACTGTTTTTTCGTCACATATTGTACTTCATGACACTGGTAAAATGAAGTCAAAAAAATTATTTTTTTTGCACCAAAAAATACCTAATTTAACAAAAATTTGGAAAAATTAGCAAATTTCAAAGTTCCAGTTTCTCTACTTCTGTAATACATAGTAATACCCCCAAAAATTGTGATGACTTTACATTCCCCATATGTCTACTTCATGTTTGAATTATTTTGGGAATGATATTTTATTTTTTGGGGATGTTATAAGGCTTAGAAGTTTAGAAGCAAATCTTTAAATTTTTCAGAAATTTACAAAAACTCAATTTTTAGGGACCAGTTCAGGTCTCAAGTCACTTTGCGAGGCTTACATAATAGAAACCACCCAAAAATGACCCCATCTAAGAAACTACACCCCTCAAGGTATTCAAAACTGATTTTGAATACGTTGTTAACCCTTTAGGTGTTGCACAAGAGTTATTGGCAAATGGGGAGGAAATTTGAGAATTTTATTTTTTTGTCTAATTTTTCATTTTAACCCATTTTTTCCACTAACAAAGCAAGGGTTAACAGCCAAACAAGACTGTATCTTTATTGCCCTGACTCTGCCGTTTACAGAAACACCCAATATGTGGCCGTAAACTACTGTACGGCCACACAGCGGGGCGTAGAGTGAAAGGTGCGCCGTTTGGTTTTTGGAAGGCTGATTTTTATGGACTGGTTTATTTACACCATGTCCCATTTGAAGCCCCCTGATGCACCCCTAGAGTAGAAACTCCCTAAAAGTGACCCCATCTAAGAAACTACACCCCTCAAGGTATTCAAAACTGATTTTACATACGTCGTTAACCCTTTAGGTGTTGCACAAGAGTTATTGGCAAATGGCGATGAAATTTGAGAATTTCATTTTTTTGCCTAATTTTCCATTTTAACCCATTTTTTCCACTAACAAAGCAAGGGTTAACAGCCAAACAAGACTGTATCTTTATTGCCCTGACTCTGCTGTTTACAGAAACACCCCATATGTGGTCGTAAACTACTGTACGGCCACACAGCGGGGCGTAGAGGGAAAGGTGCGCAGTTTGTTTTTTGGAGGGCTGATTTTTATGGACCGGTTTTTTGACACCAAGTCCCATTTGAAGCCCCCCTGATGCACCCCCAGATTATAAACTCCATAAAAGTGACCCCATCTAAGAAACTACACCCCTCAAGGTATTCAAAACTGATTTTACAAACTTTGTTAACCCTTTAGGTGTTGCACAAGATTTAATGGATAATAGAGATACAATTTCAAAATTTCACTTTTTTGGCAGATTTTCCATTTTAATTTTTTTTTTCCAGTTACAAAGCAAGGGTTAACAGCCAAACAAAACTCATTATTTATGGCCCTGATTCTGTAGTTTACAGAAACACCCCATATGTGGTCGTAAACCGCTGTACGGGCACACGGCAGGGCGCAGAAGGAAAGGAATGCCATACGGTTTTTGGAAGGCAGGTTTTGCTGGACTGTTTTTTTTTACACCATGTCCCATTTGAAGCCCCCCTGATGCACCCCTAGAGTAGAAACTCCAAAAAAGTGACCCCATTTTAGAAACTACGGGATAGGGTGGCAGTTTTGTTGGTACTAGTTTAGGGTACATATGATTTTTGGTTGCTCTATATTACACTTTTTGTGCGGCAAGGTAACAAGAAATAGCTTTTTTGGCAGCGTTTTTTTTTTTGTTATTTACAACATTCATCTGACAGGTTAGATCATGTGGTAATTTTATAGAGCAGGTTGTCACGGACGCGGGGATACCTAATATGTATACAATTTTTTTTATTTATGTACGTTTTACACAATGATTTCATTTTTAAAACAAAAAAAATGTTTTAGTGTCTCCATAGTCTAAGAGCCATAGTTTTTTCAGTTTTTGGGCGATTATCTTAAGTAGGGTCTCATTTTTTGCGGGATGAGATGACTGTTTGATTTGCACTATTTTGGGGTGCATATGACTTTTTGATCGCTTGCTATTACACTTTTTGTGACGTAAGATGACAAAAAATGGCTTTTTTTTACACCGTTTTTATTTTTATTTTTTTACGGTGGTCACCTGAGGGGTTAGGTCATGTGATATTTTTATAGAGCCGGTCGATACGGACGCGGCGATACCTAATATGTATACTTTTTTTTTATTTATGTAAGTTTTACACAATGATTTCATTTTTGAAACAAAAAAAATGATGTTTTAGTGTTTCCATAGTCTAAGAGCCATAGTTTTTTCAGTTTTTGGGCGATTATCTTAAGTAGGGTCTCATTTTTTGCGGGATGAGATGACGGTTTGATTGTTACAATTTTGGCGTACATGCGACTTTTTTGATCACTTTTATTACCTTTTTTTGGGAAGTAAGGTGGACAAAATTTCAATTTCATCATAGTTTTTTATTTTTTATTTTTATGGCGTTCACCGTTCGGGTAAAGTAACATGACCGTTTTATACATCAGGTCGTTACGGACGCGGCGATACCAAACATGTGTAGGGAATTTTATTTTTTTAATTTTTAATCAGTGATAAATGTGTTTTTTGATTTTTACTTTTTTTTCACTTTTTTTTTGACCCAGACCCACTTGGTTCTTGAAGATCCAGTGGGTCTGATGTCTGTATAATACAGTACAGTACTATATACTATACAGTACTGTACTGTATTTTACTTACAGTTTGCCTGAACAGATCTATGCTTTCAGCACAGATCTGTTCAGCACCATGGACAGCAGGACGCCTGAGCAGGCGTCCTGTTGCCATGGGAACCTTCCCCGTCTGCTCAGTAGTGGTCAGAACTGCGCAGACGGGGAAGGGTAAGGACGGGGCTGCGGGGGGCTGTCTGGGGGCTCTCTCCCTCTCCATCGGGGGGCTGCAAAGGCACTGCAGCCCCCCGATCGGAGAGGGAGGGAGCTCCCTCTTACTGTTAACTTTTTCCATACAGCGGTCCGTACGGACCGCTGTATGGAAAGGGTTAAACGGCTGACATCGCATCACCGATGTCAGCCGTTTATACCAGGGTGCCAGCAATGTGCTGGCACCCTGGTATACCCACTCTACACCAACGATTATTCAATGGGAGGCGGGCGGGGGATCGCGATCCCGCCTGCCGCACCGCCCGCCTCCCGCACCGCCCCCACCGCCCGCAACACCCCCCCTGCACCTCCCACCGGGCTAAAATCATTCAGAGGTGCAGGGGGGGGTGATAAATATATATTTTCGCCACACTAAAGTTTCTGATCGCCGCGGTCAGGGACCGCAGCGATCAGAAACTGCAGAAAGCGCAACAAACCGCAGGTCTGAATTGACCTGCGGTTTGTTGCGATCGCGGACATGGGGGGGTCACGGGACCCCCCCGCGCATTTAGCCGAGGTGCCTGCTCAATGATTTGAGCAGGCACCTTGTTCCGATCACAGCCGGCCGCACGGCAGTGATCGGAACAACACATGACGTACCGGTACGTCATGTGTCCTTAAGGACTCGGGAAACATGCCGTACCGATACGTCATGTGTCCTTAAGGGGTTAAACTAATACTTTCTTGAAGCACCTTTTGATTTTATTACAGCACTCAGTCTTTTGGGTATGAGTCTATCAGCATGGCACATTTTGACTTGGCAAGATTTGCCCACTCTTCTTTGCAAAAACACTCCAAATCTGTGAGATTGCGAGGGCATCTCCTGTGCACAGCCCTCTTCAGATCACCCCACAGATTTTCAATCGGATTCAGGTCTGGGCTCTGGCTGGGCCATTCCAAAACTTTAATCTTCTTCTGGTGAAGCCATTCCTTTGTTGATTTGGATGTATGCTTTAGGTCGTTGTCATGCTGAAAGATGAAGTTCCTCTTCATGATCAGCTTTCTAGCAGAAGCCTGAAGGTTTTGTGCCAATATTGACTGGTATTTGGAACTGTTCATTATTCCCTCTAGCTTAACTAAGGCCCCAGTTCCAGCTGAAGAAAAACAGCCCCAAAGCATGATGCTGCCACCACCATGCTTCACTGTGGGTATGGTGATCTTTTGGTGATGTGCAGTGTTGTTTTTGGGCCAAACACATCTTTTGGAATTATGGCCACAAAGTTCAACCTTGGTTTCATCAGACCATAACACCTTTTCCCACATGCTTTTGGGAGACTTCAGATGTGTTTTTGCAAAATGTAGCCTGGCTTGGATGTTTTTCTTCGTAAGAAAAGGCTTTCGTCTTGCCACTCTACCCCATAGCCCAGACATATGAAGAATACGGGAGATTGTTGTCACATGTACCACACATACTTGCCAGATATTCCTGCAGCTCCTTTAATGTTGCTGTAGGCCTCTTGGTAGCCTCCCAGACCAGTTTTCTTCTCGTCTTTTCATAAATTTTGGAGGGACATCCAGTTCTTGGTAATGTCACTGTTGTGCCATATTTTCTCCACTTGATGATGACTGTCTTCACTGGTTCCATGGTATATCTAATGCCTTGGGAATTCTTTTGTACCCTCCTCCTGACTGATACCTTTTAACAATGAGATCCCTCTGATGCTTTGGAAGCTCTCTGTGGACCATGGCTTTTGCTGTGGGATGCGACAAAGAAAATTTCCGGAAAGACCAACTAGAGCAGCTGAACTTTATTTGGGGTTAATCAGAGGCACTTTGAATGATGGCAGGTGTATGCTGACTCCTATTTAACATGATTTTGAATGTGATTGCTTAATTCTGAACACAGCTACATCCCCAGTTATGCACACTTATGCAACCACATTATTTTAGTTTCTTTTGTTTTCTTCCCTTCATCTAAAAGATTTCAGTTTGTTTTTCAATTGAGTTGTACAGTTTATAGGTCACATAAAGATGGAAAAAGTTCAGAAATTATTTATCTTTGTCTCATTTTTTTACATCACAGAAACCTGACATTTTAACAGGGGTGTGTAGACTTTTTATATCCACTGTACTTGTTACCTCTGTGTGCATTTAAAGGGAACCTGTCACCTGGATTTTGGGCATATAGCAAAGGACATAGGCTGCTAGATGGCCGCTAGCACATCCACAATATCCATTCCCCATAGCTCTGTGTGCCTTTTATTGTGTCAAAAAAACGATTTTATATATATGTAAATGAGGCAACTAAAGTTTCCGGAGCCCAGCCATGCCTACTGTGAAGGAACCCAGCTGGACTGGACCACTGGACTCATCTCTCAAGCATGGAGGAGACAGGACTCATCTAAGGTTAATTTACATAGCTATAAAAAAAATTGACACAATAAAAGCACAGAGAGCTATGGGGACTGGATATTACAGATGTGCTAGCGGCGATCTAGCAGCCCATGTCCTCAGCTCTATACCCAAAATCCGGGTGACAGGTTCCCTTTAAGCAACCAATGAGTGGAAGAGCCAACTCAGCCATATGCATCACCTAAAAGCAACCAGTAGAATAATTGGGATAATAGGAGTGCTTCAACTGTTGGTTGAAGCTTTCTTTTATGTTGTCCATCTTGTTTTTCGAAATATGAGGTGAAGTCCTTCGCTAAAATGAGATGAGAGGAGGTAGGATGCCAAGAAAAACATATATTCATGTTTGCCCTTTTCCCACTGACCTTTTCAATTGTAAATATAAGAAAGTCTGAATTCCCATCATATCAGGAAATCTATTCTTCAGTGGACAGCTTGCAATGAATTAAATTCAATCGCTGTTATAAATTTCTCCCTGAGCTTCTACACAGCTGATGTAGTTAATTGAAAAATAGCACTATGAAGCGTAATCTATAATTCAATAAATGACAAGAAAGCATAATAGAAAATAAAAGAATAAAGAACTCTAATTGTGTCTAATGCTGCTGCCAGCAATAAAATAAAAACTTTGCTTTTTTCGCCTCAGCTATCTCCTAGCGACTGTGTTAATGATGCCTTCAAATCAGTCACCTCCTAATATCAAGAATCCTGGTGAGTTGCAGAAGTACAGTTATTAACCAATACATTTTTAAGACTGGGTGACTTGAAAATAACTTTAAGATTTAAATCTCTTGTCTCTAGGTCTCAAACTAAGACAGGTAAGATCAACTATGATTTAAAGGTTTCATACTGTCAGAAGATCTTAAGCTTTTCAGTGGTCTCAGTTCGCTTTCTGTATTGCAACTTGAATCCAAAGCAGATTAAAGCATGCAAGATACAATCAGCTATCCGCGGCTATAAAATTGGAGAATGACTTTAGATTGTCATTGGGTACATTCATCTGACAGCCACTAAATGTCATATTAAAAGGTTTTTATTTTTCTTTGCTGTATGATACAATACATACTCATTATGTTGTCTCCTAGATGGGTCTAAAACATAAGTGCCACTGCAATGCTCTTGCTTACTTTTGTTACTTTAATTTCTCCATCAGTGCATTAGATTTCTCTAAGCCCATAACCATCATCTAGGAATATTAGACATGACTTCCCTGCGGCACAGCTTAAGTGAAGAAGACTATTCAGATGAATAGATGTTTGCACAGTATTAGGCTGGTCATGCACAGTAGATGCATACTGCCAAATCTGTGAATAGCTGACCATCCAATATAATGTAGGTGGCCCGAGTCTAACCAGATGCCAGTGTCAGGGGAGATAAGGATGACATAGTTGGAGTTCAACATATCAAATCCTCTTGTTGCCTGGGAGTTAAGTCGCCGCTAGAGTTTTCTGGCAGTAACTTCCCCCCTCTTCCCATTTAAGATATAGGCATGCATGGCTGAGCTAAGTATACACATTCTTTTGAACATGAGTATACTTTGATAGAAGCGAGGCAGAAGAGCTCAATGCAACAACAAAAAAAGCCGTAATCTGTTTAAATAAGTGCTAATAAAAAAAGATGGAAATATAGATTATGCTTGTTAAATCAGCTAACCCACTGATTATGAAACAGAACTTTTATGGCTTTATTAAACCTACAAATATGTTCCACAAAGGAACATTAAGACACCACGCCCAATGTAATATCACCAAAAATATTCAATTTGTTAAATAGAAAAAAAATGCATAATTAAAAACATAAAAATGGGACAAACATCAGAAAAGGGTAACAATAACCACAATTGCCAGAGTCACTGGCCACTGGTTTCAATGCCCCCGAAAAAAGATGTATAACATGTCAAGAAATATCCAGGGGGAAGGGAGAATATATATTAAGAAAGTATATCAATAACAACTACTATAGGTAGCCAAAGAAAATGACTGAACATTCATGTAAAAGGGTTTATTCCTGGTTTATTCTTTTTTACTTTTAATCCCTTGCATAAAATGACGCAATCTTTCTATAACCTCTAACCTCCTAACCTCCTAACCTCCTGATGAAGCTGAGGAAGTGAAACGCGCGTTGAGGAGTTTTCTGACCATTACAGTCCCCCCCCCCCGTCCCCCCCGGTCATGTCCCGATATTGTACTTATGTAGCCTGACTTTATAATGGCATTTCAGGGTTGAGTAGGACAATCCCCCTCTTACATAGATGTTGAGTCATTTTCTTTGGCTACCCTTTTCTGATGTTTATCCCATTTTTATGTTTTTAATTATGTATTTTTGTTCCCTTGTGAAACATGTTTGTAGGTGTTTGTGTTTAACAGGTGTGTATGCACTTATTGTTAATTGAATGAGGCCATGTGTTTTTACCTTATGGTTTAGTTTATCTGATGTACGCAAGATAATAATGTTGGTGCAATGTAGACCAATAGTGACACAAAAGACTATTACATAGAAAGTTATAACTTGAAATAAATTGTTGCGTCTTCTGCAGTTTAAAGAGTGACATCACAAGTTCTGACAGCTCAAATAATGAGAAAGAGCTAAGATGCAAGCAGAAAATTCACTCACCGGCTTCAAAAGTTCAACATTTTCAAAGTAATGAGCAAGACATTTCAGAAAGTGAATCCATATCCCAGTCTAACACGCAAAAGAAAAATTCACTGTCTGAATTCGAAGACATTCCAGAAGAAAATGAGGGGCACTCAAACTACAATACAGATCCTATAACCTCATATAAAGAAAGGGAAGAAGAGAAAGATACTTCAGAATACTCCTTTAACTATCAGAGAATCTCACCGTATCAAAGAGTTGGACTGATCAAACAGAAAACCAGGTACATTTCACAAAAATCTGGAGTTGAAAGCTATGATCATAGCTCTAAAACCATAAGAGATTATTAATTCAGAAATATATATAACCCTCATATTGTGTTTGGCATCTACTGGGTAACAGTGGATTGTTTTACATATTGATCAGACATCCTGTGGATCTATGCTGATGCACCAATAAGATGCCCCAGTTGTTTTCTTTTGTCAAACTAATAGCTACTGTAATCTGGGCATTCTACTTCCATTACTAACATTACTAAATACTATCACATTGTTCTGGCCTTCAACAGTTTATATATAATTGAAGGGTAACCCTTTCAAAGCCCACTTACACTTCATACGAATGCTCGTTAATGATAATCTGACAGTGTAAAGGTGCTAAACACCCGTTCATCAGGTGATAGGATCGTTGGGGTGGTCACCCAAAATATTTGCCGGCAGCAGAATGTACTATCTAAACAACACTCTGGTGCCAGCAAACAATGATTCTGTATGGGGACGAGCAATGTCAATCCTTCCTCTCCATACTGCATATAAATGCAGCGGTCACCTCTACTGAAGAGCAGGTGATGGTTGGGAAGGAAAGCTTCCTTCCCGACAATCTTCTACTCCACTAAAGGGGCCTTTAGACTGCTACTTCATCCTTGATTTCACCATCAACAAAAATGTTTGGCTTATCTGAACTTACAAGATATTTGCATAGCTACGTGTAGAAGAGCTAAGTGACTGTTAGTCATGTTTCTGCAGAAAACAAAATAACAGACAGTTAAAAATCTCACCCGACTGAACGATATTACATTATCAGACATCCCAAAAAAAATCATAAGTTAAAAGGTATCATTATAAATTAGATGAAAGTCTTCCAGCATGTCCAACCAACTGTACAAGTGTTGAGAAAGATGAATAAGCCACTGATGGACAAAACCAAGATAGAAATATGCCATTGGCAAACATCTCTGGCAAAGGCTTATCACCCCGTCCAGTAAAAATTAGCAGGTTCTGCTAACATTCATCTAATGTGTATGACAACCCTTAGATTTCCAGTCTTATCTTTATCCAACTATAGAACAAATATATTTGTTCAGTCTTGGCAGAAACAAAGAGAACATTTGTGTAACAAGACATTTGTGGACATCACCAGTCAGTCCACAAATGTCTTGTTACAGGAAACAAAGTTAATGCCTAGACTAAAGGCACCAACTTTCATGCTATATGATAATAAGATTATGTTGACTGAAAATGAACCAGAATGAACATTACATTAAATTTAATAAACCATCCCTTTCTCTAAGGACCCCTACACACAGGCCAATGATTGGGGCAGTTACCGGGAAGAAACATTCCTAGTGATGGTAATTCCGATAACTGTCCCATCTAAAATTGCCCACAATCACAATGATTAACAGTCAAATGCTCATTCATGGGGTGAAGGTATCACTGGCGCGGTCTCCTAAAGGCCCCTTTACAAAGGTCAACACATCAGGCAATTATAAGAAACACACCGTTCTTTCCCAATAATTGACTGCTCGTTACAAGAAGTGAGAGCTGCATTTACATGCAACAATCATCTCCTCTGTAAGGGGATGAGTGGTTGCTTGAGTGGTTGCTCATCACCATAAACATTCATTGTTTCTGGGCAACTGTTTAGACTGCAAAAGAGCACTATAGCACGTTCCTAGAAATGCTCCTACTTGATAATTTCCCTAATCATTGGGCCTTGTAAAGGGGCCTTAAGGGTGCCCGATGATAAGCTGATCACACAGTGTCCTAGTGATGGGGATCGTCAGCAATCATTTGTAAACGATGGGTGAACCTTCCATTCTCCTTTCTAATTTAAGAGGATCCATAATGGGGAACCCTACTCTGTTAACTCATATATTGCATTTGAAATAGGTTTTCTACAAAGCAAATACATGGACAGTCTTGACATCAGGCAGTGAAGTTTAGGATCTTATATGGAGCTATGAGTTCTCATTGACAACAAAAGAATTGATAATTGTAGAGTTTCTGTGCCCTTGCCCAGTGAGGAATATGTATGTTAATCAAACTACTTTATAAGATCTACACATGGATGAATATTATATAACACCAAAATTTGCAACTGTAGCAATGTTTTTCAAAGTGAATAAAACATTTGTTTTCATGTTATGAGTGACTGGCTGACTGCCAATGGTCTGAATAATTCAGAGGGATGCTTAAAGACAGGTCTGAAGTACAACAGAAAATATAGGTACATTTACCATTTTAGGATGTGATACAAACTTATATTTTCTAGATTGTCGAAAGCAGGAGTGGATACTAAACAAAGGGAAATCTGTGGATCCTGGATTAGGGTCCATTCACACGTCCTCAATTCTGTTCCACATTATGCGGAACGGAATTGTGGACCCATTCATTTCTATGGGGCCACACAACATGCACTTCCAGGTCCGCATTTCCGTTCCTGAAAAAAATTAGAACATGCCCTATTCTTGTCCGCAACTGCGGACAAGAATAGGCATATTCTATTAGTGCCGGCGATGTGCGGTCTGCAAAATGAGGGAACGCACATTGCCGGTGTCCGTGTTTTGCGGTTCCGCGGATCCGTGGCTCCGCAAAACACACACGGATGTGTGAATGGACCCTTAGTCTTAAAAATTTATGCAAACTGCACCTAGCCTTTTTTACAGGCGTATTGTAACCCTGTTTAGCAGTTCTAACATTTCTGAATGTATCATTTGGATTCCAACAGTTCCACTAAACCAAACTTATAGCACTAGTATGCCTGTTACAAGGCAAGATCTGTACCTGGTAAGACAGCTGAGAGGAAGTGGGGGCTTTTCAGAGCTAGCTGAGATTGTCAGCCTGATAAAACAACTGTTTCTACAGAGGCTTCTAAATATCACAGAAGCCTCCTGCCTTGCTATAACTGTGATTCTTCCCACCTTATCAGATTTCTGAGCTCCTGAGAAGAAAACAAACATATTGGGAAGTAAAGTCACTGCATACAGTACTGGCAGAAGGAATACTCCTCATGCTTCTGAGAGAAATGCATCTAGTTGTGCAGCTGAAACAGGGTATTATATGGCTGAAAGACTATTTGGGAAACCCCAGACATAACTGTTCCTTCATAGTTATGAGTGTACCAAGAAGCACAGCCATTATGCAAACTTTTTTATTTGAAAACCCAGTTATGCTTTAGGACTACAACAGTTTAATTGACATTGCCTTCATTCTGTTAATGAATCGATCGCACATAAGGAGTAATGAACCTTTTTTGTGGTTGGCCAATATTAATACATCTGCCTCATAATATTTTATCGAAACCAGTACTATCCAGTAGACAGTAAAAGGTGCCAGTTTTTCAACGTGAAAAGAAGAAACCTATGACTAAAGCTGGTCATGCACATTACACCATGCACATTACACCTGGTCATGCACAGACATCCAGCGCACGCCTATACTCTCTCTGCCTTCAGACCCCACTGAAGAAGGTCGCACAGATATTTTTCTATCTGATATGGCATAAATACTATATGTAAATGAATTTGCACTGGATGTATACTAAACAGCATTCTGCTTATTAAGAATTAAATGAGATTATTTATCTTGCATTAACTTTTGGAGTGCCGTGGATTTAACTTATACTATGCACATTACACCTATGCTGGTCAGACCAACCATCTAATGTACATAGGGGTTGTCCAGACTTCCCCTGCCTTCCCCTGATGACAGGTGGTTACGAATAGTCGGGCGGCACTGCATGAAGGTATGGGTGCGCGGTTAGTGGACGTCACTCCGGATGCTTAAATGAAGGAAGAGACCGGCACTCCTTGGTACTGAAATTATATTGGGTTTATTCGCCACTCATAGAAGAGGTGACGCACGTTTCGACACATGCAAGTGCCTTTATCAAAGCAATGTGAGTGTCACCTCTTCTATGAGTGGCGAATGCAACCGATATAATTGCAGTACCAAGCAGTGCCGGTCTCTTCCTTCATTCCGTCAAAAGAGAGAAGGAACAGGCAGCAGTAATTCAACATGCCTGTTCTTTTTGTTCTCTGGCAGCCACTTACTCCACTCTCCCTTCTGTGAAAACATGGATGCTTGCCAAGCCAACCGTGCATGTGTATAGAGCAGGGGTGCACAACGTTTCATGGTTGGGGGCCGCATTGCCAGACTGAACCAATGACAAGGGCCGCAATTAAAATTTAAAGCTGTATTAACAACTGAAATTTTGTACTTATGGCATATTGAACACACATTATATACCATTAATGTCTAGTTGCACTTCTAGGACTCCCACCTAATGGGAGAAATACATGAAAAATACATGTGAGCAGCCACAAGACATAGGCATACATGTCTGTTACCAGATGGTTGGGGGCCGCACAGAATGGTATCAAGGGCCGCATGTGGCCCCCGGGCCGCAGGTTGTGCACCCCTGGTATAGAGGGTCAGTAGAATACTATCAGCCAAGCAAGCATTAGGCTGACAGCTATCTAATGTGTATAACCAACCTTACAGATTTTTCTCTAAGGAGAACACAAACACTTTTATTCCTGCCAATGTTATCAGAAATGAATCCAATGAATGCTTTATTTTTATTTATCATTGCTGATAGCCAGAGTTCTGACATGCATATGCCACATAGTCTGTACAGCCAGAGCAAAACAATAGAAACAGATAAGAACTCTAGTCAGTATGAATAATATAACTGACGTGTGTTTAAAATGGATAGATAGATAGATAGATAGATAGATAGATAGATAGATATTCTGGGAAGGTTTTCTACAAGATTTTGGAGTATGTCTGTGGGAACTTTTGCCCATTCACCTAGAGCAGGCATCCATAAACTGTGGCCCTCCAGCTGTTCTAAAACTACAACTCCCAGCATGCCCGAACAGCCTACAGGTATCAGCCTATAGCAGGACATTGTGGGAGTTGTAGTTGTACAACAGCTGGAGGGCCGCAGAATGAGGATGCCTGATCTAGAGGAACATTTGTGAGGTCAGACACTGATGGGCCTGACTTGCAATCTCCATTGTAGTTCATCCCAAAGATGTTTGATGGAGTTGAGGTGAGGGCTCTATCTGGGCCACTCTAAATTCACCCAACTTAGCATTTATAGACCTTGCTTTGAGCACTGGGGTACAGTCATGCTGGGAAAAAAAAGGGTTTCCCCCAAGCTGTTCCCACAAAGATGGAGGCTTAATCATTTTCCAAAATGTCTTGGTATGCTAAAGCATTAGTATTTCTCTTCACTTAGGCCGACCCCAGAAAAACAACCCCATAATATAATCCCTCTTCAATAAAAATTGGGGGTTTGTGTTTTGGAGGTTTGGAAATCTGCAGTCATTGAGTTTTAGCAGAGCGTTCATGACTGTTCATTGATGAGGTGCCGTGGTTCCTAAACGCTTGCACTTTGCAATAATACCACTCACAATTGATTGTGGAATATCTAGGAGATCTTTTATTGCCACTGGATTGTGTTATGTTTTTTTAATTTTTTTAACAAAGGATAAAGTTTTATTTGGAGATTTTGATCAACTACTTATGCAAGAAATTTAACTAAAGTGACTTGTAGCAATGGTGACATCCAATTACAGTACCATGATAGAATTATAGGCAGCCATCAATACTCCCTCTTTGCACTGTTCAGCATATGGCCATTACAAGGTCTGCTTTAGCAGTTCCCTGTGCAACATGGTATATATTTCAGACATGAGACATATGGGTAGCTTTGTACACACACTCAACTTACATGCAATACACATGCATTCAAAATGGAAAGAAGTATATGCACGTTTCACATGTTGTAATATGGGTTTATTGCATTTTTATACTTTACTAGCAGAAGGACACGGCTTTGCACGGGTATATTTCATCTATTTAATTTAATGTTTGTGTGTGTATCGACAGTATCCCCCTTAACACTGACCCTCCCACAGTGCCCTGCCACTTTAAAATGGGACCTCCACAGCAGCCCATCCCATTAACTTTCACCTTCACAGCAGCCCGCCCCTTTAACAGTGAGTTTCACAGCACCCCACACACACTTGACAGTTACCTCCACAGCTGTTGCTGCTTAAATAGTGGCCCCTTTCCCCTTAACAGTGACCTCCACAGTGTCTGCACAGTGACCTCCACAGTGGCATGCCCCCTTAACAGTAACATCCACAGTAAATGCCTCTTTAACAGTGACCTCCACAGCGCCCTGCCCCTTTAATGCTAGGGCTACACAATGACATGTGTCGCGCAACATTTTGTCTCAATTTTTTTTATATGATAGGCTATGGTGTCGCACTGCGACATTTGACATGCTGAGACTGCGACACGACAGTCGCAAAAAATCCATCCACTCCAGGTTTCCATAACAACCCAGCCATTCTTCTTCACTGCTGTAGGTCAGCTTTAGGTTAGGGCTGCACAACACATAGGGCACAACTACACTGCTACATGTTGTGCTTTTTATAATGATAGTCTATGGTGTTGCATTGTGACATGTGACATGCTGTGACTGCGATAGTCAGTATAAAAATTGTTGCGCAACATGTAGCAGTGTAGTTGTACCCTATGTGTTGTGTAGCCTTAGCCTAAAGCTGACCTACAGCAGTGAAGAAAAATGGCTGGGTTGTTATGGAAACCTGGAGTAAAACTGTCTGTATGTGGAGACTAAGGGCCCGCAAGCTTCTATTGGCTGATAAGGGACATGTGACCATGTGTATGGCAGTTGGGATTTGAAGAGAAAGACTTGCAGGCTTGTATTGGCTAATGCAGGTAATTTTTTGGGAATATCTCAAGAACAGTACGTCCTAGAGAGCTGAGACCCCCACAAGATTTATTTTCAGGTAGCAAGGGATGTGTATACCCAGTTTCGTTGAAATCGATGGTTGCGTTTTGGAGTGATAGCGGAACATACATGCATATATACATCCTTCTTTATATATATTGATATGTAAATGTAATCTATATATGAGGTCATTTAAAATTGCAAATACATTGTTTCCTTGTTTGTTCTGTAGCCTGACACAACTATATCAGCTATGCTTTGGTGTCATGTAATTGCCTGCCTTGATCTGGCAGTGCTGGGGGAGATCAGAAGCCTTCCTAGAAGGTTGCCTTGCAGACCAGCTAAACCCTGGCTGGTTGGCCTATCAGAGAGGCAGGACATCGAGCTAATCAGACCTCCGGCTCAGCGTCCAATCAGTGGGATAAGTGGAGCATTTAAATGAGGCACTGGGTTTTGGTCAGTGCCTATGATTTTATTTGTGTCCTGGCTCTTTTAGTCCTACTATGCTCAATGTTCAACTTCTATTCTTGTTTAGAGATTCTTTATGTTCTGACATTGGCTTGGCTCTTGATTAACCTTTTATCTACTGATTTAGCTTCTGCTTACTCTTCTGACTTTGACCCTGACAAGTTGACTACTCTTCTGTTTCACTTTGGCCACTCGGTATGGTCTGCTACCTGTTAGCTCACACTTTTCTGTTGCAGAAGCAATCTGAGTACCTAGTAGCCAAGTTCAATCAACCTTGAAGTTGGCTCTGGTGAACAACTAGGGGTCCAGACAGTGACCTCCATATTTTACCTTACATTTGGGTCAGGGTATGTCAGTATATCTTTTTAGTAGACTCTATAATTATATAGAAAAAAATTAAAAAAAATGTGTAAACTGCTGTATACTTTTTTAGTTTTTTAGGACTGCATGTCTATTCAGTATGATACTTAGTTTTCTGCTGGCTGTATAGGTCTACAGGTCCTTATCTTGATGTGAACCAAGCCTTATTTGAGCTCATAAGTGGTTTGGTTATAGGCTGTATTATACCAACAGATTATAATGGCCTATTATGCAAACTGATCTTTTGTTATACAAACCAACTACTGGTCTGAAACACAAACAGGTCAGAAAGTCTGTTTGGTGTAATGCAGCCCTTAAGGGCCCTTTATAGAGGATGACAATTAAACAGATCATCGGTAACCAGAGTTACTAGTAACGCTTGTTAGCGATGATCTGGCAATGTAAGTGCACAGCCGATTACCCGATGAATGAGAAAAACGCTCGTTCATTGGGTAATTGTATTTTTTGTGCAGCACAAAAGATCATTGTTTCCGAGTGCCAGATTGTGCTGTGCAAACAGGATCTGCTGCTGGGAAACAACGATTCAGTGTGGGAAAGAGATGGCATTAGCGATGGCTCTTCCCTATACTCTGGAGGAGCTGAAGGAGATCATGCACCGGTCTCCTCCACTAGTGATCTGCAGATTGTTGGGAAGGAACGCTTCCTTCCCAACAATCTGCTAGAACGTCATCCTGTGTAAAAGGACCATTAGGTTCCTTTACATGGGCTAAAGCAGCAGGCAGTTATCAGAAGTGAATGAACCGTTCATTCCTTATAGTTGCCTGCTTGTCAGAGGAAATAAGAGCTACATTTACATGCAGCAATCATCTGCAATATGACTATTAATGATCGCTACTGTTGTTGCTCATTCCCATAGAGAATTATTGCTTGTGAGCAGCAGATCCCCGATTAGTCAGCACTATTTGCTGCCCAGAAACAATGACTTAGGTGACTGCACCAGCGATGCTCTCACCCGACGAATTAGCGTTTGTTCATTAAAGGGTTGTTCAGCAGCATCTTCACGCAGGGCAATTATCGGGAACTAATGTTCCTAGGAATGCTACTTCCTGATAATTGCTTTGATCATTGCCCTATGGAAAGGGACTTTTTTCTCTCTCGAATTTACAATTATTTAAAGACTACAGGGGTCATTTAGGAAGCTGAAATATGCCTAAATTAGGCGTATTTCAGGTGCACATTGCGGCACAATGACTATTTCCGATGCAATCTGTGACTTCTCTCTGTTTATGCCAGGTCTAAATATTTGGGTATGGCATGTGTGGGGAAGGGGACGGGCCGGTGGGCCTGACTCATTTATCATTTTCTACACCTGTTTTAGGCGTAGAAAAAGGTCTAAATGTAAGACAGCTAGGAAGCCGCGGTGGATCCTCCAAAGTTATGAAGAGGCCAGCACCTATACATAGCTGCGGCGGATCCACGGCTAGTGCAGAGGTTTATTAAGACCGGCGTCTAAAACACCAGTCTTTATAAATGACCACCTACATTTTCCCAGAATGAAAACTCTAAACAGTCGTTATGGCTCTGAAGCCTGCAGAAATGTGAATGCAGCTTTGAACTGTCAGGTTAAGGCTACACCTAGACCAGGGTTAGGCAACCTCCGGCACTCCAGCTGTTGTGAAACTACAATTTCCAGCTTACGTACTTCCTCTACTCTGCTAAGAACTCTCACAGGAAAGAATGGAGGCATGCTGGAAATTGTAGTTTCCCAACAGCTGGAGTGCCGAAGGTTGCTCATCCCTGGCCTAGACTTTATAAAATTGCCTCAAGATTGATTTTAACTATTAAGTGACAGCTGCAGTCCACTTGACTGCATTAAGTTGCATGCAACTTACTATGTTCCTTCAGACGATATCTGTACCTCAAATGTTGAAGAAGTATTCAGGTTGTGTTACGTTATCCCTATCCACAGGGGATATTGCTTGTCTGTCTCCGGAACTCCCAAGTAGGACCCCTAAAGATCTCATTTGAACCTTAGGGGATGACAAAGTAACCCTTTAAACATGGAATAAATCTGTGTGTGTAGTCTAAGCCTAAAACAGGCTGAAACTATATCTGCAAGATAATGCAATGTATTTACAAAATTGCCCAACTTCCATATGCAAACTTTAATGTCTGCTCGAAGGTGAATAAGTGTGTACTTAGTGAAGTAGTATTGGAATTTTGTCATCGGTGACGTGTGCAGGACAGAGAAAAATGCAAAGTAGGTAAAATGTCATGACAATCAGTATATGCAAGTATTCATATGTCAAAATTCTATTTAGGTGCAAATCTAGTGAAATATATCATGGCTAGAATGAGAAGGCCATTTATGGGTAGAATCACTTACACAGATTTGATGGCATTTATTTATTAGGTTGGATCTAACTTACAGTAGACCATATACATCTCACAGCAGGTGATCTCACGCACATCTAAAGAATATTATCCATGGCATTTGTAGCATAAAAGATCTGTTTAGTGAATAAATACTAAATTATTAAAATGAAAACCATTAACAGTGCTGTAGTGTAATGCAGAACTTCTCCTTGACATTTAAAGTGTAGGATCAAGGGCATTTTACTTTTCTAAATCAGCCATCACAATACAATGATATTGTCTATTGTGTGGGTCTCTGCTTCTCTGCATATGCTCTCTATATAAGGACAGTGACAGCAGTCTTGCCTTGCACATCATCTACAGAGTATTATACTAGTATGCTAGAAGAATCTTTCCAGCATTATAGTCTTGTAAAAGCAAAAGTTATTATTGCATTGGATTTGTTGTAAGATATCAACCTGCAAACCCACATTGTCATTGAAGAATGCAGAACCTGTGACTCCGTCCTTTCACAGTGTATTTACAGCAAAGCTCCGAATGGAGCCACTGTGGGTATTATACAAGGGACTGGCAATATGAGTAATCTCCTAATTGAATCTGTACTCACATGCATTAGCAATTGCAATCCTCCATATGCATTAGCATTGCATGAACATGCAATTACATATTCTTTTATCTGCCCCTGCAGGCACAGTCAGTAAACTGTGGGCATGGGTATTCTGCTGATGGTTCTCTCTCAGAAGTGAGTTACATGACAGTTCTTCATTATGTTTAGACATTTTTACTTAACGGTAATATGTAATCTGAAAATGACCTATTGTTAACAGTGTAAGGACAGGTTCGTATTCGCATTCTGTAATCCCATTATAGGGTTCCGTTATAATAGAGTTATAATGGAATATAACAGAATTTTAGGACGCAAAACGGAAGCCTTTAATAGCTCTGTCGACAGAACAAATTTTTTCTGTCATGTATAACAGAACAAAACGGAACCGTTATTTCTGGCCATAGACATGCATTAGGACAGAGCAAAATGGAAGGACTCTTAAGCGCTTCCGTTTTACATTCCGTCCTAAAATTCTGTTATAGTCTCTTATAACGGAACACTACAACGGAATTCCATAACGCGAACCCGCCTTAAATGTCATTTTTTTTTGTAATGTGTTATACTGACCATTTTTGTTACATATTTTAATAAAAAAAATACCTCTAAAGTGGCCAATCTTGTGCATTAGCCATGCTCCCTGTCTTTTGTTTAGGCCTCATGCACACGACCGTGGTGTGTTTTGCGGTCCGCTAATCACGGATCCGCAAAACACGGATGTCATCCGTGCGCGTTCCCCAATTTGCGGAGCGACACGGACAGCCTTCAATAGAAATGCCTATTCTTGTCCACAAAGCGCGGACAAGAATAGGACATGTTATATTTTTTTTAGCTGGGCCACAGAACGGAGCAACGGATGTTGACAGCACACCGAGTGCTGTCCGCATCTTTTGCTGCCCCATTGAAGTGAATGGGTCCGCATCTGAGCTGCCAAAACAGCGGCTCAGATGCGGACAAAAACAATGGCCGTGTACATGAGGCCTTACTGTAGAGACGCGCTCCACACTTTTGCTGCCTTCTCTCCTCTCTATCTCTCTCTATCTATATATAGAGAGAGAGAGAGAGGCAGAGAGGGCATCAGCAGTCAGTGTGCAGCATGTCTATTTTTCTTTTTTTTAAAAAGGGCAATTTCAGTAATTAAAATATATCACAAAATGGTCATCCCTGCCCCTACTGCTACAAAGAAGAATGACAGTTATACTTTAAATTTTATGTTAAACATTTTTAAAGAACTTTTGGTGATGTTACAGATGCAGCCGAGCTAAACTTGATAGTTAACGCATTAAGAAAAGAATGGCAAGAAAAAGGAAACTGACTTTTCAATAGATTTCAATGACTTTTTGTCATGAAATAACACATGTCACAGTGTTATCTTGGTTATCAGAGTCAATTTTAGGTCGGCTACATCAGTCTATTTCATTTAAAGTGATTCTATCAGCTGGTTATAGCATATAGAGCTGTATACATGTGCTGCTAGATTGCCACTTGCATGTCCACAATCTACATTTTACATAGCTGTCAATGCTTTTATTCAGTAATTTTTATATATATATATATATATATATATATATATATATATACAGTATATGCAAATGAGGCTAGTATGGAGCCCAAGAGGCTATTATCAACGTTTCAAGTGGTAGTAGGAGGACTACCATTGGGGAGTAGCAGTTGCAGCAGCAGAAGCCATATGATATGGAACATGATGGTTGGCAGGCATACAGCAGCAGTGAAGTGATGGGGTGGATGATAAATTACAACCATCAGGAAGGGCAGATCTATTCATCAGCCTCAGCCAGAGGTGTGGGAAAACTTGATGACAACTTTGTCCGTTTGGGTGAGACAATGCCACCTGCCTCTATGAAAACCCTCTCTGAGATGACACTGGAGACTTGACAAGACAGAACAGAGAAAGCTATCTGGGCCCATTCTGGCCACTGTTCCAATCTGTCTGCCCAGAAGTCCATGGGGTCAGGGACTATGGTATGTGCTGGAGAAAGGCCTCAGTTTTTCAGGTGGTATGTCTTCATTAGCTTATTTGTGTCAGCTAGACAGGGCACATGATAAAACTGCTCCATTATGTTGATTACACTGAACAGGCCTTCTGCTGCTGTGGCTTCTGCTACTTGTGGTAGGGGAGACAGTGGGAGGTGGGTGATTCGGCAGGGATGTAGAGGGGCCTCCTGGTCAGGCATGCAGGTGGCAGCCATTTTCTCACCCATAGGTCTAAAAGCATGGCTATCCAGTAATCCTCAGATTGCTTGATCCTAATGATATGCCTGTTAGTACGTAAGCAAGCAGGCATACAGCTTGCCATGCTCTCGAGCGTGCCTGAGGACCCAGTTATTTCCGGCTTCACCTCCCACTGTAATGATTGGCTGTCATGGTAGCTCCTCATCCTCATCATACTCCATAACGGGACTTTGTCCATGTGGGCCCCCACAGCTACAGAGCTCTTTTTCTGCCATCCTTTGTTGCATCAGAGTGAGTGTCTGCTCTAAGATAAATATAAGGGGGGTGACATTGTTTATGCAGCTTTTGTCCCTACTGACAAATCTTGTGACCTTGTTGAAGAGTATGAGTAAGCAACATGTTTCTCTGATGAGCTGCCACTGCCTGACCTCAAAACAACACATTCTTCCAGCGAAGGTGGAATTCTAGTGGGTTCGAACGTAGAGGATCAAGCGATGCAATGGCAGACAGTTCTGTCACTGCAAGTCCAGGAGGACATTCCTTGCCACATAAGAATGGCTGAAATGCAAGGACATACTGGACATGGCCAGCACCCTCTGCATGCCACCATACATTTTCAAAAAGCATTGCACCGCAGAATTTATCACATTCACCATGCGGGGAGGAGCTACCTTGCCCAGGTAACACAGCCAATGGGATGTTTTCTGCTTAATGCACTTTACCAACTGGTCAGCTGTATGGCTACTCGTGCCCAGGCTGATCAGCTCTAACACAACATGGCAGTGCTTCACTTTACATATATGATAGCAGCACAGTGGCTCATTGGTTAGCACGGGTGCCTTGCAGTGCTGGGGTCTTAGGTTTGAATCCACCCAAGGACAACATCTGCATGGAGTTTGTATGTTTGCATGGGTTACCTCCTACACTTTGAAGACATAGTGATAGGGAACTTAGATTGTAAGCTCCACTGGAGACAGCAAACAATGATAATGTCTGTAAAGCATTGCAGAATATGTCAGTGCTATATAAGTGAGTAAAATAACTAATAATAAATGATAGGAGGGAGAGTGGAAGTAACGCTTCACCCTGATTCTATTGGGGATGGGAAGGTGTCCATTGAGGAGGACGTGCAGGAGGTGGATAAGCTCCCGATGTGGGAACCAGACTGATGCAAATGTGGAAAAGTGAATAGGACCTAGCCTCGTCACTGCCGCTGCTGCAAGTAACATTGACACAGTGGGCTGTGAAAACCCTGCCCATAACAGCTGCTCCAGGTGTCCACGTTGGCATGCAGCTTCTTTTAGAGTGAAAATTGCAGGAAGCAGCCTATGTTCTCTGCCACATAAGAGTATAAGGCAGGGATGGCTTTTTTTGGAGACATACTGATGACTAGGTATCTTTGAATGAGGCTAAGTGCATGCCATCAGTTCCCCAAAGGCAGTAGAATCCACTAAGTGGTACGACAGTGACTGCAAAGCCAGCAACTTGGCGGGAGTTCCATACAACTCTTCCATATATGCTAATGGCTGGAGGACCAGGTGAAGGAAGACAGACTTGTTCTCATTTGAAATAATGGCCAGTTCTATTTTTCCACAGGATCCAGTGATACTGCCTCATGTGCTGCAATACAGCCTTGGTACCTATGTTTGTGTTTGAATGCCCATGGCTTTTAATCCTGCAGATCTTGTACATGGCTGTGGTTTTGTGTGTTGGCCTTCTGGGGGAAAAATAATTCCATATGGGAAGCTATCGGCAGCCAAGCTTAACTTAATGTAGGTCTGGCACGTTTTGAGCTGGCAACCACAGTATCGACGGCATCACCAGTTTCTAAGCTGACCATAATAGAAGCAGATCTAGCCCTGGCAGTTTTTGGGGAGGTTATGGCCATATACTGTTTCTATATTTTTTTTTGTATTGTACCCCTCATTCCTAGATGCTAATACAAATTTCAGCTGGAGAAGTGTAATGTGAGGAAGATTGCTCTAAAATGCCAGTTGTGCCTATTAGCTATTGCTGCAACCAGTTACCTTGTGAGAATTGTGGAAATTGAACTTTGTGTAAGAACTTGCAGTCCATACATGCTGAAAACTATAACTGATGTATATCTGTACTTGAGTCTTCCATATAGAACTGTTCTACTGCAAATTTGCCTAATTATTGTCTCCCTGCCTTCACCATCAAGGGCACCCTGAACCACTATCAGACAGGAGAACCCCAAGACCATGGTGTGTTCTAAAGGGAAGAAAGGTGCTCGCATCAAAATGAGTAGCAACTACAAGAACCATTCTTTCTACTATCACTTATATCATCTCCACTCTCTCAGACACGCTTCAAATGCTTTCAATAACACAAAAAATGCCAAATTACAAAAGGTAAATTGAGGTTATTAGGAAAAAAAGGCGATTTCTCAGCATATGCAGCAGAATGTATGCTATTAGCATGCTGGCAATAAACCTATGAACTGGAACTTGAGGTTTTTGCAAAAAGAAAATGCAGGCTGGTTGTAATTAGCTTGTAACAGGCTTTTATAATGCAAAACTTGCCAGAGAGTTGTATGAACTATGAAACAACACACAACTCAGAGTTACCAGTCCCTCACTCTCTATGTTATGCTATCCCTGATAAAACCCTAAAATCTACTGTTACTGGCTTGTGTCTGTCATAGCTTTTTGACAGACACAGCCAAGACACATGCTCTCAGGTCACAAGCTGAACACAGAATGGGGTTCATCTTCATCCTACCTCTTATTTTCAATTTGCTCATCTCTAACATTAACCAATTGCTAAATATACACTACGTCTCCATATACTTGATTATTTGTGACAAATCGAATGAGTTATTTTTATATACACCATCTTTCCTAATGTAAAACCTTCTAAATTATTACGGCATCCTTACTGAACTAAATTTAGCATGAGTCAAGTAGCTTTTTAAAGAGGACCTTTCATCAGTTTAGCCCTAGTCTAATTATGGTCTTACCTTATAGGGCAGCCCCTACAGATGCCATAGCACTTATTTTTTTCCAAAGACCCCCCGTTTGTCCACTCTTGGCTCCGTTGATTTTGGCGCCTTATATTATAATGAGCCAACTTGGTTATACTAGGCGGAGAATTGCAGTTTTGCTGGGGGTGGTTCTCTTTTCCCTGGCTGTGAGCGCATCCAATCAGAGGGAGTCTCCGTCTAGTATAACCAAGTCGGCTCATTATAATATAAGGCACCAAAATCAATGAGGCCAGAACGGGGGGAGGGGGGGTCTGGGTCTTAGGAAAGAAAAAAAAAAGGGCCATGGCATCAGTGGGGGCCGCCCTATAAGGTAAGGCCATAATTAGACTAGGGCTAAACTGATGAAAGGTCCTCTTTAATTGGTGGGGCTGGAAAAGCACTCCATTTCTTAATCATTTGCTAAAAAGAGGAAAAAGTTTAATGAACTTTTTTATTTTTTGTATGATCACATAGCTTTTTTGCTATCTCAGAATTTGTACAGAGGTGAAAAAGTAATTTAATTATGCTAAGTCAATTAATTTTAAGTCCCTTTTCTGTAACGGCATTGTCTGGCTTAGGAAACACCTGGCAAAATACTCAACTAGATCATAATGAGGAAATATATGGTCCTTTAAATGAGAATAGTACATGTCTGCTAGTACACTGGAAATACCGGACAGTGGTTTTGCTGTATCATTACAATATTCTATATTGCATGTATACAGGGTCAGGGTTAGGAGGGGGCAAACTGGGCTATCCTCTAAGGGGCCCCCTGCTTCAGTCCAGGCAGATCGCAGATCATTGAACAGTTGGGACTCCAGAGTGGGGAATTTCCCAGCTTAGGAGTCCCTGCTCTGACTCCAGGGGCATTGCTAGGGTCTCAAAAGATCCAGGGCCCAAGCCCCAATGCATATTGACCAATTCTCTAAGTTGACCAATTCTCTAAGTTGACCAACCGACCCCAACTTCCCCACCCGCAAACACTAGCACTGAAGACATTTTACTTTGCTATACAGCTATACCTCTCCATTCGGTCCAAACAACTTCTCTCAGCCGCCTCGTGAGACACGGACATCTTAGGTTCCTCACTTTTCTGTACCCCCAAATACTATTCTGAAGAAAAATGAGTGCCATACAGATAATCTTCCCCGCAGTCATAGTGCTCCTCATAGTCCCACCAATAGTAATTCCCTTCTAGAAGGCCCTCATTAGTAATACTGCTCTCTACAGTGCCCCCAACAGTGATAGTGCTCCCCAAGAGTGCCTCTATTAGTAGAAGGAATAAATCAGGATACACTTAAGGCGCTAAATACACCAGCCAGGACACTCGCCTGAAGAGTAGAAATCTTCTTCTTTATTGAGTCTTTCTTCTTTTTAAGTCAATAAAATAACAAAACAATGCGTTTCAGGGGTACTAAATCTTGTAATATAGTTTATTGTAAATCTGCAGTGTGAGGGCCCTGTGTGGCTTCTACACACTTTCAAAATAATCCTTCAGCTGGGCAAATAGATGCCGAATGACCGGGCGCTCGATCTTGACTAACTTTGCAACGCTTCCGGGCTCCGAGCTATCTTGAAGCTTTGTCTTCTCATTGTCTGTAGCTATTGGAGGCCTGTTCGTGCCAGGCAGGTTTCCCCCAGAAGTATCTTGGTTGATAAGCAGCCAATACCGCACTTGTATCAATCTTGACAGGATTAATCTCCAGATGGAGAGGAATTGTTTTCTTGGCATGCTTTCTCCATCGCAACAGCATGTCATTGAATAAACAGAAGACTGGCCGATTCTCTCCGGTCGTAGACAAAATTAAAATGTTATTAGTAAATGTATTAAATATTTTATTATTAATTTAATTAAATATAATAAGGATGCCCTCCTTTTCATTTCCATGATGACTGGGAACCCGTGATGTTTTCACCGGACGAAGAGCCTGAGGCCTGGTTGGTTGGTTTGAATCTTGGTTTCTGACTGATCAGAAGAAAGGTCAAATAAATCATATAAATCATGATGTCAGCCAGGCTTAAAGGCAAAATAGTGGCCCATTCATGAAGTGGGGAGGAGGGGAACAGCATGAGAAGTCCACAGAGTGGGCCTATGACATAGTGGTGAGGTGGAAACAGCATGAAGGGACCATAGAGTGGACCAATGACAAGGTCTGGAGTTGGCAGTAGAATGAGTAGGCCACAGAGTGCCACAATGACCGAGTCTGGAGGTGGCAGCAGCATGAGTAGGCCACAGAGTGCATCAGGAATTGGTGGTTGGAATTCCTGGCTGATCCATGCCTGATTCATCTTGACAAAGGTCAGTCTCTCCACATTTTGGGTGGACAAGCGAGTTCTCCTTGGGGTAACTATGGCCCCCGCCACAATAAACACCCACTCTGATGCCACACTACTGGCTGGGCAGGACAGCTTTTCCAGGGCAAACTCTGCCAGTTGCGGCCACAAATCCAGTTTGGCTACCCAGTAGTCCAGCGAATTTTCAATGTGAGGTGGCAGGGTGCTGTCCAACTAAGCCACCACCTGCTGGTTCAGGTTCTGCTCTATGTCTAGCTGCTGCTGCTGGTGAGTAGTTTCTTCACTATGCGGGTGAAGAAAGCTACTTATCAGCGACTGTAGACTCAGGCTGCTGCTGATGGAGCTGGTACTGCTCCTGCCCCCCCTTCCCAGCAGCCATGGCAGTGGAACGTGAGTGCAGAGGGCTGGACGATGGCGCAGATAGGCAGCGGCCAACTGACTACATAGGATATCTCTGTAGTAGTTCAGTTTGTCCTCCCTCTCGGTGGGTGTAAAAAAGGCCCCTATTCTTGACTGGTAGCGAGGGTCCAACAAGGTGGAGAGCCAGAAGTCATACCTCTGCCGAATGGTGACAATTCGGCTGTCGCTACGCAAGCAAGTGAGCATGCATCGTGCCATTTGTGCAAGTGACTCCATCTCCACTGCATACTGCCACGGTGTGTCCGGGTCCTCTGTCTCGTCTTCCTCATTGCACATGGCTTCTCTGGCTGCTCCTGCTCCTCCTGTTCTGTCAGCAGAGTAGAAAAATCACCCATTTGGCTACACATTGCCTGTGCTCCAATGTCCACCTCCCTCTCCTCCAGTTCAGCCCCCACATGGCTCATGTGGCTGTGAGATCAAGGGGCCACGTCTCCTGTCCCCTGACCAGCCATTGTTACCAGCATATGTTCCAGGACATTAAGCAGTGGAATTACGTTTTTCATTCCGCAGTCGTGGCGACTGACAAATAAACGTGACCTCCTCAAAGGGCCTGAGCAAACGACAGGTGTCACGCATGATCTGCCACTGGCTGACATCGAAGTTATACAGTGGAGTACTCTTTTCCCCTTGCATCATCAAGAAATTATTGATGGCCTTTCTCTGTTCGTATAGTCGGTCCAACATATGGAGGGTGAAATTCCAACGGGTGGAAACGTTGCATATCAGCCTATGTTGGGGGATGCCGTTTTGCCTCTGCAGCTCAAGGAGGGTGTGTTTTGCGGTGTTTGAGTGGCTGAGGTGCATGCAAAGTTTCCTGGCCATTTTTAGGATGTCTTGCAGATGGGTGGAAGACTTCAGGAACCACTTGACATCCAGATTGAACACGTGTGCCATGCAGGGCGCATGGCTCAGCCTTCCTTGACGCAGCACCGACACCATGTTCTACCCGTTGTCGATCACCATGGTTCCGATTTTCAGTTGTCGCTGAGAAAGCCAGGATTCGATTTCTTGATGCATCACACGAAGCAGTTCCTCCCCTGTGTGACTCAGTTCACCAAGGCAAACCAGGTGCAGAACAGCATGACACCGCCAAGCCCTACACATGTGGTATGCTGGAGGGGCATTGTGAATTGTCCCTGCAGTGGAGGCTGAGGACATGATGGAGGATGAGGAGGCAGAGGCGGACATTGTCGCAGGACCAACCGCGTGACAACGTAGAGGCGGAAGCGCAGTGGAGGCTGAGGACATGATGGAGGATGAGGAGGCAGAGGTGGACATTGTCGCAGGACCAACGGCGTGACCTGGCCAAGTTGCTGTTGTGGCTGTGCAGGAACCACATTCACCTAGTGGGCCGTAAAGGACATGTATTGTCCCTGACCGTAGTTACAGCTCCACACGTCGGTACTGTTGTACACTTTGGAAGACACCGACAGGCTCAAGGACTGGCCCACCTTCTGTTCTACATGTGTGTACAGGGCTAATTATTCTCTGTTTTTACTGCAAATGACACCAAATGTGAACAGCGTCTATCTTTCTCATATTGTACTGAACTGACAATAGTTTTTTTTAGAGCAAATAACACCATATGTGAACGGCATGTATTTTTCTCTTTTTCTCTAGAAAAATGACAAGAAACGCTTTTAGCACAAATAACACCAAGTGTGAACAGCGTCTATTTTTCTCGTATTGTACTGAACTGACAATAAATGGTTTTACCGCAAATAACACCAAATGTGAATGGCATGTATTTTTCTCTTT
Source organism: Bufo gargarizans (assembly GCF_014858855.1). Taxonomy (NCBI): domain Eukaryota; kingdom Metazoa; phylum Chordata; class Amphibia; order Anura; family Bufonidae; genus Bufo; species Bufo gargarizans. The sequence goes on from NC_058081.1 coordinate 172,126,822, forward strand.
TTCTCTAGAAAAATGACAAGAAACACTTTTGGCACAAATAACACTAAGGCCTCTTTCACATGGGCGTCATTTTTTTTGCCCGGATAAGAGCCGGGTGCGTTGCGGGAAAATGCGCGATTTTTTCTGCGCAAGTGCAAAACATTGTCATGCGTTGCACTCGCGTGAGAAAAATCGCGCATGTTTGGTACCCAAACCCGAACTTCTTCATAGAAGTTCGGGCTTGGGATTGATGTTCTGAAGATTGTATTATTTTCCCTTATAACATGGTTATAAGGGAAAATAATAGCATTCTGAATACAGAATGCATAGTAAACTAGCGCTAGAGGGGTTAAAAAAAAATAAAAAATTTTTTAACTCACCTTAGTCCACTTGCTCGCAAGCCGGCATCTCCTTGTGTCTCCTCTGCGCTGAAGTTGAACAGGACCTGGGGTGAGCTGCTCCATTAAATATCGGTTAAGGACCTTTGATGACGTCACTCCGGTCATCACATGGTACGTCACATGATCTTTTACCATGGTGATTCACCATGGTAAAAGACCATGTGATGACCGGAGTGACGTCATCGAAGGTCCTTAAGCTCTATTTAATGGAGCAGCTCACCCCAGGTCCTGTTCATCAGCAGCGGAGACACAAGGAGATGCCGGGCTTCGCGAGCAAGTGGACTAAGGTGAGTTAAATTATTTATTATTATTTTTTAACCCCTCTAGCGCTGGTTTACTATGCATTCTGTATTCAGAATGCTATTATTTTCCCTTATAACCATGTTATAAGGGAAAATAGTAATGATCGGGTCTCCATCCCGATGGTCTCCTAGCAACCATGCGTGCAAATCGCACGGCATCCGTACTTGCTTGCGGATGCCATCCGATTTTCACACACCCCATTCACTTCTATGGGGCCTGCGTCACGTCAAAATCGGACAATATAGAGCATGCTGCGATTTCAACTGAACGCACAAGTGATGCGTTAAAAACATCGCTCATGTGCACAGCCCCATAGAAATGAATGGGTCAGGATTTAGTGCGGGTGCCATACGTTCGCCGCACGGATCGCACCCGCACGGAAAACTCGCCCGTGTGAAAGGGGCCTAAGTGTGAACAGCGTGTATTTTTCACCTAGAAGTATGACAAGAAATGTTTTTACCCCAATTAACACCAAATGTGAAGGAAGTGTATTTTTCTCTTTTTCTCTAGAAGTACGTATGACAAGAAACTCTTTTAGCGCAAATAACACCAATTGTGAACAGCGTCTATTTTTCTCATATTGTACTGAACTGACAAAAAATGTTTTTACCGCAAATAATACCAAACGTGAATAGCGTCTGTTTTTCCCATATCGTACTGAACTGACAATAAATGTTTTTAGTGCAAATAATACCAAATGTAAACAGTGTCTATTTTTGCTCGTATTGTACTGAACTGACAATAAATGTTTTTAGCGCAAATAACACCAAATGTGAAAGCCATCAATTTTTCTCGTATTGTACTATAGTAGGGCACTAAACGCTTTCACCATACAGTATATAGCTGCAGAAGTGAACAGAGTATATATTTCTCTTTTTCCACAGATATAAGCCACTAAAGGCTTTCCAACATAACACTTGCACCCCGACAACAAATTGCTGGAATGACAGATTTGTATAATGGCTATTTGAATCCCCAAATAATCTTTCCCTGCACCCAACTAGGTTTTCTGTATGACTCTCCCTAGCCCCTGCAACGTCTGTCCCTGCACTAAGATGCTGTGAAATGATTCCTCCCTATCCTTATCGTGCACTTATAAAAAAGGCGCTTTTTTTCACAATGAGGTTTTCTTTCACTCTCCCTAGCGCCTGCATAAACGTCTATCCCTGAACAAACTACAATGGTGAATGGCAGAATCTAAGATGGCTGCCGTATTTATAGGGCTGTGACATCACCGGGCTGGCTGGCTGCTGATTGGCTGCATGCATGGAATTATGGATCATCCCACCTTCCCAGAGTTCCTTGCCCCATGTCCTCACACGTGTAGCCACCATTTTAACCGCCATTGTAGCCGCCATGTTAGGAACAATTGTGATTCGTTTCCATGAAGCTCAAGGAAATTTGCATTTGTTCAGAATCAAATTTTTCCTGGAATTCGGAACGAATTCGACTTTGTCAGCTTCGATTCACTCATCTCTAATTAGGGCATTAGGAACACGTTCACAAAAAATCATACAAAAGTTTAGTTACTCTTTAAGGTTGTACATGTTCTATCATAGCGAGTGATTTTGGTGTTAGCTTAGGAGTCTACAAATATCCCTGTCTTACCGGACAATCATGAATTCTGAAGTATAAGGGGTTGATACAGTAATTCTCTGTCTATGTATTTCAGCTATTTTCATCAAAAATTCATAGCACGGAGCTAGTAGTGCAAGTTTGAGCATCTCTTTTGATTTTCACTCTAGAGATTGTCGCAAACTGAGTTTTGCTGTGCACAGTCTAGTTATGCATACATCTTGTTAGTACCTAACATTCAGCAAATGTACATTTGCATATTTTAATAATAATGATAAAATTAGCAAATCAGATATCGAAAAATGTATTATTACAAATGACACATGCATTCAGACAATTTATAGAATCACTATAGTAAAGTTAAAGAGCACCTGTCACCCCTACTGACTTGTCTGCTTTTGAAAATTCTTGCATTTGTCATGATATAACAATTCTAGAGCATCTTGTCTTAAAGCTCTGCATTGCATCATGCTTATATTATCCCTCCTAGAACTGTATTAATACTGTATGAATTGAAAACTGGGTGTTACTTTTTGGGGTCTCTATCTAGACACTCTGAGACTGTCTAATGGGTCCTGCCAGTCCCAGAATCGGCAGAAACATATACCTTATACATATACCTTATACTCTTTCATTTATAAATTACTGGAGATTATGTACTGTACTTTTAATCACTGTGCCCCATAACAAGAATATGAATTGGGTTCCCATCAACCATTCCTTGCCCCTCCCACTACCCCCCATGAACTGTGCCTACAGCTGCATATTATATAATCGACCATACCCCCATGAACTGTGCCTGCCATTAATTATATAGTGTACCATACCCCTCCCTCCAACAAACTGTGCCAGCTGCTTATTATATAGTGTACCATAATACCCCCCCCCCCCCTAACATTCTATCCCTGCAGCATAAGATATATAGTCAGGCATACTCTACCATGAACTGTGCCTGCTGGGTATCATATAGTGTACCACATCCTTCCACACTATGAACTGTCCCTGCTGTGTACAATATTGTGTACCATACCCCTCTCCCCAATGAACTGTGCCTGCTGTGTATTATTGAGTGTACCATACCCCTCCCCCCAATATACTGTGCCTGCTGCATGTTATATAGTTGGGCATACCCCTCCATGAGCTGTGCCTGCTGCATATTATATTGTGTACTATAAACCTCCTCCCCTCCATGAACTATGCCTGCTACATATTATATAGAGTACCATACCCCTCCACCAATTAACTGTGCCTGTTACGTAATATTTATTGTACCATATCCCTCCCCCCAATATACTGTGCCTGCTGTGTATTATATAGTTGGGCATACCCCTCTGTGAACTGTGCCTGATGTGTATTATATAGTGTACCATAATCCTTCTCCCCTCCATGAACTATGCCTGGTGAATATTATGTAGTATACCATACCCCTCCACCAATGAACTGTGCCTGCTGCTGTTGCTGCTTTATATAGTGTCATGGGGGCTTTCATCCACAGCTGGGCCCCTTCCCCCAGAAGGGTCATAGCAGGTGCATGGTCTACCTTCATTGCTTTGAATACAGTACATATGCCAATGAGCAGTTAAACACACCAAAGGCAGACTAAAGCCATCTGTGTACCCTTGCTCCCTCTTGATCCTGGCCCTGTCAATCAAGGAAAAGGAGGAAATGGCAGAGAAAAAAGGAGGAGCAAGCGTATATAGAGTGGATTGGGCCCACTCTCAGTGCATTTAACTGTGATATTAACTTTTTTTTAAATCCCCTTAGGGCACTTGAGCCTGAGATGTCTTGCAATTGTTGTACATTGTGAATGGTACTTTCATAGGCATTTTATTACTTCCTGCCATGACAGCCATTCAGGACTGCACAATTTTACCATGAAGTGTGTGTTTGGGGGGGGGGGGTCACAATCAGAGGACTGAAGGCACCCCTCCCTCTGTCTAACCACTCAGATGCTGTGGTCACTGAGGGGTTAAACAGTCAGGATTGGAGTTATATTTTATCCCAGTTGCAGCACACAAGCGTGAGTTGCAAACACAACCATAATCCATCATGTATTGAGCAGGTTCATCTTGTAAGAATGCTCCATGGATTCCTTGTGCACTTTGGAAATACAGTTACGTTCTGGAGGGCAAAGATGTTTTTAAAGAGAATTCCCACTCAAAATGTAATAAATGGCATACACTATATTGGTACATCAGATACAAAAGCAGCAGCAGTTGCAATTATACATTGCTTACAGGCATTTTATTGCCACATTTTCTTACAGCAGCAAATTTTAAAGAGACAATAGGAAGAGCAGTCACTGGTTTGACAGCTTAATATGCTGCTAATATTCAAAAAGGCCCAAAAATGTTATGGCATTTGACTATGAGGAGCACTGAAAAATACACCCCACATATAGAGTGCTCCCCTCTCACCATCTCTGCAGTGACTGTCAAGGTGCTGTCCCAAACTGGCCATAGACCGTACAAGGAATTTTCCCCGAGGGCCACTTGACCTTCCACCGTCTAACACCATAAAATGAAATGCAGTCTACAGGCAGCCATGTTATAGAGCAGGAGGAGCTGAGCAGAGTGATATATAGTTCTGTGGGAAAAGATTCAGAAACACTTGTAATTTATACATTTAAATCTCTGCAGAGTGCCGGCACTGTCCAGAGCAAGAGAGGTACAGTAAGTTAATGTATTTATTTTTGTCTGATCTAAGGTCCGATGAAGATTGGGGGTCTGATTGGGGAAGGGGGGTCCTGACCTGAGGTCTGATACAGATTAGGAGTTTGATTGGGGGGGGTCTGATCTGAGGTGTAATACAGATTTGGGTTTGATTGGCGCATCTGACCTCAGGTCTCATACAGACTGATAAAGTTTAGGGCTCTTGTGGGTCTGATCTGAGGCTGATAAAAATTGGGGGTCTAATGAAGATTGCGGGGTTTGAACTGAGGTCTGATAAAGTTTGGAGGGTTGATTTGGGGGGGCTAATGAAAATTAAGGGTGTGATCTGAGGTCTGATGAAGATTGTGGGTCTTATTGGGGATCTGATTTATCTTTTTTCTGATTTCCCTCCTATAAAACCTATAATATTTATCTTATAATCATGTGCGTCTTATAAAGCAAAAAATATAATATATATATATATATATATATATATACACACACAGTATACAGCATATATACTGTAGATACATCTGTATTCACATTACATTAAACACGTGGCAAAAACATGATGTTAACAGCCTACTCTGTTCACATCACTTTTTTGTCCCACATTTAAAGTATACTTGGGGGAGAAATAGGATGGAAAACCATAGTAAAGTGCACTTTTCCACTCTGTTTTGTCCAGTAAAAAAACAAAGACGTTAAATGGATAAGTTTTTTTTTTTACAGTGGAAACCTATGGTGACAAATGCCACTGTAATGGCTTCACATGCCACATATATCAAGATATAATAGACAAATTACCAAACAACGGTCTCTTCAGTGTGGCAATACCAAATGTGCAATTTAAAATATATCCCTATTTCATACTTTGAATTGGAGAGATGTAATTAAGATCAAAGCAAAATGACAGTCTAGAAAAATTGCCTAAAATCTTTAATTAAATTTCATGGAGGCAGACTCGATTGATTAGAACCAGATCAGGAAATATCAAGAACAGCAAGAAAAGAATATATGTTTAATAATTGGTTGTTAGAATATAATTCAAGCATGGTGTCCTAACTCTCCTGCCAACATAAAGAAAATTATTGACAGACTTCCCATTTTGAGGCTGGACGGTGACAACATTCATACACACTATAAAAAAAATGGTCGTAGTCGCAGTATTTATTATCAGCACTGTGCTATTTCTTCTCCAGATTAGATGGTGGAAGTAATGGAAATGCAGCGATTAGTATATGCAGCTTAACACAGCCAAACCCAAAGCTTCATGCTCCATGAACACAGTCTAACAGGACAGGGTGTTTGCCCATTTATACCTAAAGAGGACCTTTCACTCGTATACAAACTAAAAACTAACTATACCTGTGGGCAGAGCGGTGCCCAGGGGTCCCCCTGCACTTACTAGTATGTCTGGCGCCGCTCCGTTCGCCCGGTATAGGCTACGGTGTCTCAGCTCCGTCTGTTGTATTAGACTGATTTTTTGTAGGAGGCGTGTCCCTTGCTGCAGTGCTGGCCAATCGCAGCACACAGCTCATAGACTGGCTATGAGCTGTGAGCTGCGATTGGCCAGCACTGCAGCAAGGGACACGCCTCCTACAAAAAATCAGTCCAATACAACAGACGGAGCTGAGACACCGGAGCCTATACCGGGCGAACGGAGCGGCGCCAGACATACTAGTAAGTGCAGGGGGACCCCTGGGCGCCGCTCTGCCCACAGATAGAGTAAGTTTTTAGTTTGTATACGAGTGAAAGGTCCTCTTTAAGTTATAGAAACATAATGAATGCAAGTTTTCAAGCATTAGTAGAATAGAGACAAAACAGACACTCAAATTACTCCAAACGACCATCCCCTTACCCACACCAGATCTCCTGTGATAGATTTTCTATTCCGCCATACATTTTGCACAGTACCCATTCTGTTTGAGAAGACCTCCTCCCACTTTTAAACACAATATTGGGTGGTCACCTCAAAGAGGTTTCATAATATTGCATAATATTATAAAGTTAAAGCGAAATGCAATTGGTACCATTGTTAATAGTATTATTGCATAGTAATGGCACCACTGTTCCGATCCAGTGGTTTTTCCATATCTCTCTGTTACAGACATCAGTCTCATCTCATTCTCTGCCGTGCCTAGTATCTAGTGTTATTGCATATATAGGGGGCACAAGGCTTAGGTTACATTATGAGAGACCCTCGAATAATAATGATTAATCTGCATTGCACATACTGTACAAGTTAATGGGTAGCTAACCTTTTATATAACTTTATTTGAAACTCTTCTAATTGGCCTCTACTTCATTCTTGTAATGTATTTTATTTATTTTACCATTTTACAAAATAGGCACCAAACTTCATCCCAGGCTTTAACTACGCAGAGCGGACACAGACATAATACTGCTAATAATAATTTGTATTTAGTCATGTAGTCAGCCATTATGCCGCTCAACCTGTGAATATTAATAGAGTTGAAGCTGGAGGTAGTCTTGAGGTTGATGGTAAAATTATATGGTACTTACAGCTATTTTACTTTGCGTAGTATGAAAATAAATCTTGTGTTGCAAGAAGGAAACTGTCAACAAGCTGCTTAATGTAAAGAGACAGAGGCGAAGAAGAATACAAGGTCACTCTTTGGCACCACCGCCAGCAAATTCTAAATCTTCCTTCACCATTCTAGTTTGTAGATCTAACGCTACCCCTAGGTGCTTGCCAGAGCCCACCGCAATAGCAGGAGAGAAGTATAAGCCAAAATCGAAGCCACGAAAGTCAGAAGACAAGTCAAAGTCACATCGCCAGGAGAGACAATTTAAGTCATATCATTAGATGACAGATTATTCCACAGACAAGTCAAAGTCAGTGCAGTAGACAAGGGGTTAATCCTGGAGATAAAGCACCAGCATTACACGTCTGTCTTCACAGCAAGCCCTGTGAAACATTACAGAGAAAAGTATGCTGGGTTTGGTTGGAAAATCCAACAGCAAGCTAATGAAGAACAGGAAGTTCTGCATGTAAATATCCTGTCCGGATGCAGTGAAGCGGAAGGAAAGTGCTGACATGAAAAACAGGTATTTGTGGCAAAAAAATATGTAGTGTTTGTGGAACTCTGGGTACATGAAAAAATCATTGTGAAACTGGAAAACATCTTTAACGTTCACTTTCTGCAATTTGATCCCAGGAAATGCAACAACTCTAAAATGTAGTAAACGCCAGAAGAACAATGCAGCTGTAATCACAATGCTATGACAAGCACTTTCAGTGTTCTCGCCTTTCCTGACACGTCTTTTTTATAGTTGATAATTCTATTTCCCATACAATAACAATACTGGAGCATCTTTTCTTAGAACGTGGTTGTGCAGTTCCTCTATTCCTCCTAGAATTGTATGAAAAATTCATCCTGCGTGATATTAGTTGGGACTTGTGTCTCTGCATTCTTGACAATGTCCAGTCAGAGCCAACAGTATAAGGGATCATGCACATGAACTTATTATTTTTTTTCTGTTTCCGTTCTTTCTTTTTTTTTTTTTACAGAAAACTGATATGGCTCACAACACGGACATCACACAATGTCATCGTTTTTTTTTGCAGACCGCAAAATACATACGGTCGCATGCATGAGCCCTAAGGGTGCATTCACACAACCGTATGTATTTTGCAATCCGCAAAAAAAAAAGGTTGACGCCTGTGTGACATCCGTGATGCATCTGTTTTTTTTGCGGATCCATTGTAATAATGCCTATCCTTGTCCGCAAAACAGACAAGAATAGGACATGTTCTATCTAGGACATGTACGGATGCGGTGTGCAAGGTGTGCAGTCTGCATTTTTGCGGACCCATTTAAATGAAGGGGTCCGTATCCTACGGTCATGTGAATGCACCTTAAGACTGTGCAGGGACATACCCCCACAACTGGACACACACCCAGTTGGAAATTAATTTATAAACATTTAGGAAGAATAACATAGAAACAGTACAATGCAGTTATAAGAAAAGATGCCCCGGAAAGACAGTATATCTTTAGACAGAGCATTTATCTTACCAATTTCTATGGGACTACAGGACCCAGCACACACAGCATGAACTACTTCTGAAATCCAGCTGGTACTGAAGAATAGACATCTATATACAGTTTATAAAGAAGGACGTATGTATGTATGTGTGTATGTATGTTCCGTGATCACTCAAAAACACAACCATCGATTTCAGCGAAACTGGGTATATACATCCCTTGCTACCTGGAAGGAAATCTTGTGGGGGTTACAGCTAAAAAACCCAAAAAATGACCTGCATTAGCCAATACAAGCCTGCAAGTCGTTCTCTTCATATCCCAACTGTCATACACATGGTCACATGTCCCTTTTTAGCCAATATGAGCTTGCAGGCCCTTAGTCTCCACACACAGTTTTACTCCAGGTTTCCATAACAACCCAGCCATTTTTCTTCACTGCTGCAGGTCAGCTTTAAAGCGGCAGTGACACTGTTAGGGAGTGGAGTGCTGTGGAGGTCACAGTTCAGGGGGCAGGTAGGGTGGTTATTCAGGCCACCCTCAAAAGACAGACTTAAAAACCCCGCCTCCAAGTCCTGCTAAGCCATGCCCCTGATCTGGTTATGCCACGCCCCCTCCCACTCCGCAGCCGTCAGGGATTTAAAAAATGAAGGTAAAAATCAACTTCTGTCAGCTGCAGGGGTGGGAGAGAGGGTGACTTTCTCCATGCAGCTCATGCTCAGACAGCACAGTGCTGCTGTCTGAGAGTGAGCTGTTCAAAAGAACATCCCTGCGTGAGATATTCCCCAAAAATGCATTAGCCAATAGAATCCTGGTCACATGACCCTTATCAGCCAATAGAAGCTCGCAGGCCCTTAGTCACCACGTACACACAGTTTTACACCAGGTTTCCATAACAACCCAGCCATTTTTCTTCACTGCTGCAGGTCAGCTTTAAAGGGGCAGGGCACTGTGGATGACACTGTTAAGGGAGCGGCGTGCTGTGGATGTCTCAGTTCAGGGGCAGGTAGGGTGGCCATTGAGGCCACCCTCAAAAGACGGACTTAAAAACCCTGCCCCCAGGTCCTGCTAAGCCACGCCCCCTCCCTCTCCGCAGCTGACGGGGATTGAACAAATTAAGGTAAAAATCAACTTCTGTCAGCTGCAAGGGTGGGAGGGAGGGTGACTTTCTCCCTGCAGCTCATGTTCATACTGCACAGTGCTGCTGTCAAAAGAACATCCCTGTGTCCATCCAGGTCCTGCGTTGGACGGAGACAGGGAGTCTGAAAGATGGACTGTCCTGCCTAAAACCAGACCTCTGGCCACCCTAGGGGCAGGCTGTGAAGGTCGCAGTTAAGGGGACGGTCCGCTATGGAGGTCAGTGTTAAGTGGCAGATTGCTGTAGAGGCCATAGGGGGCGGGTCATGTGGAAATCACTGTTAATAAGACGGGGTAATGTGGAGGTCACTGTTGAAGGGCTGGGGTACTGTAGATGTCACTGTTATTGTGGATACTGTCGATATCTTTTAACGACACAAACAAACATTAAATGAAATAGATTAAATATACCCTTCTGCTAGTTTTTTCTATAAAATACACAAATAATTGTGCTTTGGTTTACAACAAAATGCAGCTACAAAAATGACAGGACCCATTTGTGAGACACATTTCTGAGCGGAGAACTCAGCTTGGGCTCTACAATAATTCGATTGCTGGTGGTGTTTACGTTCCAGAAGATCAGAGCAACAGCGTAAGTTGTTAGACATGACATATTATATACGTGAAAAACAAACATTTTTGGGGTGCACTAGAGCAGAACTGACACAATATACAATTATACGATTATATATGATTCCACCCTCAGCCAGCATGTCTTGTTAACGGCATACATCACATAACAATACAGACTAAATGGTCTACAAAGCCATCATTTATATTCGAAGATTATGCAGCATATTTGTGTGTATTTTATATATTGAAAATAACATGCTGTTCCTCATAAACGCTTGAATAATTGACATTGCGTTCTCATTGGCATTTCCAATGAATTCCTTCCTTGGGGCATGTAGTGTCAGGAGGAGCTGTTGCAGTGCTGGGTAGTGTTGATCACAAATATTCTATACGCAAATTTTTATTGCAAATATCGGCACTTTGAGAATTTGCAAAGCTCTAGAACAGGCATGCTCAACCTGCAGCCCTCCAGCTGTTGCATAACTACAACTCCCAGCATGCCCGAACAGCCTACAGCTATAAGTATACAGCAGGGCATTGTGGGAGTTGTAGTTTTACAACAGCTGGAGGGCCGCAGGTTGAGCATGCCTGCTCTAGAATATAGTGCTATATCTTCGTAATCGTGAATATTCTAGGTTTTTTTTCACCAATACCCTCACTGCTCCTTGCTTGTGGGCCAATGAGAAGGCTGCAATGTCTTTGTCTGAGCTTAGCAACGTCCCTAGCAATCAATAGGAAAGTTGCCTGCCCCTTACTATATAAGAACCTCCCCAGCAGCCATTTTCTGCAGTTTTTTGCACTTCTGAGAGAGAGAGCAGTGACCTTGATGTGCTCTGTGCTTTGGCGAGTCATCTGGATACTTATTTAAAGGGGTTGTCCGGGTTCAGAGCTGAACCCGGACATACCCTTATTTTCACCCCGGCAGCCCTCCTGAGCCTGGCATCGGAGCATCTCATGCTCCAATGCGCTCCCGTGCCCTGCGCTAGATCGCGCAGGGCACAGGCTCTTGTGTTTTCAATAACACACTGCCGGGCGGTAACTTCCGCCCAGCAGTGTGTTCGGTGACGTCACCGGCTCTGAGGGGCAGGCTTTAGCTCTGCCCTAGCCGTTTTACTGGCTAGGGCAGAGCCGAATCCCGCCCATCAGTGCCGGTGACGTCACCGGGCTGCCTGTCAGCCCCATAGAGAGCCCGGTATGTCACCGGAACTCAGAAAAATGCCTTTGCCCTGCACGATTTAGCGCAGGGCAAAGGAGAGCATCGGAGCATGAACTGCTCCTATGCTCATGTCAGGGGGGCTGCCGGGGTGAAAATGGAGGGATGTCCAGGTTCAGCTCTGAACCTGGACAACCCCTTTAATTACACTAGATAGTTAGTTAGCTCATATATATAATACAGATAGTGAGAGATAGTCAGTTTAGGTTAGATAGTGATATAGTGTAGCTGATAGGTTCCAGTGCAGGGTGTTAGGTAGTGTGATAGGAATTATGTGTACTGTGCATTTTCTCCAGTCTCAGGAAACTTCTAGCAACTTGAAAAATGTAGCAAAAGTGAGCCACGCCTGTATTGCGAGGGCAATTTTTGCAATCGAGAAAATAATGACTGGAGATCACAAATTCTAGAATTTGCAAATTTATGGTGAACATTAGGCTAAAAACTAGCAAAATATAGTGAAAACGAATTTTGCCTATGCTGCTCATCACTAGTGCTGGGACATAGAGACTTGCCGTCATCATTCCAGTCCAGCAGAGGGAGACAGTTCCCAGCTAGAGATAACAGGGGGAGACAAAGCCTGCTATGCAGGAAGGGTTTTTTAGCCAGGGCCTGAAAAAGGAGAGGAGTGCAATGCAGGAGATCCAGAGCAGGGTCTGTTAACAGAGCTCAGGTGGGGTGATGGGGGGGGGGGGGGGGGTGATGCTGCCACCCAAGTGATGCAATGCAGCTCAGACAGGTCAAGAGAGACTGTGGCAGGCAGAGCATTTTGTTGAACTGAAGGAAGAGTGCAACAAGAACCAGTGCAAGGGAGCAGAGTGTGAAGCATGTGTGTCAGACAAGCCAGCTCTCAGAAGTGCCTAGCCAGATTCTCCACTGCAGCAAAGAGAAAGGTCCTGCCTTGGAGAGATGGAGATGGACACCGGGAGGATCCCTTGCAGGGGCATAACAATCGCAGTCGCAGAGGGTGCGACCGTGACCGGGCCCGGCATGAAGTACAGTGACAATGCCGGGCCCTATCAGAGCGCTCTTCAAATGTGTGTAATATGCACCCCGGGCGCAGAGGCAGGGGGAGCGCAGCGGTAAGGAAGGATGATGGGGGTGCACACTTACTCACTCACCCGGCCGTTCTTGTCACTGCCGGGCTCTCGTCTCCAGAGTGAAGCAGGGAGCGCTCTCCGCTCCCTGCTTACTGTTCTTCTGCTGGCTGCACAAGAACCTCCAGCACAGTCAGCAGTGCGATGTGAGTATGCAAGCACGTCATTAGGGAAAAAGGTATCCAAAGTTTGCACTGGGGCCCATAACACTCTAGTTATGCCACTGATCCCTTGCTAGCAGGAACAGTAAGTGTGCCCCCTAAGAGACTGCATAAAGTTAAACTTATTTCACAGAGACTGTAGTTATACCCTCTCTGTTATCAACTCTGTTTCTTAAAGAGACAGCATCCCTATTGAATATAAATGTACCTGTTTCAGGAATACGATAGTTTGTTGCTGTACTGCAAAATCATCTTCAGTAACGCCGTTCCCGTTGTCAGATTGAGCTTGTTGCCATCCACCGATGTAATTTACAGGGAGATTTACTAGCCCTGTCTACAGTGTGTAAATTTATGGGATAATACATCAACTGTGTTTTGCCTGAGGAGTGTTTTTACCTGTTTTGTCTGTGAAGTTGGCATTTGCGACAAATTTATAATGTATTTGTGTCATTTTTATGGTGGTTTGCGCCATGCCTGCCACTTTACATTTACGAAGTGGCAGGCAGGTGTGTTGTGGGTGGAGCTACATTTCTAGCCATATTTATCATTGTTATTTTATATTTTTTTTTAAGTCACAAGTTACTCCAGCCAGTGGAGAACAAACTGACAGAGCCTTTGTAATAAGTAAGATTAGACTTTAGGCTGAAAAATTTCAGTTGTTCTATGGTAATTCATGCAACAAATTTAGCAAACATTTTGTAAATTTGTTTTAAAAACTTACTTAAAAAAACCAAGCAGTTTTGTAAAACGTCACATTTTAATACAATATCCCCTTCGGCCTCTTTCACACGAATGATACGGATTGTGTCAGGATGCGTTCCAGGTGTGTTTAGTGAAACTCACACCATTTCGCAAGCAAGTTCAGTCAGTTTTGTCTGCATTTGCCTTCAATGTTTCAGTTTTTTTCCACGCAATCAGTTTTGATGCGTTTTTCACACACATGAAAAAAAAACTGAAGGTTTACAAACAACTAGCAACCATCAGTGAAAAAACGCATTGCACCCGGACCGCATCTGGATTACATCACTGATGCCCTATTCACTTCTATGCGGCCAGTACTGCATGAACAACGCAGAATATAGAACACGCTGCAATTCTCATGCTGCAATTCTAACACAAAACTGATGCATGAATAAAAAACGCTCATGTGCACAGCCTTATAGAACTGAATGGGTCCGGATTTAGTGCGGGTGCAATGCGTTCACCGTGTGAAAGAGGCCTTATCAAAATAGTTGGACTGTTTTGGCTTCTGCAGCTTGCGTGTATTACAAAACATTGCAGGCTGCTGGGTGCCATTCTGCAGCCTACTATGCATTAAATTACATGCAGGCTGCAGAAGCAAAACGGTCCATAATATTTAGTAAAAACCTACTGCAAAAAAAGTTTTTTCAGCCCAGTATACATGGTGTTAAATAAAAGAAAGGTGCCTGCAGATTTTAAATGTGAAATACATACTCCAGAATGTATTTTCTTGCTTGCTTTATCTTAGTTTTTTTTTTAACATGGAAGTCAGTGGAGAATGGATATAAAAACTGATAAAAAAAAATATATCAGATATATAATCCCTTCCAAACACATAGGATCTATGCATGAGTCACTCCTGGCTTCTTCCCACCTTGCCCCTTTAAGAATTTTTGGATAACGAAGCCTCTTTAAATATTTTTGACAAATGGTGTCCTTATCTCAGAAACGCTTGTGAAGTCTATAGTTAATAAATTATATGAAAGGTAAAAGCTTAGAAAGTCAGTGCTCGGCCTTTATAATAATGTGCACAATGTGCTTCACAATTGGTTAGGCCTGGTTGTTTGTGTAGATATGGAACAATGCAATGTCTGTATCCTCCTCCTCTCTAACTGCAATTTATTCCCTGCTAAAATCTGCCATTTCCATGCAGACAGTTCAGTCCCAATTTATTATTAGAACACTAAAGATTTTAGGGAAAAAATAATTTTTCTACACAGTTGAAACTGAAATGAATTTCATATACTCTAATCTCAAGGAAGCAGGTACTAATGCTCGTAGGAAAATGGTGTTCAACTATAAAATACTTCACATTTCTGATTAAGCTGCTGGAATGACAAGAGTTAGGCTACTTTCACACTAGCGTTAATATTTTCCGGTATTGAGATCTGTCATAGAGGTCTCAATACTGGAAAACAACGCTTCCATTTTGTCCCCATTCATTGTCAATGGGGACAAAAAGTAAGTGAACAGAACAGAGTGCTCCAAAATGCATTCCGTTCCGTTCTCATGCCGGAGAGCAAACCGCAGAATGCTGCTGTTTGCTTTCCGTCCTGGGATGTGGAGCATCCGTCCTTACACAATATGGCACAATAGAAAACGGATCCGTCCCCCATTGACTTTTAATGGAGTTCATGACTGATCCGTCTTGGGTAGGTTAAAGATAATACAACAGGATCCGTTCATAACGGTTGCAGATGGTTGTATTACCAGTAATGGAAGAGTTTTTGCCGAGCCCTGCCGGATCCAGCAAAAATGCTAGTGTGAAAGTAGACTTTCCAGGCATTTATGCAATTATATCATTTTGGCAGCCAGGAGATATAAACTATACAATAGCATACATGAGAATGGCTACAAGGGGCAGGAAGAATGTATCGGGCAGATGACATTAAAGCAAGACTACAAGGAGGTGGCAGAGACAAACTTGACATAGGACATGACACCACCACTATATCCTCATAGGGGACACGGGGCCCTTTATTCTCATAATCACTATGCATCCTAGCAGTCCCATCATTTAGTTTTTTTTCTGAATAGCTTGTAGTTTTCATTGGGACCATATTAGTATATGTAAAACTTTTTGATTACTTTTTATTCCTGTTTTTGAAAGGCAAGATGAGCAGAAAAAAGCTTAATTGGCTTTACTACTGGTTTTGCTGCACAACAACGAATGGAAATAACTGACCAAATAACTGAAGTGTGAACTACGCCTAAGGGCTCATGCATACCACCGTATGTATTTTGCAGTCCGCAAAAAACAGATCCGCAAAAAATACGGATGACGTCCATGAGCATTCCATATTTTGCGGAACGGAACAGCCGGCCCCTAATAGAACAGTCCTACCCTTCTCCATAATGCGGACAATAATAGTTCATGTTCTATTATTTTGCGGAACGGAAATACGGACATAGGGAAACTGAATGCACACGGAGTAACGTTCCGTTTTATTTGTTGACCCATTGAAATGAGTGGTTCCGCACACGGTCCCCATGTATTACATGGGCGGATTTTCTGCCGGATGATCGCTAGTGATCATCTGGCAGTGTAAAACTGCCACCGATTGCCCAATGAACAAGCAAACACTCTTTCATTGTGCAATACAAATCTTTTGACATTTAAAAAAAAATAGTGTTTGCAGGCAGCAAATCACTTGACAGCATGGGGATGAACGATGGCATAACGATCTCTCCTCCCCATGCTGCAGAGGAGATCTCTGCATGTAATGGCAGTGGTCTCCTTAGCTAGCGAGCAGGCGATTGCTGGTATGGAATCGTCTGTGTGATTGGTGTGTCTAATACACCCATTAGGCTGGGTTCACATCTCTATTTTGTTTTTCTTTTTTCTGATCCGTCAGAATAGCAGGAGAAAAAAAATGGATCCTGTATTTTAGGCATCAGCTATGCACATTTAGCATTAGTGATGAGCGGCAGGGGCTATATTCAAATTTGCAATATTTCACAAATATTTTGGCGAATATTCATCATATATTCACAAATTTGCGAATTTGAGATTATTTTCTTGATTGCGAAAAATCGGCAATGTAATATTCATGTAATGCACGCAAAATACAAGCGTGGGTCACTTTTGCTACATTTTCCAAGCTGCTAGAAGTTTCCTGAGACTGGAGAAAATGGTTGGCAGGGCAGAACATTAAAAATGGCTTTATATGCAGTTAGGCCTCTTTCACACGGGCGTCATGTTTTTAGCCCGGATAAGATGCGGGTGTGTCGCAGGAAAATGCATTTGGACGCACGTGAGAAAAATCGGCATGTTTGGTTCCCAAACCCGAACTTCTTCACAGAAGGTGTTGTGTAGATTGTATTATTTTCCCTTATAACATGGTTATAAGGGAAAATAATAGAATTCTTAATACAGAATGCATAGTAAAATAGGGCTGGAGGGGTTAAAAATAATAATATTTAACTCGCCTTAATCCACTTGTTCGCGCAGCCCAGCTTCTCTTCTGTCTTCTTCTATGAGGAATAGGTCCTTTGATGACGTCACTGCGCTCATCACATGGTCCTATCACATGATCTTTTTTTACCATGGTGATGGATCATGTGACGGACCATGTGATGAGCGTAGTGATGTCACCACAGGTCCTTATACTGTGCAAAGCAAAGATGAAGGCAGAAGAGAAGCCGGGCTGCACAAACAAGTGGATTAAGGTGAGTTAAATAATTTTTATTTTTTTAACCCCTCCAGCCCTATTGTACTATGCATTCTGTATTAAGAATGCTATTATTTTCCCTTATAACCATGTTAAAAGGGAAAATAATTATGATCGGGTCTCCATCCCGATCGTCTCCTAGCAACCGTGCGTGAAAATCGCACCGCATCCGCACTTGCTTGCGATTTTCACGCAGCCCCATTCACTTCTATGGGGCCTGCGTTGCGTGGAAAACGCACAAAGAGGAACGTGCTGCGATTTTTTAATGCAACGCACAAGTGATGCGTGAAAATCACCGCTCATCTGCACAGCCCCATAGAAATGAATGGGTCCGGATTCAGTGCGGGTGCAATACGTTCACCTCACGCATTGCACCCGTGCGGAAATCTCATCCCACGTGTAAAAGGGGCATTAGAGTGCTCCAATATATTCACGACTGTGCTAAATGGCACTGATGATGAAACTTCACATTTTAGCAGTTCTTCATGTACTGTATGTATGGACAGCATCAGCTACACTCTATCACGATCTAACCTACACTGACTATCTCCCACTAACTATCTGTATTATATATAAGCTATCTAACTATCTAATGTAATGACACAGTAAAGCACAGATCACAGCAATAACACTGCTGTCTCTCTCTCTGCAAAAAAAACTACAGAGAATGGCTGCTGGGGAGGTTCTTATATAGTAAGGGGTTGGCAACTTTCCTATTGGTTGCTAGGGATGTTGCTAAGCTCAGACAAAGATATTGCAGCCTTCTCATTGGCCCACAAACAAGAAGAAGGGAGGTTACTAATGAAAAAAAACATCTAGAATATTCTAAATTACGAATATATATCACTATATGCTAAATATTCGCAAATTCTCGAAGTGCCGATATTTGTGATTAATACTCGCGATTCTAATATTCGCGCCCAACACTATTTGGCATCTGCTTTAGCCATTCCCATCTGAGATCCGTTATTTTAGATGGAGAAAAAGTCCTGTATGCAGCTCAGAAGAACATAAAACAAAACGGTTATGTGAACCCAGCCTAAGCTTAGCACAGCCAGAGGGAAGACCTACATGTATAAGCTTCTGCCAAGTTAGCCCAAAGAGAAGCCTGATCCAGGATTATTATATACATGTAGTCCTCAGACTATTTTTGCCTTCTCTTGACATACAGTACAGACCAAAAGTTTGGACACACCTTCTCATTCAAAGAGTTTTCTTTATTTTTATGACTATGAAAATTGTAGATTCACACGGAAGGCATCAAAACTATGAATTAACTCATGTGGAATTATATACATAACAAAAAAGTGTGAAACAACTGAAAATATGTCATATTCTAGGTTCTTCAAAGTAGCCACCTTTTGCTTTGATTACTGCTTTGCACACTCTTGGCATTCTCTTGATGAGCTTCAATAGGTAGTCACCTGAAATGGTCTTCCAACAGTCTTGAAGAAGTTCCCAGAGATGCTTAGCACTTGTTGGCCCTTTAGCCTTCACTCTGCTGTCCAGCTCACCCCAAACCATCTCGATTGGGTTCAGGTCCGGTGACTTTGGAGGCCAGGTCATCTGGCGCAGCACCCCATCACTCTCCTTCATGGTCAAATATCCCTTACACAGCCTGGAGGTGTGTTTGGGGTCATTGTCCTGTTGAAAAATAAATGATGGTCCAACTAAACGCAAACCGGATGGAATAGCATGCCGCTGCAAGATGCTGTGGTAGCCATGCTGGTTCAGTATGCCTTCAATTTTGAATAAATCCCCAACAGTGTCACCAGCAAAGCACCCCCACACCATCAAACCTCCTCCTGCATGCTACACGGTGGGAACCAGGCATGTAGAGTCCATCAGTTCACCTTTTCTGCGTTGCACAAAGACACGGTGGTTGGAACCAAAGATCTCAAATTTGGACTCGTCAGACCAAAGCACAGATTTCCACTGGTCTAATGTCCATTCCTTGTGTTCTTTAGCCCAAACAAGTCTCTTCTGCTTGTTGCCTGTCCTTAGCAGTGGTTTCATAGCAGATATTCTACCATGAAGGCCTGATTCACACAGTCTCCTCTTAACAGTTGTTCTAGAGATGTGTCTGCTGCTAGAACTCTGTGTGGCATTGACCTGGTCTCTAATCTGAGCTGCTGTTAACCTGCGATTTCTGAGGCTGGTGACTCGGATGAACTTATCCTCTGCAGCAGAGGTGACTCTTGGTCTTCCTTTCCTGGAGCGGTCCGCATGTGAGCCAGTTTCTTCGTAGCGCTTGATGGTTTTTGTGACTGCACTTGGGGACACTTTCAAAGTTTTCCCAATTTTTCGGACTGACTGACCTTCATTTCTTAAAGTAATGGCCACTCGTTTTTCTTTACTTGCTTTTTTCTTGTAATAATACTAATTCTAACAGTGTATTCAGTAGGACTATCAGCTGTGTATCCACCTGACTTCTCCACAACGCAACGGATGGTCCCAACCCCATTTATAAGGCAAGAAATCCCACTTATTAAACCTGACAGGGCACACCTGTGAAGTGAAAACCATTTCAGGTGACTACCTCTTGAAGCTCATCAAGAGAATGCCAAGAGCATGGCTACTTTGAAGAACCTAGAATATGACATATTTTCAGTTGTTTCACACTTTTTTGTTATGTATATAATTCCACATGTGTTAATTCATAGTTTTGAAGCCTTCAGTGTGAATCTACAATTTTCATAGTCATGAAAATAAAGAAAACTCTTTGAATGAGAAGGTGTGTCCAAACTTTTGGTCTGTACTGTATGTCTTATAACCCTATAAAATTTAACTTTTGCTGACCATTAAACTATACATTAAAAACTATCAGTTGTGTAGCCTATTTTTGTCAATGTGTCATAAAGCATCTTGGTCTCGCACTACTGCTAAAGTATAGTAAGGGGCTGGCAGCCGCGTGCTGGCCCCAGGCTTCCTGATATCCTAGTTAAACCTATCGGCCGGATACACTCTACTTGTCAGACATTTAGGTTTCACTTCCATCCTAAAATTTAACCCTCAATGACTGCCCCCCGACATGTTTCTCCAGCTAACCTGGCGTCCTCAGGGGATCGGGCAGAGGACATTTTTGGTGCTTTTTTGCACATTTTTGCTGTGTGTTTTACACGATTAGATTCTTCAGGGCACGAGGGAGTGTATACTTCAGGGCAAAACTGTACGTTCTACTCGCAGATCTTGGCATGGATCCGTTCCAAAATCTGCACAAAAAAATAGCGGATGCATACGTAGTTTCAGCAAATGAAATTCAGAAATGAATGGGAAGCTGCTTGGGGTCATTTTTTGGGTTGCTTCTGACATGGAAAATGTGACAAAAAATGGTTCATACCATGCCAGAAAAAAAAAAGCTAGTGCTGCTTCCCATTGAGTTTTTTTGGTGCTGATTCTGATGTTGAAAATATGGAAAAAAACTGAGTGTGAATAGGTCCTTAGAAATTCTACATGTAAGAGCTATTTTGTGTCCATGTATGTGCACAAGGAGATGATTCCTATCCTGCTAACCTGCTTCCAAAAGCCTGATCTGCAGTGCTGGAAATGTGTTCCTACACGGCTTTATTGAAAATGGCTGGAATAAAGCAATGCATCTCAAATA
Source organism: Bufo gargarizans (assembly GCF_014858855.1). Taxonomy (NCBI): domain Eukaryota; kingdom Metazoa; phylum Chordata; class Amphibia; order Anura; family Bufonidae; genus Bufo; species Bufo gargarizans. The sequence continues at coordinate 172,147,935 of NC_058081.1, forward strand.
TAGACATAATCTTCTTCAAATAATGTCTTGATGAAGCAGATGTTAGACTGTAAGCAGCAAACACATTTCTTGCATATAATGGTGACTTGCAGAATGTGGAGTGATTTGATTTAGAGAACAATTCCCTGGAAATAACTGCTTTATTTACATAACCTTTAGAAATATTCATAAGATTACATTGCTGGAAGTCTTTTACTTTATAATGTTGTTTCTCTTTAAATACTCAATGTAAGTATAAATTATGAAGACTTTTGGTTCTTCATAAATCTAACACATGGATGTATTGGGAAAGTTTATTTTGTATGCCACCGATGTGGATTATGATAAAAAAAGACACTCATATATTAGATTTATAGTTATTCATCCCACCTTTTCTCCTCTGATGACCTAATGTGTATGAGACGGTCCTTAAAGGGGTTGTGTCACTTCAGCAAATGGCATTTATCATGTAGAGAAAGTTAATACAAGGCACTCACTAATGTACTTGTCCATATTGCCTCCATTGCTGGCTGGATTAATTTTTCCATCACATTATACATGGCTCGTTTTCATGGTTACGACCACCCTGCAATCCATCAGTGGTGGTCATGCTTTCACACTATAGAAAAAAAGTGCCATCCTCTCTGATGGCTGGGACCATGGGAGATGGCTGGTGCCTTTATCTATAGTGTGCAAGTTATTTGATGAAGTGACAAAACCCCTTTAAGGCCCCTTTCACACGAGAGAGTATTCCGCGCGGGTGCGATGCGTGAGTTGAACGCATTGCACCCGCACTGAATCCTGACCCATTCATTTCTATGGGGCTGTTCACATGAGCGGTGATTTTCACGCATCACTTATGCGTTGCGTGAAAATCGCAGCATGCTCCTCTTTGTGCGTTGCGGTGCGATAATCCACGCAACGCAGGCCCCATAGAAGTGAATGGGGTTGCGTGAAAATTGCAAGCATCCGCAAGCAAGTGCGGATGCGGTGCGATTTTCACGCATGGGTTCTAGGTGACAGTCTATTCACTGTATTATTTCCCCTTATAACATGGTTATAAGGGAAAATAATAGCATTCTGACTACAGAATACATAGTATAATAGTGCTGGAAGGGTTAAAAAAATAAAAAAGTTAACTCACCTTATCCTCTTGTTCGCGTAGTTCGTTCCCGGTCTGTTCTTTGCTAACTGTGGGCTTGGGCTAAAGGACCTGTGGTGATGTCAGATCACATGCTCCATCACCATGGTGATGGACCATGTGATTGGAGCATGTGATCTGACGTCACCACAGGTCATTCAGCCCAAGCCCACAGCTAGCAAAGAACAGACCGGGAACGAACTACGCGAACAAGAGGATAAGGTGAGTTAACTTTTTTATTTTTTTAACCCCTCCAGCACTATTATACTATGCATTCTGTAGTCAGAATGCTATTATTTTCCCTTATAACCATGTTATAAGGGAAAATAATACAATCTTTAGAACATCAATCCCAAGCCCGAACTTCTGTGAAGAAGTTCGGGTTTGGGTACCAAACATGCGCGATTTTTCTCACGCGAGTGCAAAATGCATGACAATGTTTTGCACTCGCGCGGAAAAATTGCGCATTTTCCCGCAACGCACCCGCCTCTTATCCGGGCAAAAAACATGACGCCCGTGTGAAAGAGGCCTAAATGTCTGCTCTTAGAAGAAAATGCCAGTAGTTTTAATAAATAATTGTATTTCCCATAATAGTGTACAGCAAATGTGGACCATCTTTTCTGTGTGCTTTACATTGTGCCTCTGTTATTCAAGCTAGAAACATCTGAATAAAATGACTTTTGTTGTTGGAGAGTTGTCTGACAGTGTCCAATCAGAGTTGCCAGTATCAGACTGTAGTACTAAGTTGTCAATGTAGTCATACGCTTCTAGCTGAAATAACAGAGAAGCAACGCGGAATTATAAGAAAATATGCCTCAGCATTGTTATTTCACGAAAAAAGTATTTACAAAACCAGGCATGTCAGGAGAGTTGTGAGTTCCTCTTTTAGGCCTCTTTCACATGGGCGAGATTTCCGTGCGGGGACAATGCGCGAGGTGAACGCATTGCACCCGCACTGAATCCTGACCCATTCATTTCTATGGGGCTGTGCACATGAGCAGGGATTTTCACGCATCACTTGTGCGTTGCGTGAAAATCACAGCATGCTCTATATTGTGCATTTTTCATGCAAAGCAGGCCCAATAGAAGTGAATTGGGCTGTATGAAAATCGCAAGCAAGTGCGGATGCGGTGCGATTTTCACGCATGGTTGCTGGGTGACGATCGGGGTGGGGACCCGATCTTTATTTTCCCTTATAACATTGTTTATAAGGAAAAATAATAGCATTCTTTAATACAAAATGCTAAGTAAAGTGTGGATTGAGGGATTAAAAATGTAAAAAAAATTAACTCACCACCTCCTCTTGATCGCATGGTTGCCGATCTCTTCTTACTTCTTTAATCATGAGCTGCCGGCTAAAGGACCTGTGGTGACGTCACATTACATGGTCCAATCACATGGTCCATCACTGTGGTGGTGGACCATGTGATTGGACCATGTGATGAGCTCAGTAACGTCACCACAGGTCCTGAAGAAAGATCAGAGACCGGCAGCTATGGAAGAGTTGAGTTAATTTTTTTATTATTTTTTAACCCTCAATTGACCTTCTACTAAGCATTCTGTATTAAATAATGCTATTATTTTCCCTTATAACCATGTTATAAGGGAAAATAATAAAATCTACATAACACCGAACCCATTGAAGAAGTTCGGGTCTAGGTACCACATTCAGTTTTTTCTCACACGCGTGCAAAACGCATTGCACTCGTGCAGAAAAACCTGAACCAGGCAACGCAATCACACTCAAAACTGACTGAAATAGTGTGCTCACTCGCACGATTTCCCCGCCAGGCACCCGCATCCAATGCGGCCCCAATCCGTATCACCAGTGTGAAAGAGGCCTAAGAGTGTGCAAAACCTCCTTGGTGCTGTAAACATACTGAAAATGCTGAACTGCTTGTGATCTACATGGAGGCCTTATGGTCTTATGGCCAGAAACTTCAATTTTAACAGAAATAATTCAAAAACTGACTTCAAACTACTAATCACTAACAACAGTATACAGTAACCTGTAATAGTCTGATGGGCCACCACCTGCAGCTTGTTGTTAAAGGTAATGTGTCATCAGAAAATTGTCTACTTAAATCAAGTTTTTATGTTAAACGTGTTTTTTAGCCTTTTTATTATTTTCCATGTCTCTATCTATGCCTGAAAAAAATACTAAAATTGTGCAGTTTTCACACGGACCACCAGGCCTAATTGCAGCAGCAACTGGGGCCACAGACACAATGGACAGGAGCTGACCTCATTGACTTCTATGAGAGGGGTTTCTGTGACTTGTGAATAGGTCAATGTGCAGGGAGGAGGACTAGATAAAGTATGGTGAATGGTGGATCCTTTTTTTTACAAAGATATTAATTATATGTCATGCATGCACCGGTTTTTATCCAGCCCCAACCCTGAACTCATCCTGGAAACCAGTCGAATCCCCGCCGGATCCCATGAAAGTCAATAGAGTCTGGCGGTGAAGAGCAGTATCCAGCTAGACCAGATACAGTGAACAGTCTGCTGGATGGCTTTACTGCATGCGTGGAACTATCCTAAGCTGTGTCCTCTAAAAATGATAAAGTTAGGAAATCCACAAACAGATAGAGCTACTATTAAAATGTTGTTTTTAACCCCTAGCGGACCTGGCGATTTTTAATTTTTGCGCTTTAGTTTTTTCTCCCTACCTTGCCATTTTTTATTTTTCCATTTACATAGCCTATGAGGGCATGTTTTTGTGGGACAAGTTGTACTTTCTAATGGCACCATTTAATATTGCACATGATGTAGTGGAAAGCTGGAAAAAAATCCAAATGGGGTGTAATTGGAAAAAAATTCTATTTTCTGCCACAGTTTTATGGGTTTTGTTATTACTGCATTTTACAGCATTGATACCATTTTAGAGTGTGTAAGATACTGGGGGAGGGGAAGTGACAAAAAAAATTTGAATTGGCAATTTAGATTTTTTTTTCCATGACAGCTGTTCACTGTATGTGATAAATATTGTTATATTTTAATAGTACAGGCATTTTCAGACATGACAATGCCTGTGCCATTTTTTTTATTAAATTGTTTACTTATTTTCATTTTGGAAAGAGGGAGGTGATTTGAACATTTCAATATTTTTATATTAAAAAAAAAATGTTACTTTAGATTGACATTTGCATTCTGTGATGGATATTAATTCATTACAGACTACAGCATTCAGTATAGTCCAATGCAATGCTGACACCTGCTGGCCTGTATTGGAATATACCAAGATCCTTGGAATATAAATTTCCCCAATCTCAGCTGGGGGAAGTTGTTATGGGCACGGCACACGTCTCTTGCATTTTCATTGGTCAGATGCCATGGTCACATTTGACTACAGCATCTGAAGAGCTAAATGGTTGTGAGTGACCAGGCACCATCTTTAAAGTGACGACTTCTACCATACATGTACGGCAGAGGTCGTCAAGGGGTTAAATGGGTTGTCTAAGATAATTAAAAATCTCAGACAAGCCCTAAAATGATTTTAAAAACATTTTTACTCACCTCTTTCTCCAGTGTTGTTCTCTGGGGTGCAGGTCCAGTTTTCCTGATACTGTTTGCTTACATACAGAAACGGTTACGTTGCATCCAAGCAATGGTGTACCAGCGGTGATATGCACAGTGACATGCATGCATCTGGATTGGAACATCACTGCTGCAGACAATCACTGTCATTAGTGGTAGACCAATGAGGACTATGATTGTCTGCAGTAGTCACATACTATATCATGTCTCCACTGCACCACAGTAGTAAGAGGAATGGACCAGCGCTTAAAAAAATGGCACGGGAAAATTTTAGGGGTTGTCCGATATTTTAAATTATCTTCAATAACTCCTTAAATTCTTTCCTTTCCAGAGCACACAGCTTAGAGGGAACACTACAAGGGCAACAAAAGTGGACATAAAAAATGATGTCACATCAGAAACAATGGCTGAGAATGTTCTCTTATTTAGCATTGCATGTTATATAAATGCTGCACAATAGTATGGCCAAAAAGTGACCTATCAGGTGAGGAAAAAGCAACACTGTTAGGCCTCCTGCACATGACCGTATGGCTTTTTCAGTGTTTTGCGGTCCGTTTTTCAGTTTTTTGTTTCCGCTGCGTTTGCTTTCTGTTCCGTTTTTCCGTATAGCATATACAGTATACAGTAATTACATAGAAAAAATTGGGTTGGGCATAACATTTTCAATAGATGGTTCTGCAAAAAAACGGAACCGATACAGAATACATATGGAGTACATTCCGTATGTGTTCAGTTTTTTTTGCGGACCCATTGTCTTGAATGGAACCACGGAACGTGATTTGCGGGCAATAATATGACATGTTCTATCTTTCAACGGAACGGAAAAATGGAAATACAAAAATGGAATGCATACGGAGTACATTCCGTTTTTTTTTTGCGGAACCATTGAAATGAATGGTTCTGTATACGGACCGCAAAAAAAACGGTAGTGTTCAGGAGGCCTAAGTCAGTGTTCCTCAACTCCAGTCCTGAGGGCCCACTTGCCAGTCATGATTTGAAAATATCCCACAGAAGGAATACCTGCAGTAAGTCCTGATGCATGACACTAATTACATCACCTGCTCAATACTAAGGAAATCCCGAAAACATGACCGGCAGGTGGGCCTTGAGGACTGCTGTAAGGTACACATAGATAAAAACACAAGTGTTATCAGAAATCAACGTCAGAAATATATCAGATGCACTGCACAGAATGTAGTGCACTACTGAAATACAGTATTTGTAAATGTCCTAAATTTATTACCTTCTCAAGTCTCACAGGTAACCGAGAAAAAATTGAGGAAGAAGATAATGAAGAGCTAAAGTATTCTGACTCTGATTCTGACCTGGAAAAAGAAAGCCAATCTATGACAACCTCCCGTGTGTGCACAGTTTCTTAGGGAATTGAGTATATAATGCCATAGCTTTCATTTACACACACATTTTTTCCAGTTTAGTTATAAATTTTATTATATTTGGTTATTTTTTTATATACTTTCTTATTGTATGTGTATACTTTTAGTAGTTGTTATTTATTAGTCTCAATGGCTTTCAATCTGTCAATTGGCCATAATATAGTTCTATCCCCTGCTGACATCTGTCTTGTGTTGCACTGTATGCGACTATTGTCTAGAATATAAGTTGGCCTATTTTCTAAATATCAGAAGAAAATAAAAAAAGAAACCTACATTAAAGGCCAATACCTATATAATAGACACTCATGTGTTAAACCACATGACAGGGTACTCATAAATATATCAAGAACAAAAAAAAACAACCATTAACACTACTGCTCAACAGTGATGGCGAGTTCGCAGTGTTCGCCAGCGAACACATGCGGTCTGCCATCTTTAGTAAGGTAGACTCACCCGTCCGGCGAGCCCTTACCTGTGCCTGTGCCGGGAGCCGGTCTGAAATCAAACACAGTCACCGGGAGCAGGCAGTTCCGAGAACAGCCGCAGGGGGCCTTCATCGGGCTGTTCTCGGAACTGCCTGCTCCCGGTGACTGCGTTTGATTTGAGACCGGCTCCCGGCACAGATAAGGGCTTACCTGTGCATCGCCGGATGGGTGAGTCTACCTTACTAAAGATGGCAGCCCGCATGTGTTTGCTGGGGAACACTGCGAACTGGCCATCACTGCTGCTCAATAGCAAAACATGATAAATATATTGAATAGAAAAATATATTAAAAGCACTGGCTGTAAAAGCCCCAAAAATACAAATAGCACAAAGGACATTTAAAAACATAGCACCAATAATAAGCAGTGGGGGAACGCAGCAGGGAAAACAAGTGTTCCATATTTAAGCCAAAGTGGACAAAGCTATGATAAGCTCCACATTAAAGGTAATTTGTGTACTCAGTCTCACAAAAACTCATGCTTAAAAAGTGAATATATAAATTATATATACCAACCTGAATTGTCCATGTATCTATGTACTTCCTGCCGCACACCGCACCCCCCGTGTTTTTAATTTACTTCCTACTCAATAAATATATTGTTATTATTTCTTGCAGTTGATCAGTGGTGTTTATAATTTGGATTTTTTTGATTTACATGAATATAAGAAAAAAACCTGGTAGAGGAGATTTTGCATGTCTTCAAAATAGTTTTCTGGCTTAATATGTTGACATTTAACAGCTAAGCAAAACATTTTACTTAAAGCCTGGCAAAGAAGAAACACCGTAAATTATTTGGCTTTTCACACAGAATTCCTGCTGCAGAGACCTTTACTGATCTTTTTTTTTTCTTTTGGATTTCTGCATCTAGAACTTAAAAATGTGGCATTCAATTTCTGGAAATGCAGGCGATTGTTCTTAAAAAATTAGATATTGTAATACTGTTCCAAATGCAAGTCCAGCTTGTAGATCAATAAAACTGGAGAAAATCAATACCTGATGTATCTGTTCTTTAAGGGGAAATGTAGGAAAATATGAGCACCTTAGGAATAAATGTTATAGACAACATGCAAATACTGAAAGCATCAAACAGATAATAAAAAAGGACATTACTAGGATCTTTAAAGAGGATGTGTCCCAGAAAATACAATGTAATCTGCAGACAGTTTGCGGGAAAAGATTACACAGGGAATGCTATCAATCACTAATAACACCTCCCCTGTGTACTGAGAGGTGTTCACAGGAGTAGACTTCAATTGAGAAAAAGGCAGAGATATAAATATATAAATTGCACAGTTAAGTCACATTATTATGACCACTTCCTACTTTCGACATCAGCAACATGGAGCTCATGAAGAAAGTCACGTGTCATGACCTGGCTTGGTGGGTATATAAGGTGTGTCATGGATAAAAAGGGAGATTTATCACAGTTGCAAAAAGTAGTGGTTATTGGCTTTCAGGACAAAGGCAACAGTATTTCTGAAAATGAGCCGTTTGTGAACTGATCATGTGCTACTGTGGTGAAACTGTATTGTGAGTGGACAAATTCACCATTGAGAATAAGCGACGTGGAAACTGTAGAGTACCATTGATTTGAGAGGTGGATGTCGACTGTACGAGAGTTCACAAGGGCAGACTGACAGACGTTACCAGACGTGGGTCTAAAACAACAGTTCAGCGAACCCGATTGTGCATGAGGTTCTGAAGCAGGCGGATGGTCACTGCACCTCTGCAAACAAAGTTGCATCTGCAGAAAAGGCTTCAGTTTGCAGTGTTGGAATTGGATCCAGGGATTTGTACCGTGGATCGATATAGCAGGATTACAGGTTGGACTTGATGGAGTTTTGACTTTTTCCAATCTTAACTACTATGTACTATGTACAGTACTATGTACTATGTACTATGACCTCTGCTGATTGGCAAAGAGTTGCCTTCTTCGATGAGTCACAGTTTTCTGCTTCATCGAACAGATGGACGTTGGCGTGTTAGGCGAAAAATGCCAGAGAACAAACACCCTGCAGCTATTGCTTGATGAACACAAGATAGTGGGGGTAGCATTGTGGTCTAAGGAATGTGTTCATGGCATTCTCTGGGCTCACTCATCCATGTGGGTATGAATCTATCTGTGTAGATCGCATACACCCATACATTGGGAACTTCCAGCAAGACAATGTAACATGTCAAAGGACTAGAAATGTCCAACACTGGTGGAAAGAACTTGACCAAGACTTCCAAGTACTACCCTGGCCCCCTAATTCTCTAGCCTTGAACCCAATTGAGCATCTGTGGGACCACCTCAATCATTGTGTTCACTCTATGCATTTTCTCACAACGCACCTTCCAGCAGCTGTGGGATGCACTGCAGCCATCATGACTTCAGAGACCTGTGACAACCTACCAGGACCTTACCGAGTCACTCCCAGCCGATCTAGCTGCTGTTCATGCTGCACACGGCAGATACTCTGAATATTAACTCCTAATATATGTATGTCAATCTATCTCTAAATAATACAACGTAATACCACTATACAAGGAGCTAATGTTATCACCAAACTGAACAAAATCATATATACTAATCCAACATTAAAAATAATAGCACTAGATAAGGGCTGAATAAAACCGCCAGACTATGAACACATATTTTTAGCACATGGTGAATGAATATTAACTCCATACTGCAGCTGAAAAACAACCATACAAGGGCCAATATTACCATACAGTGACCAAAAGTGTCATCTATAGACCATATACATGAATACTGTATTGTTAAATCAAGTAACAGGTGATATCTTCACTGACTGGAGTCCCTGTCTTTCTCTAATCTTCTCCATCCAGTTGAGACCACCATGAAAACTTCTTCCAGCTATTATGGGCCTCAAACATTAATAGAGTCCCCTCTTTGTGCCCCGAAACTGTAGCAGTGTCTCTTTTATGCATCCCACAGAAATAGTGCCCCCTTAAGCCCCACTCAATAATAGTACTGTTTTTAGTGCTTCCCATACAGAAATAAGGCTCATTTTAGACCCCCACTCAATAATAATACCTCCTACTTAGTAATGCCTCTCATTGTGCCGCGCAGTAGTAATGTCCTTCATTTGTGCCCCCACACAGTAGTAGTGTTTCTTAATTCTGCCCCAAGCAATAATGAGTTGTGTCCTTGACAAGAAAAACTTTTGATCACCTATCCCGTGACCCCCCTTCCCCTCACCCTCATGAAGAGTTGGAGCTTCTTCAGTGGCCTGAAGCAGTCACCATGATGCAATGGTGTCATAATACTGCCTGCCGAGGGCAACTAACATTCTCAGTGTGCTTCCTGTGTCTCATAGGCTGAAGGCCTAAACCAGCCTGTGGCCTACAAGAGTAAATGACAGGGAAGCCATTGTTTTCACCTGTATCCACATCTGAATACAGTTGAAAGTGGTGTTTGTCCTGGGATCTGGAGCACTGGGGTAAAAATCAGGAACACGAGCAACGGATGCTATGTGCTAGCAAAGCCACTGTTCCCATGCATTAAATAAAAAATGCAGTTTCGGGTTCCTGGAAGGTTTTGCACCGACCAATGCCAGTACATTGCTGTGCTGCTTCATTTTTTGCTTACAGGTAATGCAGGACATAATATACTGTACAGCACTTTGGACCAAGCTTAAACTTTTAAAACATCTACCTTATGAATCCTGATAATGGAGTCCTACTGAACACAGTCTTAAGCCTCATGCACATGACCATTCCGTTTTTTGCGGTCCACAAACTGCGGATCTGCAAAAAACGGAAGCCGCCCGTGTGCCTTCCGCAATTTGGAACGGGCGGCCCATTATAGAAATGCCTATTCTTGTCCACAAAACGGACAAGAATAGGACATGTTCTATTTTTTTTTTTTTTGCAGGGCCACGGAATGGAGCAACGAATGCGGACAGCACACTGAGTGCTGTCCGCATCTTTTGCAGCCCCATTAAAGTGAATGGGTCCGCACCCGAGCCACCAAAATGGCGGCTTGGATGCGGACCTAAACAAGGGCTGTGTGCATGAGGCCTTATCATTAGGGATGAGCGAACCCGAACTGTATAGTTCGGGTTCGTACCGAATTTTGGGGTGTCCGTGACACGGACCCGAACCCGGACATTTTCGTAAAAGTCCGGGTTCGGGTTCGGTGTTCGTCGCTTTCTTGGCCCTTTATGAAAGGCTGCAAAGCAGCCAATCAACAAGCGTCATACTACTTGCCCCAAGAGGCCGTCACAGTCATGCCTACTATTGGCATGGCTGTGATTGGCCAGTGCAGCATGTGACCCAGCCTCTATTTAAGCTGGAGTCACGTAGCGCCGCATGTCACTCTGCTCTGATCAGTGTAGGGAGAGGTTGCAGCTGCAACGTTAGGGCGAGATTAGGCAGTGATTAACTCCTCCAAAAGACTTCATTCAGAGATCGATCTGCAGCTGTGGATGATTGAACTGCTGCTATTCAATTGCTCACTGTTTTTAGGCTGCCCAGAGCGTTTTTCAGTCACTTTTTTCTGGGGTGATCGGCGGTCCATTTTGTGTCTTGTGGTGCGCCAGCACAAGCTGCCACCAAGTGCATTTAACCCTCAATAGTGTGGTTGTTTTTTGGCTATATCCTACATCAGGGTCAAGCTGTCACACCAAGTGCATTTAACCATCAATAGTGTGGTTATTTTTTGGCCATATACTACATCAGGGGCAAGCTGTCACCAAGTGCATTTAACCCTTAATAGTGTGGTTGTTTTTTGGCTATATCCTACATCAGGGTCAAGCTGTCACACCAAGTGCATTTAACCATCAATAGTGTGGTTATTTTTTGGCCATATCCCAGTCTAATTCTGACTGTAAACGTATACCTGTCACCCAGCGCCTAAATAATAAGCCTCAAATTTATATTCATCCAAATCTGTCATTATTGCTGTAGCTGGTCAAGTTATTTAGTGTCCGTCAAAGCACAGTTTTTGTTCTGGGTTGAAATACAATTCCCAATTTAGCAATTTCCTAATTTAGTGGTTTCTGCTGTATCAGACCTACATTAAATCTATCCCTAAAAGGGTATATAAGATTCAAGGTGCACATAGGGTCATTCTCAATAACTTCACACACACTCTACTGTGCATATCCCAGTCTAATTCTGTCTGTAAACGTATACCTGTCACCCAGCGCCTAAATAATAGGCCTCAAATTTATAGTCATCCAAATCTGTGGTTATTGCTGTAGCTGGTCAAGTTATTTAGTGTCCGTCAAAGCACAGTTTTTGTTCTGGGTTGAAATACAATTCCCAATTTAGCAATTCTCTAAATTAGTGGTTTCTGCTGTATCAGGCCTACTTTAAATTTATCCCTAAAAGGGTATATTAGATTCAAGGTGCAGATAGGGTCATTCTCAATAACTTCACACACACGCTACTGTGCATATCCCAGTCTAATTCTGTCTGTAAACGTATACCTGTCACCCAGCGCCTAAATAATAGGCCTCAAATTTATAGTCATCCAAATCTGTCGTTATTGCTGTAGCTGGTCAAGTTATTTAGTGTCCGTCAAAGCACAGTTTTTGTTCTGGGTTGAAATACAATTCCCAATTTAGCAATTCTCTACATTAGTGGTTTCTGCTGTATCAGACCTCCTTTAAATCTATCCCTAAAAGGGTATATAAGATTCAAGGTGCACATAGGGTCATTCTCAATAACTTCACACACACGCTACTGTGCATATCCCAGTCTAATTCTGTCTGTAAACGTATACCTGTCACCCAGCGCCTAAATAATAGGCCTCAAATTTATAGTCAGCTAAATCTGTGGTTACTGCTGTGCCTGTATTAGTGTAATACGGTACCTAAATAGATAGCCAGATAGTGTTAGGTGTCTTTAAAAAAAAGGCCTGAATTTGAATTCAATACATTGGGCCAAATAATATTTTTGTTGTTGGGGTGAACGATAATGAGGAAAACATCTAGTAAAGGACGCGGGCGCGGACATGGTCGTGGTGGTGTTAGTGGACCATCTGGTGCTGGAAGAGGACGTGGCCGTTCTGCCACAGCCACACGTCCTAGTGTACCAACTACCTCAGGTCCCAGTAGCCACCATAATTTACAGCGATATTTGGTGGGGCCCAATGCCGTTCTAAGGATGGTAAGGCCTGAGCAGGTACAGGCATTAGTCAATTGGGTGGCCGACAGTGGATCCAGCACGTTCACATTATCTCCCACCCAGTCTTCTGCAGAAAGCGCACAGATGGCGCCTGAAAACCAAGCCCATCAGTCTGTCACATCACCCCCATGCATACCAGGGAAACTGTCTGAGCCTCAAGTTATGCAGCAGTCTCTTATGCTGTTTGAAGACTCCGCTGGCAGGGTTTCCCAAGGGCATCCACCCAGCCCTTCCCCAGCGGTGGAAGACATAGACTGCACTGACGCACAACCACTTATGTTTCCTGATGATGAGGACATGGGAATACCACCTCAGCATGTCTCTGATGATGACAAAACACAGGTGCCAACTGCTGCATCTTTCTGCAGTGTGCAGACTGAACAGGAGGTCAGGGATCAAGACTGGGTGGAAGACTATGCAGGGGACGATGAGGTCCTAGACCCCACATGGAATGAAGGTCGTGCCACTGACTTTCACAGTTCGGAGGAAGAGGCAGTGGTGAGACCGAGCCAACAGCGTAGCAAAAGAGGGAGCAGTGGGCAAAAGCAGAACACTCGCCGCCAAGAGACTCCGTCTGCTACTGACCGCCGCCATCTGGGACCGAGCACCCCAAAGGCAGCTTCAAGGAGTTCCCTGGCATGGCATTTCTTCAAACAATGTGCTGACGACAAGAACCAAGTTGTTTGCACGCTGTGCCATCAGAGCCTGAAGCGAGGCATTAACGTTCTGAACCTTAGCACAACCTGCATGACCAGGCACCTGCATGCAAAGCATGAACTGCAGTGGAGTAAACACCTTAAAAACAAGGAAGTCACTCAGGCTCCCCCTGCTACCTCTTCTGCTGCTGCCGCCTCGGCCTCTTCTGCTGCTGCCGCCTCGGTCTCTTCCTCCGCCTCTGGAGGAACGTTGGCACCTGCCGCCCAGCAAACAGGGGATGTACCACCAGCACCACCACCTCCGTCACCAAGCATCTCAACCATGTCACACGCCAGCGTTCAGCTCTCCATCTCACAAACATTTGAGAGAAAGCGTAAATTCCCACCTAGCCACCCTCGATCCCTGGCCCTGAATGCCAGCATTTCTAAACTACTGGCCTATGAAATGCTGTAATTTAGGCTGGTGGACACAGACAGCTTCAAACAGCTCATGTCGCTTGCTGTCCCACAGTATGTTGTTCCCAGCCGGCACTACTTCTCCAAGAGAGCCGTGCCTTCCCTGCACAACCAAGTATCCGATAAAATCAAGTGTGCACTGCGCAACGCCATCTGTGGCATGGTCCACCTAACCACAGATACGTGGACCAGTAAGCACGGCCAGGGACGCTATATCTCCCTAATTGCACACTGGGTAAATGTAGTGGCAGCTGGGCCCCAGGTGGAGAGCTGTTTGGCGCACGTCCTTCCGCCACCAAGGATCGCAGGGCAACATTCTTTGCCTCCTGTTGCCACCTCCTCCTACTCAGCTTCCTCCTCCTCTTCTTCCACCTGCTTATCCAGTCAGCCATACACCTTCACCACCAACTTCAGCACAGCCGGGGTAAACGTCAGCAGGCCATTCTGAAACTCATATGTTTGGGGGACAGGCCCCACACCGCACAGGAGTTGTGGCGGGGTATAGAACAACAGACCGACGAGTGGTTGCTGCCGGTGAGCCTCAAGCCCGGCCTGGTGGTGTGCGATAATGGGCGAAATCTCGTTGCAGCTCTGGGACTAGCCGGTTTGACGCACATCCCTTGCTTGGCGCATGTGCTGAATTTGGTGGTGCAGAAGTTCATTCACAACTACCCCGACATGTCAGAGCTGCTGCATAAAGTGCAGGCCGTCTGCTCGCGCTTCCGGCGTTCACATCCTGCCGCTGCTCGCCTGTCTGCGCTACAGCGTAACTTCGGCCTTCCCGCTCACCGCCTCATTTGCGACGTGCCCACCAGGTGGAACTCCACCTTGCACATGCTGGACAGACTGTGCGAGCAGCAGCAGGCCATAGTGGAGTTTCAGCTGCAGCACGCACGGGTCAGTCGCACTACAGAACAGCACCACTTCACCACCAATGACTGGGCCTCCATGCGAGACCTGTGTGCCCTGTTGCGCTGTTTCGAGTACTCCACCAACATGGCCAGTGGCGATGACGCCGTTATCAGCGTTACCATACCACTTCTATGTCTCCTTGAAAAAACACTTAGGCCAATGATGGAAGAGGAGGTGGCCCAGAAGGAGGAGGAGGAAGAGGGGTCATTTTTAGCACTTTCAGGCCAGTCTCTTCGAAGTGACTCAGAGGGAGGTTTTTTGCAACAGCAGAGGCCAGGTACAAATGTGGCCAGCCAGGGCCCACTACTGGAGGACGAGGAGGATGAGGTGGAGGAGGATGAGGATGAAGCATGGTCACAGCGGGGTGGCACCCAACGCAGCTCGGGCCCATCACTGGTGCGTTGCTGGGGGGAAACGCAGGACGATGACGATACGCCTCCCACAGAGGACAGCTTGTCCTTACCCCTGGGCAGCCTGGCACACATGAGCGACTACATGCTGCAGTGCCTGCGCACCGACAGCAGAGTTGCCCACATTTTAACGTGTGCGGACTACTGGGTTGCCTCCCTGCTGGATCCATGGTACAAAGACAATGTGCCCACCTTACTTCCTGCACTGGAGCGTGATAGGAAGATGCGCGAGTACAAGCGCACGTTGGTAGACGCGCTACTGAGAGCATTCCCAAATGTCACAGGGGAACAAGTGGAAGCCCAAGGCCAAGGCAGAGGAGGAGCAAGAGGTCGCCAAGGCAGCTGTGTCACGGCCAGCTCCTCTGAGGGCAGGGTTAGCATGGCAGAGATGTGGAAAACTTTTGTCAACACGCCACAGCTAACTGCACCACCACCTGATACGCAACGTGTTAGCAGGAGGCAACATTTCACTAACATGGTGGAACAGTACGTGTGCACACCCCTCCACGTACTCACTGATGGTTTGGCCCCATTCAACTTCTGGGTCTCTAAATTGTCCACGTGGCCAGAGCTAGCCTTTTATGCCTTGGAGGTGCTGGCCTGCCCGGCTGCCAGCGTTTTGTCTGAAGGTGTATTCAGCACAGCAGGGGGCGTCATTACAGACAAACGCAGCCGCCTGTCTACAGCCAATGTGGACAAGCTGACGTTCATAAAAATGAACCAGGCATGGATCCAGGGGTCGAGTCGAGGGGGAATGGGTGGGAACGGCGTTCCTGCACTTTTTTCACAGCAGGAACGCCGTTCCCGTTCTGGGCCGGCGCTTCTATAAGGCAGACCAAGCAGCTGCCTTAGCCTTAGGGCGCACTCTGCACAGAGAAAGGGGTGGGCGGAGAAACTAACTTTTTTCTTTTTTAATCACTACAAAAATTTTGCTACCCACGTCACTTCCGGTAGTGACGTGGGAGGTGTGTCACTTACCTCGGCTCCTCATTGGCTCTGCCGGAGCGGTTGGTGGCGCAGGCACGGAGGATTCCCAAGTAGCGCGAACGCACCGAAGATAGCAGAAAATTCCGGGCCACTGCGCATGCGCGAAAAAGACGTGCGAATGTAGCAGAAAATTCCGGCTTCGCGCATGCGCAGTGGGCCGGAATTTTCTGCTACCTTCGGCTCCTACTGCGCCGAGCCGTCTCGTTTAGCAAGCAGAAGGTAGCAGAAGATTCCGGTCTACTGCGCATGCACGAAGCCGGAATTTTCTGCTACCTTTGGCTCCTACTGCGCCTGCGCCCAGGACCAATAAGATTTTAACTACTCTAGGCGTATGGGGCACTATGGCTGGCACTGATATGGGGCACTATGGGTGGCACTGATATAGGGCACTACAGCTGACACTGATATGGGGGCACTAGAGCTGGCAATGATATGGGGTACTAGAGCTGGCACTGATATGGGGGCACTATGGCTGGCACTGATATGGGGCACTATGGCTGACACTGATATGGGGCACTATGGCTGGCACTAATATGGGGCACTAGAGCTGGCACTGATATGGGGCACTCTAGCTGGCACTGATATGGGGGCACTAGAGCTGGCACTGATATGGGGCACTATGGCTGACACTAATATGGGGCACTATGGCTGACACTAATATGGGGCACTAGAGAAACAGCAGGTTTTTAAAATGATTTTTCCTTTAGGTGTTACAGCAATCAAATGAAAGTTATGTTATAACACCTAAAGGAAAAACTGTTTCTCAGTCTAAATGACCTTATGTTGATAGTAGTGTTAATAGAGTCTCAAAGGTTTGTAAAAATAGTGTACCTGCTTCTATAGACCTTTGAGACTCTATTACCACTACTTTTAGCATAAGATCATCTGGTTTCTTAAATTATTATTTTTTCTGTAGGTGTTAGAGCAATCAAATGGAGGGGGAGAAATGTGACATGGGTGAGGATGGGGTTACATGATGGGCCGGAGACAATGTCTGTAGCCTGTCTGTGCCATGGACGGGGAGAAATATGACATGGAGGGCTGAGGGCTGACATGGGGGTCTGATCTGAGGCACTGGGGCTGTGCCTGCGAGCTGAGGTCTAATTAACATTGCGGGTCTGACCTGAGGTGGAATGAAAAATATTGTTTCCTATTATCCTCCTCTAATACCTAGGTGCGTCTTATGGGCCGGTGCATCTTATAGGGCGGAAAATATGGTACTTGCTTGCTCCTCCTCCCAACCTCCCCTGCTCTTTGCGTACGCCGCGCGCCGTGACGTCACGCGGAGGCATTTGGGTGAGTTCCCACACTTTTTTTCCCAGGACTTGACCCCTGCATGGATCCCACAGGACCTGTCCATCCCTTGTGCAGATTAGACATTAACTACCTCCCCTTAACCATATATTATTGTACTCCAGGGCACTTCCTCATTCAATCCTATTTTTATTTTCATTTTACCATTATATTGCGAGGCAACCCAAAGTTGAATGAACCTCTCCTCTGTCTGGGTGCCGGGGCCTAAATATATGCCAATGGACTGTTCCAATGTTGGGTGACGTGAAGCCTGATTCTCTGCTATGACATGCAGACTGATTCTCTGCTGACATGAAGCCAGATTCTCTGTTACGGGACCTCTCTCCTCTGCCTGGGTGCTGGGCCTAAATATATGACAATGGACTGTTACAATGTTGGGTGACGTGAAGCCTGATTCTCTGCTATGACATGCAGACTGATTCTCTGCTGACATGAAGCCAGATTCTCTGTTACGGGACCTCTCTCCTCTGCCTGGGTGCCTGGGCCTAAATATATGACAATGGACTGTTCAAATGTTGGCTGACGTGAAGTCTGATTCTCTGCTATGACATGCAGACTGATTCTCTGCTGACATGAAGCCAGATTCTCTGTTACGGGACCTCTCTCCTCTGCCTGGGTGCCTGGGACTAAATATCTGACAATGGACTGTTACAGTGGTGGCTGACGTGAAGCCAGATTCTCTGCTATGACATGCAGACTGATTCTCTGCTGACATGAAGCCAGATTCTCTGTTACGGGACCTCTCTCCTCTGCCTGGGTGCCGGGGCCTAAATATCTGAGAATGGACTGTTCCAGTGGTGGGTGACATGAAGCCAGATTCTCTGCTATGGGACCTCTCTCCAATTGATATTGGTTAATTTTTATTTATTTTATTTTTATTTTTATTCATTTCCCTATCCACATTTGTTTGCAGGGGATTTACCTACATGTTGCTGCCTTTTGCAGCCCTCTAGCCCTTTCCTGGGCTGTTTTGCAGCCTTTTTAGTGCCGAAAGGTTCGGGACGAGGTTCGGGTCGGGTCGGGATCCCGAACCCGAACATTTCCGGGAAGTTCGGCCGAACTTCTCAAACCCGAACATCCAGGTGTTCGCTCAACTCTACTTATCATGACTTTGGTAAACTTCTTGCAAACACTGTACTTTCATTCAATCGATTAGCTACAATTAATGGGTAAACTTAAAGGAGTATATCTCAAGGATGAGACTACAGAGGGTATGATTGTAATCTGTAATTATGGAGATACAGCTCTCTATCACGGCTGTATACACAAAACAATAGGGCATTTTTACTGTGCGTAGGGAGGAAATAGCTGGAAGGGAAGGTGAGCTGGAAATATCATGAGTACATTGGACTCTTTCTTCATATTGCTGTCTGCCTGTTGCAATGTATATAATGTAAGTTCTCTAAAACTACTGAACATTAAGGCCTCTTGCAGACGAGCATGTGCGGATTAGGTCCGGATGCGTTGCGAATGTGTTCAGTGAAAAATGCGCGATTTCATAAACAAAGTCATTCAGTTTTGTCTGCGATCGCGTTCAGTTGTTCAGCTTTTATTGCGCGTGTCCAATGCGATTTAATGCGTTTTGCTCACACGTGATAAAAACTGAACGCATACAAACAACATCTCTTAGCAACCATACATGAAAAACTCATCGCATCCGCCCTTGCTTGCGGATGCGATGCGATTTTCACGCAGCTCCATTCATTTCTGTGGGGCCAGTGTTGAGTGAAAATTGCAGAATATAGAACATGCTGCGACAGTGAAAGGGGTCTAACACATCAACACATAACTGCAAAAAATACTTTGCTGTTATCTTTGCACACACAGGACCTATCATCAAGAAGGTTTGTTTTTTAAAATCCAGAAGAAACAATTAGTGTTGATCGAGCACCATAGTGCTTGGGTGCTCGGGAACTCGGGCCGAACACATCAGGATGCTCGGGTACTCTACAGAGCACCCGAGCATAATGAAAGTCAACAGGAGAACCCAAGCATTAAACCAGGCAACCCCTGCTCTGAAGAGGGGAGGGTGTCTGTTTCATAGGAAAAGGTCAGAAATTTATGGAAACACCACCAAAATGGTTCGGGAACAGCATGGGGAGGATGTCTGGATGCATCTTGGACTCCCAGGTCGCTGCTTGGAACAATGTTGTCCGAGTAGTACGACACTTTTACAGACTGACAATAATACGCACAAAAGCGAAGATAAAATCGATTTTAGAGGAACATTTTTTAGGAAACATTCTTTCCTGTATATTTACTTGTATATAAAGTGCAAGTTCTGCCAAAAATTACAAGGAAGAGGCACTTCGATACAACCTGTATATCACATAAAGGAGGTTCTCATTCACATTGTGGTACAATTGTTCAGGTAGTGGGACTCCTACACTCATAAAGCCTATGCACTAAGTGAAAGGGCTGCCAAAAATTACAAGGAACCGGCACTCCAATACACCCTTTGTTACACATTAAGGAGGGCATCATACACATCCTTGATTGATGGCCTGCTGGTGACCCTCAAAAACATTTGGAGCAAGCACCTGCTGATCTGACCATCTAAAACATTATGGGCGAGGGCCTGCTGCCGCTTTGGTGACTCTAGATAGCCTGGGGCCGATCGCACGTCCCCGTGACAGCGACGATCCATTCGGATGTCTGCACTATCAACTTTCAATGTTATTCAGTGCCAACCGTGGTGACCACGGGTAAGGGGGAATCAGTGTTCGATTCCGGAGAGGGAGCCTGAGAAACAGCTACGGCTACCACATCCAAGCAAGGCAGCATTCGCACAAATTACCTATTAGGTATAATTAGGTGAGAGCCTTTAGGTGAGCTGACCCTGTAAAAGATTGTAGGTGGGGGCCTGCAGATGAGCTAACCCTCTAACTAAAACATTATATGCGAGGGCCTGCAGGTGATCTGACCCTCTAAAAAATTATATGCGAGGGCCTGCTGCTGAGCTGACCCTCTAAAACATTATAGTTAAGGGCCTGCTGCTAAGCTGACCATTTAAAAAATTATAGGAGAGTCCCTGCTGCTTAGCTGACCATTGAATAAAATTTGCAGTGTTCAAAGCAGGCCGGGTCACCTGAATACTTCAGCTAGGAATAATGGAATAGGACTCCGGTTCAATTTTGTTGGTTTTCAGAACTGGGGCCATGATTAAGAGGGACGGCCGGAGGCATCTGTATTACGCCACTAAAGGTGAAATTCTTGGACCAGCTTAAGACGAACCAGGGCGAAAGCATTTGCCAAGAATGTTTTCATTAATCAAGAACGAAAGTCGGAAGGTACGAAGATGATCAGATACCATCGTATTTCCGATCATAAACAATGACCACCAGCGATCCGACGGCATTATTCCAATGACCCGCCAAGCTGCTTCCTGGAAACTAAAGTCTTTGGGTTCCAGGTGGAGTATGGTTTCAAAGCTGACAAAGTACACTGTATGTCACAGATAAATTTTGGAAGTGCACCCATTACATTGCAGGTGTGCTCCTGGTAAGGTCACTGTCAGAAGCAGACACGTCTACGGAAAAATTACATTGTATGTCACAGATACATTTTTGAAGCGCACACGTTTCACTGCAGATGTGGCCCTGGTAAGGTCACTGTCAGAAGCAGACACCGTCTATGGAAAAATTACATTGTATGTCACAGATACATTTTTGAAGCGCACACGTTTCACTGCAGATGTGGCCCTGGTAAGGTCACTGTCAGAAGCAGACACCGTCTATGGAAAAATTACATTGTATGTCACAGATACATTTTTGAAGCGCACACGTTTCACTGCAGATGTGGCCCTGGTAAGGTCACTGTCAGAAGCAGACACCGTCTATGGAAAAATTACATTGTATGTCACAGATCCATTTTTGAAGCGCACACGTTACACTGCAGATGTGGCCCTGGTATGCTCACTGTCAGAAGCGGACAACGTCTATGGAAAAAGTACACTGGATGTCACTGATATTTTAGGGATGTGCACACTTTACACTGGAGATGTGGCGCGGGTAATTTAACAGTCCGCAGCAGACACAGTCTACGGAAAAAGTACACTGGATGTCACTGATATTTTAGAGATGCGCACACTTTAAACAGGAGATGTGGCGCCAATAATTTAACAGTCCGCAGTGGGCACCGTCTACGGAAAAAGTGCACTGATGTCACTGATATTTTAGGGATGCGCATACTTAACAGAGGTAATGTGGTGCGAATGTGGTGCGAATAATTTAACTGTACGCAGCGGCCTATTAGACGGTATTTAGCGCAGGATGCGCTAAAAATATATATTGCTGCTGTCACACACAATAGTCCTTAAATTACACTCCCTACACTCTCTGACGCTTCCTATGCTCAGCTCTCCCTGACTACGAATGAGCCGAACATACATCATCTGATGCTATATAGCACCCGATGACACGTTCTGGCCAGCCAATCACTGTAATGCCAGTAGCCAACATGGCTACTGGCATTACAGTGAGGTTAGTATTTACCTGCACGTTTATTGGCTGAGTAGCAGCCAAGAAACGTGCGGGGAGGAGACTTGAGCATGGCGCGCAAGCACATGCGGTACTCGGCCAAGTACCGCCATGTGCCGAGCATCGAGATGCTCGAGCCGAACAGGTGTTCGGCCGAGCATGCTCGATCATCACGAGAAACAATCCATAGTGACAAATGGTTGGCTCCAAATAGGTTTTTTCTGCTCCATATTTGCAGCCCATTATTGTGTCACAGTCTGCACCCAACATCTGGAGGACCAATTGTAATTAGATGAAATTCAACCATTTGTTAATTCTCTATAATAGTAACATAGTATATAAGGCCGAAAAAATACATTTGTCCACCCAGTTCAGCCTGTTATCCTGCAAGTTGATCCAGAGGAAGGCAAAAAAAAACTGAGGTAGAAGCCAATTTTCCCCACTTAAATTCCTTCCCGACTCCAATCAGGCAATCACAATAACTCCCTGGATCAATGACCCATCTCTAGTAGCTATAGCCTGTAATATTATTACAGTCCAGAAATACTTCTACAAAATCATTAATACAGACATTTTCTCCCAGTCCAAACATTCTCATTTTATGTACTAACCTTTAA
The DNA here is from genome assembly GCF_014858855.1 of Bufo gargarizans. Classification (NCBI taxonomy): domain Eukaryota; kingdom Metazoa; phylum Chordata; class Amphibia; order Anura; family Bufonidae; genus Bufo; species Bufo gargarizans. The sequence goes on from NC_058081.1 coordinate 172,170,442, forward strand.
TGCTGTACAGTCTCAAATGCTTTGGAGAAGTCCAGATATACGACATCCATTGATTCGCCTCTGTCAAGTCTAGAACTTACCTCCTCATAGAAACTGATTAAATTAGTTTGACATGACTGATCCCTCATAAAGCCATGCTGATATGGTGTTATTTGCTTATTTTTATTGAGGTACTCCAAGATAGCATCTCTTAGAAAACCTTCAAAACAGTTTAACCACAACAGATGTTAAACTTACTGGCCTATAGTTTCCGGGCTCTGTTTTTGCACCTTTTTTGAATATTGGCACGACATTTGCAATGCGCCAATCCTTTCTTTCTTTACAGTCCTATTTATCCACATAGTTTTTTTATTGTTCCTAAACCTTTTATTTCCATAAGGTATGTTCCTCTCACAATTCGATTTTAGGATGCTGTTAAAAATATCCCATTTTGTGGCTGTATTGTTATTTTTGAAGACTTTGTCCCAGTTAGTTAGGCCTATGACCTCTCTTAGTTGGCTAAATTTAGCTTTTTTGAAGTTTGGTATTTTGGTTCCTCCCTGAAGAAACACTCTTTTGAAGGACAATTGGAAGGTTATTACTTTATGGTCACTATTTCCCAGGTGTCGCCCGACCTGCACATCTGTTGTTCTGTCAGGTCTATTGGTTAATACTAAGTCCAGTATGGCCGTCCCTGAACCAGTTGGGAAAGGTAATTGTCTTTGGTTATTGCCAATAATTATTTCCTTTATGAGATATACAAGTTTTAGTTTCCCAGTCTATATCTGGGTAGTTAAAGTCCTCCATAATAACCACCTTATTATGATTTGCCATCTCGTTTATCTCGTTTAGTAGTAGATTTTCTGTGGACTCTGGTATATTAGGGGATTTATAATAAACTTCTATTAGTAATTTATTATTGCTTTTGTTTCCATGTATTTCTACCCACAGTGACTCCACATGTTCATGTCCCTCACTTATATCTTTACGGAGTGTGGGATTTAGACCGGACTTTACATAAAGGCAGACCCCTCCCTGGTTTTGATGATACTTTCTAAACAGACTGTAACCCTGTACATTAACTGCCCAGTCATAGCTATCATCCAGCCATGTCTCAGTTATTCCCACTATGTCATAGTCCTCCTCACACATCACTAATTCCAGTTCCCCAGTTTTATTTGTCAGGCTTCTGGCATTAGTATACATGCCTTTAAGAGGTTTATGTATATTTTGTACCCTACAATTTTCCTTTTGAGCTGTTCTAGTCCCTCCTTCCATTTCTCTCCCAGTCCCATTACCTTGTGCCCAGTCTCTATATGCACTATCTTCCTATCCTATAACCTAATTACCCTCCCCCAGTCCCTAGTTTAAACACTCCTCCAACCTTCTAGCCATCTTCTCCCCCAACACAGCTGCCCCTTCCCCATTGAGGTGCAGCCCATCCCTGTGATATAGCCTGTAGCCAACAGAGAAGTCGGCCCAGTTCTCCAGGAATCCAAATCCCTCCTTCCTACACCAGTTTTTGAGCCACTTGTTAACCTCCCTAATCTCCCGCTGCCTTTCTTGTGTGGCTCGTGATACCGGTAGTATTTCGGAAAACACTACCTTTGAGGTCCTTTCCCTAAGCTTTTGACCTAAATCCCTAAAATCATTTTTAAGGACGCTCCACCTACCTCTAACTTTGTCATTGGTTCCGATATGGACCATGACCGCTGGATCTTCTCCAGCCCCATACAGTAATCTGTCAACCCAATCCGCGATGTGTCGAACTCGAGCACCAGGAAGACAACACACCGTTCGATGATCCCGGTCTTTGTGACAAATTGCCCTATCTGTACCCCTAATAATTGAGTCTCCCACTGCCAGCACCTGTCTGGCCTGCCCTGCTCTCCTGGTCCCCTGCTTACTGGAGCTGACAATCCCATGACTAGCAGAGGAAGTGTCTGGCTGCAGCAGTGCTCTCCCTGAACTGACATCCCCCTCACCTGCCAACCGTGCAAACTTATTGGGGTGTCAGATCAGGGCTAGCCTCCCTGGAACTCGTCCCTCTACCCTGTTTTCTAACTGTTACCCAGCTAGCTACCTCACTTTCCTGAGCCTCCTCGCTACCACCCTCCCTCACGTCTACCCCATACAGTGCTGGCTCAGTAAGCAGCAAACTCTTTTCCAAATTGTCAATGCTTCCCAGTGTTGAAATCCGTTTAGATACTCGATGTGTGATTCCAAATGGGCAATTTGCTCACATTTTAAACAAAGATATATACCCTCAAACGACTGTTCAAGGACTGCATACATTAGACAAGATGTGCACTGGACTGCGCTGTCAATATGTATATATTGCTGACCATCAGATTTACAGTGCTTTATTTTTTTTACATAACTCGGACAACCCTTTTACATTTTTTGGGGCATTTTATATCTCAAATGCACTTATGTGAATTAATTAATAGTAATTTGGACTTTAAATTTGGTTAAAAACCCATAATATAAAAAAAATTATACATTTGAAGACAATTTTGCATTTTGTGGCAAATCATGACATCTTAGAGTTTTTTCGATATTTTATTTGCTTTCAGCTCGCCAAAATACATGGAAATTAGATGACAATAATCAAACAGCTTTTTTTTTTTTTTTAAATAACATTTTATTTATTTTATGGTAAAAGCATTTCTGAAGCAAAGCATGGTTTTACACTGAATTATAGTACAGAAGTCGAGGTAACAGCATACTGACTAACCATTCCATCATGTACAAAAGCAGAGTATCATTAACACCTTCTGCTCCAAATGATATCACTCATTTCTTAAAGCACATTACTCAATTCCCCAAACTCCCCCCCCCCCCCCTTTTCTGGATGTGTACCCAACCCGACTAACAACATTCATTTCCTAAATGCTAGTGAAAATTCCCCGCTAGGATGACTGGACTACTTTCAAATTACCCAAGCTCCCTTTCAAGTCAGTGAGTAGGTACCCTTCCTTGAATTGAAAGCTTTTCATTATCTTTTGAATTTCAGTTTCGGAGAGCTGTTTACTAATGTACACCTTCCATTTTCCGAAGAATTGTGATGTTCTAGATTATTATCATTTATGAAGTTTGCTAGAACAGTGTCTCTAGTCCTTTGTGAAATGACCTTCCCAGATGTAATCCTTCTATCCTCCCTACTATCTATACCAGCATTCATGTCCCCTCCAACAATGTACTGTGTCAAGGGATCTTGTCCCATTAGAGCACTCAACTCTCTGAAAAAGCATCCGTTTTCCCCATTAGGGCCGTATACATTAATCAAACATATTTCTCCCAAAGGAGATTGCATTTTCAGTTTCTGAAACCTTCCGTTTACATCCGTCTCATGATGCAGTATTTTATAATCTAAGTGCTTACTTATCAGGATTAGTGTACCTGCCTTCCAGGCTATAGAGGGTGATCCGACCACTTTCCCAACCCATACGAAAAAAATCTCCCTCAGCTAAGTGGGTTTCTTGTAACATAGCTATGTCCGGTTTGAGCCGATGCAGACATTTAAGTACCATGTTACGCTTGGCTGGGGAACGCAAACCTCTGACGTTCCAAGACACTATTCGCGTCATATTATGTTCGCATGAAAAAAATATGTGCAGGGCCCTGCGATACACATCCAGAAAATAACCCTCCCATAATTCCCCGAAAACCCCTCAACAACATAAAAATACTGCCTAAAGGCAACTAAGTAACACTTCCCTATCTGGGAATACATTATACAGTCACTAATCCTCCCTCCAAAATGAATAGCAAATTGACTTCACTTTTTTCCTACATATGCGCAATATTACACACGGAGTGTTTTCTATAATATTACCTCTAAACTCGGTCCCTGACTACTGGTAAATTAAATGGCTATCTAGAAACCAAACTTTAGCACTTTCTGCTACCTTGAATTATCTAGAGAGCACCTCCTAGACTCATATTATCTAGACATGGCTATCTATACATTCCTGCAGCAAAACAATACGACTCTTTGTGCTAGAGTCAAGAAAAAACAATACAGGTATACTTAAGTCCCTTGGATCTTCATCCAGAGCCCTTGACGGCTCCTGCACCGTGATGAGTGTCCAGATCTCTCCACTGTCGACCCACATATCTCTTCGGGCTTGCGCGGCAATCAGAATCTTCCTCCCTCTCCCGATTTCGCTTTCCTGAGCCCCGATCTGAAGAATCCATCTTGATCTGTAGGACTTCCGCAGCCTCCTCCGGATTCGACAAGGTCTGCGATGATCCATCTCCCTTGAAAACTTTCAGCAGAGCTGGGTACAATAATGCGAATCTGGTATGCCTCTGGTAAAGCTCAGAGCAGATGGCTGAGAAGGCTCTCCGCCTCTTGGTGACTTCTGCTGAGTAGTCCCCGAAGATGATGATTCTCGAGTTCCTCAACTTGACTAGTTCAGTGGATCTTTTGAAATTGCGAAGTATGTTCGTCTTGTCTTGAAAGTCAAGATATTTTACTATCACTTGTCTCGGCTTGCGATCAAAGCTAGCATCGTTGTTATCTCTAACACGCAACATATTTTTCAAATCGGGACCCAGCCTATGCGCGCGCTCAACTTTACAAGGCCCATTTAAGCCTAGTCGCTTAGGCAGTTCTTGTTCGCATATGATGAGTAAGTCCTTTGCAGGGATCTCTTCTGACAGGCCAACGATCCGCAAATTATTCCTGCGGGATCGATTTTCAAGGTCCTCCACTTGGTCCCACAGTTTCCTGTTTTCTTGCATAAGACCTCGGATTTGCGTGATACATTCCTCAGAGTACAATTCCAGGGTATGCACCCTATTTTCTACCTCTGTCACGCGTGTGTCTTGCTTTTGCAGCGCCTCGTGTAGTTTCTGCATTGAGGTTTTCACTGACGCTTCCAGTGTGGCCTGTAAATCAGTAGCCAAATGCGCTGCCACCTCTATCGCCAGTAATTTATAATCAATTCCTCCTGCTGCAGTTACTTCTTGAGGTATCATAGCGGAGGATGAGCTCTCGTCCCTCTCAGCGCGAGGTGAGGGTGCGTCAGGCGCCATGTCTTCCTCCCTGGCTGTATCGGCGGGAACATCAGCCGTTGTCTTAGACTTGATTTTCTTGCCCATGGTGACAATGAAACGGTCCATCCAACACCTCCGGACCTGAGCAATCTCTCAGAACAGTAAACTGCTCCTGGAATGATAATGCCTGGGCAATATGCCTCGGTTTTTAGTCAGGGATTCCGGAGCTGACTCTCTCTGCTGCTCACATGCAGGCGCCGGAACCGGAAGTCCATCAAACAGCTTTTTAGTCGCAGACCTGTGTAATGGAACACATACTAAATAGGGATTACACAAGAAAAGAGAAAAATACAATGTAATGCAGTGATAGGAAGCTAACTTACTGTAGTCCCCTCCTAAAGTCCCTGAATTTCAAGTCACGTAATCTAAAGTCACACACTTAATACAAACACACACTGGAAATCAAACACACGAACGCTAACAAACTTGCGTTATTTGTCTGCTTGTATAAATGTAGCTCTCAAAACAGCCTGCTTTATTTTTTCTCCGGATTCAAAGGACTAAGCTGCCCTCAAGGCTGGTTATTTAACTTCTCCTACAGCCTCATCCTAATTACTCATCTGGTCAACACCCTCGAGAAGGAAGAGAAAAAAAAATGTAAACACGGTATACTCTCATCTGCTATGCAATAAACCTGGCAGCAAAAGCAAGTCACAGTGTACAATAAAGTCAGGCACAGCCACTCACAAACACACACTTGAACTTAAACACACGAACGCTCACAAACTCGTGTTATTTGTCTGCATGTATGTATGTGTGCATGTTCCGTGATCAATCATAAACGCAACCATCGATTTCAACGAAATTTGGTATACACATCCCTTGCTACCTGGAAAGAAATCTTGTGGGGGGGTCACAGCTCTCAGGACGTACCGTTCCTGAGATATTCCCAAAAATTGACCTGCATTAGCCAATAGAAACCTGCAAGTCTTTCTCTTCATATCCCAACTGCCATACACACGGTGACATGTCCCTTTTCAGCCAATAGAAGCTCCCAGGCCCTTAGTCTCCACATACACACAGTTTTACTACAGGTTTCCATAACAACCCAGCCATTTTTCTTTACTGCTGTAGGTCAGCTTTAGGCTAGGTCTACAGGATGACAATAAGTTGCACGACACATAGGGCAGAACTACTCTGCTACATGCATCTATCTTGAATGTTTTTTTTTGCGACTGTCGTGTTGCTGTCGCAGCATGTCGCAGTGCTACACCATAGCCTATCATTATAAAAATTGTTGCGCGACATTGGTACAACAAAATGTCACGCGACACATGTCGTCATGTAGCCCTAGCCTTAAAGAGGCAGGGCAGGGCGCTGTGGAGGTCTCTGTCAATGGGGTGGAGCCACTATTAAAGGGACAGGCCACTGTGAAGGTCACTGTTAAAGGGACAGGCACTGTGGAGGTCACTGTTAAGGGTGCAGGCCGCTGTGGGGTCACTGTTAAAGGGGAGGGCAATGTGGAGGTCACTGTTAAAGGGGCAGGGGCCACTATTGAAGGGGCAACTGCTGTTGAGGTCACTGTTAAAAGGGCGGGCACTGTGGAGGTTACTGTTAAAGGTGCGGCCACTGTGAAGGGGGCAGGTCGCTGTGGAGGTCACTGTTAAAGGGGAGGGCACTGTGGAGGTCACTCTTAAAGGGGCAGGCACTGTGGAGATTACTGTTAAAGGGGCGTTTGCTGTGGAGGTCACTGTTAATAGGGTGAGCACTATGGAGGTCACTGTTAAAATGGTGGGCACTGTGGAGGTCACAGTTAGGGATCGGGCACTGTGGAGGTCACTGTTAAAGGGGTGGGCACTGTCGAGGTCACTGTTAAAGGGGCAGGCACTGTCGAGGTCACTGTTAAAGGGGCGGGCACTGTCGAGGTCACTGTTAAAGGGACGGGCACTGTCGAGGTCACTGTTAAAGGGACGGGCACTGTCGAGGTCACTGTTAAAGGAACGGGCACTGTCGAGGTCACTGTTAAAGGGGCGGCACTGTCGAGGTCACTGTTAAGGGGGCAGGCACTGTCGAGGTCACTGTTAAGGGGGCAGGCACTGTGGAGGTCACTGTTAAGGGGGCAGGCACTGTGGAGGTCACTGTTAAGGGGGCGGCCACTGTTGTTATTTTTTGACGATACATAGAAACATTAAATGAAATAGATAAAATCTACACGTGCAAAGCCAGGTCCTTCTGCTAGTCATAAAATATAATAACAGTTGAATGGCATAGTGTGCAATTCTAAGAACAGATGCTATAAAATTTGTATTTCATGGGGAATATAAGTATTTACTAATGCAGGCAAATAAGATGTAGTGACAGCAAATCTTTAACATATTTTCTTAAGGCTCCTTTACCATGGCTGGTCTACCATCAGAGGAGGTAAGAGTGGCATTTACATCCTCTGTAAGGGGACCTGTGACCACTGCTGCTATCATTTGTCCCTATAGGGAATCTTTGTTTCTGGGCAGCAGATCCCTGTTTACACACCACGATCTGCTACCCAGAAGCACTGATTTAGATGGACACATCAGCAGTGGTTTCAACTAATGAGTAAGCATTTTTACGCAGGGCAGTTATCAGGAGCAAGTATTACTAGGAATGCTCTATCTAGAAAATTGCCTTAAAACACTCAACATCTAAGGCTACTTTCACACTCGTGTTTTGTGTGGATCCGTCATAGAAGGATCCGTTCAGATAATACAACCGTCTGCATCCGTTCAGAACGGATCTGTTTGTATTATCTAACATAGCCAAGACGGATCCGTCTTGAACAGCATTGAAAGTAAATGGAGGATGGATCAGTTTTCTATTGTGCCAGATTGTGTCAGTGAAAACGGACGCGGATAGCCATTAATATAACTGCCTATTCTTGTCTGCAAAATGGACAAGAATAGGACTGTAATGACCGGCGTCACGCAAAGGGTGGGAAAAGGGAAGGCCCTGCCCAAGGGAGAGGGAAAGGTGGTGACCCCTGACTCACCTTGCGGCTGGCACCTGACTGCCCTGACGTCCCTAGACAGGTTCCTCACCCGTACGCTGATCACGTGCCTAAACCCTGGCTTTCCCTAAGATGAGCCCTATGTAGTGAACGGGGCGGTGGGATCACTAGTTTGCACCACTGACACTAAGAGGAAAACACCAAGGAGAGGACAGACAATACAGACAAACATATAATCCCAGGTGGGCGACAACAGCAGACCACAAAGGCCCAACAGGGATCCGGAGGGTAACGTTCTGGAACAACAACCAGGGAACGCAGCAACACAGCTCCAGTGGGTCAGTATAGAAGTCCAGGCAGGAAGCTCTATATCTGGCAACCAGATAAGTGGGAGAGGGGAATATAAGGAGGTTGGGAGTGCTGGACAAGGAACAGCTGAGGAGAAGGAACTACGAATCCCTGAGTGAGCCAAAAAGGGTTGCAAAGCAAACCCAGAAAGCTACCATAAAGAAACAGCCCTATCTTTCTACATAGAGCGCGCATAACGGGTATAACGGAGTCAGGCGTGGTTCTTGACACCCTCGTGACAGTACCCCCTTCTCTACGAGGGGCCTCCGGACACTCAGGACCAGGTCTCTCATGATGAGAGGCATGAAAAGCCCAAACTAGCCTGTCGGCGTTTACCTCAGACGCAAGAACCCACATTCTTTCCTCGGGACCGTAACCTCTCCAATGCACCAGATATTGAAGAGAGAGAGAGAGTTAACAATTTTGGATATCTGAAACTCTAGATTACCATCCACAACAACAGGAGGGGGTGGCAGCGGTGACAGTTCTAGAGGTGGAACATATTTCTTGAGTAACGACTTATGAAAGACGTTATGGATTTTAAAAGTGAGGTAGCTCCAGGCGAAAAGCCACGGGGTTAATGATGGCTACAATTTTGTAAGGGCCAATGAACCTAGGACCCAGTTTCCAAGAGGGAACCTTTAATTTAATATTCCTAGTAGATAACTACACAGTCATTCACTCCTAGGTCCGGAACTGGCGACTGTCTCTTATCAGCCATGCATTTGTATTTACCTCCCATATTTTTCAAGTTAGCTTGCACCTTCGGCCATACCGATGAAAGAGAAGACGAAAACCGTTCTTCTTCGGGAACCCCAGAAGACCCCCCCCCTCTTTGAAAGTACAGAATTGGGGATGAAAACCATATGCACCAAGAAATGGTGACTTGCCAGTGGATTCCTGACAACGATTATTTATGGCAAACTCAGCTAACGGTAAATATGATGACCACAACTCTTGGTTTTCAGACACAAAACATCTTAGATATGTCTCTAGGTTTTGGTTGGTACGCTCAGTCTGTCCATTCGACTGAGGATGGAAAGCTGAGGAAAATGACAAGTGTACCCCCAAACGGGAACAAAAAGCTTTCCAAAATTTAGAAATAAACTGGGTACCCTGATCCGAAACAACATCGGAAGGGACCCCGTGAAGCTTCACGATTTCACTGATGAATACCTGAGCAAGAATCTTAGCATTAGGTAGTGCGGGTAACGCAATGAAGTGTACCATTTTGCTAAACCTGTCCACTACTACCAAAATAACTGTTTTACCCGCAGACAAAGGTAAGTCAGTGATAAAATCCATTGACAGATGTGTCCATGGCCTATTGGGAATGACAAATGGCAATAAAGACCCTGCAGGACGTGTATGAGAGACTTTCGCACGTGCACAAGTAGAACAAGAAGACACAAAATCTATTACATCCTGACGCAACCTTGGCCACCAAAAACGACGAGACAATAGCTCCAAGGTTGCTTTACTACCTGGGTGCCCAGCAAGTGCCGAATTATGATGTTCCTTTAATAATTTGAAACGCAGGTTCAACGGTACAAACAATTTCTCTGAGGGGCAAGAGACCGAGGCGTCCCCCTGGGCCTCTAACACCTTCCCCTCCAGAGCAGAATGTACCGCAGAGACAACCACTCCTCTTTGTAGAATGGGTACCGGATCACTCACATTACTCCCTCCAGGGAAACAATGAGATAATGCATCAGCCTTGGTATTTTTTGCCCCAGGACGATAGGTGATGACAAAGTTAAACCTGGTAAAAAATAGCGACCACCTAGCTTGTCTAGGGGTGAGACGCTTAGCTGATTCGAGGTACAGAAGGTTTTTGTGGTCCGTAATCACAGTGACGGGGTGGATTGCCCCCTCTAAAAAGTGACGCCATTCTTCAAACGCTAGTTTAATAGCTAATAGTTCCCTATTGCCAATATCATAGTTCTTTTCTGCTGCAGATAGTTTTTTAGAAAAGAAAGCACAAGGACGCCATTTGCCAGGAGACAGACCCTGAGACAGCACAGCCCCCACTCCCACCTCTGACGCATCGACTTCAACAATAAAAGGCTGGGAGACATCAGGTTGGACTAGTACAGGTGCTGAGGTAAACCTCTCTTTTAGAGAGGAAAAAGCAATTTTAGCGGTGTCAGACCATTTAGAAAAATCAGTCCCCTTCCTAGTCATGTCAGTAAGGGGTTTTACAATAACTGAATAATTTTTAATGAATTTTCTACAGAAATTTGCGAAGCCCAAGAACCGTTGCAGTGCTTTGAGGTTCTCAGGAAGATCCCAATCTAAAATTGCCTGGACCTTCCTAGGATCCATACGGAAACCTGAAGCAGATAATAAATAACCTAGGAATTGTATCTCCTGAACGGCGAAGACACACTTTTCAATTTTAGCATATAATTTATTCGTCCGTAGGACCTGCAGTACTTGTCTGACATGCACCTCATGTGTTTTCAGATCAGACGAATAAATTAAAATATCATCTAGGTATATTACCACAAACCTGCCGATAAGATGACTAAAAATGTCATTAACGAAATGTTGGAAGACAGCAGGAGCATTGGTCAGACCGAAAGGCATGACTAGATTTTCATAATGCCCCTCAGGGGTGTTAAAAGCTGTCTTCCACTCATCCCCCTCCTTGATACGAATCAGATTGTAGGCCCCCCTAAGATCAAGTTTGGAGAACCACCTAGCACCCGCAATCTGATTAAACAGGTCAGGAATGAGAGGAAGAGGGTATGGGTCTCGGATGGTTATCCGGTGAAAATCTAGGCAAGGACGCAGGCCCCATCTTTCTTTTTAACGAAGAAAAACCCTGCAGCCACGGGTGAAGAAGAGGGTCTGATGTGTCCCTTAGCCAAGCTCTCAGAGATATAATCTTTCATGGCTTGTCTCTCCGGACCCAAAAGATTATATAACCTGGTCTTGGGTAATTTTGCGCCGGGAATAAGGTTAACCGGGCAATCATAAGGACGGTGAGGTGGTAACTTCTGACAACCCTTTTCAGAAAAAACGTCCTCAAAGTCCGAAACAAATGTAGGTAGGGTAGCTATGGAGGCGACTAAGCAATTGCTATTTAAGCAATTTTCTCTGCAATGCTCACTCCACTCCAATATCTCCCTGGCCTGCCAATCCACCACTGGATTGTGCGCTACCAACCAGGGAAGGCCCAGCACCACCGGAGTGGGAAGCCCCTCCAGAACATAACATGAAAGCATCTCGTTATGGTGGTCCCCTACCCGAAGGTGTAAGTTATGGACAATGTGAGTGAGGTTTCTCTGAGACAGAGGAGCAGAATCAATAGCGAAAATGGGAATAGGTCTCTGTAGCGTACAGAGAGACAAACCCATAGTGTGGGCAAAATGGGCATCTATCAAATTTACTCCTGCTCCAATGTCTAGAAAAAAAGAAATAGTCTCCGTCTTAACGCCAAAAACAACAACCGCTGGCAACACAAATTGCGATGTTCGTATGGAGGAAACATATACCCCCCGGCTGACATCCTCCACACAGCCTGGGGTTAGTAGTTTTCCGACGTCTTTTGTTTTTGAGGAAAGAAGGACAGACATTAATGAAATGACCCCTCTCCCCACAGAAAAAACAAACCCCACGCCTACGGCGAACCTCAGGAGGACGGACCTGACGAGTAGTTCCTCCTAGCTGCATAGGCTTTTCTAGGTCCCTACAGACTAACTGCTGCTTGGGAGGGGTTACCAATTGCTCCGAGTTTTTCAATCTGTCCCTAAGACGTCTATCTATTCGGATAGAAAGGGACATAACCGCATCAAGGGAAAAGGGGGTCTCATACAGCGCAAGCGCATCCTTAACCCTTTTGGATAACCCAGAGCAGAACTGACTCCTGAGAGCCGGGTCGTTCCACTGGGTATCCGTAGCCCACCTACGGAACTCAGAGCAATACTCCTCTACTGGCCGCTCTCCCTGTAGGAGTCTCCGTAATTTTGATTCAGCCAGTGCGACCCGGTCAGGGTCGTCATATATGAGACCCAAGGCCCCAAAAAATTCATCCACTGACCGGAGAGCCTGGGAATCAGTGGGTAAAGAGAACGCCCAGGATTGCGGGTCCCCCTGCAGCAGGGAAATAACAACCCCCACCCGCTGTTCTTCATTACCAGAGGAGTAAGGGTGCAGCTTAAAATATAATTTACAGGCCTCACAGAATGTCACAAACTTGTCCCTCCCCCCCAGAAAATCTGTCAGGAAGAGCAACCTTGGGTTCCGCAACAACCTGGTTACCTGTAGCAACCGCTGGGCTTGCGGTCTGTTGCAATTGCTGCTGTTGCTGGAGGACCGACACCTTCAATCCTGCCACCTCCAAAGACAGGCCATAAAATTGCTTTGACAAAGCAGCAATTGGATCCATACTGGATTCTAAGTAGGTAAAAAAAAGTATTTTTTTTTATTTATTTTTTATTTTATTTTTTTACCTACACAAAATAAGGGCCAGATATAATGTAATGACCGGCGTCACGTAAAAGGAGGGAAAAGGGAAGGCCCTGCCCAAGGGAGAGCGAAAGGTGGTGACCCCTGACTCACCTTGCGGCTGGCACCTGACTGCCCTGACGTCCCTAGACGGGTTCCTCACTCGTACGCCGATCACGTGCCTAAACCCTGGCTTTCCCTAAGATGAGCCCTATGTAGTGAACGGGGCAGTGGGATCACTAGTTCGCACCACTGAAACTAAGAGGAAAACACCAAGGAGAGGACAGACAATACAGACAAACATATAATCCCAGGTGGGCGACAACAGCAGACCACAAAGACCCAACAGGGATCCGGAGGGTAACGTTCTGGAACAACAACCAGGGAACGCAGCAACACAGCTCCAGTGGGTCAGTATAGAAGTCCAGGCAGGAAGCTCTATATCTGGCAACCAGAGAAGTGGGAGAGGAGAATATAAAGAGGTTGGGAGTGCTGGACAAGGAAGGAGCTACGGATCCCTGAGTGAGCCAAAAAGGGTTGCAAAGCAAACCCAGAAAGCTACCATAAAGAAACAGCCCTATCTTTCTACATAGAGCGCGCAGCCACCCGCTGCGACTTCCTGACCCCGGGTATAACGGAGTCAGGCGTGGTTCTTGACACCCTCGTGACAAGGACAGGTTATAATTTTTTTGCGGACCTTTCTCCAGAAACAGCTCCACACCTGTCCATGGGTTGTGTTTGGTATTGCAGCTCAGCTTCATTGAATTGAATGAATCTTAGATGCAATACCACAAACAACCTGTGCACAGGGGTGGTGCTATTTTTGGGGAAAAAAAGCAACCATTTTTTTTATCCTGGAGATCCCTTTTAAATCAGCAGCATTTTCAGATGATACATAAACTTTTTCTTAATCCCAAATTATATAACAGGTAAATGATGTCAAGAAATAGTAAGTACACTTAAAAAAACTTCAATAAATGAGTACAAGGTTGACAAAAAAAAAAAACTCAAACCAAATTTATCTGGTGATTAATAATTTCACAATTTTTTTATTACTTTCCTCTATATTTACTAGTAACGCATTGTGGGCAAGTTGCCTTCAGCAACATCTCAAACCATATATCAGAGCTTTTTATTCTAGTGCAATCTGGAAGCTGTCTGCTCTCAAGGACATAATCTGTACAACTTTACAAAATAAATTAGAAAGAAAAGAGCCTGTGTGAATATGACGGCATTGCACAGAAGATAATGTAATCAGTCTAGTTCCATAAGTGGGATATAACTGTACATGCTATTATAAATCAAGATAATTGCAGGATGGCAACGACGGGGGGGGGGGGCAAATAAGTGAGTGTATGTTTGTACACAGTGGCAGACACAGAGAAGTAAGGGCCCCATAGAAAGGATCAAACCAGCCCCCCACACAGGACAGAAGGGTTTCTGCCTAAACCCTTTTCAATGACCCTTGGGCCAGTTTTTCCACTGCCTTATTTGCTAAATGTTCCTTTAGAGGGTGAAGTCCTGACCAAGTTTTCACCTCCAGTAGAAGAGGAGATGATCCTAACTAAGACTGGCCCCCCTCTTGCATGGTCTGCCACTATGGTAGTTACGCCCCTGTTTGTACATATAGATGGTCATTAGCTTGACTGAAATGTTAATCTAGCGTTACTTTATAAGCAATAGCATATTCAAAAAGGCATCTCCTCACAACTCAGTATGTAATGATATGTCAGTTTGTTTTGTAAGGTTTAGACATAAAGCTGGTTGTCCAAGCTTTTTATATTGACCTATCCTCAGGATAGGTCATCAATATCTGATCGGTGGTGATCTGATTCCCGGCACCCCCTCTGATCAGCTCTTTCAAGAAACCAATGTGTTCCAGTGAGTGCCATGGCCTCCTCCTAGGCCAGTAATGTCATGTTCATCGGTCACATGGCCCATGTGCAGTTAAGTCCCATTCAAGTGCTATACAGCACTCGCTGGAGCACTGCAACCTCATTAAACAGCTGATCGCAGTGGTGGCGGGAGTTGGACCCCCACCAATCAGATATTGATTACCTATCTTAAATGGGTTTTGCACTTTGTTTAAACTGATGATCTATCCTCTGAATAGATCATCAACTTCTGATCGGCGGGGGTACGACACCCGGGACCCCCGCCGATCAGCTGTTTGAGAAGGCAGCGGTGCTCTAGCAGCACAGCGGCCTTCTCACTGTTTACCGCAGGCCCAGTGACGTCATGACTAGTATCACTGGCCTGGGCGGAGCTAAGCTCTGTTCACTTAAATGGAGCTTAGCCCCGCCCAGGCCAGTGATACTAGTCGTGACGTCACTGGGCCTGCAGTAAACAGTGAGAAGGCCGCGGCGCTGCTGGAGCGCCGCTGCTGGAGCGCCGCTGCCTTCTCAAACAGCTGATCGGCAGGGGTCCCGGATGTCAGACCCCCGGCGATCAGAAGCTGATGATCTATCCAGAGGATAGATCATCAGTTTAAACAAAGTGCAGAACCCCTTTAAGGACAGGCCACTAATATGAAAATCCCAGACAACTCCTTTAAAGGGGTATTCCTGTTAGATTAAGTTATCCCCTATCCATAAGATATGAGATAACTATTAGATTGGTGGGGGTCCTACAGCTGGGACCCCACCGATCTCGAGAACGGGGGCCCCATACCCCCTGCAGCCCCTAAAATGTACATCACCGCTCCATTAATTTCCATGGGAGTTCCAGAGATACCTGAGTACAGTGCTCTGTTATCTCCAGAATTCACATAGAAATCAATGGAGCGGCAGCACACATGCCCAACTAGCATCTCCAGTAATTTTAGGGAGGCTGCAGGGGGTGCATGGCTACCATTCTCGTGATCGGTGAGGGTCCCACCTGTAGGACACCCACCAATCTAATAGTTATCCCCTATCCACAGGATAGGAGATAACTTAATCTAACAGAATACCCCTTTAAAAAAAAAAAAGTCGTATTGTGATCTACAATAATCTGCATGTGTTCAAAGTTTTTAATCATTTTATTCTTAAAATGCCATGCTTTTCTTTCTATAGATGACAGTAAAATCATGGGGTTTCCACAATTGAATTTCAATAAAACCCCTTTAATTCCTATTTGTTACCCACCTAACACAAGAGAGGAGCAAAACCGATGCAAAAACTTACAGTGGCCTTAACTATAGGTCAGGGGTGGCCAACCTGGTTGCAAAACGACAACTCCCAGCATGCCCAGACTGCCTATAGCTATCAGCCTACAACAGGGCATGGAGGGAGCGGTAGTTTTACAACAGCTGGAGAGCCGCAGGTTGGCCATCTCTGCTATAGGTGATCATTCAACATTACAGAAAAGCACAACAAAACAAGAATGATAGGCTTGATTTTCTCAGCTTAGCTTAAAAGCAAAATCATGTCAAACTTAAGATATATTGCTCCGTTCCAAATTTCTGCAGGGAGCCAGAATAAAATGCTATAAATCAATCTAAAGCAATGAGCTGCTCTGGGTAACACTGTAACTTATGTATCATTTGAACTGTAATTCTTTCTCAGAAACATAAAAGAACAAGCTACACTTGTGCAGATCAAAGTGTCCTAGATGCTCCACTAAGCATTTCCTGCAATGTTTCTGTATTTATTTGTAACAAATGTAAAAGCCATTAAAGCAGAGAACAGTTCCTATAAAGAAATAATGGCCTGAATAGCAATTTTGTGAACACAAATGGAAACAATAAGAAAAACAAAGTTACTTTTAGTTAAATGAATCTATAATGTTTTTGGTATTGTGTTAGCATTTCATTCTTTTTAAGACGTTAAAGGCAATTGTGCAAGATAAGATATATATGGCTGCTCTGAAATGCAAACAGTATCAAATATAGCACAAAATAATCTTAAAGGATAACTGTCATTTTTTTTTATTTGCTAGTTTATTAGAGCTAGGCATGTACACCTGAGTTAGTCTGTCAATGATTGTCAAAAGATCTGTAATTACCTTATAATAACAGCTTTCATTAATGTCCTCTGTCCCTTTCCACTGCTCCCTTAAAAGACCGTTGCTAGGGCTCATCTGTCTCCCAACTTAATGTAGACAGAAGACAGAGGGGCAGTCCTTCACACTGCATGCCTGCATTAGGCTTCAGAGTAAGGAGGCGTGTCTCTCAGTAATCCAATCTGATTGGCTGGCAGGGAGCTGCTGGCTACCACATGTGTGTATGGGAAGTGAGGGAAAGCAGTTTTGGCCTCAGAGAACTGGCAGAAGAGCCATCTTGAGAAGATTCTCATATTGTAAATGTTTAAACAACCGTAACTAAGGGAAAAACTCAAGGAAAACAGTGGTATGTGAAGAAACTGAAGATTGCTTTATGCATAATGCTGCTGCAGCAAATTGTTGATGAAAACATGACAGTTACCCTTTAAAGGAGTTCTCCTGGAGCTTTTGGAATATGGAATATAATAAAGTAGAACTGTGAATGTAAAAGCTTAACAATACTTTGTTATTCTTTACTACCCACTGCTGTGTAGCCCTCATTGTTTATACTGCGGAGCAGCTCTATGTGGGTGGAACTGTGTTTAAGGCACTATGATTGAGAGTGCACATTTCTTCACTCTGTGTCGGTCTAAAGTAACAGTACAAAAAGCTGCACCAACAAGGCAACATAAATTACATATGGGATAAAGCCATCTACAGCCAGCCCTGTATATCCTGGGATAGTAATAGAGCCATAGATGTTACCATTACATACTAAGTAATAAACATTGTTTAAATACCGTAATGATCGGCTGCACCAGAGGAGCTTTCCATTCTGACATGTAGAACAAATTCTTTGAATCCATAGGAAATAACCAAATGGCTGCATATTAGTCTTTTATACAACAGAAGTTGCAATAGCGACTTCCACCTCTCTGACATTACTTTCTGCAGTGACGCTCTAGGCTGATGCTGCAGCTAACACTTCCTATTCTGTCTGCAATATGCATGTACACATTGGTAGTCCTTCCCAACTCTAATCAGACAATCAGAATAACTCCTTGGATTATAGTTTTGATAACCCTAACATACTAAAAGAATGCTTTTTCAAAACACATGCAGTGAGGAAAATAAGTATTTGATACACTGGCAATTTTGCAAGTTTTCCCACCTACAAAGAATGAAGAGGTCTGTAATTTTTATTGTACACTTCAACTGTGAGAGACAGAATCTAAAAAAAAAAAAAAATCCCCAAAATGTATGATTTTTAAATAATGAATTTGCATTTTATTGCATGAAATAAGTATTTGATACAATAGAAAGACAGAACTTAATATTTGGTACATAAACCTTTGTTGGCAATTACAGAGGTCAGACATTTCCTGTAGTTCTTAAACAAGTTTGCACACACTGCAGCATTGCAGTGATTTTGGACCACTCTTCCATACAGATCTTCTCCAGGGCTGTCACTGGGCTACATTGAGTTTCATCTCCTTTCAAAATTTTTCCAATGGGGGTCAGGTCTGAAGACTGGCTAGGCCACTCCAGGACCTTGAAATGCTTCTTACAGAGCCACTCCTTAGTTACCCTGGTGCTGTTTATATCAGGTCATTGTCATCTTCAATGCTCTTACTGAAGGAAGGAGGTTGTTGGCCAAAATCTTGCTATACATGGCCCCATCCATCCTCCCCGTTAATACGGTGCAGTCGTCCTGTTCCTTTGCAGAAAAGCAGCCCCAAAGTATGATGTTTACCCCCATGCTTCACTGTTGGGACGGAGTTCTTGAGGTTGTCTTCTTCCTCCAAACACGGCGGGTGGAGTTGATACCAAAAAGTTATATTTTGCTCTCATCTGACGACATGACCTTCTCCCATGCCTCATCTGGATCACCCAAATGGCCATTGGCAAACTTCAAACAGGCCTGGACATGTGCTGGTGTGAGCGGGGGAAACTTGCGTGGTCTGCAGGATTTTAATCCATGACGGCGTAGTGTGTTACTAATGGTAATCTTTGAGACTGTGGTCTCAGCTCTCTTCAAGTCATTGACCAGGTCTTCCTGTGTAGTTCTGGGCTGATTCCTGAACTTTCTTATAATCATCCTTACCCTATGAGGTGAGATCTTGCGTGGATCCCCAGACCGAGGAAGATTGACAGTCATCTTGTGTTTTTTCCATTTTCTAATAATTGCGCCTTCTCACCAAGCTGCTTGCCTATTGTCCAGTAGCCCATACCAGCCTTGTGCAGGTCTACAATTTTGTCCCTGGTGTCATTAGACAGCTCTTTGGTCTTGACCATGGTGGATAGGTTGGAGTGGGATTGATTGAGTGTGTGGACAAGTGTCTTTTATACAGGTAACGAGTTCAAACAGGTTCAATTAATACAGGTAATGAGGGCAGAGTAGGAGGGCTTCTTAAAGAAAAACTAACATGTCTTTAAGAGCCAGTATTCTTGCTGGTTGGTAGATGATCAAATACGTATTTCATGCAATAAAATGCTAATTGATTATTTTAAAATCATACAATGTGATTTTCTAGATTTTTTTTTGATTCTGTCTCTCACAGTTGAAATGTGTCAAATTTTCCCCACTGTAGGCCTAAATTTACTAAATTTGGTGCACCTATATTTTGGTGTTAATTGTGCAATTTTGCACCACAACTCTGGTGTAAAATTATTTCTCAAAGTAAGCCACTCAATGTACCACATTCATCATCCAGCCTGAGCCACTGTGATAAATGTGGTACAGGTCTACACAGCATCTACACGATTAGTAAATCTGCCCCACAGTGAAGTGAATTTGGAGCACAAAAGGAAGTGAATAGAATGTAACAGCTCTGCATTTATAACACGTGTATGACATTTTGTAGCTGTCTGACACTTATTAAAGGCCCGTCATTGTAGAAGGGTACTGTAATCCTATTGCACTGACTGGGGATCCAAATTACCATTATACAGCTCTGCAATTCCAGCAAACCGTTCTTATTATTGGGGTGCAAGTGCTGTTTGATACAACCATTAACAGGGTTTATTACAAGGAAATGTTTCTATGACTTATTTTCTCTTGTGCGGTGCAGTTATATGTTCTAAAGCATTTTTTGGCTTGTATTAGTGGGAAAAAAGGGCTTATTAGCCGTTGTGTGGTGAAGTGCGAAAATTACAGCCCTTTTTGTTGTGTTCTAAAGCCCTTTTTGGCTTGTATTAGTGGGGAAAAAGAAAAAGGGCTTATTAGCCATTGTGTGTTGAACTGAGAAAATTACAGCCCTTTTTGGTGTGTATTAGTGGCAAAAAAAAAATATTTGCTGTTCAATGGTGAAGTTCCATTGTACTACAGCCATTTAGGCTGAGTTCACACGAGCGTGACAGATTTGGTCCGGATGCGTTCAGGGTGCGTTCAGTTAAACTCGCACCATTTTGCAAGCAAGTTCAGTCAGTTTTGGCTGCAATTGCGTTTAGTTGTTCAGTTTTTTCCGCGCGGATGCAATGCGTTTTGATGCATTTTTCACGCGCGTGATAAAAAACTGAATGTTTACAAACAACATCTCCTAGCAACCATCAGTGAAAAACGCATTGCATCCGCACTTGCTTGCAGATGCAATGCTTTATTAACGCAGCCCCATTCACTTCTATGGCTGAGTTC
Source organism: Bufo gargarizans (assembly GCF_014858855.1). Taxonomy (NCBI): domain Eukaryota; kingdom Metazoa; phylum Chordata; class Amphibia; order Anura; family Bufonidae; genus Bufo; species Bufo gargarizans. Next base: position 172,190,799 of record NC_058081.1, read on the forward strand.
ACACGGGCGAGATTTCCGCGCGGGTGCAATGCAGTAGGTGAACGCATTGCACCTGCACTGAATCCTGACCCATTCATTTCAATGGGGCTGTGCACATGAGCATTTTTTTTCATGCATCACTTCTGCAATGCTTTAAAATCGCAGCATGTTCTATATTCTGCGTTTTTAACGCAGCCCTGGCTCCATAGAAGTGAATGGGGCTGCGTTAATAACGCATTGCATCTGCAAGCAAGTGCGGATGCAATGCGTTTTTCACTGATGGTTGCTAGGAGATGTTGTTTGTAAACATTCAGTTTTTTATCACGCGCTTGAAAAATGCATCAAAACGCATTGCATCCGCGCGGAAAAAACTGAACAACTAAACGCAATTGCAGCCAAAACTGACTGAACTTGCTTGCAAAATGGTGCGAGTTTAACTGAACGCACCCTGAACGCATCCGGACCAAATCTGTCACGCTCGTGTGAACTCAGCCTATGGAGCCAGGGCTGCGTTAAAAACGCAGAATATAGAACATGCTGCGATTTTAAAGCATTGCAGAAGTGATGCATGAAAAAAAATGCTCATGTGCACAGCCCCATTGAAATGAATGGGTCAGGATTCAGTGCAGGTGCAATGCGTTCACCTACTGCATTGCACCCGCGCGGAAATCTCGCCCGTGTGAACTCAGCCTTACAGGGTGTATTAAGAAGATAGATACGTACGTCCTATTAGCCGTTCTGCGGTGAATTGCGATTGTTATATTTCTTTTTTTGGGGTGTATTAATAGGAATAAGAATACAGGAAAATTGATGGGTGATTGTAGACTTTCTTCTGTATGAACCGAATTGCGTCAATTAGCCATTCATTGGTGACTTTTTTTGTAAAAAAACTGCCTTTATGGGGAAAATTGATGGGTGATTGTAGAGGTTCTTCTTTACGAACCGAATTATGTTGATTAGCCATTCAGTGGTGAAATTTGTTTGTGTACAGCCTTTTTGGGGAAAATTGGTCGGTAGCTATAACTATGGTCAGTGACAATATATGTCCTTTACAGTCCACTGGGTGAATGTGGTTCCTGTCCAGCCACACCAGCAACTTGGCCAAGTGACGCCGCTTCCGCCGCACGTTTTCACGCCATTGGCGCTGCAACAATGTCCGTCTCTACCTCATCATCCTCCACCGTGTCCTCAGCCTCCACTGCAGGGACAATTCATAGTGCTCCTCCAGCATACCACATGTGTAAGGCACGCTGTTCTACACCTCGTTTGCCTGGGTGACTGGAGTCACACAGGGGAGAAACAGCTCCATGTCCTTCATTAAGAAATCGAATCCTGGCTTTCTCCATGACAACTCAAAATCGGAACCATGGCGACAGACAACGGGAAGAACATGATGTGAGCGCTGAGGGCTGAGCCATGCGTCCTGCATGGCACACATGTTCAATCTGGTTGTCAAGTGGTTCCTGAAGTCTTCCACTCATTTGCAAGACATCCTAAAAATGGCCAGGAAACTTTGCATGCACTTCAGCCACTCGTACACCAGAAAGCACACCCTCCTTGAGCTGTAGCGGCAGAGCGGCATCCGCTAACATAGACTGATATGCGACGTTTCCACCAGTTGGAATTCCACCCTCCATATGTTGGACCGACTGTACGAACAGAGAAAGTCCATAAACGATTCATTGATGATCCAAGCAGGCAGGAGTAATCCCCTGTGTAACTTCAATGTCAGCCAGTGGCAGCTGATGCGTGACACCTGCTGTTTGCTCTGGCCCTTTGAGGAGGTCAGGTTATTTGTCAGTTGCCAGGACTACGGGATGAACAACGTCATTCCGCTGCTTTATGTCCTGGAACAGATGCTGGTAAATCTGGCTGGTCAGGGGACTGGAGACGTGGTGCCTAGAAAAGATGGTGGCAGAGTTTGATACATTTGTCTGTCAAGATCTCTGTTTAGAGTCAGTGAACGGGAACATAGTAGGTCATCGGCACGAAGGAGCAGTCATTTTCACAGCTCGAAGTATCCTCCCAGAAGCGTGACCTCTGCACGTGCATTGAAAAGCTTGTTTAAAAGAACATTTCCGAAGTGCACCCCCTTGGAAGAAAACTCTTGATCCGGCACAGGCTGCTTTGCTCCTTCAAAAACAATGGACTCTGTACAGCGTGACACCGATGTATAATTTCTCATACACCAGACTGAAAGAGTATTTCAAGCACCTGTCTGCCCACATAGCTGCCGAGAAGCAGAAGGGTGTTGCCATTGAAGTGGGCTCAGAGCTGAACCTAAAACCTATCCTGTTTTCCTGGACTCAAAGGAAAGGACAAAGATCCACTGGCTGTGTTCATACAGATTTCATCCAAGCCTCCACTCACCAAGGCAAGCACAGAGGACCAGATTGTGTGGACAGGTTGGTTTTGCGGGATGTACACAGAGGACGATCTATTGGAGGTGTTACCAGAAACATTTACTTGCCTGCCGCTCTTCCTGTATATCGGCTCAGAGGCTCTCACGGCTATCATAGGGACGTGGTTCCAAAGAAACTTTTACTTTTTTCCTGGTAAGCTGGTGATCAGTTGTCAGTACCTTACATGGCTAGCAGCGATGTGGACCGAGTATGACATGTCTGGATCAGTGTCGGCCACAGAGCTTGTTTTCTCTGGATATTTCTCATGCCATCCACGCAGAGGACTATAAAACTTTATGAAATAATATTCATAAATCAGAGGACGAGGTCACATTGGAGGTAGTGGGCAATTTATTCCAATGTCTTTACTCGCATTTGTTCAGACACTTTAGAATCCACTTATCAGCAACCCAGGTCGTCAAGATGACGGCATCTGTGGCATCAGAGTATTGTGAAGGAAAAGTGCCTCAGTAAGGACTACCTAATCCGAGTGCTGGGATTCATCACGGAGCTGGCCATCAATAACATCCAGTATTGAACACATGGACGACTCATCTCAGACCTTGTCCACAATGTTCGGGACCCCCTGGACGTCTTACATGTCTTAGACATGATCCCTGCAGTGCTTACTACATGTTATACCACTTCTTACCATTCTGTTACAGCGGCTGTGAGACCTGCACATACTAAGGCTTATTTATGAAGATTTTCGGGTGTTGCCTGTACCGACCAGTTACCTTACAGCTGTGATTGTGTATCCTGCACTTTGGGAATGAGCTGGAGTCGGCTTGTTTGCTGGACTGTGCTCCAGTTATCAGCCATAACCCCATACATTTCATGATCAATATGCATTACCATCGTGGTCACCCCGACACTGGTCGTCAATCCATACTTGTTTATGAAGCACTTTTTTTATATAGTTTATCTTTTAAATCCAGTGGTTTTGACCCTTCTGTGTTGTATATTATGTGTGTTAATGCCTTGTTTGTGAAAAAAAATCTTTTTTTTCTCCCCCGTTAAAAAAAAAAAAAAAAAAAAAAAAAAAAAAGAATTGGCTTGTGATTTGGTAGCCAGAAGCAGGAGTGGGTACAAAACACAGAAGACATGCAAATATTCCATTCACGTGTCATCTCTGTTTTCGATCCTCTCCTGTTTTTTTGGGCATTAGCAATACTGATGGATTACTGACCAAATGCTGACCGAGTGAAGGCAGATGCTCCACAGACAGGATCCGTTTTTGTGGGTTATTGTTCTGACGGATCAGAGGAAGGGCAAAATAATCAGTGATGTCAACACAAACTTACTGCTGACAGTGACGGTGTAAAAGGAGTGCGCTTCTTCTTGGCGCTAACATCGACCTGTAAGGCTGAGTTCATACTTGAGTTATTTAGTTAGTTTTGGCCCCATGACTGCCCAAATAAGTGAAGTGTGCAGTGATTCTAAGAGTGACGCCTGTCATCTGCATGTCATACTGTGTCTGAGTATTATTTCACTACCACAGCAGACTCCCTATGCATTTCGCAATTTTCGCAGATGACACTAAACTGTGTAAACTAATTTACACTGAAGAGGACAGTATACTACTACAGAGGGATCTGGATAGATTGGAGGCTTGGGCAGATAAGTGGCAGATGAGGTTTAACACTCACAAATGTAAAGTTATGCACATGGGAAGAAATAATGCAAGTCACCCGTACATACTAAATGGTAAAACACTGGGTAACACTGACATGGAAAAGGATCTAGGAATTTTAATAAACAGCAAACTAAGCAGTAAAAACCAGTGTCAGACAGCTGCTGCCAAGGCTAATAAGATAATGGGTTGCATCAGAAGGGGCATAGATGCCCGTGATAAGAACATAGTCCTACCACTTTACAAATCGCTAGTCAGACCACACATGGAGTACTGTGTACTGGGCTCCTGTCTTTTTTCAGCCTTATGTACTATGTTACTATGTTACTGCAAGGCACAGTGTTCTACACCACTATAAAGGCTCTCTGTGTATCCAGGAAATAGCCATTTTTTAACACGATTCGCCGCAAATAAATTCGGACCGAACCAAATTTTTGCCAAAAAATTGGCAAACCGGCCAAATCGAATTTTTGAAAAATGCACTCATCTCTAATTACAATGAAAGGTAACACCTCTTGGGGCTCATGCACATTAATGTATTTTCTTTCAGTGTCCGTTCCATTTTTTTTGTAGACTGTATGCAGAACCATTCATTTTAATGAGTCCGCAAAAAAAAATGGAAGTTACTGCTTGCGCATTCCGTTTCCGTATGTCCATTCTGCAAATAATAGAACATTTTCTATTATTGTTCTCATTACAGACAAGGAAAGGACTGTTCTATTAGGGGCAAGCTGTTCCATTCCGCAAAATACGGAATGCAAACGGACGTCATCTGTATTTTTTGCGGATCCGTTTTTTGCAGACCGCACAATACATACGGTCGTGTGCATGAGCCCTTATACTTATAAAACTGAAAGCAGCTAATACATGCCCCCTTAGCAGAAAAGACACTCCCCTTGAGCTGCCAGAGCAATGAATGGCGAGCTCTCTGGATCCATGTGAGGTACAGGGCTGGTTCTAGCTTTGTTAGAAAGAGATTGTCATGTACTATATGATGTCTGATGCTCATTTTTTGCATTAGTCATGGGCTAACTCTAACCCCTTTAAAAAAAACTATTTGTAGGTGTTTTTTAGATGCATCTGTTCTGCAGCTATCCCTGGAAATAACTTCAGTATGTTGGCATCTATGCCACGGTGATGTTTACCCAACCAGCACAAAATGATTAATCATTTGGCAAGTGAAGGGTAGCTATTTAGCAACAATCACAGTGCGTCATGTTGTAACGTTATATTACATTACACAAGTACCTGAATCCTTATTTGAACTTTGAAACTTTTTTCAATGGAGAAATGAAAGAGCATTTTGTATGTGTTTGTGTCCTTGTCAGCTCACGCATAAAACATTATTCTGCTTAGAAGCTTTTTCATAGAGCTCTCGTACAGGAACAGCTTGAAACACGCTCATTATTTGATTGTCTTTATGAAATTGCCCAAATAAAGCAGGTAAAGCCTTTGAACCCCCGTGGCTATGGTTACCTCCGGTGAAAGATGTGAACAGCGATAAGAGAGATGAAATGCAAATATTTGCCGCTGTTGGCAGTGGAACGCAGAACATTTGCATCATATGAATATTGCAAGTTCAGGTTTCAGGATTTCTATATCATGGTGTGGCAGATCTATTTCACACGTAGGTAAGTAAGAAGCGGGAACTGATTCCGCCTCGCGGAGCTGCGCATATTAACTCTTCAAATATAAACACGTGAAAAAAGATTTTTTTACAAGAACGCTGTACATGTTATGGCAATGCGGACACAGGCCAAAAGGCTATATTCTAGAGCTATGCACAGCTATAACTGGTCCACAGAACATGAGCTAGCCTGATGTAATATTACAAGGGATCACACCTAAATGCATTATTACCACAGTTTTACCAAAAATTAAATAAAAGCTGTGTAATTACAGCGTATTTATCTGCAGTTTACTGGAGTGTAGAAATGAAGGAGGCTCTTTCCGTGTATATTCTTAAAGGGATTGTCTTACTCCAGCAAATGACATTTATAGGTAATTTCTTTGGGGATCACCAGTTTGATGGACTGACCAATATTTCTGCTTCCCCAGGCAACCGGACTTAACCGTCGCGTAACAGGGCAGAAGGTGCATCATGGAGAATTGTGTGAGTTAAACCTCATTCACCCGTCCGTGTCAGTGCTCGAATCCGTGAGAAGTGCCAGCGTGCCAACCAATACCATCCAGACTTAACCCCCTAGTGGAGCCATAAGATAATGCTCATCTTTTGCCGGTTTTACTTCTTCCAAATCATCCTTCAAAGTCTCCATGTCCTAGAAAAGTCAGAAAGATGCAGAGAGAGGAGGAGCTGGATGTTCCTGATGATATATTCTCATCGATATTAGATTATGTGGAAAAGGAGGAAAAGCAGATGGCAGAAGAAGGGCTCTCACCTGTAGGGAAGGAGACTGCTGAGGTTTGAGAAGTGGGTAGGTATGCCAGAGCTGATTAGCATGGTGGCTCAGCGGTTAGCACTGGTGCCTTACAGCTCTGGGGCCGTAGGTTTAAATACGACCGTGAACATCTGCATGGAGTTTGTACGTTCTTCCTGTATTTGCGTCGGTTTTCTTCGGGTACTCCGGTTTCCTCCAACACTCCAAAGCCATACTGATAGGGAACTTAGATTGTGAGCCCCATTGTGAAATATAGTAGCGCTATATAAGTGAGTATAATAAATAAATAATTATTTAGAGAAAGTTAATTCAAGGCATTTACTGATGTATTGTTATTATCCATATTGCTTCCTTAGCTGGCCTGATTATTTTTTCAATCACATTATACACTGCTCATTTCCATGGTTATGAGCACCCTGCAAAAACTTCATATTCACACTACTCTTGATAACAAAAGCTTTACAAAATGTATGTTTGTGCTGCTGTTGCTGGCAGCTACCTAGTGCTGGCAGCAGTTTAGCATGATCAAAACTGCTGACATACTCCCTTGAGCCATGAGTTGTCTGTTAAAATAATAAATGACAGCTCCTACATTTTGCAAACCAGCATCTGGATATGAATACTTTTGTAATTAGAAATTTAGTACAGACACTGAGTTATATAACAACACTTAGAAGAGGATTCTTTACGGTAAGAGCAGTGAGACTATGGAACTCTCTGCCTGAGGAGGTGGTGATGGTGAGTACAATAAAGGAATTCAAGAGGGGCCTGGATGTATTTCTGGAGCGTAATAATATTACAGGCTATAGCTACTAGAGAGGGGTCGTTGATCCAGGGAGTTATTCTGATTGCCTGATTGGAGTCGGGAAGGAATTTTTTATTCCCCATAAGTGGGGAAAATTGGCTTCTACCTCACAGTTTTTTTTTTTTTGCCTTCCTCTGGATCAACTTGCAGGATAACAGGCCGAACTGGATAGACAAATTTATTTTTTCAGCCTTATGTACTATGTTACTATGTTATCTGTATAGCACCACATGCTGTTTGTTCTTTTATGTTATAATAGTAAGAGAGCTGCAGCAGAAAGGACCTGCTCACAAAGTACACACTCCCATGATCCCTGATAAAAGACACATCCCCTGGGCTGACAGCTTGAAATAAATCTAGCGGAGCAATTGAATAAATGATTGGGGTCAGATCTGGACCCATGCGAGGTACAGAGCTGGTTTTAGCTTTGTTAGAGACTGTCATGTATTATATGATGTCTGATTTTCATTTTGTACACAAATTATTGAATAACCCCTTTGATGGGTTGTCCATGTTCAAATAATCTGCTTTCCTACCCTCAGAAATAGCCCAATATCTGCCCATGGGCTGTGTTTGGTATTGCAGTTTTTCTTAATTCAGGATGAGGGGGAGCTGCAATACCTGGCACAGTAAAGCTTTTCTTTTATCATGGATAACCCCTTTGAGTTCATAATACATTCATCTGAATAAAGCCTTATATTCTTGAACAGGGAACTCAGAACATTCTGTACTTTATGTTACTGAAAGATAAGTGACTGCCGGAATACATGGAGTTGTGAGAGCACGCTTAAAAAGAGGAATAGATGGTAAAACAAGGTCATTTTGGAATATGAATAATATGGAGAAAAGAACACATTTTTTTAAAAGTATGACTAGGGATGAGCGAATTTCATATTTTGAAGTTTGTGTGCGGGTTCATGTTGTGGTATTTACTGAATTGCGTTATGGATTCCGTTACCACGGACCATAACGCAATACCATGACGGAATGCATAACGGAATGCCTTTAGGGGCATTCCGTTATTCATTCCGTCATAATATAAATCTATGGCCTGCATAACGGATCCGTTATGATTTCTGTTTAGTTTGTAATAGCTTATAATATTTTGTAATCTTCTCTCATTATAGTGTTTGAAAAAAGTCAGAATTGACAGAAACATCATACTTTCACCTTGAGTTGCCTTGCATAAGAAAAATAAAAATAAAAAACATACTATGATATCACCATCATCTGTATGTAGCCACACCCTCCTGCCCATGCCCCTATGAGTTTTAACAATAGTAGTGAGCATGTTGGACTTTTTGGCACTACAATTCCAGCACAGATTTGCATAAAGTACAGGGAAGTACATAAATACAATGGGACAGATTTATTAACCCCTTCCCTTAACTTTTTGGCTACCGGAGGTTTTTTTCATTTTTGCGTTTTCATTTTTCTTCCCTATTTTCCGTGAGACATAACTTCTTTATATTTCCAGGCAAATAGCTGTATGAGGGCTTATGTTTTGCGGGACAAGTTGTACTTTCTAATGCCACCATTAATTATAGCATAAAATGTACGGGGGAGGCAGGAAAAAAATTCTAAATGGGGTGGAATTGGAAAAAAAACATAATCCCTCCACTGTTTTGCAGGTTTTGTTCCTACAGCGTTTTGTTTATGGCAAAACTGACCTATGCCTTTCATTCTCTGGGTCAGTATGATTATAATGATACCCCGTATGTATAGGTTTTATATGTGTAAATAGTGTAAAAATAAATGTAAACTTTTAATTTTATTTTTTATTTTTACATTACCATATTCTGACCCCCATAACTTTTTTATACTTATGTCTACTGAGCTGTTCAGGGGCTCATTTTTTGCGGGACAATTCATAGTTTTTATTGATACCATTTTGGAGTGTGCACAACTTTTGAATCACATTTTATTTCATTTTTTTGGGTAAGAAAAGCAATGAAAAAATGGCAAATAGGCCATTTTGACCCTTTTTTCTGTTCCGTCATTCGCCATATTGGATTTTTTTATTACATTTTAATATTATGGCAGTTTTTGGTCGCGGTGATACACAGGATGTTTATATTTATTGTTATTAAGGTATTTCTTAATAATTATACGGAAAGGGGAGTGATTTAAACTCTTTTTTTTTATATTTAAAAAAAAAATGTATCATCATTTTAAGGCTAATAAATGACCTTATAAATTATGTTTTTAAATTTTTCATTTTGACCTATAAGGAATTTTAAAAAAAATGACAATTTCTTAGCATTTTGCTCATTTCTTATGTTGGCCTGCCATCTGGTGACCAAAATAAGAATTGCAGCATTAATGCTCTGAATTTCTTCATAGAGACTCAGCACATTCAGCGCATGTACTGAAGTCCCAATTGGCCACACGTGAGTTTCCGGGTTTTTGAGCATTCAAGTGCTGTGATCTCACTTGATCACAGCATCTAAAGCATTTAATAACTGCGATCGGCATATTTCAGTAATCAGCCGCAGGTCTCTGCTGTTTGAAACAGCAGAGACTTGCCGGCCATGACGCCAGCTGCTTGCACGAGCGGAAGTCATGCTTGCATAGCACTACCAGCGCCGTACATGGGGTTAAAGGGTTAAAGATGACATAGTGAAGGCTGTAAAAACAAAACGCATAAAACTATGGCTGAATTGCGTTTTTTTCTAGCTCTACATTGTATGCCATATTAAATGGTGGCATTAGAAAGTACAACTTGTCCCGCAAAAAACAAGCCCCCATATGGCTGTGTGAACAGAAAAATAAAAAAGTTATAGCTCTGGGAAGGCAGGAAATGAAAAATGAAAATGAAAAAAATAAAAATCATTGCAACAGAAAGAAGTTAAAAGTGTCTAAAATAGAAACCTAGACTAGACAGTCTAAATATGCAGCATATTTATCACAGTAGTTGATTCTGCATGAAAAATCTGGTGTATCCTTAGACTGTATAGCCTAAAGGCTGTAGCTACACTGGCCGATAATCGCTAGTCGTTCTCATGAACGCTTGTTAGCGATCATCTTGCAGTGTAATAATGCTGCCGATTGCTCAATGAACGAACAAAAGCTTGTTCATCGGGTAATTGTGATTTTTAAGCATGCTTAAAAACTAGCTCTTGCCAGAGGTAGATTGTTCTGTGTAACACCCCGTAGTGGTGTTACCTTTCCTGCACCCTACTACTGTCTCTAATGGGCTAACATAAATGTCATCTCTGTATTTCCTTCCAGGTGGCAGTGTAAATGGCAGAGCTATAGTTAGAGAGAATGGAACTCACCATTCCATTCTTACCCCTCTGGACAGAAGTGGGCTAGTCCTGCTTCCTACCAGCAGAGAGAGGCAGCAGTTTCCAGTTAGTTCAAGTTCTAAGATAGTCTGGACAGGAGTAAGGTGTGGCATGCTCACAGCCTGAGGTGTCTAAGTCAGCCAGAGCAGCCTAAGCTCTGCTGACCATGGAAGCAGATGTCTGGAAGCCATAGGCCCCTTTCACACGGGCGAGTTTTAAACGCGGGTGCGATGCGTGAGTTGAATGCATTGCAGCCTCACTAAATCCTGACCCATTCATTTCTATGGGGCTGTTCACATGAGCTGTGATTTTCACGCATCACTTATGCGTTGCGTGAAAATCGCAGCATGTTCTATATTCTGCGTTTTTCACGTAACGCAGGCCCCATAGAAATGAATGGGGTTGCGTAAAAATCGCAAGCATCCGCAAGCAAGTGCGGATGCGGTGCGATTTTCACGCATGGGTTCTAGGTGACAGTCTATTTACTGTATTATTTTCCCTTATAACATGGTTATAAGGGAAAATAATAGCATTCTGAATACAGAATGCTTAGTATAATTGTGCTGGAAGGGTTAAAAAAAAATAAAAAGTTAACTCACCTTATCCTCTTGATCGTGTAGTTCCCGGTCGGTCTCTTCTTTAGCTGTGGGCTAAAGGACCTGTGGTGATGTCAGATCACATGCTCCATTACCATGGTGATGGACCATGTGATTGGAGCATGTGATCTGACATTACCACAGGTCATTTAGCCCACAGCTAAAGAAGAGACCGACCGGGAACTACGCGATCAAGAGGATAAGGTGAGTTAACTTTTTTATTTTTTTTAACCCTTCCAGCACAATTATACTAAGCATTCTGTATTCAGAATGCTATTATTTTCCCTTATAACCATGTTATAAGGGAAAATAATACAATCTTCAGAACACCGATCCCAAGCCCGAACTTTTGTGAAGAAGTTCGGGTTTGGGTACCAAACATGCACGATTTTTCTCACGCGAGTGCAAAACGCATGACAATGTTTTGCACTCGCGCGGAAAAATTGTGCATTTTCCCGCAATGCACCCGCCTCTTATCCGGGCAAAAAACATGACGCCCGTGTGAAAGAGGCCTTAGGGATCAAAGGAAAGCGTTCTTTGGTCACCATAAGAGAAATCAGCAAGAGGAATCATTATTTGGCTTAAGATAAGCTATTTACTGAGTGTCAGGAGGGGAATAACAGTCGATGGTACCCCAACCAGACCTAAAGTACAGAAACCCGACTTAAATAAATGACCGACTGGCTTGATCCCAAACTAAGGAGCATATAGGTGAGCCCTTTAAAACCCTAAGAGCTCTCCCTGACTGCTATGCACATGCAAGGGTCTCAATGGTAGACGATTGCATGCCCACATACCTAAGACTGTGTGACACCTGAAAACCCTATTATAGTGAGGGGACACGACCACCGGCTCCCTGCACTTAATACGGAGGGAGTCAGGGTCTCCTAGAATTAAGCCAGCAAGGAAACACAATAAAGGAAAAGACTTATCTGAGCAAACAGCAGCAGCCTCCAGCAGTGAACACTTCATCCAGGAAGTAGTATAAACCGCAAGGTGAGGCAGTATGGGAGGGAATATAAAGGAAGACACCTCGGAAAAGGAAAGGAGATGACAAAGTGAAACCAAAACAAAGAACGTCATACAAGAGGTAGAGAAGAACGTCTGTCAGACCTTCTCACAGAACTGGCGGTGACAGCACCACACCACTCGGCATTCCAACTAAACCTGGGACATGATTGGGCCCTGGGGGGCGGCACGTTGCATGTTTAATAGCAACCTGCCGCCGCAAAACACTACACAGTATGGGGACAAGTGATAGCATAGATATTGCTCCTCCCCATGCTGCGGAGAAGATCGCTGCATGTAATAGCTGCGGTCTCCTCTGCCAGCTGGCAAGTGATTTCCAATCGTCGGGATGGTTCCCTCCCATAGATCGTTTACTCAATCTGCCTGTGTAATATAGGCTTAATGTTACACCACCTATTAATTAATTGGTTTAATTTGTGCCAGAATGTTGTGCCAAAATTCTGCTGCAATTTTGGCGCACATTGGCACCTCTTAAGCTACGCCTGTTTCTCACTAAAGAACACCGACTTTCTGCTACGCCATGCCCCCCTTGTCTCGCAGAACTGAAAAGGTGTCTAAACCCTTAAATGTGGGGTAAGCATGTGGATCACAATTCAGCCTCAATCTGAGCTTGAATTCTCGCTCATTTGCTTGACCTGTACTTGCTGTACATCTGCACAACTCCTGATAATGCATGTGCACACTACTGCCCCCAGTGGTAACATGACATTCCAGCCTAATTTGTCTCTCTTGATAAAAGATATATAATTACTTAACATCTGAATGATATTAAAACATGACTCGGAGGGGGCTGTTACATGTTTGTACGAATTCCCAAAAAGAAAAAGTGTAAAGTTGCTGCCTTATAGATCCTGTCAAATCATTTACTCAAGAAGTGTAGCAGTATGAGAACGCTTAAACATACTTATGAGAAAAAAAGAAAGTGGTTATAAATTGAGATAAATTAAGAAGGCACACAACATACATAAAAGTCATAAAAGGTATATAATATCCTCCACTAAAATCACAAGGGAAAACTTAAGTTGAAATTCTTTTACACTTTATTTTCATCTCGTTGATCAATCAGACTTTGCGCTTTCTGGTACACGGGAATGAGTTTTTTTGGAACAGGTCCTATAAATTCTGAATTATGAGATGGCCACATTAGTATAATTTTTCCCTAAATCCTGCTTTTTTTGTGCAGACCATGGAATCAAGCTATGCTCATACCTTCTTTACATAAGCTCTATACCAGGGGATGCAGATAGGAAGACTTTACAGTTCATAGGCTGCATTAATTTCAAAAACAATACATTAAAAAATTATTGTTAATCACATGTATTTGAACTACTGTAACAATATTACATTACTGCAATAATATTGCTAGGTTTATGGAAAATTTTCCGAGTTTACTCAACCTATTTTAACAATCCAGTTTTCCCAGTCCCATGTAAGAAAGACCTGTCTCACAGTTCCGCCAGTAGTTCCCGCAGGCTGTTCCAGCAGAAAACAGCCTGTCAGAGCTCTCTGGATCTAGCATTACAGGATGTTACCGCAATGCCTGGGAGAGGAGATCTGGCTGCAACCCTGCAAATATGTTGAGATTTGGAGACAGACAAAAAACGCTGTGTGCTCCACTCCTTCCAGCCCCTAACACACAGTTCTGTGTAAATAACATCACTCTCCTCCCTTCAGTCCCTCCACCATACAGTCCCATGTAAATTACACACATGGAGGAAAAAGATAGGAAAATAGACCCTTGTGCGCCTAGTAAAATATTTGTATATGCTGTGGCTGTAGTGAGCATGTTCTTAGGTCAGACCCCAGAAGGACTTCTGCAAAGGGTTAATTACTACTATAAGGGCTCGTTCACTTCACACAAACGTTTTTTTGCGTTCCGTATACGGGCCGTTTTTTGCGTTCCGTATATGGTCCGTATACGGAACCATTCATTTCAATGGTTCCGCAAACGGAATGTACTCCGTATGCATTCCGTTTCCGTATTGCCGTTTTTCCCTTCTGTTGAAAGATAGAACATGTCCTATTATTGCCAGCAAATCACATTCCGTGGCTCCATTCAAGTCAATGGGTCCGCAAAAAAAACGGAACACATACGGAATGTACTCCGTATGTCTTCCATGTCTTCCGTATCCGTTCCATTTTTGCGGAACCATCTATTGAAAATTTTATGCCCAGCCCAATTTTTTCTATATAATTACTGTATACTGTGTTTGCCATACGGAAAAACGGAACGGAACAGGAAACACTACTGAAAAGAAAAACTGATCCAGGAAAAACTGCCAGCAAAGCACTAAAAAAGACATACGGTCGTGTGAACGAGCCCTAAGAGATAGGCCTCATGCACTTCGCTGTTGCTAGGCTGTTCCGTTGAGGACCGCAATTCGTGGTTTCTAATGCACGGATAACATCTTTGCGGCTGACACAGGCGGATACAGACACATTTAACTTGAATGAGTCCATTATCCTTTCACATCGCAAAAAAAAAAACAGAACAAGGCACAAAGAGAGACCCCACAGGGCCGCTGCTCCTCACCGCACCTTCCCGATTTCAGACTCATTCAGGTGAATGGGTTCGCATTCATGATGTGGTGTGCGGGCCGCAATATGGGCACGGCTAGGCAACGTCCAGGCAACGGGCGTGTGCATGAGGCCTTAATACAATGTGATTGAGTTAAAGGGTTTCTACCACTTAGGTGTCACATATTTAGCTGTCAGACACTAGCGATCCGCTAGTGTCTGCTCTGGCCAACCATCCTAATATAATTGCTTTTGGGGCGGTGGTTTGGCTAAAAAACTACTTTTATTAATATGCTAATGAGCCTCTAGGTGCTATGGGGGCGTCATTAGCACCTAGAGGCTCCGTCTACCTTCAGAAACTGCCGCCGCCGAGCGCGTCCCTCCAGCCCGCCCATCTCCTCCTGAATGCGATCGTATGTATTCTGCGCATGCGCAGTGAATGTCTGACCGCTTCCTTGCTCAGACATCTCCACTGCGCCTGCGCGATGACGCCATAGTGCTCCGAGGAACAGGCGCAGTGGAGATGTCTGAGCAGGGAAGCTGTCAGACATTCACTGCGCATGCGCAGAATACAGGCGCTCACAAGGAGGATCGCATTCAGGAAGAGATGGGCGGGCTGGAGGGACGCGCTGGGCGGCGGCAGTTTCTGAAGGTAGACGGAGCCTCTAGGTGCTAATGACGCCCCCATAGCACCTAGAGGCTCATTAGCATATTAATAAAAGTAGTTTTTTTAGCCAAACCACCGCCCCAAAAGCAATTATATTAGGATGGTTGGCCAGAGCAGACACTAGCGGATCGCTAGTGTCTGACAGCTAAATATGTGACACCTAAGTGGTAGAAACCCTTTAAATGTTGTATAAGCACGTAATAGCACAGTATTACTTCAGTATTCAGACAACAGAACAGTTACCAAGTTAGCATACTGTTAAGGTTACCAGGGGTTTGACTGGGTCTGCCCCCTTGTTAGTAATGAGTCTAGTCTAGCAGAGCAGGAGACAACAACACCTACAGTACATATGCAACTCCTGAGATCCGGGCCCGAGTTCAAAGAACCTCTGCATCTTAGACTTCATCTGCCAAGGAGGCAACTTTACTTTTAGCGTACCCATGGCTTATTACGCTTTGGCCAAAATGTACACCAATGCCTTATTCAACATCCAGCATAAAGGTAGGGCAGAGTGCTGGTTGCAGTGTGCGATTGCATTTGTGTTTTTGCGTTTATAAAATGAACAAAGTCTTTCTTTACTGTAGTAAAGATGGGGGTAGTAGTACGTACAGCAGCAAAATGGGACAGTTCCAAGGTATATCACAGTGCAATCCTCACTCAATAGTAGTATATAGACAGCAACAATTGATGGTATTGTAGTATATATTGGAGGCGTGGCGATCTCCATGCAGTCATGCACACCTGACCAGTTAGTCTGCCCTGGAGGCTGGTTTTAAAGTCAGTATAAAACTGAGTCTGCTTATACAGCACCTACCAGTAGCCATTAGGCTCCAGGAGAAGTACATAGTGGGCTCAGGATGCATGTTGGTACTTGCATCCCTGGATCCGATGAAAGCTGTAATGGCACCAGACGGGGTTAAAAGCAGAGTGTGCTTGGCGTGCATGCTGTACCTGCGCTCCCTGGACTTTGTGTGGCTGTCATGGCCCATAAAAGGTAGGAACTAGTGTTAGGAACCACTCATTAAGGCGACCTTGACGTGGTGAGTGGCTTATTACACTTTGGCCAAAATGTACACCAATGCCTTATTCAACATCCAGCATAAAGGCAGGGCAGAGTGCTGGTTGCAGTGTGCGATTGCATTTTGTGTTTTTGCATTTGTATCTGTATTTCGCCATAGCAATCTGCACCTGCAGAGGGTTGTGCGGGCTGAATCCCCCATATTTTTGTGTGGATCCAGATGTTAAGATTCAGGGGCCCACTGGAGGATTCATTGGCTCCCTGGGGGTTCAGTCTGAGCCTGCATTTTAGTGTTCAGTATTTCTACAGCAACACTGTGGAGAAGATTTATCAAAACTGGTGTAAAGGAAAACTGGCTTAGTTGGCCATAGCAACCAATCAGATTCCACCTTTTTTCAGAGCTCCTTTGGAAAATGAAAGGTAGAATCTGATAGAATACCACTTTTGCTTTATTCCAGTTTTGACAAATCTACCCCTATGTGTGATTTTAAAGGTTCAGTCAGTCTGGCTAATCATAGCTGTATAGAACATCCCCTGGAGCTGTTCTATTGAAACATATGTTGCAGAGCGGTGACAGCAGCTGCCGCTCATGTGTGGATATGGACGCTCCTGCTATTTTGACCACCACAATAAGGCCCCTTTCACACGGGCGAGTATTCCGCGCGGATGCGATGCGTGAGTTGAATGCATTGCATCCGCACTGAATACCGACCCATTCATTTCTATGGGGCTGTTCACATGAGCGGTGATTTTCACGCATCACTTATGCGTTGCGTGAAAATCGCAGCATGCTCCTCTTTGTGCGTTGTGGTGCGATAATCCACGCAACACAGGCCCCATAGAAGTGAATGGGGTTGCGTGAAAATCGCAAGCATCCGCAAGCAAGTGCGGATGCGGTGTGACTTTCACACACGGTTGCTAGGAGATGATCGGGACCCGATCATTATTATTTTCCCTTATAACATGGTTATAAGGGGAAATAATAGCATTCTGAATACAGAATGCATAGTCAAATTGCGCTGGAAGGGTTAAAGAAAAATAAAAAATGTTTTAACTCACCTTAATCCACTTGCTCGCGTAGCCCGGCATCCTCTTCTGTCTTCATCTGAGCTTTGTGCAGTAACAAGGACCTTTGGTGACGTCACAGTCATCACATGATCCATCACATGATCTTTTACCATGGTGATGGATCATGTGATGACTGTGACGTCACCAAAGGTCCTTGTTACTGCACAAAGCTAAGATGAAGACAGAAGGAGATGGCGGCTACGTGAGCAAGTGGATTAAGGTGAGTTAAATTTTTATTTTTATTTTTTAACCCTTCCAGTGCAATTTGACTATGCATTCTGTATTCAGAATGCTATTATTTTCCCTTATAACCATGTTATAAGGGAAAATAATACAATCTACAGAACATCGATCCCAAGCCCGAACTTCTGTGAAGAAGTTCGGGTTTGGGTACCAAACACGCGCAATTTTTCTCCCGCGAGTGCAAAACGCATTACAATGTTTTGCACTCGCGCGGAAAAATTGCGGGTGTTCCCGCAACGCACCCGCACGTTTTCCCGCAACGCCCGTGTGAAAGAGGCCTTAGCAAAGGACTTCATCTCACTGTGCAAGCACAGCCACCACTGCAAGATCACAGTGGTGGCCGCTTATCCTAACGAGCAGTACACATGCCAGGAGAATGGGGAGCCAGAACTTGGAAAGGAGACATACTTCCAATAAAGCAATGCAATTGGTAAGTGCCATCTGTTGAATTTTGCTGCATGAGGGACTCAAATAGCAAGATGGGAATGCCCCTTTAAATTGTTCTATACCAGGGATGCCCAACCTGCAGCCATGCAAAACTACAACTCCCAGTATGCCTGGACAGCCTACAGCTATAAGGGAATGCTGGGAATTGTAGTTTTGCGACAGCTGGAGGGCTGCAGGTTGGACATCCCTGTTCCCTTTCGTCCTAACCAGCAGCACAAGTGGGGTATTTGCCCCTGTGAAGCTGGTCAGGACAGGCGGAATTTTTAATGAACACAAAAAATTTCTGCCTAAGTATCCTAATTAGTAATTAATTAATTAAGCCCCTACTCCATATAACCCGGCCCCTAACTGGACGGGGTTGCTTTTTTTTTGTCCTGTGGACTCCAGGACAGGCTAGACTCCTTACTGGAGTCTCCCATAGTTATCTGTAACGTTATAATAATGTTTATTATAATGTCTAATTCTGCCTTTGTTTGTTTTTCAGGTATCCTGAGAATGTCCTGCCCTCTCATGCCCCCGCTGGATTACATTCGGAGCCATCTATCTATATTTATATCAATGCTTTTACCTTATGTGCCGCATAAGCTATTGCTTCAGCGCTCCTTCGGCGTCCCGCGAGAACCGGAAGTGCGTCATTGTCGTCACTTCCGGTCCGCAGCTCCGTCCTCCAGCGCTGTGTTCAGCGCTTTCCCTGTATTAAAATCCTCTCAAATTCGTGCCCTCAGGTTTGCTGGGGCACCCAACGGGGGGATGTAGAGGATTTAGTGTATTTCTATTTAAATTATAGATTTAACTTCGGAATCCACCCCCTGGGTGGGGGAGTGACTATAAACTCCTCCCCCTTGTGCTATTTAAGGCACCTGTGTGTGCAGGTCAATGTTGCTCTCAGTTTACTGAGCTCAACTGACTTCTACTGTTTGGCTACTCCTGCGCTCAGGAAGTTTTTCCTTGAAGTCACCTTGCTTTCCTTCTAAGATGGCATCGCCACCTCATGGCAAATCTACTCAGAAGCAGAAACACCTCGCCTGCTCCAGCTGCAGCACCCCATTGCCGGATTCATACGAATTCCATCGATGCCCAGGCTGCCGACCCAGACCAACGGACCCAGAACCAACGGTGGTGGAGATGTTCTCATGGATGAAACAGTTCATGGATACATCCATTGCCGAGATTAAGGGAGCAGTCTCTAACAAGAGGCCCAGACAGGCTTCTCCTGGTCCTGTACCCATGTCTGAAGACGTCGTCTCCATTGAGGATAATTCTTCCTCTGAGGAAGAGAGTTCGGCTTTTCTTTTTCCGGCCGAAAAGACTCAAAGACTACAGGGAGTGCAGAATTATTAGGCAAGTTGTATTTTTGAGGATTAATTTTATTATTGAACAACAACGATGTTCTCAATGAACCCAAAAAACTCATTAATATCAAAGCTGAATATTTTTGGAAGTAGTTTTTAGTTTGTTTTTAGTTTTAGCTATTTTAGGGGGATATCTGTGTGTGCAGGTGACTATTACTGTGCATAATTATTAGGCAACTTAACAAAAAACAAATATATACCCATTTCAATTATTTATTTTTACCAGTGAAACCAATATAACATCTCAACATTCACAAATATACATTTCTGACATTCAAAAACAAAACAAAAACAAATCAGTGACCAATATAGCCACCTTTCTTTGCAAGGACACTCAAAAGCCTGCCATCCATGGATTCTGTCAGTGTTTTGATCTGTTCACCATCAACATTGCGTGCAGCAGCAACCACAGCCTCCCAGACACTGTTCAGAGAGGTGTACTGTTTTCCCTCCTTGTAAATCTCACATTTGATGATGGACCACAGATTCTCAATGGGGTTCAGATCATGTGAACAAGGAGGCCATGTCATTAGATTTTCTTCTTTTATACCCTTTCTTGCCAGCCACGCTGTGGAGTACTTGGACGCGTGTGATGGAGCATTGTCCTGCATGAAAATCATGTTTTTCTTGAAGGATGCAGACTTCTTCCTGTACCACTGCTTGAAGAAGGTGTCTTCCAGAAACTGGCAGTAGGACTGGGAGTTGAGCTTGACTCCATCCTCAACCCGAAAAGGCCCCACAAGCTCATCTTTGATGATACCAGCCCAAACCAGTACTCCACCTTGCTGGCATCTGAGTCGGACTGGAGCTCTCTGCCCTTTACCAATCCAGCCACGGGCCCATCCATCTGGCCCATCAAGACTCACTCTCATTTCATCAGTCCATAAAACCTTAGAAAAATCAGTCTTGAGATATTTCTTGGCCCAGTCTTGACGTTTCAGCTTGTGTGTCTTGTTCAGTGGTGGTCGTCTTTCAGCCTTTCTTACCTTGGCCATGTCTCTGAGTATTGCACACCTTGTGCTTTTGGGCACTCCAGTGATGTTGCAGCTCTGAAATATGGCCAAACTGGTGGCAAGTGGCATCTTGGCAGCTGCACGCTTGACTTTTCTCAGTTCATGGGCAGTTATTTTGCGCCTTGGTTTTTCCACATGCTTCTTGCGACCCTGTTGACTATTTTGAATGAAACGCTTGATTGTTCGATGATCACGCTTCAGAAGCTTTGCAATTTTAAGAGTGCTGCATCCCTCTGCAAGATATCTCACTATTTTTGACTTTTCTGAGCCTGTCAAGTCCTTCTTTTGACCCATTATGCACACCTGATATAGGGTGTTGATGTCATTAGACCACACCCCTTCTCATTACAGAG
This sequence comes from Bufo gargarizans, assembly GCF_014858855.1. Taxonomy (NCBI): domain Eukaryota; kingdom Metazoa; phylum Chordata; class Amphibia; order Anura; family Bufonidae; genus Bufo; species Bufo gargarizans. The sequence continues at coordinate 172,211,607 of NC_058081.1, forward strand.
ATGCACATCACCTAATATGCTTAATTGGTAGTAGGCTTTCGAGCCTATACAGCTTGGAGTAAGACAACATGCATAAAGAGGATGATGTGGTCAAAATACTCATTTGCCTAATAATTCTGCACTCCCTGTATTGCGCTCCATCAGGTCGAGGGACCATGCTGTTGAGCAAGGGGAAGCTCCACAGTCCACCTCTAGGGGACCAAGGGCCTTTAAAGTGGACGAGTCTCTAGATAAGTTAATGGCGACCGAGTGGAAACACCCGGAGAAAGGGCCAGTATTAACAAAAAGATTTAAACTAATGTTCCCTCTACAGGATGTGGATTCCTTAGTCTGGGTTCCACCTCCAAAGGTGGATATGGCCATATCAAAGCTCTCCAAAAGGACTCTAGTCCCCTCTGACGATGGCAGCAACCTAAAGAACCCCCTAGACAGACGAGCAGAGTGCACGCTTAGACGCAACTACTCGGCTCCCTTCGCCTCTGCCTCGGTTGCTATAGCGTGCTCTGAGGTATCAGAGTTCATCCGTGCACGCACTCTCAGAATCCAATCAGACTTGGATTCTGGGGTTGGCCGGGACGACATCCTGGATCAATTTAAAACTCTCTTACTGGGCATTGATTTCCTATCAGATGAGTCCCATCAGCAATTAAAATTAGCGGCAAAGTCTATGGCGCTCTCCTCAGCCAGCAGGCGCCCACTCTGGTTAAAACCATGGGCGGCGGACAACACGTCCAAATTTTACCTTTGCTCCCTTCCTTATGAACCGGGGAGATTGTTCGGTTCTGAATTAGATTCTCTCATGGAGAACCTAGCAGACAAAAAAGGTAAATCCCTCCCCCAGCAGTCCTTTCGGGGTCGAGGAAGAGGTAGAGGAGGAGGAGGAGGAAGATTTCAGGGGGGAGATAGAACCCAGAGGCATTCTGAAGGTAGTAAGAGAGGTAGGGGTCGCGGTCATGGGAACCGCAGGGCTGACCTATGACTCTCTACAGCCCGTCAATTCCCCTTCCCCACCCCCCGGGGTCCCAGAGGAAGGACCAGTTTTCAGTCCCCAGTCGGTGGACGTTTGAGGCTATTCAAAAGTTTTTGGATGCAAAAAATTCCAGACCCTTGGGTGCTACAAGTGATAGCATCAGGGTACATAATAGATTTAATTTCCCTTCCTCGGGACAAGTTCGTCCTAACAAGGACGTTAGCACCCGACAAACAATTAATCCTGGAAGACTCGGTTCTCCAGTATATACAGAAAGGAGCATTAGAGGAGGTTCCTCCTCGCGAGTGGCGGCAGGGGGTTTATTCTCCCATCTTTCTGGTACCAAAACCATCAGGAGACTGGCGGATGATCATCGATTTACGTTACTTAAATCGTTTTATCAGGAAGAAGCGTTTCCGGATGGAAACCATTCGCTCTGTAATAAACATCCTGAACCCAGGAGATGTGATGGTAACTATAGACCTGAAGGATGCTTACCTTCATGTTCCCATCTGCCCAGCACACAGGAAATATCTCAGAGTTGCTGTGGCCTTGCAAGGGGTAGTGAAGCACTACCAGTTTGCTGTATTGCCCTTCGGCATATCCTCAGCTCCGCACACCTTTACAAAGGTAGTGGCTCCTGTGGTCGCCCATTTAAGACTTCTTGGGCTAGAGGTCGTACCGTACTTGGACGATTGGCTTTTAAAAGCCGCAAACGCAGACGTCCTTCAGAGTCAGCTTCATCAAGCTCTCCAGATTCTCCACGGTCTGGGTTGGTTGATAAATTGGGACAAGTCGCACTTAGTCCCCTCAACCACGAGAACGTTCTTGGGGTTTGTGATCGATTCACAACTGATGACCCTGTACCTGTCCCCACAGAGGAGGGACAGAGTAATAAAAGCCGCACAGTCTCTTATACCGCCCAAACGAGTCTCCATAAGGGTTCTTATGAGGATGTTAGGCCACATGTCAGCATCTGCAGAGGCAGTTCCTTGGGCCTTATGGCACTTACGCCCTCTTCAGGAGGAGGTCTTAGCAGCTTGGAGTCGCAAGCCCAGAGACCTAGACAGAATGCACTCCCTGTCGGTAGTAGTCCGTTCTTCGCTCAGGTAGTGGAAGAACCTAAAAGATGGGAGGTCTCTGATCCAACCTCGTTGGGTCACGTTGACCACGGACGCTTCACTGCTAGGCTGGGGGGCCCATCTGGAGGACAACCCAGTACGAGGTACTTGGAATCCCCAGGAGAAAATCCTCTCATCCAATTGGAGAGAGCTGAGAGCGGTCAAACTAGCCCTCCTTCATTTTGCTCCTCTCATCGGCAGTCAAGCGGTGAGAGTCCGAACAGACAACACGACTGTGGTCGCTTACCTGAACAGACAGGGAGGGACGAAATCCCAAACCCTCCTGAGGGAGGTGGGTTCTATTCTCTCTTGGGCAGAGGTCAACCTGTCCCACCTAATGGCAGTCCATATCAAAGGGGATCTCAATGTGGTCGCAGATCGCCTGAGTCGGGGTCTACCAGTTCCAGGGGAGTGGTCCCTGAACAAGAGTATCTTCTCCACGATTGTCCAGCGGTAGGGCACCCCGGAAATCGACCTGATGGCTACCCGATTGAACGCCAAGGTGAGCAAGTTCTGTTCCCTTTACAGGGAGGACAACCCGGTAGCGATAGACGCTCTGTCCATAACTTGGAGGTTCAGGCTGGCATACATCTTCCCTCCAATTTCCATGATACCGAGGGTATTGATGAAGATCAAGCAAGACCAGACCTCGGTGATCGCCATCATGCCATTCTGGCCAAAGAGGTCTTGGTTCACCCAGCTCATGCAGATGAGTCAGGGCAATTATTGGAGACTTCCCCTAATACAGGACCTTGTGTATCAGGAGGCTCAATCTGACAGCCTGGAGATTGACAGGTCCCTTCTAGAAGCTAGAGGGTTATCTGTGGAGGTCCTGAGAACAATTTCTCACTCCAGAGCGGAATCTACAAGCAAGAAGTATTCTAGGATCTACAGAATATTCCTGCAATGGTGTAATGACAGAGAGGTAGTTGCCTCAGACCCTCCTCTCTCCGCTATTCTACAATTCCTCCAGGATGGTCTAGACAAGGGTCTAAGCCCATCTACACTCAGAGCTCACGTCTCTGCCTTATCGGCATGCCTTAGCAGACCGATTTCTCAGGACCCCCTAATCAAAAGGTTCCTGAAGGGAGCCGAGAGGCTTAAACCCAGAATCCTGAGACCAGTCCCACAGTGGGACATAACAGTGGTTCTAAAAGGGTTATGTGTTTCCCCCTTTGAGCCTTTGAATGAGGTAGACTTGAGGTTCCTATCCCTAAAGATCACCTTCTTACTAGCTATCACATCAGCTAAGAGAGTTGGGGAACTTCAGGCTCTGGGGGCTTCTGAGCCCTATTTAAAATTCCTTCAGGACAAGGTCCTGTTAAGGTTTTTGCCAACCTTTTTACCAAAGGTTCCTACCTTTTCTAATATCAATCAGACGATATGTCTGCCCACTTTTTCACCGGCTGCGACTTCTCCCGAGGAGGAAAAGCTCCGTACATTGGACATCTCAAGAGGTCTTAGGATATATTTGGACAGAACAAGCGAATTCAGAAGGTCGGAAAATCTCCTTCTGACCTATTCAGGGAAGAACAGGGGTCTGAAGGCCTCCAAACCCACTCTGAGCAGGTGGATTAAAGAAGCAATCCGTCTGGCCTTTCTGTCCCAAGATTTGACACCTCCTTCTTTTGTCTCCGCCCATTCTACCAGGGCTGTATCCACCTCTTATGCAGAGAAGAAACTGATCCCCCTGGATCAGATTTGTGCAGCCGCTTCTTGGAGTTCTCTGAACACCTTCATCTCGCATTATCGTCTAGAGGCTAGACAGGCGGAGGGAATGGCCTTTGGACAATCCGTTTTAAGTGCTGCCCTCTCCTGAGAGGGGAGTAGGGAGCCCTCCCAATTTGGGTGAGGTTTCTTGCTACTTCCCCACTTGTGCTGCTGGTTAGGACGAAAGGGAAGCGTCAATTTTGACATAAATTTGTTTTCCCTTAGTCCTAACAGCAGCACACAAATTTCCCTCCACTTGTGTGATTATTATCATTTACTTGTTATAAAGCAACCAAGTCCAGTTAGGGGCCGGGTTATATGGAGTAGGGGCTTAATTAATTAATTACTAATTAGGATACTTAGGCAGAAATTTTTTGTGTTCATTAAAAATTCCGCCTGTCCTGACCAGCTTCACAGGGGCAAATACCCCACTTGTGCTGCTGTTAGGACTAAGGGAAAACAAATTTACGTCAAAATTGACGCTTCTATACAATGAGGATAGACTGAGAAATAATGTGCATATGGTGTCATTAGTCAAAATGTATTTAGAGGAGGTGTTTACGAGTCTTTGCTTGAAGATAGAAAGTATTCGCTCTATGCTGTGTAGTTGTAATTTACACCAGTTATTTAACACATTTATCAAATCCTGTTCATTCCACAAAGTAGGGGAAAGTACTATGGGAACTTTTACTTAACTCTAGGTTGTGGCTATTTCCCAAGGTACATGGATTGAATCATTTATCATCCAGCCTATTTCACGTGATCTGTTACAAGCTTTAAAAAGGTATGTTATTCTGGGGTGTTTTTCAAAACCAACGGAGATATCTACTTCAAGCATCAGGTATTTGTAATATTTCACTTTTATGTATTTTCTCCCAATCTAGTTTACTCTCAAGAAATAATGTGCAGATTTATGTTCTTTTTTTCTTTTTCTTTTACATTAAGTTCAAAGCTGTGAGGCAAAAATTTAATAATTAACATGTCTTCTGACTCCTGTGTAGGTACATAGAGTACAGACATCTAGTGTCAGCAAACTCAGCTCGGTCACTATGGGGAGAATTCAGATCCTGTGTCTCTTTCTGATTCTTCTGGCCTTTAAACAGACAGTTGCAAAAAAGCGATGCAAATGTAAGTAAAATAACATTCTACACATTTTACTGATAATCTTACAGGTAATATTCATATCACCATGTGGAATATACATTTTTAAATGTTAGATTGTAGACAAAGAGCAAAAAGATTCATAGACACTCAAAATGCATAGAGTAGGTGGCAAAGTAAGAAGTTATAATAAATTTTGTCTAATTTCATTGTAATAACTGGTAGTCATCAAAATGTGGAAAACGCATGGGCATAAGTTACCACATAGAATGTTAGCATACAATATGCATTTGATATTGATCATTAACTCAAACTCATGGTCTACAAAGACCTATAAAGAAATCTAAATTTCTATTTATATTCTGTCTAGTACCAAACTATTAACACCACACACACAGAAAACAAATATGAGTGCTACTAAAGACCAGGCCGGAGGTAAATACGGTATTGTAAAGATAAAAATCATATAAAAGCTTTCAGCATTCTCAAAAAGATGCATGATCAACATACATGATGTACTAAATAAGGTTTTAGAAATAAGTTATTTTCACTTATTTTCTATCACGGAAATGTATTTTTTGCCATTCAAATCACTGAGGTTAAATGCAAATTTCTTTTTAAGCTTCTAATTAGAGATGATATTCAAAATTTTTATTTGGCTGCTTTGCCGAATTTTACAAAAAAATTTGCTTTGTGACTAATTACTTTGCCACGAAGCAAATTTCTTTGTAAGTAGTGGGTGCAAAGGATTTCGTGGAAGATGTTCAAGATGGCGATGGTCGGCTATTCACGCTCAAACACATGAGGTAAGTATTTTTTTTTTTTTTACCGCCATGTAAGGTCATACACATGGGAAGGAATAATGCAAGTCACCAGTACATACTAAATGGTAAAACACTGGGTAACACTGACATGGAAAAGGACCTAGAAATTTTATTGGACAGCAAACTAAGCAGTAAAAACCAGTGTCAGGCAGCTGCTGCCAAGGCCAATAAGATAATGGGTTGCATAAAAGGGGCATAGATGCCCGTAATGAGAACACAGTCCTACCACAAATTACTAGTCGGACCACACATGGAGTACTGTGTATAGTTCTGGGCACCTGTGAACAAGACAGACATAGCAGAGCTGGAGAGGGTTCAGAGGAGGGCAACTAAAGTAATAACTGGAATGGGTGGACTACAGGACACCGAAAAATTATCAAAATTAGGGTTATTCACTTAAAAAAAAAAAAAGATGACTAAGACGCGATCTAATAGCTATGTATAAATATATCAGGGGTCAGTACAGAGATCTCTACCATCATCTATTTATAACCAGGACTGTGACCGTGATGATGGGACATCCTTTACGTCTCTAGAGGAAATAAGGTTTCTAAACAAACATAGAAGAGGATTCTTTACGGTAAGATCAGTGAGACTATGGAACTCTCTGCCTGAGGAGGTGGTGATGGTGAGTACAATAAAGGAATTCAAGCGGGGCCTGGATGTATTTCTGGAGCATAATAATATTACAGGCTATAGTTATTCTGATTGCCTGATTGGAGTCAGGAAGGAATTTTTTTCCCCTAAAGTGAGGAAAATTGGATTCTACCTCACAGTTTTGTTTCTTTTCTTCCGCTGGATCAACTTGCAGGATAACGGGCTGAACTGGATGGATAGATGTCTTTTTTCAGTCTTATAAATTATGTTACTATGTTATTCAGGGAAAATCGATTTGCTACCACGAAGCACAAGGAAATTCGGCTTCTCTGCTAATCGACTTTTCCATGAAATTCGGATTTAATTAAACTTTGTGGAGTTTGATTTGAACACTACTTTGAACACTACTTCTAATGTTTTCGATGGGGCAAATGCCTCCGAAAATTGGACATTTGTTTTCTCGTGAATCTGCAGACTTGCTAATTTTAGATTTGTTTCATCTCTGTTCACTACTAGCGTTGATCAAGCACCATAGAGCTCAGGGGCTCGGGCCGAACACATTGGGATGCTCGGGTGCTCTACCGAGCATCCGAGTATAATGGAAGTCAGTAGAAGAACCCGAGCATTAAAGCAGTCACCCCTGCTCTAAAGAGGGGAGGGTGCCAGCTTCATAATAAAAGGTCAGAAATTGACGGAAACAACACCAAAATGTTTTGGAAACAGCATGGGGAGGACATCTGGATGCATATGGAAACATAGAATGTGTCGGCAGATAAGAACCATTTGGCCTATCTAGTCTGCCCAATATACTAAGTACTATGGATAGCCCCTGGCCCTATCTTATATGAAGGATGGCCTTAGGCCTATCCCATGCATGCTTAAACTCCTTCACTGTATTTGCAGCTACCACTTCTGCAGGAAGGCTATTCCATGCATCCTAGATCATTATCATTAGGGTGACAAAAAGTTTTCTAATTGTCCTAACTTAATATTCAATAACCTTTCTAAACAGTTTGGACTCCTATTACCTATGAAATACAATAGACAACCACACAAAGGCTATATGCCAAAAGCAGGGTATGTGCAAGCCAACAATCTATCCATGAGACAGATACAGTCAGCACACCTTACAATGGCAGCCTTGTACACTAATAGACATTCAAAACCAGCTCTCATCTGACTGAGAGCCAGTAAGCCTCAAAGTTGCTTCTTATCGATGGCTTGGGTGGACCTGTGCACCTAGATCAATATCATTAGGGTGACAAAAAGTTATCTGATTGTCCTAACATAATATTCAATAAACTTTCTATACATTTTTGTCATGTAAACTCATTTGCATAAGTGTGGGCATATGGGAAACAAATGCAAATGAACAGAATATGCCTTGTTTTTCAGCTTTGTTTTCACTGCACATATCTTTAAAAAAGGAATATGACCTGTAATTTGGTGCATTATCTACCTTTGAATGTAAATGTGCAAATTATATCAAAAACTAGTAAAATATATTTTAAAAAAAAGACTTTGAAACCAATAGATGGCGCTGTTCATGAGTAGTGTTGATCGCGAATATTCTAATTGCGAATTTCTATTGCGAATTTTCCATTCAAATGGTGTTTCAGCTGAAAAAAAAGCAGATTCAGCTAATTTGCATATGCCCACGATTATGCAAATGAGTTTACATGACAAAACAGTTTAGAAAGATTATTGAATATTATGCTAGGACAATCAGAAAACGTTTTGTCACCCTAATGATAATGATCTAGGTGCGCAGGTCCACCCAAGCCATCCAACAGTTATGAAGCAACTTTGAGGCTTACTGGCTCTAAGTCAGATAAGGGCTGGTTTTAAATGTCTCATAGTGCACAAGGCTGCCATTGTAAGGTATGCTGACTGTCTCATGGACAGATTGTTGGCTTGCACATACCCTGCTTTTAGCATATAGCCTTTTTATGGTGTCCATTGTATGTCCTAAGTAATGCGAGTCCAAGATGTATCCAAACATCCTTCCCATGCTATTTTTAAACCATTTCGGTGGTGTTTCCATGAATTTCAATTTTTTTTCTGTGAACCAGACACCCTCTTCGGAGCAGGGGGTGCCTGGTTTAATGCTTGGGTCTCCTATAGATTTTCATTGTGTTCAAGCATGCACAGTATTCGGCCGAACACTGCGATGTGCCAAGCATAGCGATACTCGATCCGAACTGCTGTTCAGCCGAGCATGCTTGCTCAACACTATTCACTACCCATCAGGATTTTCAATATAAGAGTAAATAAACTGTAAACACCATCCTTCCCGTTTCTGTTGGAAAATCTCAGTCATCCACTCATCTTCTCCATTTTCCCAGCGATCAATATTGGTTTATAAGACTCAAGTCAGGTCATGTATTCATAGGTTATAGAAAGGAAGATCTATGGCACACCAAATGATTCTTTTTCAAGGGATGTTTTAATACATATTTGTGCAATTACATCATTTTGTGTTTAATTTCCATCCAGAGCATGTAACAGTAAATGGGGCCATCAAAGAGAGTCCCAACGTTCCGGCTCCAGCGTTCCGCATTTACATAGGGCGTTAGATTGTGACTGTGCGTGTGAGAGTTTGGAATGTGATTGACTTCAGAGTTATCTCAAATCTGACAGCTATTGACATAGTGTCAGATAGTATTGGCTATGACTCAGATGTATGTGGATGTCAGTGAATAAACTGACTCATAAGACAACACTGTTGTCACAACAGAGGGTAGGGATAAGTGCAGCCCTAAACTCCGCCCACCTCTGTACCTGCCTACTTGCACGGCCCATCCTAACCGACTGCCTACAACTTCGTGGCAGTCCCTCGCTAGACATGTGCAGGGGCCTAAGAAGATAACAGAAGTACCGTAACAGAGTCAGACAAGCCAAAGTCAAAGCCTGGAGGTCACGCAGGTACACAGGCAGCAATCCAATAACGAAGTCAAAACACAATCCGGAGTCTGAAGTCAAGAGGTCACGTCAATTCCAGGGAGGTCACAAGGTCGAGGTCAAAAACACACAGAAGGCACAATACGAAAATGCTGATGAGGGTAGCAAGACCATTCACAGGCAACCTGTGGCCAGCAGGCTGCCTGTTTAAATAGAAGAACAAGTGGGTCACATGAAGTGGCCAGCGTCACGTGACCCAAGTCCAACCCAAACCATCTTAGCATCGATAAATTGTTATCGGCGCTCAGTACTTCTTTCAGCTAGGAGGATGCCCTGAGGAGGCGTGCGCGGCCGGGTTCTCCCCGCCCCCTGGTCCCCATGGAGACGAGGCCGCAGGCCACGTCCTTACTCCTGCACAGATGTGGGATGCCGCCGGTTCCCCGTTACAACTGTATTGATTACGGCAGTGTGGGAGGAGAGAGTGCACATCTTCACCACCCTCAAGCAGTCACCTGTATCACACACTGGAGTGGCAAACAGGGTTTTTAAACTAGTGTTTTGTTCATAGCCATTGTAATGATAACTAATAAAAGTGATATTTTAAATTCACCTCCAACCTGGGTCAAGTTAGGTTATGAGCCCTTGAGGTTTCAAAAATAAGGTTGACTTCCAATAGGTGGCACTGGTGACATGGTTCTCTTCCTTGGAAGATACCTCTTTGCATATTTGTTTTCCATGGAGCATTGCTAACAAGTCTCCAAATGGTGTACTTCCAGTAAGTCTCTATACAGGACTGGTCTGTTTAAGGAGATTCAGCACCCTACCTTAGAATGTTAGTACAAACTTGAATACAGACCAAAGAATTCCTAGCCTAGGTGAAACAGTGGTCCCTCCAGTTATGAACTGAAACCATTGAAACCCTCAGGTGAAACCACTGTATCTTAAGACTATAACTATATGTAAGAATAGTAATTGGTTCCAAAGTCCTACAATGTCAATCCAACATATGAAAACATTGATCTTCTCAAAGAGGTGGTCTTTGGATAGATTTGTACTGCATTTTTCACATGGAATTCATATCATGTGTTATGCAAAAAGCTCTATGCACCGGTTATCAGACTATGAGATACCCAAATAAGATCTAAACCGCCATTTAGGTGAGAATGTTATTTTGCATAAATGTTGCCTCCAGACAAGAGTATATTTTGAGGTATGTCCCGCTCTCAACTGTCTCTGCATCTTTAGGATGCAGAAACAGTTGATTGCAATGGTGAAACAGGGAGCCATCTGCTCCCTGCTTCACTATTCAACTCAGCTGCCACAATGCAGTCACATATTGCACCACTAGGCTGTGTAGGAGGAGCGTGCAGGCCCAGGAATCAGCTTGTGTGCTCCTCCTACACAGCCCAGCAGGCACCATGTGTGACCGCATCGCAGCTGCTTGAGAGCACAGGATGTGCCGGATCATCGGAGGAATGCCTAGGTGAATATTACATTTTTTTATTTTTTTAAAGAGTTGGCACTACTGAAAAAGGGGCACAATTTGGGCATAACTACTGTGAGGGGGCACTATGTAGATATAACTTCTGTGTGGAAGCAATAAGAGGACTCAGGATTGGGCTTAGTATTATATTATAGTGCGAAAAGCGGTGCAGTCAATTCATCAATGCCGCCTACAGCGGATATTATACAGCGCATGCCCGGGCTTGGCGGTAATGTGATACTGGGCTGGCTAAAATCTTAACGGGGTGGAGTTATTGACGGGGGCTCTGGACATTTGCAGTGATAGCCACCATCTCTGAGCACTTGCAATCCTTATTTGCAGATACCATCAAAGTTCTTTTTTGCAGCTTTACAGATGCAGAAAAGCCTAAAAAATGTACCATTTGTTTAATGTATATGTGTTCGACACTGCGGTGTAAGCAGTATGAGACATATAACGTTGCTGACAGACTCACTTTAACTCTTCCATGTTAAAGGGCAATAGCCATATGCAAACAGTACAGTCATAATGAGGACATTTTCTAGTGATATTATGTCTGTGTGGTCAATGCCTTGTCCCTGAACTCTGTCACAAATATACATCTGATGTGTGCCTGAGTGTCAGGCACATGATTACATCACTTGACTACCTGCATATGACCTCATTAGGACACAGACTCTCCATGGCCTCTTCTGTTATATCACCCAAAAATTTGATTAGAACAAAATTCATCTTGGTAATTTATGGTTACAATGCAAACAGTGAAGGATCCCATTCTGTAAAATGTCTGTAAAAGCATTGTAGAATATGTTGGCTCTATATAAGCAAAAGATGTAAATATATAAACCCGGAAAACCATGAGACCATGTCTATTTACTACTATCTTGATTTCAGAAATTCAGAATTCAAGCCCCTTTCACTTTTTCCACATGAATAACATTCATTTTTTTGTTTCACATTCATCTAGACACAATACTCCCTCCAGGTCTGTCAAAATGTGTGTAAAATATATTTTTTTTAAATGCAACATGATATTTAAGTAGGTGTGACACTAAAATTTTACTTCAAGTGTATATTGAAATCAATTTTAGGATAAAGCTGAAACATAAAAAAATAGAAAAAGTTAAAGGGTGGGGATTTGTATGGTGACTTCTATGAGGATATTATACCGTCATGCATTAAAACTTGAGTACATTAAAAACAATAATAGGCTGCTCACCCTAAACACAATTTACATAGAACCTATATGCTCGACACTTGCCAATTCTCATACCCTCAGACCAAGGAAAAGTAACAAATAAGTATAAGCAGGCTGTCAAGACATATACTGGGGCAGATGATTTAATAATATTAGTAAATTTGAGACATTTGGGGAAAATTATCAAACTGGTGTAAGGTATATCTGGCTTAGTTGCCCATAGCAACCAATCAGATTCTACCTTTTATTTTTCATAGCTTCTTTGGGTAAAGAAAGGTGGAATCTCATTGGTTGCTATGGGCAACGGAGCCAGTTCTACTTTACACCAGTTTGATAAATCTCCCCCAGTATGTTCTACCTTTTGTTTTTTTTATTACCAAAAATGTGGAAAATTTCAATATTTACTAAATTTGAATCTCTCTGCTGTTAAGACAGATAGTGATAACTCATAAAAATACTTAATAACTAACTTTCACCATTTCTACTTTGGTGAACTATTTTGGCATCATTTTGTTAATTTTATTTTTTAGGACATTAGAAGTTTTTGAATTTTAGAAGCATTTTAAAAATGTTTAAGAAAATGTCTAAAATCTAAGTTTTTAAGGACCAATTTAGTTTTGAAGTCACTTTGAGGAGCTTACATGATAGAAACCACATGTAAATGAGCCCATTTTAGAAACACCCCTCAAACTATTCAAAACTGATTTAGGGCTCTTTCACACTTTCTTTTCGTTCTTTTCTTCCGGAATAGAGTTCCGTCGTCGGGGCTCTATGCCGGAAGAATCCTGATCAGTTTTATACTAATGCATTCTGAATGGAGAGAAATCCGTTCAGGATGCATCAGGATGTCTTCAGTTCAGGACCGAAACGTTTTTTGGCCGAAGAAAATACCGCAGCATGCTGCGCTTTTTGCTCCGGCCAAAAATCCTGAACACTTGCCGCAAGGCCGGATCCAGAATTAATGCCTATTGAAAGGCATTAATCCGGAACTGGCCTTAAGCATTGCCGGATCCGACGTTTAGCTTTTTCTGAATGGTTACCATGGCTGCCAGGATGCTAAAGTCCTGGCAGCCATGGTAAAGTGTAGTGGGGAGCGGGGGAGCAGTATACTTACCGTCCGTGCGGCTCCCGGGGCGCTCCAGAGTGACATCAGGGCGCCCCACGCGCATGGATGACGTGATCGCATGGACACGTCATCCATGCGCATGGGGCGCTCTGACGTCATTCTGGAGCGCCCCGGGAGCCGCACGGATGGTAAGTATACTTCTCCCCCACTCCCCACTACTACTATGGCAACCAGGACTTTAATAGCGTCCTGGCTGCCATAGTAACACTGAACGCATTTTGAAGACGGATCCGTCTTCAGATGCTTTCAGTTCACTTGCGTTTTTCCGGATCCGGCGTGTAATTCCGGCAAATGGAGTACACAACGGATCCGGACAATGCAAGTGTGAAAGAGGCCTTAGAAATGTTGTTAACCCTTCAGGTATTCCAAAGGAATATTTCCAAATTTCACCTATTTTTGCAGATTTTCCATTTTAATCTATTTTTTCATGTAACACATTAAAAGTTAACAGCAAAACAAACCTTAATACTTATTACTCTGATTCTGCAGTTTGCACAAACGCCCCATATGTGGTTGTAAACTGTTGTATGGGCACACAGCAGCGCTCAGAAGGAGTGCCATATAGTTTTTGGAGGGCAGATCTTGCTGGAACAGTCTTTGGGCGCCATGTTGTATTTGAAGAGACCCTGAGGTACCCCAATACTGGAAACCACCAAAAAGTGACCATATTTTGGAAACTACACCACCCAAGGAATAGAAGGAGTGTAGTGACCAAACAGGCATTTTATAGAATGTATTACACTTGGCTGGGTAAATGAAAAAAATAATAATATTACAAACTTTCTTTTTCAAAAGGGATAACAGAAGAATATCACCCCACAATTTGCTACCTGTTTTCTCCTGAATACATTAACACCCCATTCGTGGTGCTAAGCTGCTGTTTGAAGATACACTAGGGCTCAGAATAGAAGGAGCAGCATCTGGATTTTCTAACATGAAATTTGCTGCAATGGTTTTTAAGAACCATAACTTTTTAATTTTTTGTTAACTGAGCTGCATGAGGGCTTATTTTTTGTGGGGCAAGCTGTAGTTTTTATTTGCACTATTTTATGGTACATTTGGCTTTCTGATTGCTTTTTATCTCATTTTTTGGGAGGTGAGGTGGGCAATAATTGAAATTCTGTCAGGATTCAGGGAATATTATAAGTCCTTAAGGAGAGCACATAACTTGCGCGAGGAGTCTTATAGGCCAGACAACGCTCCTGTGGAATTCTAGGAAGAGAGTATGCAAATTAGCACTTAGTTAGTTGCCTGGACTCCTCACTCCATTTAGGCACTCTCCATAAGGAGATTTACCATTACTCGAATCCTGATCTAGGCCTCTCACACAGTTAAGCCAGTACTCTCTGCTCTGCACTGATGAGGGAAATCACCCTGAAACAGAGGTCTGCAGATGCAGATCTCAAGGTCTGTTTAAAAGGCCTGACTACTAATATATATATATATATATATATATATATATAGTTTAACCCCCTGTAGTATATTGTACCCCTGTAGTGGAAATATATATATATTTCTCAACTCCCCTGTAGTTGCCCATGTAATAGGATGCCCCTTTCTAGTGGAGATATATATAATATTATACTCCCCCCCATTGCGACCTTCTGTGCCAATCTACTGCCTCATAAGCTTCAGGCCTAGTGTCCTGCATCCTATGAGGCAGAATGGCCCATGGCTTCCATTCCCCAATGTAAAACTTCCACCCCCTCAGAGGCAGGTCGGTCGCCTGAGGTGAGATGCTCATTTTGCCTCATGGCAGATGCGGCCCTCCCATCCCCTCTAATCAGACCAGACAAGTATATAATCTGCCATTAGACATGGCCTAGCGGTTTGCCGGGCGGTCGTTTCGCGGCGAACTTTACTCATTCGCGATTCGCCAAACATATGTCGATGTCCGCCAGCGCCATATTCTTTTACATTGTGAAGAACTTTGACCCATGACACATCCATCAGGTGGTACAGGACAGCCAATTGAGACGTTTCAGCACATGGACATACCCCCTACCCTTTAAATTAACCTGATCTGGCCACCTTTTTTTTATTCAGTCTTTTCCCAGTGTAGGGAGAGGTTACAGTGTGAAGCAGGGGCAGACTGTTAGGGACACCAAATGCTAGCTACTAGGGCCACAAAAGCCCTTTTAAGGACAGGTATAGGTGTGCTATCGATAGGTGTGACTTACTGAGGGGGGTGATATACTTATAATATAATTTCTAACATAGAAAGTATATTATAGTGCATTTGTATTGTGCAGCAGTTGTGTGCGTTTCTGCTGTGATACTGCCAAACGCTATTAGAACAAATAATTTCTACTGGTGTGATATACCAGTTGCCCCCCAAGAAAACCGATTGAAGCAGGGGTGTTACATACCAATAATATACTTTCTATATAGTGCATTTGGGTAGTGCAGCATTTGTTTGCGGTTTTGCTGCGTTACCGCAGCTACAAAGAGTGACAAAATCTTTTGGAACAAATAATTTCAATTGGTGTGATATACCAGTTGCCCCCCGAAAAAAAATGATTGAAGCAGGGTTGTTATATACCAAGAAAATACTTTCTATATAGTGCATTTGGGTAGTGCAGCATTTGTTTGCTGTTTTGTTGCGTTACCGCAGCTACACAGAGTGACAAGCTCTATTGGAACAAATAATTTCTACTGGTGTGATATACCAGTTGCCCCCCCAAAAAAGTGATTGAGGCAAGGGTGTTTAATACCAATAATATGCTTTCTATATAGTGCATTTGGGTAGTGCAGCATTTGTTGGCTGTTTTGTTGCGTTACCGCAGCTACAAAGAGTGACAAACGCTATTGGAACAAATCATTTCAACTGCTGCCCCCCAAAAAAACTGATTGAAGCAGGGGTGTAATATACCAATAATATACTTTCTATATAGTGCATTTGGGTAGTGCAGCATTTGTTTGCGTTTTTTGTCTGCGTTACCGCAGCTACACAGAGTGACAAACGCTATTGCAACAAATAATTTCTACTGGTGTGATATACCAGTAGACTGGTGTGATATATATGTATACACTAGGAAAAGGTGATCAAAAGGGAGAAAAAAAAACAACAATTATGTATTGATTCATAATAGTAAGATATATAAATACCCCAGATCACCCCAAGATGCAGTCAGTTAAACTTATTTCGGTTAGATATCTATTTTAATTTACCAACCAGTCAATTCAAAAAATAAACACACCCACAGGGGGACAGGTCAAAACTCCTACTGGGCAGTGTTCAAGATAGGGTAAAGGAACACAAAAAGGATCCAAAAGATAAGATTTCATTGAGTCCCAGTGGGTTCACCGTTTTTAACCTGTGAGTCCACTCGGCCTCCTTTTGGATCCGCTTGTTGTGGTCACCTCCACGAGGTGAGCAACGTACCACCTCCACAACACAGAAATTAATTGCCTTATCATTGTTGTTGTGAAATAAACTAACATGTCTAGCCACGGCAGTGTCTCTATTATTCCTTATGTCACCCAAATGATCACCAATCCTCCTCCTAAGTTCTCTTTTCGTTTTGCCCACATACTGTAAGCCACACGTACAATTAATTAGGTATACCACCCCTGATGTTTTACATTTGGCAAAATCCCTGATGGTATAGGTCCTATTAGTTGTATGACTGAAAAAATTATTGGTTTGGTAGATAAAGGGGCACGCTATGCATGCACCACAGCGGAACGTCCCTAAAGGTTTTCTGTCCAACCAGGTACCTGGTTTCTTTGTCGGGATATAGTGACTATGGATAAATCTGTCTCCAAGTGATCTACCTCTCCTATATGTTATGGCCGGGTACATTGGAAGCATATCTCCTATATCGGGGTCAAGGTGGAGCATTTCCCAGTATTTTTTCAGAATGTCTCTCACCTCCTTGTTACAGTGATCAAAAGTTCCTATTATGCAAAAAATGGGGTGTTCCTATTATGCGACAAAAAGGGGTGTTATATACCAATAATATACTTTCTATATAGTGCATTTGGGTAGTGCAGCATTTGTTTGCGGTTTTGCTGCATTAACGCAGCTACACAGAATGACAAACGCTATTGGAACAAATAATTTCTACTGGTGTGATATACCAGTTGCCCCCCCAAAAAGTGATTGAGGCAGGGGTGTTATATACCAATAATATACTTTCTATATAGTGCATTTGGGTAGTGCAGCATTTGTTTGCAGTTTTTCTGCGTTACCTCAGCTACACAGAGTGACAAACACTATTGGAACAAATAATTTCAATTGGTGTGATATACCAGTTGCCCCCCCAAAAAAGTGATTGAAGCAGGGTTGTTATATACCAATAATATACTTTCTATATAGTGCATTTGGGTAGTGCAGCATTTATTTCCGGTTTTGCTGCGTTACCGCAGCTACACAAAGTGACAAACGCTATTGGAACAAATAATTTCTACTGGTGTGATATACAAGTTGGCCCCCCGAAAAAGTGATTGAGACAGGGGTGTTATATACCTTCTTTCACAAATACTGCTCTTCTATAAGGACTTTTGTCACAGGGTCATTTTGAAAGTGACAGGCAGAGGAAGAGGCAGGCTATTCCGCAGGGGTGGTAGGGGTCAGGCAGGTGCACCTGGCCAGAGCCTAAGTGACAAGTTGCAGAAGGTGCATGCGATTACGTCAAAGGACGCACCAGACTTGGTTGAGTGGCTCACTCAGTTCTCTGCTTCTGCACCCTTTTCACTTTCTGCTGTGTGCACCCCCAAAGACATCACCATATCTCCTCCGCTCGAGTCAGAGGAATTATTTCCCCATCCATTCCAAGATCTTACCGATGCGCAGCTATTCTTCTTGGCATCGGATCAGGAAGAGTAGGTATCAACGGTCGCCACCTAGCAGTCTGACGACAGTACACAGATCAGCCCAAGGAGGGTGGTCCCTGCTGTTGCTGCCTACTCCGAGATCTCGAATGTCAGTGGTGGTGAAGGTGACGATAATGAAGTGTCGATAGGTGCCTAAAAGAGAGGCAGAGGAGGGATGTTAGGAGGGAGAGACAGAGCAGCAGAAAGGGAGGAGAAGGAGAAGAAGCAGGCAGAAGTTACAGGAGGCAAAAAGCAGACTGCTAATGTATCTGGAACGAGCCATCCAACTTGCACGGTCACATCTGGTGCTCCCAAGACGCCGGCACATGGCTCCGCAGTGTGGGCTTTTTTTAACGTGTCCGCTGCTGACAATAGTGCTGCCATCTGCAGCCTGTGCTATCAACGCATAAGTCGCGGTAAGCCCAACACTCACCTAGGGATGACCACCTTAAGAAGGTACCTAGCCTCCCATCACCGAGCCCAGTGGGAGCAACGCCGTCAGAACCCACAAAGCCACACTCCTGGCACTCCACGCCCTGCCTCTTCTCCTTCTCCTCTCTCCTCCCATTTGTCCTTCACTCCACCTTCCACCGTGCTGTCGTCGCGTTCATCTGGCAAAAGGCAGGCTTCCGTGGCCCAAATGTTTGAGCGCAATAAAATGATGACGCTGGATAATCCTCTTGCCCAATGGCTGACCTCTGGCTTGTCGTAACTGCTAGCCCAACTACAGCCATATAAATTGGTGGACTCGGAGGCCTTTAGAAAATTTGCGGCCACACCGCAATGAAAGGTCCCCGGAAGGAAATATTTCTCCCAGAAGGGCATCCTGGAACTATATGGCCACGTTCAGCGGCAAGCTAATATATCTCTGGCACACAGTGTCGGTGCCAAGATACATCTGACCACAGACACTTGGTCTAGCAAACACGGGCAGGGAAGATACATAACTTTTACTGCCCACTGGGTGAACCTTCTGACGGCCGTCAAGCATGTAACCCATGGCACTCGTCTGGATTTGGTGTTACCACCACGGATTGCATACAGGCTTGCCTCTTCTTCTCCTCCTCCTACTCAATCCTCCATCTCCTCCTCAGCTGACTCCTCCTTTTCGACTGCTACCGCCTCTTCCGCTGCACCCGCCAAGCTCCCCAGAACCTATTTGACCTCCCAGGTGAGACATTGCCATACTGTGCTGCGGCTGTTGTGCCTGGAAGCCAAGAGCCACACCAGTCCTGCACTGCTTTCAGCTCTGCGGTCACAGGCCGATCAGTGGCTAACCCTGCTCAATTTGACAGTTGGTCACATTTTGTCACAAGTGGTGTGTGACAATGGTGCCAATCTGCTTAGCACCCTGAAACAGGGCAAAATGACACAAGTGCCGTGCATGGCACACATCCCGAACTTAGTCGTGTATCGATTCGTTGCCAGGCCAGGACGTCTTGTGGCAGGCCAGGAAATTCTCTGGCCATTTTAGAAGATCTTACACTGCCATGGCTCGCCTAGCTGACGTTCAGCGGCGACACCACCTGCCTGTCAGACGTCTGATTTTTCACTGTCTGACGCGCTGGAACTCCACCTAGTATATGCTTAAAAGGCCGCGGCAGTGGCTGCTCTTGCGCGACGCATGCAGACTTCTGCGGCCATTTGATGATATTACCAAACTGGTCAGTCGCAGCATCAGTGACATTGTATCTTATGCCTTCTTTCTGGAGCGTGCATTGCGTCGTGTCATTGATCAAGCCATCGAGGAGCAGGAGCTGGAAGATGAAGAAGTCACAATGCTGAATAAATACCCAGGGGGAACTACTCCATCTGAGATAAGTCAGCAGGAGTTTGAAGAGGAGTAAGAGGAGGATGGTGGCTGGGTGGGGGGAGCAGGAGCAAGAAGAGCAGGCTTTAAACTTTTTGGGGATCCCTGGTGTTATTCATGGCTAGGGCGAGGAGACTGAGGACAACATTCTTCTGGGCGATGAGCAGGAGCCAGGGCATTCCACCCCTTCCAATTCAGTGCAAATGGGGGCCTTCATGCTCCAGTGTTTGAAGAGGGACCCCCGTATAAAAAGCATAAAGGTCAAGGACCTGTACTGGGTGGCAACGTACTTAGACCCCCGGTACAAACACAAAATGGCGGACATGTTACCAGCATCACAGAGGGCTGTCAGAATGCATTTCCAGGCCTTGCTGCGAGAGATGCTGCATTCTGCTGTTGCGGGCACTGGCAGAGGAATTTCCACCCACAGCGAAACAGGTGCGCGTACCAATCCTACCGCGCCTGCAAAAAGAGGGCAGTTTGAAGATGTGTTGGTGACTTCAGATATGAGATTATTCTTGCAGCCAACCCATCGACAGCCACCCTCTGGATACAGCCTCAGGGAACGCCTAGACCGACAGGTGTCTGACTACATCGAGTAAATGGCCAATGTGGATGCTCTGAGAAGCGAGGAACCCCTTGACTACTGGGTGTGCAGGCTTGACCTGTGGCCAGAGCTGGCAAAATTTACCATGGAACTCTTGGCTTACCCTTCGTCGAGTGTCCTGTCCGAAAGGACGTTTAGCGCAGCAGGGGGGATCGTGACCGATTAGCGCATTCGCCTAGCTCGCGACAGTGTGGACTACCTCACATTTTTAAAAATGAATGCGGCATGGATCTTGGAGGAATTCAGCACCTGTGATGACAATGTGTAATTGAATTTCCTCATGCTAGCCCACACATATCCGCCACTACCCAGAACAAAGAATGGTCCTTGCCTTATGTATATACAGTGGCATAAAAGGCCTTTTATGTCAGGTGAATGGCTAATTTTTGGGGCCTGTACTGGCAAACAGTTACATATTTATCCTGTGATCGCCTGATGTACCTCTAGCTACAGAATCCAAAGTTCTTTGCTGCCAGGTAAATGCCTATTGGCTTTTTTTGGGGGCCTGTACTGGCCGACAGTTACATATTTATTCTGTGACCGCCTAATGCACCCCCAGCCACAGAATCCAAAGTTCTTTGCTGTCAGGTGAATGCCTATTGTCTAATTTTTGGGTCCTATACTGGCTGACAGTTACATTTTTATCCTGTGACTGCCTAATGTACCTCCAGCCACAGAATCCAAAGTTCTTTGCTCTCAGGTAATGCCTATTGGCTAATTTTTGTGGAATGTACGCGCCAACAGTTTCATATTTATCCTATGATCGCCTAATGTACCTCCAGCCACAGAATCCAAAGTTCTTTGCTGTCAAGTGAATGCCTATTGCCTAATTGTTGGGGCCTGTACTGGCCGACAGTTACATTTTTTATCTCTAGCCACATAATCACACCCTTGTCTCACTCCTCTGCCTCTAATTATGGTGGCGTATGAACCGCATTCACCATAAGGACCTTTTAATGTCACAGGGTCATATGACTATGCCCCCCACCCCGTCCTGTGCCCCCTTATACCCTGCATTGTGCCCTCTTACCACACCCTGTGCAGTGTCCCTAGTCATTCCCTATACTGTGCCCTCTTATACCCTTTTATCCGGTCACGGTATGGCGGTGTTATCCGATCACTGTACAGAGGTGTTATCCGGTCAATGTATGGTGATGGTAACCAATAACTGGATGGCCATAACTGTATCCCTTTCCCTGTCCACACCATCCTTTTATAGACCTGGCATGAGGGGGAAAAATATGCAGATTGCGGTGCTAAGGACCTTTGAGCCACAATCTGTGTCAGAAATATGCCTAACATAGATTTTTCTATATAATAAATGATCACCTAAATGTATTATCATTCGGGGGTAGGGATAATATCTTCATATTATATAGATTCTAGTGTATTATACTGTGCCCTGTATTTCCCAGTAGAAAATGATCCTTGGGAAACACAGTCCCCATCCCTGACCACCCTGACCACCATGACCAGGTAGCGCTCTGCCAGTACATGGCGGTCTCCCCTCTTCGCCACGCTGCTCTGATGTGTACTGGTGCTTATTCTGACACTAGGGCTGGGTTCACATCCTATTTTTGCCATCCATTTAATGCATACCAAAAATGATGCCGTACAGTGGCGTCCGTTCACCATACAGTTCCATGGTAGAAAAAAAAATTACTTTAACGTATGCATTTTTTTAATGGACTCTGCAGGATAGAAAAATGTGGAGTGCTGCACATTTGTATACATCAAACCAATAGGAAATTCAATTTTTCTAGGCTCCAGCAGAGCACATTTTTGAGAGTTTCTCTTTAAGATGCAATAAAAATGGCCCCTGATTAAAAAAAAAAATAATTTTGTGGGAATTTTTGCCAATGATCCCCCTCTGGTATATCACTGTCCATGTTGTGGGACTAATTGTGTACTTCTAGTAAGTGTTTGCTGGCTGCAAATATGAGCTGAAGGTTTTTCAGGTTCGCCTGCCATTAAATTGAATGGGGCCCGCCACAAACGCGCAGTTCGCGAACATGTGATTGTGAACGTGAGTTCGCGAATCATCCCGGGTGATGTTCGTCTATCACTATTCATACCCCTTAAACTTTTTCACGTTACACCCACATTTATTGTATTTTATTGGGATTTTATGTGATATACCAACACAAAGTAGTAAGAATGTGTGAAGTGCAAAGAAAATGATACCTGGTTTTCATAATTTTTACTGGAAAGTGTGACGTGCACTTGTATTCAGCCCCCTGTACTCTGATACTCCTAAATAAAATCCATTTGTTATTGTAAGCCATAAGAAGTCCTATCTGCAGTTTGCCACAAGCCATGTAGGGGACACAGAAAACATGTGGAAGAAGGTGTTCTGGTCAGATGAGACCCAAGTTGAACTCTTTGGCCTAAATGAAAAATGCTATATGTAGCAGAAAATGAACACTGTACATCACCCTGAACACACCGTCCCCACCGTGAAACATGGTGGTGGCAGCATCATGCTGTGGAATGCTTTTCTTCAGCGGGGTCAGTAAAGCTGGTTGATGGATGGATCTAAATACAGGGCAAAGGGGGGCGGAGCTAGCGCCAGAAGGGAATGGTCGCAAGCGCTTGAGCTCCGTTACATCGAGTCTCTCCCTACACAGCTTACGCTAGCATACCCGACGAACCATGGTGAAAATCGGGAACCCTAAAACTGGGGAAGCTACCTGCCACCAAAAAAACGTGTCCGGAGAAGGAGACATGGATAAATTTATAAAGAAAGTGGCGGCGATATGCGCCGCTAAAGAATCCAAGATGGCGCCCACTCCTCAAGCTGAGGAAGCTATGAGTGAACATGAGGCATCCGAGGCCGACAGCGATATTGAAGAAGCAAGAGGGTCTCAAAGCTTACCGATCTCCAGGAAATTCCTGAAAAAGACTCTAGAAAAAGCCCTGGAACCAGTCGCACATGAACTGGCCTCCCTCAGACAAGAAATGAGACACATTGGAGGCAGAGTGGAAAATCTGGAAACGGCCCAAACCTCCATGCAAGAGTGGCAAATGGTGGCTACAGACAATTTCAAGAAGTGCCAAGACCATTTGAATGCGGTTCATACAGCACTTGAAGATCAGGAAAACCGCGGTCGGAGGAACAACCTCCAGTTTCGAGGAGTTCCAGAAGCCGTCACCGCTTCAGAGATTCCATCAGCGATCCTGGCTATCTGCTCTGACCTTTTAGGTCTGGAATACCCGTCGCAAATTATCTGTCACGGAAGGTGTACAGGAAACAAGACAACACAAAATGAATATATGACTCACTGGATCCAAAACTAAGGAACAAAAAGGGAGACCCCTGCATCAGACCTGGCACTCTCCCTGACTGCTCAGCCTATGTGAAAATCCCAATGGTAGATGATCGCATATCCTCGTACCTCGACTGTATAACACCTGAACACCCTATAATAGTGAGGGGACACGACCACCGGCTCCCTACACTAGACACAGAGGGAGTCAGGGTCACCTTGGATCCAGCAAACAGAAAAACACGAAAGAATGCACAACACTTATCTTGTAGAAGACTGGGAAATAGGATCAGCATGCACACACACTCCAGGAAGTTGTATAAACTGCACACTAATGCACTATGGGGAGGAATTTAAAGGGATGCAAACAGTCCAACTACATGACAGCTGAGAGAGGCTAACGAGATGAGGAACTGAAAGCAAAACAAAGGAAGCTCAAAGAGGAGGTTCTGAAAGGCATCTGTCAGAGCTTCTCAGATGTCTGGTGGTGACATTATCCTTGAGAGGGCCCACAGAGCTCTAAGGCCCCAACCTAATGCCTCAGATCCACCAAGGGATATAATTTGCCGCTTCCTTAGCTACCAAGATAAAGAAGCAGTCCTTTTTAAGTCCCGTAACGCCACTGAAATAAGCTACAATGGGGCTTGAAAACATATTTCAAGACCTAACTCCAGTGACCCTAAAGAAACGGAAGACCCTCAAACCTTTGACGGACTGGCTTAGGGCTCAGAAAGTTCCATATCGCTGGACCTTCCATATCGTTTGGTCTCTCCTTCGCCGAAGAGGCTCGCAGGCACAACATCCATTCGCATGCAGATCTGGTTCCGCTGTTCGAGTATCTGGAGATGCAACCTTTGAAGATAGAGAATTGGCACAGCATACAAGATCTAGCAGCGCTCCCGAGGATCCAATACTCAGCACTAGAGTTGAGCGAACACCTGGATGTTCGGGTTCGAGAAGTTCGGCCGAACATCCCGGAAATGTTCGGGTTCGGGATCCGAACCCGATCCGAACTTCGTCCCGAACCCGAACCCCATTGAAGTCAATGGGGACCCGAACTTTTCGGCACTAAAAAGGCTGTAAAACAGCCCAGGAAAGAGCTAGAGGGCTGCAAAAGGCAGCAACATGTAGGTAAATCCCCTGCAAACAAATGTGGATAGGGAAATGAATTAAAATAAAAATTAAATAAATAAAAATTAACCAAAATCAATTGGAGAGAGGTTCCATAGCAGAGAATCTGGCTTCCCGTCACCCACCACTGGAACAGTCCATTCTCAGATATTTAGGCCCCGGCACCCAGGCAGAGGAGAGAGGTCCCGTAACAGAGAATCTGTCTTCATGTCAGCAGAGAATTAGTCTGCATGTCATAGCAGAGAATGAGGCTTCACGTCAGCCACCACTGCAACAGTCCATTGGCATATATTTAGGCCCAGCACCCAGGCAGAGGAGGGAGGTCCCGTAACAGAGAATCTGTCTTCATGTCAGCAGAGAATTAGTCTGCATGTCATAGCAGAGAATGAGGCTTCACGTCAGCCACCACTGCAACAGTCCATTGGCATATATTTAGGCCCAGCACACACACAGGCAGAGGAGAGAGGTCCCGTAACAGACAATCTGGCTTCATGTCAGCAGAGAATTAGTCTGCATGTCATAGCAGAGAATGAGGCTTCACGTCAGCCACCACTGCAACAGTCCATTGGCATATATTTAGGCCCAGCACACACACAGGCAGAGGAGAGAGGTCCCGTAACAGAGAATCTGTCTTCATGTCAGCAGAGAATTAGTCTGCATGTCATAGCAGAGAATGAGGCTTCACGTCAGCCACCACTGCAACAGTCCATTGGCATATATTTAGGCCCAGCACACACACAGGCAGAGGAGAGAGGTCCCGTAACAGAGAATCTGTCTTCATGTCAGCAGAGAATCAGTCTTCATATCATAGCAGAGAATCAGGCTTCACGTCACCCACCACTGTAAGAGTCAATTTTCATAAATTTAGGCCCAGAACCCAGGCAGAGGAGAAAGGTCCCGTAACAGACAATCTGGCTTCATGTCAGCAGAGAATCAGTCTTCATATCATAGCAGAGAATCAGGCTTCACGTCACCCACCACTGTAAGAGTCAATTTTCATAAATTTAGGCCCAGAACCCAGGCAGAGGAGAAAGGTCCCGTAACAGACAATCTGGCTTCATGTCAGCAGAGAATCAGTCTTCATATCATAGCAGAGAATCAGGCTTCACGTCACCCACCACTGTAAGAGTCAATTTTCATAAATTTAGGCCCAGAACCCAGGCAGAGGAGAAAGGTCCCGTAACAGACAATCTGGCTTCATGTCAGCAGAGAATCAGTCTTCATATCATAGCAGAGAATCAGGCTTCACGTCACCCACCACTGTAAGAGTCAATTTTCATAAATTTAGGCCCAGAACCCAGGCAGAGGAGAAAGGTCCCGTAACAGACAATCTGGCTTCATGTCAGCAGAGAATCAGTCTTCATATCATAGCAGAGAATCAGGCTTCACGTCACCCACCACTGTAAGAGTCAATTTTCATAAATTTAGGCCCAGAACCCAGGCAGAGGAGAAAGGTCCCGTAACAGACAATCTGGCTTCATGTCAGCAGAGAATCAGTCTTCATATCATAGCAGAGAATCAGGCTTCACGTCACCCACCACTGTAAGAGTCAATTTTCATAAATTTAGGCCCAGAACCCAGGCAGAGGAGAAAGGTCCCGTAACAGACAATCTGGCTTCATGTCAGCAGAGAATCAGTCTTCATATCATAGCAGAGAATCAGGCTTCACGTCACCCACCACTGTAAGAGTCAATTTTCATAAATTTAGGCCCAGAACCCAGGCAGAGGAGAAAGGTCCCGTAACAGACAATCTGGCTTCATGTCAGCAGAGAATCAGTCTTCATATCATAGCAGAGAATCAGGCTTCACGTCACCCACCACTGTAAGAGTCAATTTTCATAAATTTAGGCCCAGAACCCAGGTAGAGGAGAAAGGTCCCGTAACAGACAATCTGGCTTCATGACAGCAGAGAATCAGTCTGCATGTCATAGCAGAGAATCAGGCTTCACGTCAGCCACCACTGCAACAGTCCATTGTCATAAATTTAGGCCCAGCACCCAGGCAGAGGAGAGAGGTCCCGTAACAGAGGATCTGGCTTCATGTCAGCAGAGAATCAGTCTGCATGTCATAGCAGAGAATGAGGCTTCACGTCAGCCACCACTGCAACAGTCCATTGGCATATATTTAGGCCCAGCACACACACAGGCAGAGGAGAGAGGTCCCGTAACAGACAATCTGGCTTCATGTCAGCAGAGAATTAGTCTGCATGTCATAGCAGAGAATGAGGCTTCACGTCACCCACCACTGCAACAGTCCATTGGCATATATTCAGGCCCAGCACCCAGGCAGAGGAGAGAGGTCCCGTAACAGAGGATCTGGCTTCATGTCAGCAGAGAATCAGTCTGCATGTCATAGCAGAGAATCAGGCTTCACGTCAGCCACCACTGCAACAGTCCATTGTCATAAATTTAGGCCCAGCACCCAGGCAGAGGAGAGAGGTCCCGTAACAGAGGATCTGGCTTCATGTCAGCAGAGAATCAGTCTGCATGTCATAGCAGAGAATCAGGCTTCACGTCAGCCACCACTGCAACAGTCCATTGTCATAAATTTAGGCCCAGCACCCAGGCAGAGGAGAGAGGTCCCGTAACAGACAATCTGGCTTCATGTCAGCAGAGAATTAGTCTGCATGTCATAGCAGAGAATCAGGCTTCATGTCAGCCACCACTGCAACAGTCCATTGGCATATATTTAGGCCTAGCACACAGGCAGAGGAGAGGTTCATTCAACTTTGGGTAGCATCGCAATATAATGGTAAAATGAAAATAAAAATAGGATTGAATGAGGAAGTGCCCTGGAGTCCAATAATATATGGTTATGGGGAGGTAGTTAATGTCTAATCTGGACAAGGGACGGACAGGTCCTGTGGGATCCATGCCTGGTTCATTTTTATGAACGTCAGCTTGTCCACATTGGCTGTAGACAGGCGGCTGCGTTTGTCTGTAATGACGCCCCCTGCCGTGCTGAATACACGTTCAGACAAAACGCTGGCTGCCGGGCAGGCCAGCACCTCCAAGGCATAAAAGGCTAGCTCTGGCCACGTGGACAATTTAGAGACCCAGAAGTTGAATGGGGCCGAACCATCAGTCAGTACGTGGAGGGGTGTGCACACGTACTGTTCCACCATGTTAGTGAAATGTTGCCTCCTGCTAACACGTTGCGTATCAGGTGGTGGTGCAGTTAGCTGTGGCGTGTTGACAAAAGTTTTCCACATCTCTGCCATGCTAACCCTGCCCTCAGAGGAGCTGGCCGTGACACAGCTGCCTTGGCGACCTCTTGCTCCTCCTCTGCCTTGGCCTTGGGCTTCCACTTGTTCCCCTGTGACATTTGGGAATGCTCTCAGTAGCGCGTCTACCAACGTGCGCTTGTACTCGCGCATCTTCCTATCACGCTCCAGTGCAGGAAGTAAGGTGGGCACATTGTCTTTGTAGCGTGGATCCAGCAGGGTGGCAACCCAGTAGTCCGCACAGGTTAAAATGTGGGCAACTCTGCTGTCGTTGCGCAGGCACTGCAGCATGTAGTCGCTCATGTGTGCCAGGCTGCCCAGGGGTAAGGACAAGCTGTCCTCTGTGGGAGGCGTATCGTCATCGTCCTGCCTTTCCCCCCAGCCACGCACCAGTGATGGACCCGAGCTGCGTTGGGTGCCACCCCGCTGTGACCATGCTTCATCCTCATCCTCCTCCACCTCCTCCTCATCCTCGTCCTCCTCGTCCTCCAGTAGTGGGCCCTGGCTGGCCACATTTGTACCTGGCCTCTGCTGTTGCAAAAAACCTCCCTCTGAGTCACTTCGAAGAGACTGGCCTGAAAGTGCTAAAAATGACCCCTCTTCCTCATCCTCCTCCTCCTCCTCCTGGGCCACCTCCTGTTCCATCATCGCCCTAAGTGTTTTCACAAGGAGACATAGAAGTGGTATTGTAACGCTGATAACGGTGTCATCGCCACTGGCCATGTTGGTGGAGTACTCGAAACAGCGCAACAGGGCACACAGGTCTCGCATGGAGGCCCAGTCATTGGTGGTGAAGTGGTGCTGTTCTGTAGTGCGACTGACCCGTGCGTGCTGCAGCTGAAACTCCACTATGGCCTGCTGCTGCTCGCACAGTCTGTCCAGCATGTGCAAGGTGGAGTTCCACCTGGTGGGCACGTCGCATATGAGGCGGTGAGCGGGAAGGCCGAAGTTACGCTGTAGCGCAGACAGGCGAGCAGCGGCAGGATGTGAACGCCGGAAGCGCGAACAGACGGCCCGCACTTTATGCAGCAGCTCTGACATGTCGGGGTAGTTGTGAATGAACTTCTGCACCACCAAATTCAGCACATGCGCCAAGCAAGGGATGTGCGTCAAATTGGCTAGTCCCAGAGCTGCAACGAGATTTCGCCCATTATCACACACCACCAGGCCGGGCTTGAGGCTCACCGGCAGCAACCACTCGTCGGTCTGTTGTTCAATACCCCGCCACAACTCCTGTGCGGTGTGGGGCCTGTCCCCCAAACATATGAGTTTCAGAATGGCCTGCTGACGTTTACCCCGGGCTGTGCTGAAGTTGGTGGTGAAGGTGTGTGGCTGACTGGATGAGCAGGTGGAAGAAGAGGAGGAGGAAGCCGAGAAGGAGGAGGTGGCAACAGGAGGCAAAGAATGTTGCCCTGCGATCCTTGGCGGCGGCAGGACGTGCGCCAAACAGCTCTCCGCCTGGGGCCCAGCTGCCACTACATTTACCCAGTGTGCAGTTAGGGAGATATAGCGTCCCTGGCCGTGCTTACTGGTCCACGTATCTGTGGTTAGGTGGACCTTGCTACAGATGGCGTTGCGCAGTGCACACTTGATTTTATCGGATACTTGGTTGTGCAGGGAAGGCACGGCTCTCTTGGAGAAGTAGTGCCGGCTGGGAACAACATACTGTGGGACAGCAAGCGACATGAGCTGTTTGAAGCTGTCTGTGTCCACCAGCCTAAATGACAGCATTTCATAGGCCAGTAGTTTAGAAATGCTGGCATTCAGGGCCAGGGATCGAGGGTGGCTAGGTGGGAATTTACGCTTTCTATCAAATGTTTGTGAGATGGAGAGCTGAACGCTGGCGTGTGACATGGTTGAGACGCTTGGTGACGGAGGTGGTGGTGGTGGTGTTGGTGGTACATCCCCTGTTTGCTGGGCGGCAGGTGCCAACGTTCCTCCAGAGGCGGAGGAAGAGGCCGAGGCGGCAGCAGCAGAATAGGCCGAGGCGGCAGCAGCAGAAGAGGTAGCAGGGGGAGCCTGAGTGACTTCCTTGGTTTTAAGGTGTTTACTCCACTGCAGTTCATGCTTTGCATGCAGGTGCCTGGTCATGCAGGTTGTGCTCAGGTTCAGAACGTTAATGCCTCGCTTCAGGCTCTGATGGCACAGCGTGCAAACCACTCGGGTCTTGTCGTCAGCACATTGTTTGAAGAAGTGCCATGCCAGGGAACTCCTTGAAGCTGCCTTTGGGGTGCTCGGTCCCAGATGGCGGCGGTCAGTAGCAGGCGGAGTCTCTTGGCGGCGGGTGTTCTGCTTTTGCCCACTGCTCCCTCTTTTGCTACGCTGTTGGCTCGGTCTCACCACTGCCTCTTCCTCCGAACTGTGAAAGTCAGTGGCACGACCTTCATTCCATGTGGGGTCTAGGACCTCATCGTCCCCTGCATCGTCTTCCACCCAGTCTTGATCCCTGACCTCCTGTTCAGTCTGCACACTGCAGAAAGACGCAGCAGTTGGCACCTGTGTTTCGTCATCATCAGAGACATGCTGAGGTGGTATTCCCATGTCCTCATCATCAGGAAACATAAGTGGTTGTGCGTCAGTGCATTCTATGTCTTTCACCGCTGGGGAAGGGCTAGGTGGATGCCCTTGGGAAACCCTGCCAGCGGAGTCTTCAAACAGCATAAGAGACTGCTGCATAACTTGAGGCTGAGACAGTTTCCCTGGTATGCATGGGGGTGATGTGACAGACTGATGGGGTTGGTTTTCAGGCGCCATCTGTGCGCTTTCTGCAGAAGACTGGGTGGGAGATAATGTGAACGTGCTGGATCCACTGTCGGCCACCCAATTGACTAATGCCTGTACCTGCTCAGGCCTTACCATCCTTAGAACGGCATTGGGCCCCACCATATATCGCTGTAAATTCTGGCGGCTACTGGGACCTGAGGTAGTTGGTACACTAGGACGTGTGGATGTGGCAGAACGGCCACGTCCTCTCCCAGCACCAGAGGGTCCACTAACACCACCACGACCATGTCCACGTCCGCGTCCCTTACTAGATGTTTTTCTCATTGTTATGGTTCACCACAACAACAAATATATTATTTGGCCCAATGTATTGTATTCAAATTCAGCGGGATATAAATTTGAGGCCTAGTATTTAGGCGCTGGGTGACCGGTATGGATTTAGTGACAGAATTAGACTTGGAAATGCACAGAAGCGTGTGTGTGAAGTTATTCTGAATGACCCTATGTGCACCTTCAATATTATATACCCTTTTAGGGATAGATTTCAAATAGCTCTGATATAGCAGAAACCACTAAATTATGAAATTGCTAAATTGGGAATTGTACTTCAACCCAGAACAAAAAATGTGCTTTGACGGACACTAAATATCTTGCCCAGCAACAACAGTACAGCGGTGGGTAACGAGAGATTTAGAGGGATTTAAATTTGAGGCCTAGTATTTAGGCGCTGGGTCACCGGTATGGATTTAGTGACAGAATTAGACTTGGAAATGCACAGAAGCGTGTGTGTGAAGTTATTCTGAATGACCCTATGTGCACCTTCAATATTATATACCCTTTTAGGGATAGATTTCAAATAGCTCTGATATAGCAGAAACCACTAAATTATGAAATTGCTAAATTGGGAATTGTACTTCAACCCAGAACAAAAAATGTGCTTTGACGGACACTAAATATCTTGCCCAGCAACAACAGTACAGCGGTGGGTAACGAGAGATTTAGAGGGATTTAAATTTGAGGCCTAGTATTTAGGCGCTGGGTCACCGGTATGGATTTAGTGACAGAATTAGACTTGGAAATGCACAGAAGCGTGTGTGTGAAGTTATTCTGAATGACCCTATGTGCACCTTCAATATTATATACCCTTTTAGGGATAGATTTCAAATAGCTCTGATATAGCAGAAACCACTAAATTATGAAATTGCTAAATTGGGAATTGTACTTCAACCCAGAACAAAAAATGTGCTTTGACGGACACTAAATATCTTGCCCAGCAACAACAGTACAGCGGTGGGTAACGAGAGATTTAGAGGGATTTAAATTTGAGGCCTAGTATTTAGGCGCTGGGTCACCGGTATGGATTTAGTGACAGAATTAGACTTGGAAATGCACAGAAGCGTGTGTGTGAAGTTATTCTGAATGACCCTATGTGCACCTTCAATATTATATACCCTTTTAGGGATAGATTTCAAATAGCTCTGATATAGCAGAAACCACTAAATTATGAAATTGCTAAATTGGGAATTGTACTTCAACCCAGAACAAAAAATGTGCTTTGACGGACACTAAATATCTTGCCCAGCAACAACAGTACAGCGGTGGGTAACGAGAGATTTAGAGGGATTTAAATTTGAGGCCTAGTATTTAGGCGCTGGGTGACAGGTATGGGTTTAGTGACAGAATTAGACTTGGAAATACACAGTAGCGGGTGTGTGTGAAGTTATTCTGAATGACCCAATGTGCACCTTCAATATTATATACCCTTTTTGGGATAGATTTCAAATAGCTCTGATATAGCAGGAACCACTAAATTATGAAATTGCTAAATTGGGAATTGTATTTCAACCCAGAACAAGAAATGTGCTTGAACGGACACTAAATAACTCGCCCAGCTACAGCACTAGGGACAGATTTAGCTGGATATAAATTTGAGGCCTAGTATTTAGGCGCTGGGTGACCGGTATGGATTTAGTGACAGAATTAGACTGGGATATGGCCAAAAAATAAACAGACTATTGCTGGTTAAATGCACTTGGTGTGACAGCTTCACCCTGATGTAGGCTTTAGCCAAAAAACAACCACACCATTGAGGGTTAAATGCACTTGGTGACAGGCGCAGCTTGCCCCTGATTTTGTATATGGCCAAAAAATGAACAGACTATTGCTGGTTAAATGCACTTGGTGTGACAGCTTCACCCTGATGTAGGCTTTAGCCAAAAAACAACCACACCATTGAGGGTTAAATGCACTTGGTGACAGGCGCAGCTTGCCCCTGATTTTGTATATGGCCAAAAAATGAACAGACTATTGCTGGTTAAATGCACTTGGTGTCACAGCTTCACCCTGATGTAGGCTTTAGCCAAAAAACAACCACACCATTGAGGGTTAAATGCACTTGGTGACAGGCGCAGCTTGCCCCTGATTTTGTATATGGCCAAAAAATGAACAGACTATTGCTGGATAAATGCACTTGGTGTGACAGCTTCACCCTGATGTAGGCTTTAGCCAAAAAACAACCACACCATTGAGGGTTAAATGCACTTGGTCGCAGCTTGTGCTGGCGCACCACAAGACACAAAATGGCCGCCGATCACCCCAGAAAAATGAGACTGACAAACGGTCTGTGCAGCCTAAAAACAGTGAGCAATTGAGGATCAGCAGCTCAATGATCCACAGCTGCAGATCGATCAGTTAATCAAGTCCTTTGGAGGAGTTAATCTGCCTAATCTCGCCCTACTGTCGCAGCCGCAACCTCTCCCTACGCTAATCAGAGCAGAGTGACGGGCGGCGCTATGTGACTCCAGCTTAAATAGAGGCTGGGTCACATGGTGCTCTGGCCAATCACAGCCATGCCAATAGTAGGCATGGCTGTGATGGCCTCTTGGGGCAAGTAGTATGACGCTTGTTGATTGGCTGCTTTGCAGCCTTTCAAAAAGCGCCAAGAAAGCGTCACAAAAGCGCGAAGAAAGCGACGAACACCGAACCCGAACCCAGACTTTTACGAAAATGTCCGGGTTCGGGTCCGTGTCACGGACACCCCAAAATTCGGTACGAACCCGAACTATACAGTTCGAGTTCGCTCATCCCTACTCAGCACCATTCGAAACCAAAAGAACACCTAAAGCACAGCGTTAAAACAGGAAGAACTCCCCTTTAACACCCAGGAGGATCAACGCGGACTACTTCTGACCTGGAACCACCCGCTCCTCAAAGAAAAACCGCAATTCATGTTCCTAGCTGTTTCATCCATCCGTTAGCTAAGGGACTGGTAGTATTCCTTTGTTATTAAGTTTTATGTGTTTCCTCATAGCCTCTTTATACTCAATTGAAGTGGCAGGCTTTCAGGCCCATAAATAGGCCCTGCTTGGGGCAAACAAAAGTGAAATGTTCTATCTGTTAACCCCTAGGTTGCGGTATCAAGCTAGTTTTCCTAGTAGGTTTATAACTTCTGTTCGCAGATATATTACCTGAAGCAGATTCGCTATAGAACGTCTGCCGCTATCCACTTCAACCCCCCTTTCCTTACCACCTTCCCCTCCCCCCTTTTAGCTTGCTGTTATATTTTATATATAATACCCCCACAACCCCCCCTGTCTTCCCTGCTCCCAACTCAGGATACCTTTAATGGCAGGCGAAATACTCAAGTTTCTTGTCATACTTTGTTTATGCTATTTGTCGATATAATCTCAGGTAAACTGCGTTTTTATTCCTCTAAAATTTCCGATTGCTTAATCGCATAGGGTCGGGTACCTGGAGGGGGGGCTGTCTGTATATTTATAGACTAGCCCTTACCGACAGATACTTTATACTAAAGTAGGGAAAGGTTCCTAAATGAGTGGAATCCTCTTTCCCCCCTTTAAGATGATCATTGATCTTGCTTATTATTTTGTTCATGTTATTTTATGTTGTTTATTGTGTTACGTATGATCCTAGATCGCAAGGAAAATTTCAAGAGAGAGACAAGCGGCACCATACCAACCTTAACATTACATCCTGGTCAGTATACCATCTTATTATGTTTCAGACATTACATCATACATTTACTTAATTAGACACCTCGGCTCTCCTCCACTCCCCTAATGGCGGACTTACGGATAGCATCATATAATGTTCATGGCTTTAACTCGCCATCCAAGAGGCGCCATATATTTAGGGTGTTGAGGAGAGACAGAGCTAACGTCTTATTCCTCCAAGAGACCCATCTAAAGACAAACAAATTTCCTAACCTTTCATTCTCTCAATTTCCTCACTGGTATCACTGTGGATCCCCCTCCTCTAACTCGAAGGGAGTGAGTATAGGTTTCAGTAGAAATACCCCCTTTCTTTTTATTGACCAGATCAAAGACCCTGAAGGTAGATACTTAATGATTAAAGGGAAAATAGGACCACAGTCATACACATTCATTATTGTTTATGCACCGAACTTTAAACAAACCATTTGGCTCAAAAAAGTCTTGTCTTTAGCTACTCCCTTTCAAGAGGGCATCACCATACTTGGGGGCGACTTCAATGTAGCAATAAACCCTTTACTAGACTCCTCTTCACATAAGTCAGCGCACTCCCAAAAAGCACTTAGCTCCTTAACAAACTGTCTATGGAATTCACACTTAATAGACACATGGCGAACACTACACCCAGATGCTTCAGAATATACTTTCTATTCTTATGCCCACAACTCGCATCAATGCCTGGATTACCTATTTATTACTAAAAATCACATTGGGCTATGTTCTGAAGCAGAGGTGGGATCTATCTTATGGTTGGACCATGCCCCGATTTATTTATCAGTCTCGGCACCTCAACAAAGGAATTACAACAAAGCTTGGCGGCTGAATGAAATCCCTACTGGGGACCCCAGAGACCAAAGAGCGACTTCAACTCTTATTAGGGGAATACTTTACTCTAAAAAACACCCAAGATATTTCGCCTCAGATTCTCTGGGATGCCCACAAGGCTTTTATCAGAGGCCAATGTATAAACTTAAGTTCCTATCTTAAAAAGAAGAGGGACAACTGGACTTATTATATGAACAAATTAAAAAATTAGAGGGTTTGCATAAAAGTTTGCTTCTTAGTACACACCTAGAAGAACTTAGTAAACTTAGAACATCTCTCAAAAATCTTTTAAACACAGCCTCTGCTAAATATTACTTGCACTCCCAACAGAAGATATTTGCCCACGGCAATAAAGCTTCAAAGTTTGTCACCCAGAGAATCAAAAAAAATAAAACTAGATAACTATGTTCTTAAACTAAAAGAGGCATCAGGATCTTTGATCTTCGACCCCTCAAAAATTGCATCCCAATTTAGGAACTACTATGAGGCCTTATACAATTTAGATCCCCCCCAACAAACCACGAACGTCACCACAGATAGGAATCCTGGCGATGCCTTTTTGAAAGATCTCTCACTCTCCAAGCCCCATTCACCAAAGATGAATTGACAGAAGTCATAAAGAATTCACCCAAAGGGAAAAGCCCAGGTCCAGACGGGCTCCCAACCCCTTATTATTTAGCCTTCCTTGACACTTTAGTCCCACATATGCTTCCAATATACAATGCGTCCCTAATGAACAAACCTCTCTCGGCTGATATGACGAAAGGCCAATATCATCCTTATCCCAAAAGAAGGCAAAGACCATACTCAGTGCCCAAACATTAGGCCCATTTCTCTCCTTAACATAGATCTCAAATTTCTTGCAAAGTTATTAGCCAATCGATTAGCGAAAATTCTCCCCTCGCTTATTCATAGAGACCAAGTTGGCTTTGTCAAGGGCAGAGAAGGTAAGGACAATACGGCTAGAGTCTTAAATATCTTACACTATGCAAAGAAAAAATCAATACCGGTGGCACTTCTCAGCACGGATGCCGAAAAAGCCTTTGACAGAGTCAACTGGTCCTTCATGAAGCAAGTCCTCATTTCCCAGAACTTTCCACATGCCTTTTTGCATGCAATAGATGCCATGTACATTAACGCCTCCGCTTCTATCTCAGTTAACAGTACAATGTCACACCCTTTTAGTATAAAAAAATGGCACTAGACAAGGGTGTCCATTGTCCCCCTTGCTATTTGTTCTGACTCTTGAGCCCCTTCTTCAAACAATCAGAAATTACTCTACTATCAAAGGCATAACCCTCGGAGATCAAGAACCTAAAATTGCAGCTTTCGCGGATGACATGCTTGTTATGATCAGCAACCCAAAATCCGCGCTGCCTAGTATTTATCAACATTTGGAGAACTACAGAATTTGTTCCAACTTTAAAGTGAACCATAGCAAATCATTTATCATATGCTCAGGCTTATCAACCTCAACAAAACAAAAACTAGCACAAGCATCCCCTTTTAACTGGACAGCTCCTTTCCTGACATATTTAGGGATCAAAATTAGCACAGACCCATCTCAATGGTTTGCTCTGAATTATGACCCTCTGTTATTGGAGATAACTAAGATAATTAAAAACCTGGAATTGCCAATACTCTCGTGGTTTGGGAGGAAAAATATTTTGGCCTCATTAATTCTCCCGAAACTAACATACCTACAACAGACTCTTCCCATTCAGGTCCCCTCTTTATTCTATAAAAAGGTGAGAACCCTTTTTAGCTCATTTATTTGGTTTAATAAAAAACCCAGACTGTCTTACAAGTCTTTGAACAGAGCAAAAAAATGGGGCGGTATTGCTCTCCCGGACCCCGAAATTTATGGTAAAGCTGTTCTTCTAGCCAGAGCAATAGACTGGTTGAGGGAACCCTCCAACAAATCTTGGGTCTCTATGGAACAAGATCTACTGGGTTGCAATTTTAGGGCCTTCTTACTAGGCCACAGAACTGATCAAACCCTACCCCCATTAGCTTCCTCCTTAATGAGAGCTACTTTTTCTGTTTGGAAGGGGCTCAAAGATTCACAACATTGTATACCCTTTCCCTCCATAACCCTGCAAATTAGAGATATTATGAATGTGGCACCTAAAGCTTTGCTGGATAGTGTGGTGGGTTCACTTAAAAACTCCACAACTCATGTAAGGGACATACTGAGCGACTCCCATTCTTATTCCTTAACAGATCTGAAAACCAAGCTTAACTATAACCATGCAAATACCTCCCCTCTACTCTTCCTAAAGTCGTATCTTCAACAAAATATAAACGGTAATGAGCTCTCCCGCACACCGGTCTGACTAGAACACCTCTTAGAAAGTACACAATATCCAACCAAATTAATTTCCCAGTTATACGAGAAACTAAGAATGCCAAATGCCCTCTTTACTCCGGCGTACATTAGATTATGGGAAAGAGATCTGAATAAAACATTCTCCAGACAGGAAATAGATAGGATAATGATTTCTCCACATAGAGCATCAAGATGTGTTAGAATCCAAGAGAACTGCTATAAAGTAGTAGCAAGATGGTATAAAACGCCCGACAAAACATGTTTATACTCAGCATCAGCATCCGACACATGATGGAGATGCTTAAAAGCTAGAGGATCCTTCCTACACATTTGATGGGATTGCCCTCCCTTAAAGGAATGGTGGAAACAGATATTTGTAGTATGCAATAAAGTCTGTTCTTCTTCACTGGCTCCTCAACCGGAGTTGGCTTTGTTAAATTTATTTCCTAAAGCCAATAAAACCCTAAATACAGGCCTTTATAAACAACTGATCAACGCAGCTAGATTCTTGATCCCGCTCCACTTGCTTTTACCAGAAGTCCTTCTATTGAAAAATGGTGTTCTAGAGTGGACCAGATATACAGGCTTGAGGAAATATCCAACTGGGAATGCAGATCTATTCAAAAATTTAGATCCACCTGGCTCGCTTGGGAATCATTTAGAGGTTTCAAGAGTGGGTAGATGTCGGTTGCCCATAGGTAGTTGGGAATCTCTCATTTTCTCTCCCAATTTGTTCAACATAATCACAGTCGCGCATGTATTCAGTAATGTATATGCATTGTCTGGGTAGGATAGTCCAGAAGTGAGGTATCTCTCTTGAAATTTGGTTGTTTGCCCGAATTCTCGCTACCTATTATTAGAGTAATACTAGTAATATGAGTAAACATCGTAATGTCTTGTTTTCACTCTGCGATCTTATATACATCATACTGTTGTTGATTGTTTAATTCTCATGTGGAGCAGGGAGACCTGTCATAACTCACCTCTGCGCCTCTGTTTATTTGTACTCATGCTTTTACAAATAAAAAATAAATTAAAATTAAAATAAATAAATACAGGGCAATGCTGGAGTGGCGGTTCACCTTCCTGTAGGACAACAATACAGTCAGAGCTACAATGGAATGGTTTAGATTAAAGCATAATCGTGTGTTAGAATAGCTCAGTCAAAGTCCAGACCATTAAGAATCTGTGGCAAGATTCTCAAAATTGCTGTTCACAGATGCTCTCTATCCAATCTGACTGAGCTTAAGCAGTTTTGCAGAGCAGAATGGGCAAACATTTCAGCCTCTAGATCAGGGATGGCCAACCTGAGGCTCTCCAGATGTTGCAAAACTACAACTCCCAGCATGCCCAGACTGCCAACCGCTATCAGCCTGCAGCAGGGCATGGTGGGAATTGTAGTTTTACAACAGCTGGAGAGCCGCAGGTTGGCCATGCCTGCTCTAGATGTTCAAAGCTGGCAGAGACATACCCCAAAAGACTTACAGCTGTAATTGCAGCCAAAGGTGGTCCTACAAAGTATTGACCCAGGGGGGTTGAATACAAATGCATGCCACACTTTCCAGATTTTTATTTATCAAATATTTTGAAAACCATGTATCATTTTCTTTTCACTTCACACATACTTGCTACTTTGTGTTGGTCTATCACATGAAATCCCACAAAAATAGAATTAAGTATGTGGGTGTAACGTAAAAAAAAAGTGGCATGAATTCTTTCTCAAGGCACTGTATTTTGGTAGATTGTTCATTCAGGCACCAGGGTAAGGGTACTTTTACATTTGCGTTATTTGATTC
This sequence comes from Bufo gargarizans, assembly GCF_014858855.1. Taxonomy (NCBI): domain Eukaryota; kingdom Metazoa; phylum Chordata; class Amphibia; order Anura; family Bufonidae; genus Bufo; species Bufo gargarizans. Next base: position 172,251,177 of record NC_058081.1, read on the forward strand.
TGACAGGCAGTTCCGTGCCTAAACTGGCAAACTGTATGCAAACGCATGTCATTTTTTCTGACTGATCAGACATTGTTGAGACTGATCAGGATCCTGATCAGTCTGAAAAATGCCTGATCAGTCTGAAAAATGCATTGCAATATCAGATCCGTTTTTCCGGTGTCATCAGGCAAAACGGATCCGGTATTTCTTTTTTCACATTTTTAAAGGTCAATGCGGCAAATTGAATTCTGTATCCGGCACTAATGCATTCCTATGGAAAAAAATGGCAAGTATTGCCGTTTTTTGAGCCGGAGATAAAACCGTAGCATGCTGCAGTTTTATCTCCGTCCTGAACAGTCAAAAAGAGTGAACTGAAGACATCATGATGCATCCTGAACGGATTACTCTCCATTCAGAATGCATTAGGAGAAAACTGATCGGTTATTTTCTGGTATAGAGCCTCTAGGATGGAACTCAGTGCCGGAAAAGAAAAAACACTAGTGTGAAAGTACCCTAAGGCCTCTTACCTCAAAGAAGAAGAAAAAAAGAGAAGCTGGGCTGCGCAAACAAGTGGATTAACCCCTTAAGGACCGGGCTCATTTTCAAAACGTGATGCCCGTGTGAACCCAGCCTAAGTCTGCTCACACTAGGTGACTGTTCTTTTGAGAGCTTTAATTTTGGCCACATTGGTTGTCAAACATGGAAATAAATTTGAATTTTTAACCTGTTTAATGGTTTTTAGGGGAGGAACATGTAGGGATGCTCTTGAACAATGATACTTTGCAGCTCCTGTACATCAGACATGACTGCTTTCTATGATTTGTCCGAAAGGTGTATTTACACGTGGCAGATTTGTGTTTCTGTGACTTTCCCATTCTTTTGAATGCGGCTGGCTGGCACTGATGTTTCATTTTTAAATCTGCCATGTGTGAGTTTACTCTTATGGCAGTGCGAATTGCATTGAAGAATTTTATTAGTTCTATGAAGAAAATGACGAATATGACAATTCTGAAGGCTTGGAAACAAATTCTTATATTTGGTATATTTCTATTTTATTATGTATGGATATATGTATTATATATCATTGACACTGCTCTCATGACAATAAGCTCAACGAGTTGCAAAAGTTCAAATTTCACACATTTACCTTTCGAAATTGAGCTGACATTTATGCCTGACTGATCTCTATTGGGCAAAATGATTTTGCAATAGTATTATGTACATGCAGAGTAAAATTTAACTAGAACTACTTTTTCCATTTGAAGTTATTTGGCTTATTTACAGCATGTAGATTATTAATTTATTGCTATCTATTCAGGAATCAAGTGCTCAACAGACATATTTCTCTTCTAATTTTCATTAATAGGTTAATAGGCTTGTAACATTTTATATATTTACAAGAGCGGAACTAATGTTCTGATCCCATCATGTCTGTACTCCATACGGTTAGCAGTAAAGTACACTGCCTGAAGGCTGCTGTGAGAAAATTGGGTAGAAATTATTTTCTTGCTGTGTCCTAAAAGTCACACACTTTATAGTTGTGCTGCCCATCTGGAAATCACAGAATTCTAAGTACAGATGGTCATTTGTTTCTCATTTTTACCTTGCGGTTTACAAACTTTTTTCTGTATGTATCAGCGGTAATCGGCAGTCTTCTCTTCCGGGTGTAGTGTGACGTAATCGGCGCCGGCGCACTGAGGAAGGAGCTGGCAAGCGCGCGTCCTTCACTCAGTACGCCTGCACCGATTGAGGAATGTTACGGCGCAGGCGCGGGAATTCAGCAGCAGACGGGGCCAGCGGGAGGAGGAGAGTGCTCGCTGGCCCTGTCTATCAAGAGGAGATGGGGCGTGTCTAGAAGCAGCAGCTACCAGCAAGTTCAAGCCCAACTTGCTGGTAGTGAAAAAATTTGCATATGATGAAAGTAGGATTTTTACAAGAAATAAGCCACAGACAAAAGTAGGACATGTACGATTGCACTCAGCTGACATTAGCAAATAGCTAATATCAGCTAATGAAAATTGCACAATGGGGGTTGACAGAAGCCCTTTAAAGGGATTAATATTTTTTTAATTAATTATTTATAGAAATAGTTTTTACCATTTTTGGCTGCTTTTACTTTCCATTTCAACAGTACTACGTCATTGAAAGTTAAACACGAACTATTGTCCTTCTGTAGCAGTCAACACAAATGATAAGACCTGAAAATTAGATGGCAGTTTACTGCTGCTGTGAGAGGAAGGTGTTACCTGTGAAGTAATACTCATTCCAATAGTAGACACAGAATTGGGATCACAGTATGACAGCTATGTTGTATTTTTTATAGGCATAGATAAAGATGCCTAGGAAAGAACATTGCACTTATCGGTGTTATGTGTAGTGCTCTAATTCAGTAACTAAAGGGGGCTCTTTGGTCATAGTGAACGCCTGACTGAGAGAGTTAAAAAGGTTGTCTCATTTCAGTAAATGGAATTTATCATGCAGACAAATTTAACACAAGCCACTTACTAATGTATTGTGATTGTCCATATTGCTTCCTTTGCTGGCTTGATTCATTTTTCCATCACATCATACACTGCTCATATCCAGGGGTTACGACCACCCTGCAATCAAGCAGCCATGGCCATGCTTGTACGCTATAGAAAAAAGCATCAGCCTCTTTTATTGCTGGAACTGCTGGAGTGTGCATAGGTATTCAAGCATGTTGCATGTTCCACTGCTGTTGGATTGCAGAGTGGTCATATCCCCTGGATACGAGCAATGTATTACAAGATGGAAAAATGAATCAAGTCAGCAAAGGAAGTAATATGGACAATCACAACACATTAGTAAGTGGCTTGTAGTAACTTTCTCTACATGATAAATGCCATTGGCTGAAGTGAAACAACCACTCTAAGTGAGATTGTTGGCTATGCTAAAAATCCAAACAGTGTGGAAGTTAAAGAGACAGAACAAGAAGAAGTAGAATACATTGAGTGGCTTCAAAAAAAACTATACACAGAAAACAATCCACCTGATTTCTATTAAAAAAAAAAAAAGGTTAACATATTCCCATATAGGTTGTTAATATGTGATTGAAAAATTCATAGAAGAGTCCCTTCAAATCAAACCTGATACATTCCATGTTATCGTAACTATTTACAGTTATGTTTCTGTTGAAAGACTGATAGTTACAAACCGGATTCCAAAAAAGTTGGGACACTAAACAAATTGTGAATAAAAACTGAATGCAATGATGTGGAGATGGCAAATGTCAATATTTTATTTGTAATAGAACGTAGATGACAGATCAAACGTTTAATCCGAGTAAATGTATAATTTTAAAGGAAAAATACGTTGATTCAAATTTTCACAGTGTCAACAAATTCCCAAAAAGTTGGGACAAGTAGCAATAAGAGGCTGAAAAAAGTAAATTTGATCATAACGAAGAGCTGGAAGACCAATTAACACTAATTAGGTCAATTGGCAACATGATTGGGTATAAAAAGAGCTTCTCAGAGTGGCAGTGTCTCTCAGAAGCCAAGATGGGTAGAGGATCACCAATTCCCACAATGTTGCGCAGAAAGATAGTGGAGCAATATCAGAAAGGTGTTACCCAGCGAAAAATTGCAAAGACTTTGCATCTATCATCATCAACTGTGCATAACATCATCTGAAGATTCAGAGAATCTGGAACAATCTCTGTGCGTAAGGGTCAAGACCGTAAAACCATACTGGATGACCGTGATCTCCGGCCCCTTAAACGACACTGCACCACAAACAGGAGTGCGACTGTAAAGGAAATCACAGAATGGGCTCAGGAATACTTCCAGAAACCATTGTCAGTGAACACAATCCACCGTGCCATCCGCCGTTGCCAGCTGAAACTCTACAGTGCAAAGAAGAAGCCATTTCTAAGCAAGATCCACAAGCTCAGGCGTTTTCACTGGGCCAGGGATCATTTAAAAATGGAGTGTGGCAAAATAGAAGACTGTTCTGTGGTCAGACGAGTCACGATTCGAAGTTCTTTTTGAAAATCTGGGACGCCATGTCATCCGGACCAAAGAGGACAAGGACAACCCAAGTTGTTATCAATGCTCAGTTCAGAAGCCTGCATCTCTGATGGTATGGGGTTGCATGAGTGCGTGTGGCATGGGCAGCTTGCATGTCTGGAAAGGCACCATCAATGCAGAAAAATATATTCAGGTTCTAGAACAACATATGCTCCCATCCAGACATCATCTCGTTCAGGGAAGACCCTGCATTTTTCAACAAGATAATGCCAGACCACATTCTGCATCAATCACAACATCATGGCTGCGTAGGAGAAGGATCCGGGTACTGAAATGGCCAGTCTGCAGTCCAGATCTTTCACCTATAGAGAACATTTGGCGCATCATAAAGAGGAAGGTGCAACAAAGAAGGCCCAAGACGATTGAACAGTTAGAGGCCTGTATTAGACAAGAATGGGAGAGCATTCCTATTTCTAAACTTGAGAAACTGGTCTCCTCGGTCCCCAGACGTCTGTTGAGTGTTGTAAGAAGAAGGGGAGATGCCACACAGTGGTGAAAATGGCCTTGTCCCAACTTTTGGGGGATATGTTGACACCATGAAATTCTGATTCAACATATTTTTCCCTTAAAATGGTACATTTTCTCAGTTTAAACTTTTGTTCCGTGATTTATGTTCTATTCTGAATAAAATATTAGAAGTTGGCACCTCCACATCATTGCATTCAGTTTTTATTCACGATTTGTATAGTGTCCCAACTTTTTTGGAATCCGGTTTGCATATATGACAATATTGTATATTAATAAACTACAACAACATGTAACATGTATGTTTTAGGCAGTTTTACACTTATAGGTATTTACCGTATATACCTTACATATCATAAAAATAAAGAATTCAATTCAAGTTTGATAAAGTCGTTTAATAAGTCACTCAAATGAAAAAACGCGATTCAGCATATACCACAACCCGAACACAAACTTCAAAATATGAAGTTTGCTCTTCCCTAATCATGATGATTTGGGGCCAAAGCCTGAACTACATTTATTCTATTCTCTCTGGTTCTTACTGCCAATTCCGTAATAGACTTAGTGTATCTGATGTATTTTTATGAAGACTGTACAGTTTTTCAAATATAGCATTTTTTCATGTGGTTAAAAACATAGTTACGCTGCTGAAACAAAACTCAATTTCATAAGAGACAACTTTAGATCGATTTGTCAAGAAACTTATTTGTAACGGATAATGAAAGATCCTCTGTAAAAAATACTTCAGGGAGTTCCCCTTTTGATGCATTAAACCTCGCTTATGAGATATTTGTAGTGAATAGTGTCTTTCATCAACAAGTATTAAAGGCAACAATATATGTTAGCATATTCAGTTCAGAATACAGTTACATTCAAGGCGCCAGAAGAATAGATTCTTTCACCCTTGGTGAACATATATTTACCGGTATATGCTTGGGTATTGTGAAGAAATTGTACAGTCCAATCCTGGGGACAGGTATATACCAGAAATGTTATTGTAACGGTCACGTACACACACACACAGGGGGGAGGATAGTGACCACTGCGCTCCACTCTCACCCCTGGCCATGCCTACTTGCCTCACGAGTCCTGATGACAGGGGACAACTGGATGGCAGTCCCTAACTTAGGATACGTGCGGGAAAGACAGACAAGACAAAAAACGGATAGTGAAAGGACCGGGTCAAAACCAAGAGGACAAGGCAGTACAGAGGGATAAGCAAAGAATGGTCAGGAGAATCCGAGGTCATAAATACCAGGAGAGTCGAGAAGTACCAAAGGAGTCCACAAAGAATAGTCAGGTGGAAGCCGAGGTCAATATACCAGGAAGGATGCGCAGTACAGGAGGAGCAGGCAAAGGATCGTCAGGGAACAGGATCAGGTAAGTACACAGGTATCCAACAACTGCCAGGAACCTAAATTAACAGGCAACCTATGGCCAGCAGGCTGCCTGTATTTATAGTGGGGAGTGAGGGTCATGTGATGTGGCCAGCGTCACATGACCGACAGACCGACCAGTCGAGCACCGAGTGATCAGCTCGGCGCTCAAGGCAGACCTAGGAGCAGGGAGCTTCCCAGCTAGCAAAGCCGCCCCAGGAACGAGGTCAAACACAGATCCTCGCTCCCGAAGCTAAGCAGCGGGTCTGCGGCTGATGGGAGACCGAGTGTGCCTTCGGCACCCCGTTACAGTTATATTACATATTCCCTGATTTACTAAAAGGCTGAACTACCCTAAAAAAAATGTGTAATTTCTCTGTTTTCACCAAAAGATAGACCAATGAGTTGTCAGAATTAATAACTGGAATCAGGAATGGGTCCAGAGAAAATTAGACTGTAGGTAACACACAAATTGGCCCACAATTTGACAGTTTTTCATGTTCCACTTACATAATATTGGCAAGATAATAATTCCATATACAGGTCACATATTACCAACATATAGTCCCTAAATAATATACAACAGCCAAAAAAAAGTGCCATATAGTTCTAAAATAATACTAAAATTGAATTCCCTAATAAATCCATAATACACAGCTAAGGATAAGTTCACACTTCAGTTATTTGGTCAGTTATTTCCATCTGTTTTTGTGAGCCAAAACCAGGGGCAGGTCAAAAACGCAGAACAGGTGCAAATCTTTCCATTATACCTTATGTCTCTGTGTAGGCATCATTACTGATTTTGGCTCACAATAACTGATGGAAATAACTGACCAAATAACTGAAGTACCTAAGCAATATTGGGTGGTTTTAGATTTCTCATGAGATTCAGGTACCAAAGCCCCTTGGAAAACAGAAGCCCTGGACCAGGGGCATTGCTAGGGTCTCAAGCCCAAATGGATGTGTGTTACATTTTTGATCCAACCCCCAGCCCCAATGCTAAATGCGAATTTTGATGGATATTATATTTAGTGCATTCACACATACAGAAAAATACAGCACCACATAACTAATACATCCATTGACGTCTCCTCTGATGTAGATCCTCATCGTCTCCATTGGACCCAGACAACACATGATGACTTCTATCAGCCGCATCTCGCTTCTGCAGAGTTTGCTTCATAGACACCTTTGGTTCCTCATTTTCACATCATCCTCTTCCTGGTGCCCCAACAGTTATCTTGCTGCCACCTCCAATGTCCCCAAATTCCATACTTTCGAAATAACAGTGCCACACACATAGTCCCCAAAATGATCCAAAAATAGTAATAATTCTTTCCCAAAGTGCCCTCATTAGTGTGCCTCCTACAGTGATAATGCTCCTCAAGAGTGCCCCTATTAGTAACAGTGCACTCCATATTGTGCCCAATAATAACAATGTCGCATAATGCGCCAGTAGTAATAATGCCCCATAGTGCCCTCAGTAGTTATGATGCTGTCATGGAACCATGAACCAGACGTACAACAAGAGATAAATGGAAATAAGAAGGCTTTATTGAAAATCAGCTGTAAGGCAAAAGTCCAAACGGATGGCTAAACCGAAGCAGGGTCTTGCGAAGCCAGAGGTCAGGAACCAGAAGGGTAGTCAGACGAAGCCAGGATCAGGAACCAGCAGGGTAGTCAGACGAAGCCTGGATCAGGAACCAGCAGGGTAGTCAGACGAAGCCAGGATCAGGAACCAGAAGCAGCAGCAGTCTTAGAAGCATGTGAACACAGGAGGACCAAGCAAGGAACTGAAGCCACAGACCTCCTATATATATGAGCTAGGCATCCAGCTCCTCCCAGTGGGAAGGAGAAGCCGCAGGGTGGGAGGCTACAAGAAACCCAGAAACCAAGATGGCCGCCAGCACATGTCAAACGAAGGAGAACAGCAGGAAGGTAAGACCATGACAGTACCTCCCCCTCAAGGGCCCCTCCTCCGCGGAGTAAAGAACGGTTTCTGAGGGAAGCATGCGTGGAAGGCTCGGAGCAAGGCAGGAGCATGGACATCTGCGGAGGGAACCCAGGAACGCTCCTCTGGACCATAACCACGCCAATGGACCAAAAACTGCACCCGACCGCGGACCAGGCGTGAGTCCAGGATATTGCTCACCTCATACTCCTCACGATTGCCCACTTGGACCGGACGAGGCCGAGGAACCGAGGAAGTGAAACGATTACACACCAGTGGCTTCAACAGGGAGACATGAAACACGTTGGAGATCCGCATGCCAGGAGGAAGCGCAAGGGCATAGGCTACCGGGTTTACCCTGCGAAGCACTCGGAAGGGACCAACAAAGCGAGGCGCCAGCTTGGGAGTGGGCACTCGAAGGTTGAGGTTGCGGGTGGACAACCATACGCGGTCTCCGACCTGGTAGGAAGGAGCGGGCGCTCGTCTGCGATCAGCCTGGAGTCTCTGGCGCTGCGCAGAGACCTCAAGGGACCTCTGGATCTGTACCCAAGAAGCACGTAGGACGGAAAGGTGATCCTCCACAGCCGGAATATCCTGGGGAGAGAATACCTCCGGTAACACGGCAGGTTGGAACCCATAATTGGCCATGAAGGGAGACGTCCCAGAGGAAGAGTTCACTGCCGTGTTCCTGGCAAACTCAGCCCAAGGCAGGAGGTCAACCCAATTGTCTTGGTGATCGGAGACATAGCAACGAAGGAATTGCTCCAAGGCCTGATTGGATCGTTCTGCGGCCCCATTGGACTGAGGGTGGTAGGCCGAGGAGAAAGAGAGATGAATCCCCAACTGGGAGCAAAAGGCGCGCCAGAACCTGGACACAAACTGACTCCCCCGATCTGACACAATCTCCTTGGGCAAACCGTGCAACCGGAAGACCTCCCTGGCAAAAATCGAGGCCAACTCTTGTGCAGAGGGTAACTTCTTGAGAGGAACACAGTGGCACATTTTGGAAAACCGATCCACAATCATGAGAATGACCGTATGGCCTCGGGATGCAGGGAGATCCACAATGAAATCCATCCCCAGGTGTGACCATGGACGCTCCCCGGTGGCTATGGGTTGCAAAAGACCCAATGGAAGGTGCCGAGGGGACTTACTCTGGGCACAAACGGAACATGCCGCTACATATGCGGCGATGTCGGAACGTAGAGAAGGCCACCAGAACAGACGTGAAACAGCCCAGGACAGCTGATTCTTTCCAGGATGCCCCGCGGCCTTGGAGTTATGGTAGGTTCGCAACAACCGAGTGCGCAACTCCTCAGGCACAAAACATCTGCCGTTGGGTCTCCCAGAGGGAGCACCAGATTGAGCCGCCAAAATCTGCTCACCCAGGGGAGAGGTCAGGCTGGTGCGAATGGCGGCCAGGATCTGGTTCGGAGGTATGACCGAAGTCGGAATCGACTCCTCCCCGGACAGCTCGGAGTACTGCCGTGATAAGGCATCCGCTCTGATGTTCTTGGAACCGGGTAGGTAGGAGACCACGTAATTAAAACGTGACAAGAACAGAGCCCATCTGGCCTGACGTGGTGTCAATCTCTTGGCCTCAGAGAGGTAGGTCAGATTCTTGTGGTCCGTCAGGATGAGAACCGGAACCACCGAGCCCTCGAGCAAGTGCCTCCATTCTTTAAGAGCCTGCACGATGGCCAATAACTCCCTGTCACCAATCTGATAGTTGCACTCCGCGGAAGACAGTTTCCGGGAGTAAAACCCACAAGGAAGCAGAGGACCCTCTGGTGTTCTACGCTGAGACAGAAGGGCGCCTACTCCCGTCTCAGACGCGTCCACCTCGAGGACAAAAGGCAACCCAGGGTTGGGATGCGACAGAATCGGAGCCGACACAAAGGCGGACTTTAGAGCCTCAAAAGCTCGGATGGCCTCGAGCGGCCAGACCTGGGGATTACTGCCCTTCCTGGTCAGATCCGTGAGAGGCTTGGCTAGCATGGAAAAGTCCCTGATGAACTTCCGATAATAATTGGCGAAGCCCAAAAAGCGCTGCAGGGCACGAAGACCACTGGGCTGGGGCCACTGTAAGACAGCCGAAACCTTCTCAGGATCCATGGAGAACCCCTCAGCGGAAATGATGTAACCTAAGAAGGTTACCTGGGATCGGTGAAATTCGCATTTCTCAAGCTTACCGAACAGCTTGTTCTCTCGTAACCGTTGCAACACTCGTCTGACATCCAGAATGTGGGCCTCCATGGATTCAGAATATACCAAGATGTCATCCAAATAGACCACCACACACTGCTGCAACAGGTCACGGAAAACATCGTTGATGAATTCCTGGAAGACTGCGGGCGCATTGCACAACCCAAAGGGCATAACCAAGGATTCATAATGACCGGTCCTGGTGTTAAACGCGGTCTTCCACTCATCGCCCGCCTTGATCCTTACCAGGTTATATGCCGCCCTCAGGTCGAGTTTGGTAAAGACCGTGGCCCCTTTGAAGCGATCGAACAGCTCGGAAATCAAGGGTATCGGGTAAGCGTTCTTGATCGTGATGCGATTGAGACCCCTGTAATCGATGCAAGGCCTCAACTCACCGCCCTTCTTTTTCACAAAGAAAAATCCAGCCCCTGCCGGGGACGAGGATTTGCGAATGTGTCCGCGTGAAAGCGCCTCCCTCACGTACTCCTCCATGGCCTCATTCTCCGCTACCGACAGTGGATAGACTTTGCCACGAGGAGGAACGGCACCAGATTGTAACTCTATGGCACAATCGTATGGGCGGTGCGGAGGTAGGGCAACCGCACGCACCTTATCGAATACATCCCGGTACTCCTCGTATTCAGGAGGCAACAGTGAGTCCGAGGAAGTACACAGCAACTTGACAGGCCCATGGATGCAACTAGCCCCACACTGCGGTGACCACGAGAGGATCTCGGCCGATCTCCAATCGAAAGTCGGATTATGCTTCTGGAGCCAGGGGTACCCCAAGACCACCGAGTAGTGTGGAGACGAAATAACCTGGAGACAGACCGACTCTCTGTGAACGGCACCAATGGCCATCCCCACTGGAAGGGTCTCCTGAGTCACGTGTGGCGGCAGAAGGGGTCTGCCGTCTATCGCCTCAAGAGCCAGTGGAGAACCTCGAGGCTGCAGAGGAATGGAATTGGCGGCAGCGAACACACTATCAATGAACAAACCACCAGCACCAGAGTCCACCAACGCCTGGGTCGTCACCGAGCCCCCGACCCAGGAGAGGACAACAGTAATCAGTGGTTTGTCAACACAGGAAACCGGGGACGAGGAGACTCCACCCAAGATCTGCCCCCGACAGGATCTCAGGTGCAAGCGTTTCCCGGACGGTTCGGGCATGCCAACCGAAAATGCCCACCGAGACCACAGTACATGCATCGGCCCTCGCGTCTCCGGAGTACCCTCTCCCCCTCGGACAGGCGAGCAAACCCCAGCTGCATGGGTTCACCCCCAGACAAGTCATCCCCAGGAGGCGTGGGAGGAGAGGGAGGCACGGGTGGGACAGCAAACGTAGGCGCCAATCTGTTAGAAGACCTCCGCAGGCTCTCCTTAAAGGAAGGTCTCTCCCTGAGTCTGGTGTCAATCAAAATCAGGAAAGAAATAAGAGACTCGAGCTCCACTGGTAGGTCCTTAGCTGCAACCTCATCCTTCAAGGCATCCGAGAGACCATGAGAGAAAGCAGCGACCAGAGCCTCATTATTCCAGCCCACCTCTGCTGCCAGGGTACGAAACTCAATGGCGTATTCAGCTACGGATCGTGAACCCTGTCTGATGGACATAAGGAGCTTCGCAGCAGAGGCAGCACGAGCCGGCACATCGAATACCTTCCGAAGAGAAGCAACAAAACCGGAAAACTCGGCAACCACCGGATTGTTGTTCTCCCATAAAGGGCTGGCCAAGGCCTTGTCCGAGAGCAGCGAGATCAAGAAGCCCACCTTTGATCTCTCAGTAGGAAAGGCATGTGGCAGCAACTCGAAATAAATGCCCACCTGGTTAAGGAAACCTCGGCACTGAGTTGGCTCTCCCCCAAAGCGCTGTGGAAGGGGGGCAGAACCGGTCATACCCCGAAACACCGCAGGCACAGCAACAGGTGTCAGGGTAGACTCTGGCGCAACAACCGAAGCGGCAGTAGGAGCGGGCCCAGGAGCGACAACCGACCCATCGGCAACGGAAGCTAAATGAGCCGTGCGTTCAAGCAGGGTTTGCAACGCCACAGCGAACCGACCCAACAGGTGATCCTGCTGATCAAGTCTGGCAACCAGCGTAGGTAGCGAGGATGGCCCTGTACCGTCAGAATTCATGGCTTGGTCCTAATGTCATGGAACCATGAACCAGACGTACAACAAGAGATAAATGGAAATAAGAAGGCTTTATTGAAAATCAGCTGTAAGGCAAAAGTCCAAACGGATGGCTAAACCGAAGCAGGGTCTTGCGAAGCCAGAGGTCAGGAACCAGAAGGGTAGTCAGACGAAGCCAGGATCAGGAACCAGCAGGGTAGTCAGACGAAGCCTGGATCAGGAACCAGCAGGGTAGTCAGACAAAGCCAGGATCAGGAACCAGAAGCAGCAGCAGTCTTAGAAGCATGTGAACACAGGAGGACCAAGCAAGGAACTGAAGCCACAGACCTCCTATATATATGAGCTAGGCATCCAGCTCCTCCCAGTGGGAAGGAGAAGCCGCAGGGTGGGAGGCTACAAGAAACCCAGAAACCAAGATGGCCGCCAGCACATGTCAAACGAAGGAGAACAGCAGGAAGGTAAGACCATGACAGATGCCCCCTCTAAAACACACAGTAGATATAATGCCACCAATAATTATAATAACCACCAGTATTTATAATGGCCCCTTATAGTGTTCACAGTAGTTATAATGCTGCCAACAGTGCCCCCAGTAGTTGCAATGCACATATAGGGCCCCTTGTTGTTATAATGAACACCTATAGTTCTCCCAGTAGTTATAATGCCCCCAGTAAGTGTAATGTTTCCTACAGTGTTCCCAGAAAGTATTGCAGCCCAATAGTTATAATGGCCCCTATAACACCTCTAGTAAGCATAATAACCCCCTGCAGTGCCCCAATTGGTATAATGTCCCCTGTAGTGCCCCAAATAGATATAATGCCCTCTGTACTGCTCCATTAGGTATAATGCCCCCCTATAGTGCTCCCAGTATTATAGTGCAACCCTGTATTGCCTCCAGTACTTACAGTGACCCTTGTAGTGTCCCCAGTATTTATATTGCTACCCTGTAGTGGCCCTCCTGTAGTTATTATGCCCCCACATGGTGTCCCATTAATACCTTTCCCCAAAAGTGGCCTGTGGCTTTGGAGAGTAAAGGGTGGGACAGGCGGCTATTGGTTCCTGTGTCCAGCCACAGTAATTCAATTATATCACCATCCTGTGGAGGCCCAAACCGAAGCCCCAGATGTATTGACCTAGCAAGCCTCTGCCCTGAACAACTGCCCAGATTGCCTGAAAGCAGCCCAGGCTTAAATGCAGGATGATGCTGTCTGCAACATAGATTTACTTGGAGAAGTATCAAGAGATGATCAAACCTGGGAAACATTCGGATTACCCCAGGGCAACTCAAGAAGACCCTCAGGTTCTTCAAATGGAATTAGTGCCTTCCAAAGCTGTGAATGTTGCCAGTTATATCGAGAGCAGAAAGGTGGATGGCATAGCAGATTAGATCTAGACAAATTTATGATACTTTAGTATGGTAAACAATTAATATCAGTGGTACTGTGCTGTGCTGCAAATGTTTTTGGAGTTTTACCTCAGTTTGGCCATAACGCATTTCAGCTGTGTATTAATTTTCTTGTGCAAAGACCAGCTAAAGCTGGAATTAGCTTCATGACCTGTGGCTCACTTCTAAGTGAATGACGCATTTATTTTTTATATCTTTACTACTGTCTGCAAAAACAAATATAACAGTTATTTCAACATAATGATATGACTTATGTCCTTTCAGAAACATAATATAAAATATGATTAATGGTATGTTAGGAATTAAAAGTATACAACATCAATTTAAAATAATTGCTTATTAATATGAGACTTGAAATTGCACATGTCATGATATTACTTGCACCATGTAAAGCAGCTGACAACAGCGCACACAACAAAAGGTGTGTTTATCAACTGGTAATATCCTTTAGGTTACCTGCACATGGGTGCGGGCTGTCTTGCAGAAACACTGCATGAATTTCCATGCAGATTTTTGTGCGTTTCTGAACCAAAAGCTGCATACATTACTTGCGGTTTATATTGCGGATTTGCTGCAGATCTCAACGTTGCATTGAAAAGGGTGAAATCCACACAAAGAATTGACGCTGCGGAATTCAAAATCCACTCAGCAGGTCAATTTTTCATATGGAAGGAAAAAGGAAAGTGTACATGAGATTTGTCTAATGTCAGAAACTTTACTAGTACGGTATTGCGCTGCAGTTTTTTTTGCACAAAAATCTGCATGGAAAAACCCAGCGTAATCTACTTGTGCAGGTAGCCTTAAAGGGGTTCCCGTGGACCAAAACAGGTAATGCTTATTGAATTTGGTTCAACTTTGCAATTTAAACACTAATCATGGACATCTTACAGTCATTCCAGGAAGTGGAATGCAAATAGCTTTGCTACATACATTAACATTACACATACAGTGCTCACTACTATAGTACTTTAGCAGTTCTTGAAAGGGAATCTGTCACTAGGAAATTCACTTTTAAACATGCCCAATACCTTGTAGGGCTTGCTGAGCTGAATCGATCCATTGAAGCATTCTGAACCAAAAGTACTTTAAATCCACATGCTGAGTGCATCAAGGGCGAACCCAAGCCACTCTGATCTCGACTGACAGGGACATGACTATGCTGGAACGTGGCCCTGTCAGTCACAAAGGACAGAGAGGGCTGACAGAGGACACAGGAGGGACAATTGTGCTTGGGCCCAATTTTAGTGCACTTATCTGATCATTTGCATATTTATTTTTCTCCAGAACAAAGTAATGGATCACTGAGTAAAATGTATCATTACATTCAGCTGAGCATTGTGATTGGTTTAACAGTGAATTTCCAAAGAGGAGAATGTCCAGCATTCCAGTCTGATAAAATTGTGGCTTTTTTTGTTATAGCCATATCAATCACACGCATGAATGCCATGATTAGAGCACCTCAAAACACATAAGTATGAACCTTTTCTGTGCATGGTTATTTCATTAAAGGCAAAATTATACTGGCGTGCTGGACGTTCTCTCGTTAGGATTATACCTTACAAGGCTACGGTATTCTGCGCACTCTAACAATCACTATCCGGCTGTGAAGAGCTGAGCTTCTTCTCTTTGTCATTAATTCTGGGACAGTCATAGAGAAGTAAACATGTGAGTTATAAGCAAGGGTGCATCTAGCCTTTCTGCGGCCTGAGGAGAAAATAGAAACAGTGACCCCCTCCCCCATGTCAACTTTTTATCCTAACCCCTTTCCTCCAACCCTACTATTAAAGACATGGAAAACATAACATACAAAACATACAGGGCAATACCTGACCACAGACCTCTTAGATCCAGTGGTGCCTCCTCTGATATACACATTCTCCTTCCTCATCTTCATCTTCTCCATTCAGACCAGACCGCCATGATGATTTCTTTCAGCCATCTCTTGTCTCTGCATAGTTTGACAAACAGTCATTTTAGTTTCCTACTTTTTCATTTTTCCATCATCCACCTTCTGAATACCCCATCCTGCCACTCCCAATACTGTGCCCACTATGCTCCCCAAGACTATACTGGAGAAACAGATAGTCCTCCTGAAACTGCTAATACAACACATATAGTACCCCTTCAATAATTATTGGCACACAGTGCCCAAGCAAATAGTTACCATGACACAAATAGTGATGTTATTATAGTGTTACCCAAAAACAAATGGGCTAAGGGTGCCCCCACAGTAATAGTGCTATGAAAAATTTCACCAGTACAAATAATTCACTTAGTGTTAACAGTGTCCCCAATAGTAATAATACCCTCATTGTTCCCCATTAGTAATAATAAAAACCCACCATAATGCCACCAGTGGTAATCATTCCCCTTATAATGTGTGCCATTAGAAAATATGCCCCGCCCCCCAATGAGTGCCAGTACAAAAAAATACCACCTACTATCTTGCACGTTCAAGTCTCACTAGGTTGGTGCATACGCTGCAAGCCTGGCGGTGAAATTTGGTAATATTCAGTTTACTGGGGACCCAATGTGAATGGGTATATAATCCAGGTTTGACTGCAGTCAATCTTTAGAACGCCCCCCTCTGTCCATATATTATCACCATTACCATGGGGTCATAACTAAATTAGCCAGGGACTAAGATTTACGGAGCAAGTATTATCTATTTATTTAAGTGTTTCCACTTTTTATATACAGCTCTATATATAGGTCGGTAGCTCTCCAATACAATATAGGGGCAAAGGCTGACACTACACCTATTGGAATATCACTGCAATTGAGTGCCCTATAGGGTCCATCGGACCGATTCCGACCTATCTATGGTTTGTACAATATCTTTAATTATTTTTTATCTTATACATATTTTTTACGTGTGTGAATTATATTTAATGTGTGCTTTCCATAGGCTTATTGAGAATTCCCAGTGGTTTGGGTGATTTGCAAGGGGTTACATACCATACAACTGTGTATTGTGTCAATTATTATTGGTGAACCTAGATTTATGTTATATTTTATTCTATCCTATTTTTAAATAAATCATTATATTTTGTACTTCTATACAGTACCGGATAATAGTGTGCCCTCACCATATCTATTTAATATACAGTGGGTAATGTCTGCTTCCATTGTACAGTTGAATGCTGCGGCTATTCCCTCTGATAGGCTACAGGTCTAGTCCCTATAGCCTATCAAAGGCTGGCGCAGGAGGCGGGATGATGTCATAATTGTGCTGCCTAAGGCGGGCAGCCTACAGCTAGAAGAGGCCTGTGTCCTGCATCGCATCACTGAAAGCCCACAAAGGTAAATATTTGAGTTTATTCTTTTTATTTGGCAGCATGCTGTTTGGCCACTATGGGTGGTGGGGGTCATTATTACAACTGTGTATTGTGTCACATATTATTGGTGAACCTAGGTTTCTGTTATATTTTATTCTATCTTATTTTTAAATAAATCATGATATTTTTTGCCAACATCCTTTGTACTTCTATACAGCACCGGATAATAGTGTGCCCTCCACCACATCTATTTAATATACTGTTATAATTGACCTTGGGTAAGTCACGGAAGTGAGCACCAATACCGTAGACCTTGATTAGATTGAGACACCTATTCCTTTATTATAGACATTACCCACTGCCCTGCCACAGCCCCACTTGTTCCTAGGTGTCGTCGCCGCAGCCGTCTCACCTTGCCTAATCAATGGAAGTTAGAATGAAAAAAAATCTCCAATCCAAAGGACTTTGCCATGCTCCAGAAAAGCACTTTCATTTTGGGAACTGATGTGGAGCTAAGCTCATGGAGCCCCAATAATATCAACTTCTTCAATGTTTTTATGATGATTTTAGCTTACATTACCCTTCAATTTGTCCCATTTAACTCAATGTCACCCTATATGTTTAGCATAAGCAAGACATTTATCTTTCTCTATGGAGAATACATTTGTCCCAGAAGACGCAATAGAAGTATTGACTATAATTTGTATGCGAATGACATCATGCCTTAGCTTTTCATTGCACAATGTGATATCATACCCTGTTCAGAATCAGAGGTAATTACTGTTAAGCATATGCTGTCATACAGAATGAAGTTTATTATTATGCATCTGAATAATTTGCTGTCATCTCTATATAAAAATGAAATTCCCATAACCAGTGCAGCACAAAAGAAGATTGTGACAAGTTGATTTTAAGTCCTATTTGTCACAGGACACATCGGAGTACAGTCTTTCATTTCAAAGAGTCATTTATTGATTTTCTGTACACATCAGTTGATAGGAGAGGAATACCTGTTCAAATCACATCTATTGTGATGTACAAGGTGGACTGCACAACATAAACTTGACTGAATATATGTGTAGAGCTTGTCACATGACCCATCCAATCTTGTCATACATCCAGTCACAAAGCCATTTTAAAGGGAATCAATCCTCTCCGGCAAGCCCTATTAAGTACAGTAATACATCTACAGAACACCTGCCGCTGACTGCAGATCAGTAATTTGTATGTCAATGCTCATCCCCACAAACTTGCCATGCAACGAAAGGACTTCTCCTGGAGTTCTTACCATTAGGAACGCATGCACAGGAGTCCTCTCAATGCATTCCATGTCTGGTCCTAGATGAGCAGTGGGAGAGTCACAGCTGGAGAAATGAGCAGAACAGTGCTTGTGGTCTAGACTTGCAACTCTCCCCCTTCACCAACACCCTAAATACTAGTACCAGTCAATCAGGCACAACAGCAGATAGAGCAAAAGTATGATAGCCGCTTTCTTATAGTGAATGCTATCAGTACAGTACTGAGAGTAGAAATATTCTGTGTAGCTAGTTCACAAGTTCAAGCCCTTTAAGAGGATTCAGATAGGCGTAGCTTGGTTTACGAAAAACACATCATCTCTTGGCCACAAAAGAACATATCTCTCTTACTCTGGAGGACCTGTCCTGTTCTGCATGACATAGACAAACCATTGATTTGAATGAGTCTATCTCGGATGTAGTAGTGCTGCATGCAAATTGACAGTGACTGACAGATTCATCTGATTGCTACAACTGATTGCTGAGGTTCAATCAGGAGAAAGAAGTGAATAACTCATTTAATTATTAACTGTATTTAAGGAGGTTGCCCAAAACTGGGAACTACACATGTCCTTGGGGCCAGGCATGGTGTAAAAGTTAAAAACACACACACATACACCTACCTGTTCAAAGTTGTTCCCGGTCCAGTGTTGAGCTCCAGTCCCCACCGCTTCTGATTCTTGTTGGACCAAAAGTCTGATCAGTTTGATAAGAATGTAACTTACATAAGTGTTAATGGGCTGTCAGAAGTGAAGAGAAAAGAGCTACAGATCCAGTTGACAGAACTGTTCTCTGACAGGTTTCAATGAGAAGGAGAAGTCACAGTCTGCAGATGCAGTGAAATTGAAAGCTGTTGAAAATTTTAAATAAATAACAACTGAAAAGAATTATAATAGTAACAATGTCCCCATGGGTGTCCCTAGCTGTTAACTAATCCAGATAAACCAAGTCCATACATAAAAAGCCAGAAATAGCCACTGGAAACTGTAAATAGTCACTTTCTATGGTGAGGACAAGACTATCTTCAGTGTTCTGTACTGTACACCCAGCACCAGAAAATAGAGCCGCTCTCCCCTGATGTCCAGCTCATACGGGACCAGGTTAACAGTACAAGACATGTTTAGATGCAACTCAGTCCATGCACTAAAGTAATAAAGTAGTTTTACCATTGAAATTGGTTCAATCTTCAATAGACTTTCCAGCCAATTACATATACCACATACGTATTTTCTGCTATATTGTAGGCCCGTAATAGACAGCAAGATTTTTTCAGACTTGATTGACTTTTCTATGAAAAATGCTGTACTCATGTTTACCAGAACATGCTACATATCTGAAAATGGATGATTAAAATCTGACTTAATAGCTGCCTTGACTAACATTAGATCTGCCATCAGAATTGGGACACTGCAAAAGGTACTAGAACAGTAAAGAATTATTTTGGCATATTATATTGCTAGTTAAAGGGGTTATAGATAAAACATCTCCATTTTGCCCCCTCTGGCCCCCTGACATGAGCATTGGAGCATTTCATGCTCCAATGCTCTCCCTTGCCCTGCACTGTATTGCGCAGGGCATGTGCTTTTTTGTTCATGTTTTTACAATGCTAGGCAGAGGCTTCCGCCTAGCAGTGATCCCGGTGACATCACCAGCACTGATGGGCGGGTTTTACAGGCTAGGGCAGCACTACAGCCTACCCATCAGTGCCAGTGGCGTCACTGGGTTCACTGCTAGGCGGAAGCCTCCGCCTAGCTTTCCCCATGAAGAGCCCGGTACATCACCGGATCTCCAAAAAAAAGCCTTTACCTTGCATGATTCAGCTCAGGGCAAAGAAGAGCAAAGGAGCATGAACGATGCTCATATCAGTGCATCAGCCTGGGTGAAAATGGGGATATGTCCAGGTTCAGCTCTGAACCCAGACAACCCCTTGAATTATTATGGAAGTATTATTTGACCACTGTATGGCAGTTCTATTTGCCCATGGTGTGTCCAAGTTGTTCGAGTATCTTTAGATGTATTTTTTCTGTGCTTAGCAATATTATTTTACCACTGTATGGAGGTATATTTGTATGGGTCAGAACTTTCCCACAGAATGTGATATTAAAGGACATAACGGAAGGCAATATTAAAAAAAAAAGAATGCTTATTAAAAAACGTAAATGCTTACTAAAGCAGTACCTTTCAAACCTGCTGTGATAAAGTTCATAATATTCTAGTCATGCAATACGTGTTCATTTTATTTGTATTACATTTTAGTGCTATTCTGTGCAAGCCTTCAATTAAAAATGACCATGTGTCGGCCTATTGAGTCAGTCAGCCATATCAATACAACACATTTGCACCTGGAAAGCATTCCCCAGTACAAAAACAAATCATTTCCTCTGCTAATCCTGCCAAGAAAAAATGAGATTTAACTTGAATGCATGGGAAAAATATCGAGTTTTAGAGTGTGCTGTTACAGCAAGGATTTTATGTGATGTTGTTCCTACTGTCGGCTCTTGCCTCTTGGATGATTAGAAAGCTGAAGGAAAAGCCTGTGGCATGCGTTGTTTGTGGAGAAATATATATAAAGGTACTGGAGCATTTAATTGGATATTATAAATGCACATTAAGTATGCCCTTTCCTTCAAGACACGCAACAATGATGAAGTTTAGAACAATATCTTCATAGTGAGGGGCTCTTTTAAGAAATGCATTACTTCTAAGTTTGAGGCATTAAAGTGGATTTCCATCAGATATATTTCACTATGTTACAAATATTGAAGAAAGAAAGCCAACAGATATGATGCTTCCACAGTATTACTAATGCTTTGTGAACCCCTCTTGGCCGGTGAGAAGTGTTGGCATGAGGTGCATTTAGAGCTGCCACTTTCAAGAAAACTTATTTCAAATTTCCTGGAAAGCAAAGAATACTTGGCATGTGAAGTCCAAGTAACTATTCATCTGCAATCAGAAAGCGCAGACAATAAGATGCCAACGCATGTACATTTTTCTTAGGAATGTTGAGTGATTTCATGCCTTCCCTTTAAGATTCAGTTTTGCAGAAGAATGTGAATAAGGCAATGTATTTAGCAAGTGTCCATAGCAACTGAAGATATTTTTCATCAAACCAAGATTTTCAAGGTGAAATGTTTGGATAGAAACAGCCTTGATGAATTATTGCAGGTTCTACTTTGATGTTTCTATTCATTTAATTCGGCCCAGTCATTGGAATAATATAGTCAAACACTATTTCCAGGGTAACATGTTTGGAGTATGACAAGTAGGGAGGAGGGTGATGGGTAATTGATCAAAATAAAGAAAATATGAAGACCCAAATATAAAGAAAGGCAAATTGTTAAAACAAATTCATTCACGCTCACCATATGTATAGCAATGGCGAATGGCACCATCCCTCTGCCCATAACCCATTAAACTTATTTAATTTAGCGCTTGCAGTCTTCAACTAGCTGATCGGCGAGGGTGCAGGGTGTCGGATACCCCAAATCTGATATTGATGACCTATCCTCATATTAAAATCCCATTAAACCCCTTTAATACTTTATTAAATATTTAAAAAACTTTGATAATTTTATTTTTTTATGCCTTATTTCGTCTCCCATAACCCGTTTATATTTCTGTCTACGGAGCAGTGCAAAGGGGGGTCTGTATTTTTCATTGATGCCATGTTGTGGTATGTATCTCATTTATTGTTTATTTGTGTTTATATGATAAATGATGAAATGAGATAATTTTTTATGTTTTTTTTACTTTATTTTAATCCCCCTAGGTGAACATGTTATTATCAGATGCCTTCTACCATAGATTGATGCTTTATCATTGTCTATGGAAAATTCACTGGGAGCCCTCACAAGGCTTCTGGTTGCCATATCAACTGGAAAGCTCCAGCAATATCATTGAGGGGGGGGGGGGAGGGTCTGTCTGGTCACCAGGATCAATCTGCTCCTGATAGATATCCCCACAATGCTGTAGTTGATGATCGTAGTTGTCTCCAATCATAGACACTTGAAGCAAGTGTCTGCTGCTTAAAACAACAGACACTTGACAGCTTTGGCACCCACTCTGCACCTGACATCTGCTGTACATGCATGGCTGAGTATCAGGGATCCAAGGAATATAAGGGATGATTTGGATTCTCAACAATCACCATAAATTTCCTTAACATTCTTTGTAACAATCTTTTTAATGATTTTACAGTTATATATGATACGAGTTACAAAAGATAAGGATTTTAACAATATTTGTATATTGTATAAAAAGAAAATACTCATACATTTTCAGCCTTTATGTTGTAGGTTATATCTATACAATTAGTTCACTGATAGTGTAGATTTTATTAACATCGTGGAATTATAACAATATTATATAGAATTAGATTGTTTTTAGGCTTGTCATGCTCACAGAGTAGAGCACAATGATTTTCCATGTAATTCTCGTATGTGATTCGTATCTTCTGGATTGCCAGTATTGCAAAGATTGAAATTATTGTTAAACTAGAGCTATAATGTAATAACAAATAATGTAATAACAAATAAACGTGCAGGTTTCTCTCTCAGATACTGAAAATTGAGATTTGCTCATGGGCACATTCAAAACTTTAAAGCAGGCATCCAACTGCCATACTGGCATTCCTAATCAGTTTACACAGCTTGTTAGTGTCACCAAATCTAACACTCTCACCCCAAAAGCTACCACAAAAAATGTTGTACTAGACTTTTCTGCCAGATAAAATATTTCCAGCAATTTGCCATACACATTAAATTACCAAAGGTTGAAAAAAGACCTTGCCCCGCAGGTTTATGTATTCTTAGACCGTTATTTGATTCAGATGAAGGCACTACATATACACTTAGAAACTTCTAGTCCTCAATTTTTTTTAGCTTTTTCTACCCAATGGCCCTGTATTTTGGTGGTCCAAAAAAAGAATAAGCAAAATGCCCTTAATGTTAGAAATGTGATTTTAAGTATTGCATTAGCATTGAATAATCAACACGCCAGTACTGTACTTCCAAGAGTCTTGATATGAGCAAACCTAAAAATATCATTCCATTTTGCTATTTTTGATAATAGTGTAAAAACGCTCCAGAAAACAGCAGTTTGAGAAGACTACCTATGATCTAGATCAGAGTTTTTATGATGGATTATCAATTCTGTTTTCTTATGTATAATGTTCTCTTATTTAAGAAGACCACAGCTCTAGAAGACATTTTTCACTATGATTTTAGGTAATCATTTGAAAGAGAATTCATTATATTTTTATGTTAATACGTAGCTAGATGAGAAACAGTTAATTTAGAAATCTTCTACAACCACAAATATCACTTTTCTAAATGTCAGGCGTAATGTGCACTGATGTTCTTCTAAGATTGCAAAGTGTTTGCCTTTGGGGCTTGCTGGCACAATTTCCAAATTATTCATGGTTCTACCTTCGACCTCTGACAGCAAAGTATCCCTGCTGCTCTGAATCTAGCAGCTGAATGTCTAAATATACAGTAACTTTAAATGTTATAACTGCAAAGTCTCTAGATGAATGGCTATTCTGCAGGTTCTTAATGCACATTTTAGAATGCAGCAATAAATGGAAATATCACTATGTTTAGGGAATAATTTACCCAAAGATAAAATGCCTGGAGCGGAACAAGTTATGCATGTTACCCGAAGCATTTTTTGGATTACTAATCTAAAAAAAAATAAAACCTTGTTCATTTAAAGTATAAGATGCCTCAAACAATATAGAAAGTCTCATAGCACAAAATATACAATCGTCACAGGTATAAAACTATACACTTTTTCCCTGCATTCACTTATATAAAGGTGGCTGATACATTATTCAGTTACACAACATAGCTTTCAACATTTACTACCAAGAATTTAAAGTGTCATTGTGCGGTAGGGTCTTAGTCACCTCTCCAGCCTTCATTAGATGCATGTATGATCCAGAACTGTTGGGATGTGGAAGCGTTGCATTTTAGAGACACTTCCATCAAAATATTTTAATCACATATTGCCATCCTATATCTGACAATTCTCTGTCATTTTTATTTTACAAAAAGGGGCTAGTTTTCTGGATATCATTTTTTGAAGTCTCTCCATGTATTTTACTTCCTCTCCTGGCTCTTTAAAGAGATTGTCATATTAATCATGTAATTACTTACATAATTACATGATTAATATGGTTAAAAATAGAGGCTAGTTTTAGAAAAGGGAGTGACTCATATTTCTACACATTTTCATAAGCATCAATGTCATTTACTTTAAAAAATTAATCTAAACCCTTTTTAAAATTGTCCACTGCTCCTGCTGTGACCACGTCCTTAGGTAGACTATTCCATTGTTTCACAGTAGAGAATCATTAACGCCTCTAGAGACTGAACTTTTTCTTCTCCAGGTGGTCCAATCTTTTTAGGGGATTTCACATGGAACAGCTTTTCAGCATATTTTTAATGTACAGCCAATTTATATATTTGTATAGGTTAATCATGTCCCCCCTTAGACATCTCTTCTCAAAACTAAATACATTGAATTATTTTAATGCCCAATCATTCAGAATGTCTAAGTCAGCTTGTAGTTTATGGACATCTTCCCAGACTGCACAGTACTACATAGCTTAGTGTCATCTGCAAAAAAAGAAATGGTGCTAGCAATTCCATCTTAATTAATAAATAAATGAAATAATAGAGGACCCAGCACTGCAGCTTAAGCTACGCCACTTATAACCCGGGACCATTCAGAATAAGAATCATTGACCACAGCTCTCTGGACACAGTCCTTTAGCCAGTTTTCAATCCAATTACAGACTATACTTTCCAAGCCTACAGACCTTACTTTACCTATTAAGCGTCTATGAGGGACAGTATCAAAAGCCTTTGCAAATTCCAGAAACACTACATCCGCAGCCTTCCTTCTGTCCAGGCTACTACTCACCTCCTCATAAAAACAAATCAGGTTAGTCTGACAACTTCTGTCCTTGGTAAACCCATGTTGGTTATCACTTATAATATTATTTATAGTCACATACTCCTGTATATAGTCCCTTAAGAGTCCTTCAAACATTGTTCCCACAACAGAACTTAAACTAACTGGTCAATAATTACCTGTGGAGGACCTAGATCCTTTCTGAATATGGGCACCATGTTTGCCTTGCGCCAATCACTTGGCACTGTATCAGTACCTAGAGAATCTCTAAAAATTATAAACAGGGGCACAGCAATGACTGAACTGAGCTCAGTTCAGTCATTGCTGTGCCCCTGTTTACCAAGGACAGAAGTTGTCAGACTAACCTGATTTGTTTTTATGAGGAGGTGAGTAGTAGCCTGGACAGAAGGAAGGCTGCGGATGTAGTGTTTCTGGAATTTGCAAAGGCTTTTGATACTGTCCCTCATAGACGCTTAATAGGTAAAGTAAGGTCTATAGGCTTGGAAAGTATAGTCTGTAATTGGATTGAAAACTGGGTGCAATCCTTCTGGACCTGAAGCCTTGTTCACATTTACCTTATTTAACTTAGCTTATTAACTTATCATATGAACAGTTAGCACCATGGGTATATTACTGAATTTAGGAACAGTTCTGGTACCACCAATATCAGCTCCTATATATTTTTTGTATATATAGAAGCTAAAAAAAACATTTAGTAACTCTGTCTTTTCCTTAAGTTCAGTGACCCTCCCCCTTTTTCCATTATTGAGGAGACCTACCTGCTCTGACCTTGGATTTTTATCATTTATATATTGAAATAATTTTTGAGGGATTTGTTTTGCTCTCTTTTGCCACCTTTTTTCACAGATTTTATCTCTTTTTTACAGATTTTATTAAGCCCTTTCTAAATTTCAAAGGCTACAGCTGACCCCTCAAATTTGTATTTGTCAGCCATGTGGGGTTTAGTTTTATCCGTTTATACTTGTTACCTACAAGAATACATTTCTCAGTGTAATTACCCAATGTGGATTTAAAGCGCTCCCGTTTATCCTCAGTATTACGTGACAAGAGCTGCTCCCAGTGTATGACCCATTCACTGGGGCTGAGTTGTGATACCAAGCACAGCCACTATCCAATGGATGGTACTGTGCTTGGTAAACTGTGAGGAGGCCGTAGTGCTCATCATAACGCCACAGCCTTTTCAAATAGCTGATCGAATGGCAGTCGGACCACGACCAACTCACATACTGATGACCTATCCTATGACCTAAGTGTAGGTCAGAAGTATAAAACACTCTGAAAATCCCTTTAACTTCCTCTTTATTTGGACTAGCATATCAGACAGTTTTACTTAACTCTCTCAGTCAGGCCAGAGGAGGGGGCACAAATAGAACATCACATATTACACTGATCAACACAATGCTCTTTTGTGTATATACAGTACAGACCAAAAGTTTGGACACACCTTCTCATTCAAAGAGTTTTCTTTATTTTCATGACTATGAAAGATTGTAGATTCACACTGAAGGCATCAAAACTATGAATTAACACATGTGGAATTATATACATAACAAAAAATTGTGAAACAACTGAAAATATGTCATATTCTAGGTTCTTCAAAGTAGCCACCTTTTGCTTTGATTACTGCTTTGCACACTCTTGGCATTCTCTTGATGAGCTTCAAGAGGTAGTCACCTGAAATGGTTTTCACTTCACAGGTGTGCCCTGTCAGGTTTAATAAGTGGGATTTCTTGCCTTATAAATGGGGTTGGGACCATCAGTTGCGTTGTGGAGAAGTCAGGTGGATGCACAGCTGATAGTCCTACTGAATAGACTGTTAGAATTTGCATTATGGCAAGAAAAAAGCAGCTAAGTAAAGAAAAACGAGTGGCCATCATTACTTTAAGAAATGAAGGTCGGTCAGTACGAAAAATTGGGAAAACTTTGAAAGTGTCCCCAAGTGCAGTCACAAAAACCATCAAGCGCTACAAAGAAAATGGCTAACTTATCCTCTACTGCGGAGGATAAGTTCATCCGAGTCACTAGCCTCAGAAATTACAGCTTAACAGCAGCTCAGATTAGAGACTAGGTCAATGCCACACAGAGTTCTAGCAGCAGACACATCTCTAGAACAACTGTTAAGAGGAGACTGTGTGAATCAGGCCTTCATGGTAGAATATCTGCTAGGAAACCACTGCTAAGGACAGGCAACAAGCAGAAGAGACTTGTTTGGGATAAAGAACACAAGGAATGGACATTAGACCAGTGAAAATCTGTGCTTTGGCCTGATGAGTCCAAA
Source organism: Bufo gargarizans (assembly GCF_014858855.1). Lineage (NCBI taxonomy): Eukaryota > Metazoa > Chordata > Amphibia > Anura > Bufonidae > Bufo > Bufo gargarizans. The sequence goes on from NC_058081.1 coordinate 172,278,526, forward strand.
TTTGAGATCTTTGGTTCCAACCACCGTGTCTTTGTGCGATGCAGAAAAGGTGAACGGATGGACTCTACATGCCTGGTTCCCACCGTGAAGCATGAAGGAGGAGGTGTGATGGTGTGGGGGTGCTTTGCTGGTGACACTGTTGGGGATTTATTCAAAATTGAAGGCATACTGAACTAGCATGGCTACCACAGCATCTTGTAGCGGCATGCTATTCCATCCGGTTTGCGTTTAGTTGGACCATCATTTATTTTTTTAACAGGACAATGACCCTAAACACACCTCCAGGCTGTGTAAGGGCTATTTGACCATAAAGAAGAGTGATGGGGTGCTGCGCCAGATGACCTGGCCGAGGTGACCGGACCCTGAGGAAGATTGTGGAGAAGGACCGATTCCAGACCTTGGGGGACCTGCGGAAGCAGTGGACTGAGTCTGGAGTAGAAACATCCAGAGCCACCGTGTACAGGCGTGTGCAGGAAATGGGCTACAGGTGCCGCATTCCCCAGGTCAAGCCACTTTTGAACCAGAAACAGCGGCAGAAGCGCCTGACCTGGGCTACAGAGAAGCAGCACTGGACTGTTGTTCAGTGGTCCAAAGTACTTTTTTCGGGTGAAAGCAAATTTTGCTTGTCATTCGGAAATCAAGGTGCCAGAGCCTGGAGGAAGACTGAGGAGAGGGAAATGCCAAAATGCCTGAAGTCCAGTGTCAAGTACCCACAGTCAGTGATGGTCTGGGGTGCCATGTCAGCTGCTGGTGTTGGTCCACTGTGTTTTATCAAGGGCAGAGTCAATGCAGCTAGCTATCAGGAGATTTTGGAGCACTTCATGCTTCCATCTGCTGAAAAGCTTTATGGAGATGAAGATTTCATTTTTCAGCACGACCTGGCACCTGCTCACAGTGCCAAAACCACTGGTAAATGGTTTACTGACCATGGTATTACTGTGCTCAATTGGCCTGACAACTCTCCTGACCTGAACCCCATAGAGAATCTGTGGGATATTGGGAAGAGAAAGTTGAGAGATGCAAGACCCAACACTTTGGATGAGCTTAAGGCCGCTATCGAAGCATCCTGGGCCTCCATAACACCTCAGCAGTGCCACAGGCTGATTGCCTCCATGCCACGCCGCATTGAAGCAGTCATTTCTGCAAAAGGAATTCCGACCAAGTATTGAGTGCATAGCTGAACATAATTATTTGAAGGTTGACTTTTTTTTGTATTAAAAACACTTTTCTTTTATTGGTCGGATGAAATATGCAAATTTTTTTAGATAGGAATTTTGGGTTTTCATGAGCTGTATGCCAAAATCATCAATATTAAAACAATAAAAGGCTTGAACTACTTCAGTTGTGTGTAATGAATCTAAAATATATGAAAGTGTAATGTTTATCAGTACATTACAGAAAATAATGAACTTTATCATAATATGCTAATTTTTTTAGAAGGACCTGTGTGTATATATATATATATATATATATATATATAAGAGAAAAAAGAGATTGGCAGCACCGTCCTAAGTGCAAACAGATAAAGGGTGCATCAGGCTAATGTGGATATAAGCCAATCCAATTGAACTCAAAGAAATCTAAAAACGGGCAGCACTCCAACGGATAAAAAATAGAAAAATACTTTATTTACCCACAAAGATCATGCGACGTTTCGGCTCTACACTGCTTGAGGAAGGCTCCTGTGTAGAGCCGAAACGTTGCATGATCTTTGTGGGTAAATAAACTATTTTTCTATTTTTTATTCGTTGGAGTGCTGCCCGTTTTTACATTTCTTTATATATAAATAAAATATAGTATTATGGAACTATACCTTTGAAGTTATATAGCCAAAATTCTCCATAATATATTGAGTAAATTTTTTGGAAATACCAGCAAGTAAAAAAGGTTGAATGTTTAAGAGAAAGAAATAGTGCAGCTCACCAGATATCAAGGGTTTTGATGAAGTGGTAGGTGTTTTTGTTACATGGATTCTTTAGCATTTCAGTTCAACAAATTAAAACAAGAAGAATGATCCAGTACTCCATAACTTAGAATGTAGTATTTTTTATTGTGGCAGAGGGAATAAATCAAAAGATGAATGGCAGTTTTTTGTTGTACAAAAGTCACACATTTTATTATTGGATTATACTTATTTTTGGCTTAAAATATTTTTCCAATGGGTCTTTATTAGTGTTGGTCAAGCACCTAAGTGCTCGGGTGCTCGAGTAGAACACCTTGAGATAAGTGTTGATTGAGCACCAAAGTGCTCGGGTGCTCAAGTAGAACCTGAGCACAATAGAAGTCAATGGGAGAACCCGAACATTAAACCAGGCACCCCCTGCTCTGAAGAGGGGAGGGTGTCTGGTTCACATGAAAAGGTCAGAAATTGATGGAAACACCACTGACATGGTTCGGGAACAGCATGGGAATGATGTCTGGATGCATCTTGGACTCCCGGGTCGTAGCTGGGAACGATGTTGTCAGAGTAGTACGCCACTTTTACAGACTGACAATAATACGCAGAAAACCAAAGATAAAATCGATGTCGGGAAACATTTGTTCCTGTATACTTACTTGTATATAAAGTGCAAGTGCTGCCAAAAATTACAACCTGTATATCACATAAAGGAGAGCCTCATTCACATTGTGGTACAATTGTTCAGGTAGTGGGACTCCTACACTCATAAAGCCTATGCACTAAGTGAAAGGGCTGCCAAAAATTACAAGGAGGCGACACTACAATACACCCTTTATTACACATAAAGGAGGGCATCATACACACCCTTGAAAAATTATGATTGATGGTCTTTTGGTGACCCTCAAAAACATTAGGAGCAAGGGCCTGCTGGTGACCCTCTAAAACATTAGAGGTGAGGGCCTGCTGCTGATGTGACCATCTAAAACATTAGGGGTGAGGGTCTGCTGCTGAGTTTTTTCAATAAAAATATTAGTATTTCACTCCCTACACTGTCTCTTCTTCAGCACAGCTCTCCCTGACTACGACTGAGCCTAACACGTGTCATCAGGTGCTATATAGCACCCTACGACGCATTTAGGCCAGCCAATCACTGTAATGCCAGTAGCCAACATGGCTACGGCATTACAGTGAATGGCAGCACTTACCTGCACGTTTATTGGCTGTGTAGCAGCCAGCAAACATGCGGGGAGGAGACTTGAGCATCGCTCTCAAGCACACACGGTGTTCGGCCGAGCACAGCAATGTGTCAAGCATAGCGATGCTTGAGCCGAACTAGTGTTTGGCCGAGCATGCTCGCCCAACACTAGTCTTTATGAAAAACATTTTTTAACCGTTTATCCTCTGCAGCCAGGATCGTTTCACATAAGCAATGAAATCCTTAAAAGCAGCTGACTGAGGCTTGTAGCCCTTATCTCTGAACTCCTGAGAACTCATAAACACTTGGAAATTATACATTTAAAGGGTTATACCAATCTCAGACATTGATGGCATATCACTAGGATATGCCATCAATGTCAGATAGGTTTGAGTACTACCTCTGGTACATGCTCCTATCTCCAGAACAGGACCCCCAAAGTAAAGGAGAGCACACTGCGCATGTGCGGCATGCTCTCCATTCACTTCTATGGGAGTTCCGAAAAAAGTCCAGCGAGTGCTATTCTGGGCCCTTTCTGAGTTCAGTTGTACATGGGGGTCCTGTTATTAGTGACTGACAGTTATCTATGTATACACACATAGTGAATGCTGTCAACAATTGTTAAGTGCACCTCAGCCATTTCTTCTCTTGTCAATACACGAGAACGTCAGTGAGTGGGGATCGGCAAGATGAGTACCAGTTTATTTTTTAAACCATTGCATTGCATATCCAAGATCTTTTTTTTTCTACTAGATTACCCTTTAATCTTATGTATTAGTAGCCTGACCTATCTTTGGAAAAAACCACCAGCAAGTTGTGTTGTTGAATTGGTTTGTTAAATTGTAAATGTGTCACTTTTTAGAATTGCTATTCTCATGTTTTTATTATCTATAATTCTAGGCCTTTCTGATGGAAATACTGAAAGAAAACCTATGCAACAATATCTGAGCAGTAGTCCATATTCTGCAGGTAATCTTGCACCATTGGTATTTTGCACTGATGCACTTTATCAGATATAGTCACATTAAATTATTTTATATCATAGTTCTTTTCCAGAATTTTTACTTCTGTAATATTTTATCATTGGCATTGAATAAGCAATGCATAATGTATGTTGGACATGCTGCTGTTCTCTGCTTCTTCTCTGGAGTAAAGAGTTGTCATCCCATATTCCTATCTATCATTTACTTGAATGGTTTTGCATCCGTCTGCAGCAGCTACACGAATGGTGCCCGTGTATTGGGGATCGCAATTTGCAGCCCCCAATGCTCCGTGCACGCGGACGGCACGCGTTTGTGTGCATGAGCCCTAAAGTGAATATGCTTATGTAAATAGTATGCTATATTATTAGAATAGCTATTATAATGTGAAATGAAACAGTTGTTCGCAAACACATAGGAACAAACTTATCTACTATAAAATTTGTGCCAGGATCTGTTCACACTTACGTTTGAGGGTTTTCACCACATTTTGTGGTATTTTTTTTTTATCACAAAAATAGTTTGAAGCGATATTTTTGCCGTCTTGGGTCTGTTGGAAAATGGACCTGTTTATAGTGGCAGCCATGTTGATAGTGTAAACAGAGTTTTAAAAAGGTCCTCAAAGTTGTCACATGAGACCTGCCCCGCTTTTATCAAACATTTTTCAAGAGGCTTAGAATACCTAAAGGTGTCCATATCATTTCAGTAGCTGTCAGTCGACAGCTATTCTTTCTGACTCGTTTTGGGCCAAACATGATTGTGTTTTTTTTTTAAATGAGAGGGTCAGGCGAGATAACTATACAGAAATCTGGCCCTATCAGTTGAGGAGAAGACAGGGCTATCAGAGTAAGCAAGAGGACAAAGGCCAGTTATCGTTACATTGTATTATCCAAAATAGAGAGTCCTGCCATATATTCAGTGTCAAGGAAAAGTCCCAGCAGTCGTGTCTTCAATCAATCAATCAGATATTTATTTCAACAAAGAAATGTCCACAATCCTGGACGCGTTTCGGCTAGCATGCCTTCATCAACAGGTACAGATATACAAAATGACCTAGTTTATATAAGGGAATATACTCCTCCCCTTTTGACAACCTCACCTACTCCCATTATCTACACAGATGATGGGAGGGGTCCATAATTATCAAAGAAACACCCATCATTAACACTTTAAGTGGGTCTATGTCTCAGACTATGTTTCACAATCACATATATGTAAAGAAATAATTCAAAACCATATGCACATTTATATGTATTTATAAATAATTTTATGCCATACATTGCCAGGTATAAGATCCCTCACCGAATATTAGAAGTCTGAAAAATATAAATAAAAACATAAGTATAATGTTAACTTACTAAATATGCATAATCTCATAATCCCTATTGAGGCCTCTGGGATGTAAGGTATCCAACGTATGGATCCAATACGCCTCTCTGCGCAACAGCAACTTCTTCAGATCACCTCCTCTCCTAGGTCTTTTGACCAGTTCCAATACTTGAAACCTCAACTGTGCTATCCCATGTTTGCACTGTTCAAAATGAAATGGGATAGGTAACAATAAGTTTTTAGAGCGGATAGTAGATTTATGTTTCCCAATGCGATCCCTAATCGTCTGTGTAGTCTCCCCAATATATAATAAGCCACAAGGGCATTTTATCAAATATATCACATTAGTAGATTCACATGTGAAAAAACCCTCAATCGAAAAAGGGCGTCCACTATGGGGATGAAAAAATGTAGAACCTCTGATTATATGGGAACATTGGGAACAGTGCAAACATGGGAACGTGCCCTTACGTTGTGTCGCTAATACTGATTGTTTCAGGGTCTTTTTTGTGCTTCCAATATCTGAATGTACCAATTTATCCCTGTAACTAGAGATCTTCTTATTACATATCAAAGGTGGATTTTTGAACTCTTCAATAATAGGGTAAGCCTTCTGCAACAGAGGCCAATGTTTCCGGATGATATTGTCCAATCTCTGGTTAAAGGGATGAAATTTATGTACTAGTGCTACCCTAGGTGATACATCTCTAGGTGATTTATCAGATTCAGTAAGTTTTATTTGTGTTTGACTCAGGATAGAACGGGGATAACCCCTTTGTTCAAATCGCTGAGTCATTTCATTCATCCTGACAAGTTGCATGTCAGGGTCAGATACAATGCGCTGTACTCGCTGATACTGAGATTTAGGGATAGCTTTTTTCAATGCTGGTGGATGGGAGCTTGTGAAATGGAGAATGCTGTTCCTATCCGTATCCTTCCTAAATAAATCTGTAGATGGCCTACCATGTTGGTCCTTTTTCACCATTGTATCCAGAAAGCTCACTTTTTCACTATCCTGAACCAATGTAAATTTTAAACCTTCATATGCATGGTTAAGGTGGTCAAGGAAGGTCAAAAGGGTCTCATGTGGCCCCGCCAACGTGCAAACAGAAGTGAGTGCCGACTATTTTCTCTTATATATTCAGTGTCAGACTGGGGTTCCTTGGGCCCACCAGGGGAAATTATTCTCAGGGCTCAATAAAGTATAATAGGTTTTGTTTCAAAGAAGTTGACCCTCGTGGCAAGTGATTGACTCCAAATGAGTTTTTGTTCTCCTAGGAACCTTTGGTATTCTGGTGGTCCAGTCTGACACTGCATAAATTACTTGGTCACCTGTTCATTTTAGTGGGTGCTAGGTAATATTTAATTTGCTCTGCAGGGTCAAAGTATGGCACAACTTTCCATTAGTAGAACTTTTTTCTGATCAGTTGATAGTCAAGGTGGCTGTCTATTAAACGGTGCTGTCTTGAGTTATCCCATTAAAAAGGGTTTGTGTCACTTCAGCAAATAGCATTTATCATGAAGAAGAAGCTAATACAACGCACGTCCTAATGTATTGTTATTACCCATATTGTCTCCTTCACTGGCTGGATTCATTTTTCCATCACATTATACCCTGCTTGTTTCCATGGTTATGACCACCCTGTAATACATCAATGCTTGCACATTATAGGAAAAAGCGCTGGCCTATTTGGTGGTCAGGCTTATGGGAACGCACATAGGCTGGTGCTTTTTCCTGTAGTGTGCAAGCACGACCACCACTGATTAATTGCAGGGTGGTCATAACCATGGAAACGAGTAGTGTATAATGTGATGGAAAAATGAATCCAGCCAGCAAAGGTAGCAATATATCACAATACATTAGGAAGTGGCTTGTGTTAACTTTGTCTACATGATGAATGCTATTTGCTGAAGTGACACAACCCCTTTACGTTTCCTCAAGTTAAAGGGGTTAGTACCCCATTTAATGCTACTTTAATGTAATTTCAGCATGAATAACTAGATACTTTTTGTAATTTACTTTTTGTTACAAAAATGCTCCAGTTGTGAGATATTCTCTTTACTTCATTGCATTGCCCCCTCCCTGGGTGTTTACTCTGCAAACTAATGTGCACAACCATCTACTGAGGTTGTCACAGGTGCTCAGTCCCATCCTTCTACTGGCATCCGCCATATTTTCTGTTAGCAGCTGTGACAGTTACAGGGGAAGAGCTGCAGCAGAAATTACACTCCCCTTGAAAAAGCACACACCCTGAGTGGCCAAACTGAAGAAAATCTAGCAGAGCAATTACTGCAATTCATGTGGAGACCTCTGGATACATGGGAGGTACAGGGCTGGTTCTAGCTTTTTTAGAAAGAGCTTGTCATGTGCTATATGATGTCTGATTTTCATTTTTTACATCTACTATGGCATAACCCCATTAAGGTGAGCAGACGTCCTCCACCTCACACCCCCACTATCAGAGTATACGTATTTCTTGGATAGGTTTATTCTTTGTTGATTTTGTTTTATCAGTAAAATAAATATTCATTTTGTTTCTGTACAGAATGTGTTCCTTGCTCCACTGGCCTTTTCTCTTCCAATTTATTTTTCTGAAATCTTCACTGAAATTCTCATCATCATTTCACCAGCCATTAAAGGCATGTTTGTAGTTTCCTGTACACTGCTGTGATAATTTCAAGTCATTGTATACCAGGTTTTAGAATTAGATACTAAATTGGATATTCCATGATGTAAAAATTGCTGTCTACAGTGCACAAATAGAAAATAATAAACTCTTCAATATACTTATAATTCCCTCCTTCGCCCCTGCATTGCCTCTTTAGTCTCTTTAGTACCTCACCAGTCCTGGTTTTCTTAATATGGCTGTGCTCCTTATAATTAGTACTGTCCAAGATCCTCCAGTGGGCCCAAGCTCTGACATAATAATAACCCACTAATCCAACTGAAGACAACCTTATTTGGAGCTGACTTTCCATTTTACTTTATTTCCTATGAGTTAGTCTCTCAATAACATATTAAACCCTGCTGCTGCTGATATTCCCTCCATGTGCTGTGATAACAAAAAAGTATATGTTCTGGATAGACCAAGTGGTAGCCCAGTGGCTCAAGGAACACCAGTCCAACATTGCCACCTGTCAGAGAAATAACTAGAACTGACATGGCCCCACAGCAAATTTTTGTATGCCCCCCTCCCCACACACACACACACACACACACACACACACTCCTTCACAATGCCCTCCTCCCATGCAAACCTCCATACCGGAAAGGAAAAGCGCAGATGAGAGAATATGGTCAACACCACAGTTCTGCCCACACATTCCTCTGTCAGCCTTCTGTACTATACTGCAGAATGCAGTACATGGCAGCCTCCCCTCTATGCCCCTGATGCTCCACCATTTACTAGTGCATATTATGGCACACTTACACCTCTGTGAGCAGGACAAAGAAATAAATAAAAAAACATACAGCAGGTGGCGCTATATTTTATTAAATAACTCAGTGGCTATGCAAAATTTTTAATACTATGTAATGACAAAAAAATTCTGATCTAGGTGGTGGTAAAATAAATAAAAGAACAAGACATTATGTATGTGGGCATGTAACAGAAAAAGTTCTATGTATGGCCCTTGATCCTATTCTGGGGCTCTACTTGACGATGCCTCAGCAATGAGACAGACACTTGACTTTACTCCAGCGGGGGGCACAGTGCTTAGCAATTACAGGCACAGTTAGGTAGAAAGTTTGATGGTTACAGCTTGGAGGTTACTATGGGCATCTAAACAGTTTATAAGGGTAAACAGAGTAACCGTTTCAGTCTTTCACTCAGGGCACAGTTCATCGGATATGTATTTGTCACTTAGGGCTGCTGCATACTGACCACCCTCATGCTAACAACATAAGGGGCACATTGAGCTTCTTGGTCAGGACCAGGCACGGCAGTATAAGGGTCCATTCGGACGTCCGTAGGTGTTTTGCTAGCAGGTGTAGTAAGTAGAGTAATAGAAATCTAACAGACCCAACAGTCATGACATGCATGCTGCTGATTCTGTATAATTGAATCACTAATTGAAAGGGGGATGTTCAAAATAATAGCAGTGTGGAGTTCAATGAGTGAGGTCATTCATTCTTTGAAAAACAGGTGGCAATTATTTCCCTTATTTAAGGAAGGAAGGCAGCAAATGTTGTACACGCTGGTTACAGTGCATTTCTCTCTGATATTCTGAGTAAAACAGGTTGTTCCAGACATAGTTCAGAAGAACAGCGTACCTTGATTAAAAAGTTGATTGGAGAGGGGAAAACATATGAAGAAGTGCAGATAATGATAGGCTGCTCAGCTAAAATGATCACAAATGCTTCAAAATGGCAACCAAAACCTGAAGACGTTGGAGAAAGCGAAAAACTACCATTCGAATACATAGAAGAATAGCCAAAATGGCAAGGACTCAGCCAACAATCAGCTCCAGGAAGATCAAAGAAGGTCTAAAGTTACCTGTGGGTACTGTTACAATTAGAAGACGCCTATGTGAAGCCAAGCTATCTGCAAGAAGCCCCCAAAAATCCCCACTGTTTAAAAAAAGACATGTGCTGAAGGGGTTACAATTTGCCAAAGAGCACATTGATTGGCCTAAAGAGACATTTTGTGGACTGATGAAAGTAAGATTGCTCTTTTTGGGTCTAGTGGCCGGAGACAGTTTGTCAGACGACCCCCAAACACTGAATTCAAGCCACAGTACACTGTGAAGACAGTGAAGCATGGTGGCTCAAGCATCATGATATGGGGATGCTTCTCATACTACGGTGTTGGGCCTATTTATCGCATACATGGGATCATGGATCAGTTTGAATACATCCTAATACTTGACGAGGTCATGCTGCCTTATGCTGAAGAGGAAATGCCCTAGAAATGGGTGTTCCAACAAGACAACGACCCCAAACACACCAGTAAACGTGCAACATTTTTGTTCCAGACCAACATGATTGACGTTATGGAGTGGCTAGACAAATCCCCGAATCTTAATCCAATAGAAAACTTGTGGGGTGACATAAAAAATGCAGTTTCTGAGGCAAAACCAAGAAATAGAGAAGAGCTGTGGAATGTAGTCCAATCATCCTAGGCTGGAATACCTGAATGCCAGAAGTTGGTTACTCCATGTAACACAGATGTACAGCAGTTCTCGGAAACAGTGGTTATACAACTAAATATTAGTAAAGTGATTCAAAGGAAAACAAAATCTTCAAACGTATTTCAGTTTATATAGTGAATGTTTGAGTTTGTAAAGAAGAATACAAACACTGCTATTTTTTTTTTTTTTTTGAATAGTCTAATATTCACTTTTCTTAAATTGTTTTAGAGGAACAGCACAAATGTGATATATTTTTCTTCATGTTTTGATTTGGAATAGAATGTGTAGTGTTCCCAATGCATTTGTGTGTATGGAAATAAAAGCTATTAGAAGGATTTTTAGCTTTATTCACTTTTTTTAAACACACTGCTATTATTTTGAACAAACTTGGTCTAACTTTAATTAAGTACAATCTCTCTTTAAATGCGTGTTATATCATTGTTTTACAGTATGTTTTATTAATTCTGTTCACTGTGACTCAGAAATGACTAATGTTTTAATGATCTAACTGTGCATGTCACCTTATGTCCCAAGCATCTGAGTTTCTAGAGAGAAAATAATATAGTAAAAATCTGTTCTGTCAACTTTTTTGTCAAGTATTTGTAGTGTATTACCACCCACAATGCATTTTGTGAGAACTGAACTTAATTATAGCTGCCATGTTTATGACACACAGTTGTAGCCTCAAGTTCTTCATGTCCCCTCACTAGGACCCAGGGCTGGAACCAACTTTTTAAGCACTTACAGATTATTCTTTGTATAATGAAAATATATACAGTATAATTTCTATCATATTTTCTTCAGTAGTTATTCCATATCAGTTAAAATCAGACTCATATGAAAAATACTTCTAACCTTATCCAAAGTAGATTTACTGATGTTTCAATGCTGAGTACTACCACATGACTGTTCTGGAATCTGGGACCAGTTGTCCTCCCAAACACTGCTTGCGCAGGTCAGGGAACACCTAGGTGACAAATGAGGTCCAACTTAGTGTAATATTGCTGCACTTTAATTTTTAAAAAAGTGAAAGTTTCCAGCAGTGTCTACACAGAAACACACTAAGGAAAGATGTCTTTTTATGGTATGGTCTGGAAAACCATACTTCTGTGTATGGGAGTACAGAACTTCATGTTAACTCACAATTAGAGTCTGAGGGGCTGAAGTACAACATTGTTTGGATAAGATAATCAGCCAGAACCAAGTATGTTGTGCAGTAGAACAGACATAAGCATAGTCAAACAAGTCAGGGTCAGATAACAGAGGTCGGGCAGAACCATGAAGCGGCACAGTGTATAGGATGTACTGTAAGTGTAGTAAGGGTCGGGCAGGATCAGAATACAGTACACCATAGAATTCAAAGACTGGTCAAGGAAGCAGGTCCCAAAAGGTTCATGTTCAAGGGACTAATACATAAAACTGGGGGGGGGGGGGGGGGGGGGGGGGAAGGGCCAGTGTGGGGCTCCTTTAAATAGACCACCTTTGGTTTTGGTTGGCCTCATGAACAGCACATGTGCCCACTCAGCATCCCTGCCTATTCCACTTTTAAAGTCATTCAAAAGGAGGTAGAGGTGGGAAAATATTCTCGACACTCTCTTCTGCTATTGTGGCCTTATCTGTCACTTTCCAATTTAGGAGTAACTGAGAAAGTGACAGTTTCTGTAATAAATTGCAGAGAGGCCAATGCAAAAGTCGCAACCAGAAAAACAGAGGATGCAGCCAGTACTTTTGCAAAAATAAAAGTATAACCCTATTATAACCCTATTGCTGAGGGTAGAACAATGATCAGAATGATTTACTAGTATATGGACAGATCGTAATCAATGATTTTGGTGTCTACAGCAGCGATGCTTCCACCCAATTAACTAGCGTTCATTGGCAAGGGCCAATTTTCAGTGAACATGTGTTCCCATGTGTTATGCCAGCAGTCCGTATCCGCCATACTCCTGCTCTCTTTTGAGGACCTGGACACCTCATCTCTTACCCTGCTGGTCCGTGCCTGCTGCCACACTCTCTCCCCTCCCCTGTCTCCCAGCCGCCATAGCTGACTGTGCTCTCATTTTTGGTCTATTAAATGGCCAGCGCACACACATCCAAATGCACCGCCAGCCAATGGCTGGCTATCCCTGAATAATTGAGGCACAATCCTTAGTAGGTGGGCTACTATGGTTTTCTAGTATCTAGTAATTAGCAAAGGTGTAATCTCTTGTCTGACTACTCATGTACCTTACCTAGCCTTACTACCAATTTTGCTCACTTGTCTCCTGTCCTGAACTTGGCCTGTGTCTCGTTTTGCACTCTATTGCCTGGCCTAATCTCGAAATTGCTATCTGAATTATGCTTGCTCTGACCTTGGACTGTATTCAGTCTACGACTTTCTATGAGTCCTTGGTGCTTTGCACTGGTTTCCCTGCCACCCATGGGTCAGCAGTAGTGGTGATCGAGCACCATAGTGCTTGGGCCGAACACATCAGGATGTCAATTGGAGAACCCGAGCATTAAACCAGGCACCACCTGCTCTGAAGAGGTTCATAGGAAAAGGTCAGAAATTGATGGAAACATCACCGAAATGGTTCGGGAACAGCATGGGAAGGATGTCTGGATGCATCTTGAACTCCCAGGTCGCTGCTGGGAACGATGTTGTCTGAGTAGTATATTACTTTTACAGACTGACAATAATACGCACAAAACCGAAGATAAAATCTAATTTAGAGGAATTGTTAGGAAACATTCTGTCCTGTATATTTACTTGTATATAAAGTTCAAGTGCTGCCAAAAATTACAAGGAAGAGGCACTCCAATACAACCTGTATATCACATAAAGGAGGGCCTCATTCACATTGTGGTACAATTGTTCAGGTTGTGGGACTCCTACACTCATAAAGACTATGCACTAAGTGAAAGAGCTGCCAAAAATTACAAGGAACCGGCACTCCAATACACCCTTTGTTACACATAAAGGAGGGCATCATACACATTGTGGTACAATTGTTCAGGTTGTGGGACTCCTACACTCATAAATCCTATGCACTAAGTGAAAGGGCTGCCAATAATTACAAGGAACCGGCACTCCGATGTCTGCCCTATCAACTTTCGATGTTATTTTCAGTGCAAACCACGGTGACCATGGGTAACAGGGAATCAGGGGTGATTACGGAGAGGGAGCCTGAGAAACAACCACATCCAAGCAAGGCAGCATGCGCGCAAATTACCTATTAGGTATAATTAGGTGAGGTCAGCTCACTAGCATAATTAGGTGAGGGCCTGCAGGTGAGCTGACCCTGTAAAAGATTGTAGGTGAGGGCCTGCTGGTGAGCTGACCCTCTAAAAAATGATATGCAAGGGCCTGCAGGTGAGCTGACCCTGTAAAACATTATATGTGTGGGCCTGCAGGTGAACTGGCCCTGTAAAATATTTTAGGTGCGGGCCTGCTGGTGAGCTGACCTTGTAAAAGATTCAAGGTGCGGGCCTGCTGGTGAGCTGACCCTGTAAAACATTATATGTGAGGGCCTGGCCTGCTGGTGAGCAGACCCTGTAAAAAAATTTAGGTGCAGGCCTGCTAGTGAGCTGACCCTGTAAAACATTTCAGGTGCGGGCCTGCTGGTGACCTGACCCTGTAAAACATTGTAGGTGAAGGCCTGCTGGTGAGATGACTCTAAAAAATTATATGCGAAGGCCTGCTGGTGAGTTGACCCTCTAAAAAAATTATATGCAAGGGCCTGCAGCTGAGCTGACCCTGTAAAACATTATATGCGAAGGGCATATATGCGAGGGCATTATATGCGACGAATAAGCATGTTGATATGATGGAAGAGTAGGAGGAGGATGAGAAAAGGAAGAATCAACCATATACCCTTGTTTGTGGTGGAAGGGGTGCATGGGAATACAGTGTATTCAATACACCATAAAAGCCACATTTAAAGTGCCTTTATGTTCAGCCGCTTTCCTCTGGTGGAGTAGAGAAATCATGGTCAATCCAGGCCTTGTTCATTTTTATAAGAGTCAACCTGTCAACATTTTCAATTGACAGGCGGATACGCTTATCTGTTATAATGCCACCAGCAGCACTAAATACCTGCTCAGAAAAAACGCTGGTGGCAGGGCAGGCAGGGCCGGTTCTAGGTGAAATGGGGCCCTGGGGCGAAAAACAAGAAGGCCCCCCCCCCCCCCCCACATGACACGTGCTGACTTAAACGTCCCCTATTGTAAACAACAACCAGAACCAGGGCGGCCATATGGCACATTTCTCCAGCAGTGCCAGCACATGCACAGACATCTCTCTCATGACTCCCCCCCCCCAATCCAATGCACCTTTCTTCAGTCCAAAAAACAGAACCAGGATGGCTAGTACACTGGCTGGGCCTGGCACTACTGGGACGGGTCAGATGGTGGGAATGGAATCCAGTAACTAAGTTGTTATAATTAATTAACCAACCTACCTACCAGTAACTGTTGTACTTAGGAGCTTCAACTTTGCTGCCTCCTGTCACAGTCTCAGAATCAGAAGAGTCTTCTCTGTGTGTGGGCGGTGGGCCTTCCCTGGCAGAGTCCGTGTGGCGGGCCTTCCCTGGCAGAGTCCGTGTAGCGGGCCTTCCCTGGCAGAGTCCGTGTGGCGGGCTGTGGCTGGCTGCCGCTGGCGCTGCTCACTCCTTTTCTGCTCTGGGGGCGGAGCAGCGGCAACGCAACGGCAGACAGAATCGAAGACGTGCCTGCCTGTGCGGCAGCGGTGGCACACTCACTCACAGCCACTGCTCGTCAAGTCTCTTAAAGAGGTAGGCAGAGCGGGGCTCAGAGCGGCTGCCGGGCCCTAGAGATGGGAAGTTCGGATCTTTTTCATGAATCGGATCTTCGGTTCACTTCCTGAGCCGGCAGAAGCAAGTGAGTCAGACTCATTTGATTCTTTGAGTTAAAAGAATCCTGTCACCGAGTCCCTGCCAGGCTTCCTGCTCTGCTACATTGCTGCAAGCACCCTGTACACACACAGCTCTGCTACATGCAATACTATACCCCCCCATACACACACAGCTCTGCTACATGCAATACTATACCCCCCTATACACACACAGCTCTGCTACATGCAATACTATACCCCCCTATAGCACCCTATACACACACAGCTCTGCTACATGCAATACTATTCCCCCCCTATAGCACCCTATACACACACAGCTCTGCTACATGCAATACTATTCCCCCCCTATAGCACCCTATACACACACAGCTCTGGTACATGCAATAATATCCCCCCCCCCCCCCATGTCACCCTATACACACACAGCTCTGCTACATTCAATACTATACCCCCCCCCCCCCCCATAGCACCCTATACACACACAGCTCTGGTACATGCAATAATATCCCCCCCCCCCCCCCCCCCATGTCACCCTATACACACACAGCTCTGGTACATGCAATAATATCCCCCCCCCCCCATGTCACCCTATACACACACAGCTCTGCTACATTCAATACTATACCCCCCCCTATAGCACCCTATACACACACAGCTCTGGTACATGCTATAATATCCCCCCATGTCACCCTATACACACAGCTCTGCTGCATTCAATACTATACACCCCCTATAGCACCCTATACACACACAGCTCTGGTACATGCTATAATATCCCCCCATGTCACCCTATACACACACAGCTCTGCTACATTCAATACTATACACCCCCTATAGCGCCCTATACACACACAGCTCTGGTACATGCTATAATATCCCCCCCATGTCACCCTATACACACACAGCTCTGCTACATTCAATACTATACACCCCCGACTTGTCAGGAGACAGGAAGCCTGGCAGGGACTCGGTGACACGTCTCTGACTCATTCGATTCTTTTAACTAATAACCTCAGACGATTCTCTGAGTCCCTGCGACTCACCCTGTGCTGTGATTCAGTGCTGGACTGCTGGCTGCCTCTGATTGGTTGGAGGGCGGGGAGGGGCGGGGCTAGCTTCCACTGTCGGCTCCTATTTCACTGCCTGCTGCTGCCTCTATGCTGATCTGACTGAGCTGCTTCACACGTATCAGCTCAGTCAGAGGAATCGACTCTTCCGGCACTCCATGCGCAGCTAGCAAACTTAGCACCCCCGACAGGTCAGAAAGAATTATAGAATAGTACTGGGGGCCCCTAAGGACTCAGGGGCCCAGGGGCAATTGCCCCCCTTGCCTCTATGGAAGCGCCGGCCCTGAGGGCAGGCCAGCATCTCCAAGGCGTAGAGCACTAGTTAGTGCCTGCCAGCTTGGACACCCAGTAGTTGTAAGGCAGTGAGGGATCATTGAGGATGCTGACATGGTCTGCTATGTACTCCTTCACCATCTTCCAAAATTTTTCCCTCCTTGTGACACTAGGTTACGTTGATAATAGCGTTATCACCGCTCACCATCTGTGTTGATTCGTCAAAGTTTCCTGAATCCTCAAAGAAGCTGACTGGAAAGGTAACGACCATGTTGACGCTGGTATTTCACTACTGCCCTCTGCTGCTCACAAAGCCTGGCCAACATGGGGAACGTAGAGTTCCAGTGCGTGCTCACGTCGCACAACAGCCGGTGAACTGGCCATTACAAGCGCTGCAGCATTGACAGACTGGCTGAAGCTGTCGATGACTTGCGGAAATGTGCACACATGTGGCGCACCTTCACCAGTAGCTCAGGGAAATTGGGGTACGTTTTTGAGAAACCGCTGAACCACTAAGTTTAAGACGTGGGCTAGGTATGGGATGTGTCTGCGCTTGCCGAGCTCCAAAGCCGCCACCAAGTTACACCCATTATCAGACACAACCATGCCTGGTTCTAGGTTGAGTGGCGGGAGCCACAGCTCAGTCTGGTCTCTTATCCCCTGCCAAAGATCTACGGCAGTGTTCTATTTGTCCCCTAAGCATATGAACTTCAGTACGGCCTGTTGCCGCTTCCCCACGGCTTCCAGCTAACGACTGATGACTGACTGGAGCTGCACGTGGATAATTCGGAGGTGGAAGGGGAGGAGGAGGCGGAGGAGGAGATGTGGGGGTTGGAGCCACTAACGTAGGTGGTGGTGAAAACCCTCATGGAATTAGAGCCCGCAATCCTTGGCGACGGTAGCACCTGTGCCATCTCAGGGTACGACTCGCTCCCGGCCTCCACAACATTCACCCAGTGTGCCGTCAGGGAAATTTAGCATCCCTGGCCGAATGCACTTGTCCATGTATCCATGGTTAAGTGGACCTTCTCAGTAACTGCGTTGGTCAGGGCACCTGTGATGGTACGGGACACATGTTGGTGTAAGTCGGGCACGGCACACCTTGAAAAATAGTGGCGGCTGGGGACAGAGTAACACAGGACAGCCACTGACATCAAGCTGCGGAAGGCCTCAGTGTCCACAAGCCTAAATGGCAACATATCCAGGGTCAGTAATTTGGAAAGCTGCTCATTTAGTGCTATGGCCTGTGGGTGGCTGGCTGGGTATTTGCGCCGGGATACGGAAGTTGATGTGGTCGCTGATGGTGCTTGCAAAGGTCCAGGTGCAGGGCTGAGGCACGGACAGGGGATTGGCCAGCTCGCAACACCAGGGAAGAGGAGGCAGTGGTGTGACCCACAGACACAGATTGTGGACCCTGGCGTTCGGCCCACCTATTGCAGTGCTTTGATGTCATGTGGCGGATCATGCTGGTGGTGGTGAGGTTGCTAGTGTTCATGCCCCTGCTCAGTTTTGTATGACACAGGTTGCAAATGACAATTCTTTTGTCGTCTGCACTTTCCTCAAAAAAGCATCAAACTGCGGAACACCTACCCCTTGGCAAGAGAGATTGCCGCATGGGGGTGCTTGTTTATTTTTATAAGAGTCAACCTGTCAACATTTTTGCATTTGAGCATGGCGCTCGAGCACATGCAGTACTCGGCCGAGTACCTCCATGTGCCGAGAATCGAGATGCTCGAGCCGAACAGGTGTTCGGCCGAGCATGCTCGATCATCACTAGTCAGCAGCCAAATACACTAGGACTACTCCACGAGCTAGTGGCTTGGTTGGTTTCCTGCAGTCCAGATGCCTGTACAGGGGTTAAATGGTAAATACCAGGGAGCTGCCAGAACAACATTCGTAGGTTTGTGCCCAAAATCAAACTGGTTGGTTAGAACAGTGGGTCCTCACTAGGGATGAGCAGATTTCATTGAAACATAGAAACATAGAATGTGTCGGCAGATAAGAACCAGTTGGCCCATCTAGCCTGCCCCATATACCAAATACTATGAATAGCCCTTGGCCCTATCTTATATGAAGGATAGCCTTATGCCTATCCCATGCATGCTTAAACTCCTCCACTGTATTTGCAGCTACCACTTCTGCAGGAAGGCTATTCCATGCATCCACTACTCTCTCAGTAAAGTAATACTTCCTGATATTATTAATTTCACATTTTGAAGTTCGTGTTGTGGTATTTACTGAATTGTGTTATGGATTCCGTTTCCACGGACCATAACGTTATTCCATGACGGAATGCATAACGGATTGCCTTTAGAGGCATTCCGTTATTCATTCCGTCATAAGAGAAGTCTATGGCCTGCATAACGGATCCATCTGGTTTACGTTATGCTGGAGTCCTCTCCTGCATAACTGAAAGCGGACAGATCCGTTATGCAGGCCATAGACTTCTATTATGACTGAATGAATAACGTAATGCCTCTAAAGGCAATCCGTTATGCATTCCATCATGGAATTGCGTTATCGTCCGTGGTAACGGAATCCATAACGCAAGTCAGTAAATACCACAACACGAACTTCAAAGTCCTCACCCACTGTCTGTTACACTAGGAATGCTCTTTCCCAATAGTTGCCCTGGTCATCAATGTATGTAAAGGGGTCTTTACTGAGGATTTTCATTGTAATTAGAACATAACATGACAGATTTATAAAAACTGTTCAAGAGAGAAACTATCTTTGCTGCCCACAGCAACCAATCACAGCTCAGCTTTTATTTTTCAAAATTAGAATAAAAAATTTAGTCTGTGCTGTGATTGTTGACAGTTTTTCTTTTATACAGTTTCTTAAACCTCCCCGACTGACTGTAGAATTTCATTACAATACAGTTTGTCTCATTATAAATATTGGACCATTTATTGCTTTGAACTGTGCCCTCTAGTGAGAGTTTTACGCACTTAAGACCAGAGAAAGTCTAGTCTGCAAATAAATAAAACCCTCCCATATACAGAATTTACTGTTCCTTAACCAGCACAGTAACAGTCATAAAGCTGTCTGATCCCGCCGCTACAAATCGCCCTCTGTCACTACTTTTAGGAAGCTATGAAACGCCCTGACAAATGGGCTCAGAAGATTTCCAGTTATTTCCTTGTGCAGTTCTCTTCTGTAGTTTGTTTTCTGCTGTTTGGCCATCTATAATCTGAAACTGATAAGTTGTCACCACGTCTTCACCATCTGCCATCTAATATAACGTGTGTGATCTCCATTTGCATGTACTCAGAATATTCCAGTTCCCTAATTCCCAAGAGCCCCACATTACATCTGTTGTCACACACAATACATTCTTTCCACTTTTCACATTTCTGTCTGTCGCTTCTAAGCAAAATGCGGAAGTGATTAAAAGTGTGATCCAGTTATCTGGATTTGGTATACTTTGAAGGCAAAGCTTAGGGCAAGAACAGCTGCTAGCTAAATGGCACAAGCTCTTAGCGTCTTCTTTTTCTACCGAGACATCCATCTCTCTTTGGACTTCGTCTGCAAAAATTTGGCAGTGACAATACAAATTACATTCAATTTCCTTTTTATTTTTCTAGCGCATTATAAAAAAGGCTTTAGAGGCCTATTGTACAATGAAATTCTCTCTATTACAGGAATGGAGAGTATTACACTTGAGCGTACTCTACATTGAGAAGATGTAACAATGTAATAGTTATTTGTAATGGTCCCACTGTGCATTACTTTATTGTCTGAGTGTATTTTCTTGACCCTCAATCGTTGAAAGAGACAAGTTAACCAATATATTTCATTTTCTTCAAGCAAAGGATAGGTTTTGAATCTAGATGGGATTAGCAGGAGTCCCCGATATGTGGTCCCCTGGTTATCAATCATAATGCTCCTCGCAGAAAAGTAATCGCTCAAAAATGAATGGAGAAAAGTAAAGTGTTATTCAGAAGGGCCAAAACAAAAGGCGATGAGATGAAATACAGCATGCCGTCTCCCTAATTCGTTCTCAGGCCTTGAAATAGAATTTACAGTTGGAGAAATAATAATATGATAAGAGTTAGGAAAAAATAATTGCATGGAATTAGTAAATGAAGAATATACTTTTCATCGGGTGCATACACAATTATCAACGCTATGAGCTTCAGCCTTGTGGAGCAACGGAGTAAGTCTGTTTATAAAAAGAGATAACTTTTCTGGCATACTTATAATTAATTGATAGACCTTGGACCATTGCTCAGAACAAAGGAGCTATTTGTAAAAACTTCATTTAACGAGCTGCCTTGTAAAAATGTAATTTGTTTAGCTGGGAACTTTGCCTTGGCAGAATCTCCAGTTGCTAAGTAAGATTACAATATTATAGTTAATATGTGTGTTGGAATACGTTATATTACTGGTGAATATTTTATTCTGTACCAGACATGAGATACATATGAAGGTTTCTGTAAACTCTTCTGTACAGAAGAATATAGAAGTGTACAGACAGGAAACACAAATGCTCAGAACTGTGTCCTAAATCATTGGGAATATAATTCCAATACTACTTATTTGAAAACGTATTAAATATTCATGTCTCAAGTTAAAGGGGTTATCCAAAGTATAAAACATGCCCCCCAATGCCTGGGAACGTGATATAGATTATACTTACCCATATCAAAACATCCGGTGACAGGGGGAGCAGCCAATAGCAGGCCGCAACAGGGACAAGCCTCCCTAGCGTCACCTGCGGCTCCCCCCGTCACTGGATATTTTGATCCACGCGTCCGGGAGATACAGCGGCAGTCGTGGGGGGATCAGGAGCGACATAGGTGCTGGGGAGCGGGGTAAGTATAATCTATATGAGGCCCAGGCATGTTTTAGACTTTGGATAACACCTTTAAAGAAAGTATGATTTCAGGTTTTTTTTCTGATGCAGTTGTATTGAGAAACATAAGTTACTTTGTCTTTCAACATAATATACAAAGGTACACTGGTCAAATGAATGGGAAAGAACCTATTTTGCCATATATTTGGTTATTGAAGCTTATGGGCATGCTAGATGTATTTGTTGGGAGATTTTTCCCAGTAAATTCACCAAATGTCCATCTCTAGATGTAAACCCAGCCTTAAAGGGTGTGTTTACATTTGTGGATCTTTTCTTCAGACCCCCCAGCATGGCCAGACCCGCAGTAAGTCATATTTACCTGAACCCCACTGCTGGGTTCTGCCACCTTTCTTCCTCCACTCATTCTGCATATCCCAGGTCTTCCTGCATTAACATCCAGTTTGATGCTGGGTCACGTGACCACTGCAGCCAATGACTAGCCACAGCAGTCACTGGTTACCCATGCATCATGTCATTAGGTCATGTGACACATGGGTGCAGCTGTCAAGTGACCCAATGTTAAACTGGATATTGACGCAGGGAGACCCAAGATCTGCAGAGGTAGCGGGGCACTGATGGAACTGGAACTGAGCAGAGGGGATCAGTAAGTATGATTATCCCCGAGAGTCCAGCCAAGCTGTGGGGTCTGTAGCAAATGTCTACAAACTTGAACAACCCCTTTAAAGCCAACTTGTCTGGTGATTTCAGTGCCACCTCTGATAGCTGGGTTAGATGATAGAGGAAGAGAAGCTGAGATAAGTGATACGTAGGTTTATATCATTTGGAGCATGATTTCTGAGTAAAAAGCAAAGTAAATCCTGACAGGACTCCTTGGAGAGACAGTGAGAGTCCTGATGACATCACCCACACAGGATGATTGACAGCCTTCTGAGCTTACACATTGATACAGGAAAAGCTGTCAATCATCCTTTGCGGGTGGGTTAATCAGGACTCTCACTGTCTCTCCTAGGAGCCCTGTGAAGATAAACAGTTTTTTACCCATAAATCCTGCCTAAATCATATAAACCTAAGTATCACAGAGCTCAGCTTCACTCCCTCTATCATATCCTGCTCCAGGGCACCAACAATCTCCTGACAGGTTACTAACCAAGATCCTAACAAATTCCTAATCAGGTCAGCATAAACATGTGCAGCGATTGAACTAGTGATGAGCGACAGGGGCAATATTCGAATTCACGATATTTCGCAAATATTTAGGCAAATATTCGCAAATTCACACATTCGAGATTATTTTCTTGATCGCGAAAAATCGGCAATGTAATATTCGCATAATACGCGCAAAATACAGGCGTGGGTCACTATAGCTACATTTTTCAAGCTGCTAGAAGTTTCCTGAGACAGTCCTGATCAACAGTTTAAGACCACTTGAAAAATGGCAAAAAATCTTATTTTACATTGTTGGATCTTAACAAGGTTTAAAGTAGAGCTTCAACATGCAACAAGAAGAAATGAGAGTGAGACAAAACATTTTTTGAGCATTCAATTAATTGAAAATAACATTTAAACTGAAACAGGCTGTTTTTCAGCTGATCAAAAGTTTAGGACCACATGCCTTTAAAAGGCCAAATCTGTGGAAAGATGTGGATTCATTGTCATTTTCTGTCAGGTAGTCACACGTTGTGATGGCAAAGGCAAAAAACTCTCCCTTTTTGAACGTGGTCTGGTTGTTAAACTGCATAAGCAGGGTCTCTCACAGCGCGCCATCGCTGCTGAGGTGGGACGCAGTAAGACAGTCATTTGGAATTTCTTAAATGATCCTGAGGGTTATGGAACTAAAATGTAAAGTGGAAGACCCAAAAAAATTTCCTC
The DNA here is from genome assembly GCF_014858855.1 of Bufo gargarizans. Classification (NCBI taxonomy): domain Eukaryota; kingdom Metazoa; phylum Chordata; class Amphibia; order Anura; family Bufonidae; genus Bufo; species Bufo gargarizans. The sequence goes on from NC_058081.1 coordinate 172,301,940, forward strand.
AGCACTGAGCCGGAGGATCCAATTGGCTGTCTGTCAAGACACTGGACGATCCTCGACCCAAATTAAGGCCCTTACTGGTGCTGACTGCAGCCCCATAACCATCAGACGGCATCTGAGACTGAAGGGGTTCAAAAACAAAAAACGTCTTCAAAGACCTCGTCTCCTTGAACGCCACAGAACTGCTTGTTTAGACTTTGCAAGAGAGCACCAAACATGGGACATTCAAAAGTGGAAGAACGTTTTATTCTCTGATAATAATTTTTTTTACCTTGATGGTCCTGATGGTTTCCAATGTTACTGGCATGACAAGCAGATCCCACCTGAGATGTTTTCTACGCACCACAGTGGAGGGGGGCGCCATAATGGTCTGGGGTGCTTTTTCCTTTAGTGGAACAATGGAGCTTCAGGAAGTGCAGGGGCGTCAAACGGCCGCTGGCTATGTCCTGATGTTGCAGAGAGCATTCCTCAGGACTGAGGGCCCTCGTCTGTGTGGTAACGACTGGGTTTTTCAACAGGACAACGCTACAGTACACAATGCCCGCAGGACAAGGGACTTCTTCCAGGAGAATAACATCACTCTTTTGGCCCATCCTGCGTGTTCCTCTGATCTAAATCCAATTGAGAACCTTTGGGGATGGATGGCAAGGTAAGTTTACAAAAATGGACAACAGTTCCAGACAGTAGATGGCCTTCGTGCGGCCGTCTTCACCACTTGGAGAAATGTTCCCACTCACCTCATGGAAACGCTTGCATCAAGCATGCTGAAACAAATTTTTGAAGTGATAAACAATAACGGCGGAGCTACTAATTACTGAGTTCATGTTTGGAAGTTGGATTTCTGTTTCGGGGGGGTTTAGTTTTTTTTGGAGGTGTGGTCCTAAACTTTTGATCAGCTGAAAAACAGCCTATTTCAGTTTATTCGTTGTTTTCATTAAATTGAATGCTCAAAAAATATTTTGTCTCACTCCCATTTCTTCTTGTTGCATGTTGAAGCTCTACTTGGAACCGTGTTAAGATCCAGCCATGCTAAATATGATTTTTTGCAATTTTTTTAAGTGGTCTTAAACGTTTGATCAGGACTGTATGTATGGACAGCAGCTACACTCTATCACGATCTAACCTACACTGACTATCTCCCACTAACTATATGTATGATATATATATATATATATATATATAAGCTAACTAACTATCTAATGTAATGACACAGGACAAGCACAAGCACAGAGCACAGCAATAACACTGCTGTGTCTCTCAGATCTGCAAAATACTGCATACAAGGGCTGCTGTGGAGGTTCTTATATAGTAAGGGGTAGGCAACTTTCCTATTGGTTGCTAGGGATGTTGCCAAGCTCAGACAAATACATTGCAGCCTTCTCATTGGCCCACAAGCAAGAAGGGAGGTTACTGATAAAAAAAAAAATCTAGAATATTCTAAATTAAGAATATATATCACTATATTTTAAATATTCGCAAATTCTCGAAGTGCCGATATACTCACAATTAATATTCGCTATTGGAATATTCGTGCCCAAAACTAGATTGAACAACGAGTGATAATTTGTTCATTTGCCACTGATCACATCTTTTATGTAGATCTAAAAAGAGATGCTGATATCCCAATTCTGCACCTACTATTATACCTTGTAGATAACATCTTCCCCACACAGCAGCAGTAAATTGACAGTGGATTACTTATGTATATAGGCGTTCTTATCCTTTGTGGAGACTGCTACAGAAGGACAACATTTTGTATTTATAACACCACCAAAATGGAAAAAAAAATGCAAAAAAGGTAGCTTTCTATTAATATTGAATTTAAAAATACCCTTTTCTGAGTGTCCTTTTAAAGTAAGTCTTGGGGATATTAAATGGGTTATCACAGAACATGTATTACTAGGCAATGAATAGTGCATTTCAAATTAAATATTATTGCAATATACATGCAAACAAAATATTATGAGTTATTTTTTGCACATTACATTTTCCTTTCTGATAGCGCACTCTGCTGTTTCTCCTGTGGCAGAAATTGTGGGCTAAACATGGGGCTTGTTTCCACAATCAGTCTGTTCATGTACAAGGACTTATTCTACTCAAGCAAGTCACTAGTATCAGAGTAACAATTTATAAGGCTAAAAAAAGACACCCGTCCATCAAGTTCATGCATTCCACAAAATTCATGCATTCCCCATGTAATAACAATTCTGGAGCATCTATTCTTAGGTCTCTATGTTGTGTCATTCCTTTATTATTTCTCCTAGAAGTTATGGATGAATTGCTAGCAGTCTGCAGTAAGGGTACAGAGGGGTGGAAACAAGTTGGGGGTGTACCTGTAGTGTGAAAATGGCAGCACTGATTGGATAGAGTCAGACTGTGCAGGGACACCCCCCCCCCCCCCCCAACTGGTTACCTCCCCTCTGTACCCTTACGGCAGACTGCTAGCATGAGGGTACTGCATGAAGCTATTAAAACAGGCATGTCAGGAGAGGGGATGAGTCCTCTTTAACCCTTTCACGTCCAGCGGGTGTTTAAAGATGGCGCCCGCTCCTGCTTGCTGCGGACGCCACAGCCGCAGGTGGCCGCCTGCTTCTTTTAGCAGACACCCGCGACTCATGTCCGCAACGGCATTAATGCCGATCGCGGTCATTTAACCCCTCAGATGTCGTGGTCAATCTTGACCACGAGATCTGAGCGCACTGAAACCGAATGTGCGCACCCCGTGTGGCGATCGGAGGAGCTGGAGTGTGTATGCAGCAGCCCGTGTCTTTATAAATGACACAAGGCTGCTGCAAAGTATTTATTATGGAGCCCCCGCCTGTAATAGGGCTCCATAGGAAAGTAGTGAAATCATCATAGACTTCAATGCAAGTGCATTGGAGTCTATGATAATAGCAATCAGATGATTGCATGTTATAGTGTAAAAAATAAATAAAACTAGACATTTAAGGTATCGGCGGATTCGTACTGACCTGTAGAATAAAAGTAACTGGTCAGTTTTATCATACATCGAACGTTGTAATGAAAAAACCCGTAAACCCGTGTGCTGGAATCACTTATTCCCATTTGGAATTTTTTTCCCGCTTCCCAGTAAATCATGTGCAATATTAAATGGCGGCGTTGGATAGTAAAACTTGTCCCGCAAAAAACAAGCCCTCGTATGGCTATGTGAATGGACAAATAAAAAATGTATGGCTCTAGGAAGGCAGGGAGCGCAAAACGAAAACACAAAAAAAAAAGGGTTAAGGGTTGCACACGCTTTTAATTCACCTTCAGAGCACATGCTACAAATGCGTGCAGCTACATTAGTATTTGCTTTTCGGGCTTGTATTTTTATTACATCTTTTGTGCTGCCTAAAACACAAGTCTTTCCTTACATCTTGCCTCAAGATGCCTTGGTTTGCAACACCTGGTGACCTTGTCTGAAGAAATCCTGTTAGTTAAACTGTTAAAACAGATGCGTCTGACAGGATTATTTCTGTTCTGAACTCTAGAAACTCCATGCCACCCACTTGTTCTTCAAATCTACTATTGATTCAGTTAGGTCTGTTGGTAATAAAGGAGCTTGTTTCAGTCCAACATTATTAATGTCTAAAGTTATACTTCCTGCAGAATGTAGACCATGAATAAATCCTCCTAGTTACCCCCTCCACAAGGCCACCAGCTAGCTGCGGCTTATCAGCAAGTAGCATATGTAACTGGCCTTCAACATCCAAAATCAAAGAGTCTAGTTAGGAGAAATATCTCCAATACATCTTTGACATCGCAGGCTGCAGGTAGCTTTTGATATGGTGTGAAGGAGCCTGTAAAAATGAAAAAACTGCATCGGTAAAGAAAGGGCTGAATAAATTACAATGTAGGGCTTAACGTCTTCTATAATGAGATACAAATCATTTGATAATGCTGGCTCTTTGAAGGCTACAGAAGGACTACAATGGTTTTGAACCCAGGCACTCGGGCCACGTAGGCTAGGTTCTCATCTGTGTTCGGTAAACCCGATAGTCTGTTCTGGCAGAGGAGCAGACAACCGGAATTACTGTATCTGACACTGTGAGGGCCCTCCAAATCCCCATTCACTATAATGCAATCTGTCGGCTTTCTGTCTAAAAAATGCAACGCCTTTTTCTGCTAGAAAGCCAGGAAGTTGTTAGGGGTGTAACGACGACTAAGGAGGACTCATAGCAAAACTTGTAATGGGGCCCCACTCCAACATGACCACCTTCAGTAGAAAGTTCAGAACATGAGCAGCTTATAATTATCTTAGTGTCCCTAATGCACTGGGGTAATGCACACAGTGATGTCGCAGTCATGGACTAGTGGAATAATGTGCATAGTGAAGTTACAGTATAAGCTTAATGTGTCACAGTAATGTCACAGTACAGCAAAAAGGCTCAGAGTGATGTCACAGTAGTATGATAATACACATTGCGATGCACAGAAATAATGCAAAAACAATGCACTCTTCCATAGTCCATACAGAGTACATCACTAACTGCACATATGCCTGAGTGGAGATGGCCCTCCCTTAGATTTGGGGCCCCATAGCAATTGTTATGCCTGCTACGCCGTAATTGCTGTAAGAAAAAAATTAAATCAGACATCATATCACAGTACATGACAAACTCTTTTGACCAAAACTGGAACCAGCCCTGTACCTCATATGGATCCAGAGTTCCCCACATTCATTGCTCCAATTACCTTGCTACATTTTTTTCATGCTGGCAGCTCAGAGGATGTGTCCTTTCTCAGTGGGTGTGTCCTTTCTCAGACACAGACACCTTTCGCTGCAGCTTTCTCCCTGCAACTGTCACAGTTTCTAACAGTAGATACAGGTCGTAGCAGTTGATGGAACTGAGCCTGTGTGACCATGCTCATCCAGCTCAGTTTGTGCATGTAAATTATTATAAAAATGAAAGACTAGGAGCACCATAAGGCCCCATTCATATGACCGTATTTTTAGTCCACATCTGATCCGCATGTTTTGCGGATGGGATGCGGACCCATTCATTTCAATGGGTCCGCAAAAATGTGGACAACACACCGCATGCTGTCCGCATCCATATGTCTTTCCATAGCCAAGCAAAAAAAGATAGAAAAGATGTCCTATTTTTGTCCGTTTTGCGGACAAGGATAAGCATTGTTACAGTAAATCCGCAAAAAACAGATGCAACGGACGTTATCCATATTTTTGGCAGATCTGTGTTTTGCCAACCACAAAATACATATGGTCGTGTGAATGCACCCTTATGATGAAGTAAAGAGAAAGTAACAGAAGGTAAATTACTATAGTAACTACGGTAGTTTTTCATGCTGAACTATTTTAAAATAACATTTAGCCACTAAAATACTTCAGTTTGCACAAGAAAACTGGCATACCTGATTTACACCAGGTTTTTATTCCTTCCTTGACAAAGGGGCATGGCTTGGCAGGACATAAGCATGGCTTAGCGAGAAAGTGGGCATGGCATAAGATGCACCAACATGAGCCAATAGTTTGATATAAAATTTAAGGGGATTTTAAGGAGATGTGACAAGTAGAGATAATGCAAAAAAATTCGAATCAGCAGGTTCGCTGAATTTATTTGTGGCAAATCGCGTTAAAAAACGGCTGGAGAGAGCCTTTATAGTGGTGTAGAACACTGTGCCTTGCAGTGACACCCATAGAGAGTCTGCTGTTGTAGTGAAACAATACTGTGACACAGTATGACATGTAGATAACAGGCGTCGCTCTTAGAATCACTGCACACTTCACTTATTTGGGCAGTTATGGGGCCAAAACTGACCAAATAACTCAAGTGTGAACTTAGACTTACAGGTTGATGTTAGCGCCAAGAAGAAGCGCACTCCTTTTACACCGTCGACAGCTGATTCCACATAGATGTCTACAGAACCTGTTCTATTAAACGCTTATACAAGTAGGTCCCCCAACAGAGTGGAGAGGGTGTCAGCAGTAATTTTGTGTTGACGTTACTGATTATTTTGCCCTTCCTCTGATCCGTCAGAACAATAACCCCCCAAAAAAGTATCCTGTCTGTGGAGCATCCGCCTTCACTCGGTCAGCATTTGGTCAGTAATCCATCAGTATTGCTAAAGCCCAAAAAAACAGGAGTCAATCCAAAACAGAGATGACACGTGAAAATAATATTTGCATGTCTTCTGTGTTTTGTACCCACTCCTGCTTTTGGCTACCAAATCATAAGACAATGACCATGTCATGCAGGCCTTACAGCTGTTACATAGACAGAATCCATTGTGCGCCTCATTTTTCCTTTCTTCTGACAGATCAGAAGAAGGGTCAAAAATGATGATGTCACCCAGGCCATAAGCAAAATAGTGGCCCAGTCATGAAGTGGGGAGGGTGGGAACAGCATGAGAAGTCCACAGAGTGGCCCCATGACATAGTGGTGAGTGTAGTGCCCTGGAGCAGGGAGTACTTTGATATTTGGACATTTGCCTATTTCCCCTATGCAAAGTTAAAACATCTTACTTTATTTCACCTAAAAGGGGTTAACTTGTATTTTATATATATGTTGTGATATATATCCTGTTCATTATCACTGTATTTACATGGCTCTGTTGAAAGGTCTAATGAATACTGAGAGACTGTAGGGCTTTGATTGAGAAGCTGGTAATTTCCACAGCTGCCATAGGGTTTAAAAAAGACCATGTTTTGGAGGAAAAAACCCAGACATGTTTACTGCCAAAAAGCAGACAGTCTGACCTTTTAACCCCTTAACGCCCAGCGCCGTACATGTACGGCGCAACTGGACGTGACTTAACGCTAGTCACTGATAGCTGGACCCCTGCTGTATGCGCCGCATTGGTGAAATCACTGATGCCGGCGCATTAACGGCTGCACAGCCGCGGTCAGCACTGACCGCGGCACGTGCGATGTCCGTGCAGGGAGGAAACAGCCATCGGGTCCCAGCTGCTTTGACGGGGACCCGATGGCAAGGAAGGCAGCTCGAGGCCTTCCTTAGGCATCGTGACTGTCTACCGGGACAGCCTGTGAGATCCAGCCCCCTGGATCTCACAGGCAAGCAGGCTGTAAGAGTGTATTACAGTATGTCATACACTTACAGCCAATGCATCACAATACAGAAGTGAAAAAAAGTTAAAAGAAATTTGTTTTCCCAAAAATTAATTTTAAGTTTCAAGTAAAAAAAAAAAAAAGAAAAGCGTCTTTTTTCCAAAATAGACATATTAGGTATCGCTGCGTCCGTATCGACTGGCTATATAAAAATATCATATGACCTAACCCATCAGATGAACACCGTAAAAAAAAAAACTGCTAAAATAAAAAAAAAAAATTGGTCACCTTACATCACTAAACGTGCAACACCAAGCGATCAAAAAGTCGTATGCCCACCAAAATAGTGCTAATCTAATAGTCACCTCATCCCGCAAAAAATGAGCCCCTAACTTAGACAATCGCCCAAAAAATAAAAAATAAACTATGTCTCTCAGACTATGGAGACACTAAAACATGATTTTTGTGTTAAATGTAAAAAAAAAATTAAAAAGTTGACATATTAGGTATCGCCGCGCTCGTAACAACCTGCTCTATAAAAATACCAGATGACCTAACCACTCGGGTGAACATTGAAAAAAATTAAAAATAAAAACGGTGTCAAAAAAGCCATTTTAGTTGTCACCTTACATCACAAAAAGTGTAATAGCAAGCGATCAAAAAGTCATATGCACCCCAAAATAGTGCTAATCAAAGCATCATCTCATCCTGCAAAAATGAGGTGCAGTACAGCGTGACACTGCCGTGCCCTGCAAATGTGGTATACTGGAGGGGCACTGTGATTTGTCCCTGCAGTGGAGGCTGAGGACACGGTGGAGGATGAGGAGGCAGAGGCGGACATTGTCGCAGGACCAACGGCGTGAAAACGTGGAGGCAGAAGCGGCATCACCTTGCCTAGTTGCTGGTGTGGCTGTGCAGGAACTACATTCACCCAGTGGGCCATAAAGGACATGTATTGTCCCTGACCGTAGTAACAGCTCCACACTTTAGCGCTGCCATGCACTTTGGCAGACACCGACAGGCTCAAGGACTGTCCCACCTTCTGTTCTACATACGTGTGCAGGGCTGGTACTGCCTTTTTTGGCAAAGAAATGATGGCTTGGGACTCTCCATCTCGGCTCGGCACAAGCCATCAGTACTCTGAAAGGTGCAGAATCCAGATTAAGTGCATGATAGGCCCGGGGCTGTCTACCCAACTTGGGCCCCTCCCTCCATTTTAGTTTAGGTTTTTTTTGTATGAAGAGGTTGCGGTGCTTCATGAGCACCAGTCTCTTCCTAGGCCATATGACATTGTCCTACTGTTTGTCCCCCACCCCCCACGTGTCCCCCGATGACGTCATCGCGCACGCCTGCGCCAGGATTTCACTACCGCATAGGCCTCAGGCCTACTAGGCCTGAAGCCTATGGCGGTGATCGGCGACGGGACAGGGAGCTATGCGCTCCCATGCCCTGCCGCAGTATGTGGGCGTTCGGGTCAGCGTTGGGCCCCCCAGCGGTGCTGGGCCCAGGGCTGCCGACCCGAATGTCCCTATTGTAATCCGCCACTGTCCACTACTTGGAAAGGGAGGGACTGCAGCACCAGCAACTTGACCAGGAAGGAGCACATTCAGCTTCTGCGCTGTTGGATTAGTGCACGCATACTGTTGTCTCTTGGCAATCGCTTCCGTGATTGATTGCTGACAGGGTGACTGACGAGGAGTAGGAGGAGGAGCAGGAGCATCAGGACCAGCAGATGATGGGAAGGACAGACAGCTCCCTTCGGCTGAGGGGGTGGAGCCTTGATTGCCTGAAATTGGGTGCGTGCCACTGGCTAATGCAGTAGTTGCTGCTGCAGACTGGACCCCCACATTTGAGCCACGGTTCTCCCAGGCCTCTTTATGGTGAGGCTGAATATGTTGATGCAGGGCCGTGGTGCCCCTGGCCAAGCTTCATCTTCTGCCCACAGATACTACAAATGGCCATGTTCACCTCCTCCGGCAGCTTAACAAAAAACAGCCACACCGCTGATTAGGTGATTTTACCCCTAACACTCCACACTGACTGACTGCTACTCCGGCTGTTTCTGTGAACCCCTGCACGACTACTTTCCGGGCAGGTAGGCTCCTGCGAATCGGGTGGTCTACCCCGGGCACGTTTGGCTCCCGACCTCCCACTGCTGCCATCTTGCTGACTCCTAGCCACACTAGCGACTTGCTGGCTCTGCCGCTGCCTCACGGGCAAGCTGCCAACCTCTTTTCCCGATGATGATGAAGCCCCTTATTCACCTGGCTCCGAAGTGCGATAAGCTACATGATCATCATTAAGTACTGTCCGCACGTCACTGATTTCTTCCTCAATGGTCTCTGGGTCAGGAGCCTGACCGCTCGCAACACCAACTCCCACGCCACTCATCACTACTTGCCTGCCTACCGGAGGAAGCGGCGGAGGTCTCCTCCACATCTTGGCTGGCCAGTAGCTGCTGACTGTCCTCTAGTGCGCTTCCTCGCTGTATAGTGAAGCTGAGCCCACAGCATATAATGCTTTTCTGACTGAGGGAACAGAAAAAGACAAAGGTAGGTTGAGGACAGGTAAAAGCACAGGGCCTGCTTCCAGGCCATGCCACCTAAGGGTTGTGTTTGACGAACCGTCTAATTCTTGGCTGGGGGTGTCTGATGTCACTTGGGACGAAGTGGATGACCAAGTCAACCATTCAAGAACCGCTGGGTTGCTGGTCAAGACACAACCGCTAGATGACACCGGGAGCTAAGGCCTTTCTCTGCGACTCCTGTTGCCACGCCCCCTTACTCTGCTGCGACCTGTGCCTGCGCCAGAAACATTTAGGCCTCTGCCACTCCCCTGTGCAGGGCCTGGCTCTTCTCTGTCTGACATACTGTTAGATCAAATAAATAAATAAAAAGGAAATTAAAACACCCCAAAAAAGTCTGTCATTTTCTCACTTCACAATGGCTAATAAGCCCATTTTTTTCCACTAGTGCATGCCAAAGAAGGCTTTAGAACATATAACTGCACCTCTGAACAGCAAATAGGGACTTACTTTTTTCCACTTATACATGCCTTAAAAGGCTTTATAACATAACTGCATTTTTTTACCACTAATACAAGCTAAAAAGGGCTTTAGAACATATAACTGCACCGCTGAACGACAAATATTTTTTTTTTGCCACAAGTACACACCAAAAAGGGCTGTAATTTTCTCACTTTATAACACAACGGCAAATACAAACCGGATTCCAAAAAAGTTGGGACACTATACAAATCGTGAATAAATACTGAATGCAATGATGTGGAGGTGCCAACTTCTAATATTTTATTCAGAATAGAACATAAATCACGGAACAAAAGTTTAAACTGAGAAAATGTACAATTTTAAGGGAAAAATATATTGAATCAGAATTTCATGGTGTCAACAAATCCCCCAAAAGTTGGGACAAGGCCATTTCCACCACTGTGTGGCATCTCCCCTTCTTCTTACAACACTCAACAGACATTTGGGGACCGAGGAGACCAGTTTCTCAAGTTTAGAAATAGGAATGCTCTCCCATTCTTGTCTAATACAGGCCTCTAAGTGTTCAATCGTCTTGGGCCTTCTTTGTTGCACCTTCCTCTTTATGATGCGCCAAGTGTTCTCTATAGGTGAAAGATCTGGACTGCAGACTGGCCATTTCAGTACCCGGATCCTTCTCCTACGCAGCCATGATGTTGTGATTGATGCAGAATGTGGTCTGCATTATCTTGTTGAAAAATGCAGGGTCTTCCCTGAAAGAGATGACGTCTGGATGGGAGCATATGTTGTTCTAGAACCTGAATATATTTTTCTGCATTGATGGTGCCTTTCCAGACATGCAAGCTGCCCATGCCACACGCACTCATGCAACCCCATACCAACAGAGATGCAGGCTTCTGAACTGAGCGTTGATAACAACTTGGGTTGTCCTTGTCCTCTTTGGTCCGGATGACATGGCGTCCCAGATTTTCAAAAAGAACTTTGAATCGTGACTCGTCTGACCACAGAACAGTCTTCCATTTTGCCACACTCCATTTTAAATGATTCCTGGCCCAGTGAAAACGCCTGAGCTTGTGGATCTTGCTTAGAAATGGCTTCTTCTTTGCACTGTAGAGTTTCAGCTGGCAACGGCAGATGGCACGGTGGATTGTGTTCACTGACAATGGTTTCTGGAAGTATTCCTGAGCCCATTCTGTGATTTCCTTTACAGTAGCATTCCTGTTTGTGGTGCAGTGTCGTTTAAGAGCCCGGAGATCACGGGCATCCAGTATGGTTTTACGGCCTTGACCCTTACGCACAGAGATTGTTCCAGATTCTCTGAATCTTCGGATGATGTTATGCACAGTTGATGATGATAGATGCAAAGTCTTTGCAATTTTTCGCTGGGTAACACCTTTCTGATATTGCTCCACTATCTTTCTGCGCAACATTGTGGGAATTGGTGATCCTCTACCCATCTTGGCTTCTGAGAGACACTGCCACTCTGAGAAGCTCTTTTTATACCCAATCATGTTGCCAATTGACCTAATTAGTGTTAATTGTTCTTCCAGCTCTTCGTTATGCTCAAATTTACTTTTTCCAGCCTCTTATTGCTATTTGTCCCAACTTTTTGGGGATTTGTTGACACCGTTAAATTTTGAATCAAAGTATTTTTCCTTTAAAATGATACATTTACTCGGATTAAACGTTTGATCTGTCATCTACGTTCTATTACAAATAAAATATTGACATTTGCCATCTCCACATCATTGCATTCAGTTTTTATTCACGATTTGTATAGTGTCCCAACTTTTTTGGAATCCGGTTTGTACTTTTTTTTTGTGCCACTAATACACTAGTTATACACATCAGAGGTGTTATCAGTGATAGCATTCTCTGTGTAAATGTGTATACAGAGATAGCTGTCAGTCACTGTCAACACCTCCCCTGTTTACAGCTATCAGTGACAGACATCTATGTATACACACCCCATGTACTGAGAACCAGTTTTGGAAAATGCAAAGATATAAATGTAATATAGTTTTACTGTAGTCTTTTCTCACAAAACTATACATCAATCTGCTCATCTCCTCCTGCTCTATATCCTGCAGATAGCACTGCATTTTTAGTGACATGCCTTCATTAACTCGTCTGCTAGAGTTTAGTGCTACTAATAATCTGATGTCTAGTGGGCTAGTTTACAGGTAACTGTCTGTGAAATTATTTGTTCCTTTTTCCTTAGATTACCCAGCTATGCAATGTAAAAAAAAAAAACATTAGATCAGATTATTCAATATGTAGTGCAGACGTTTAGTCCTATGCCAGGTGAATGTGTGCACATGGATAGGATTTTCTGAAGTCTTGCTCTTTTCTGAGAAAAAAAAAGAGACCTGTTTCTAAAGTAAAGAGGTTATTTCAGGACTGGAACAGTTTCAACTACACACACAGATTACGTATCTGCACATCATAAGCAAACGGCTAATGAGAAGTCTGACTTGTCTCTTATACATGGAATAATGTACCCACTACTGTAATGTATAAGACTATAAGGATAGGTTCGCAGGCATATTTAGCTTGTTATCTGCTTTTACTTTTTGCTGCTTTTACTTTCGTCACTTCAGATGTCAAACATGTACTCACATTAATATTGGGTGGCAGGGGCATACACAGATCTGATAGAGCCCCATAGCACAGCTTAGTAAGGGCCCCAACACAAGAGATTTCTGACAAATTCATAATTTTTTCTTTTTCTTTTTATTAGGCTACTTTCACACTAGCATTGTTCGAGTATCGGTCATGGATCTGCAAAAACGCTTCCGTTATCATAATACAGCCGCATGCATCCGTCATGAACGGATCCGGTTGTATTATGTCTTCTATAGCCATGACGGATCAGTCATGAACACCATTGAAAGTCAATGTGGGACTGATAAATTTTCTATTGTGTCAGAGAAAACGGATCCACCCCTATTGACTTACATTGTGTGTCATGACGGATCTGTCTTGCTTCGCACCACATCGCGGATAGAAAAATGCTTCTTGCAGCGCTATTCTGTCCACGATGGGAGCACAACCAAATGGAACGGAATGCATTTTGGTGCATTCCGTTTAGTTCAGTTCAGTTTTGTCCCCATTAACAATGAATGGGGACAGAACTGAAGCTTTTTCTTCCGCTATTGAGATCCTATAAAGGATCTCAATAGTGGAATTGAAAACGCTAGTGTGAAAGTAGCCTAAAGTGTAACAATGATTTTTAAGGATCGGATTATTTACACCTCGTCCTGTTTCAACCCCCCTGATGCACCCCTGGAGTAGAAACTCCCTAAAAGTGACCCCATTTTGGAAACTACGGGATAAGGTGGCAGTTTTGTTGGGACTATTTTTAGGGTACATATGATTTTTGGTTGCTCCATATTATATTTTTGTGAGGCAAGGTTACCAAAAATTGAAATTCGGAAATTTCATCTCCATTTGCCATTAACTGTTGAAGAACACCTAAAGGATTAGTAAAGTTTGTAAAATCAGTTTTGAATACCTTGAGGGGTGTAGTTTCTTAGATGGGGTCACTTTTAGGGAGTTTTTACTCTAGGGGTGCATCAGGGGCGCTTCAAAAGGGACATGGTGTCAATAAAAAAGGCCATCAAAATCGGCCTTCCAGAAACAATGTCGGTCCTTTCCTTTTGTGCCCTGCCTTTTAGTGATACAGCAGTTTATGACCACAAATGTGGCGTTTCTGTAAACTGCAGTATCAGGGTAATAAATATTACGTTTTGTTTGGTTGTTAACCCTTGTTTTGTTACCGGAAAAAAACGGATTGAAATGGAAAATTGCCAAATATAGCTGTTTTGGCACCGTTTTTAAATATTTTTTTTGACCGTGTTAATCTGGGGGGTTAGGTCATGGGGTATTTTTACGTATTCTTACGGACGCGACAATACCTAATAAGTCAACTTTTTTTACAATTATTTAGGTTTTAGACTATATTATCCTTTTTGATACAAATTTTATTTTTCTGTATCTCTAAAGTCTAAGAGTCATTTTTTTTGTTGTTTTTTTAGCCGATTATCTTATGTAGGGGCTCACTTTTTGTGGGATGAGAGGACGGTTTTATTGGCACTATTTTGGTGGCTATATGACTTTTTGATTGCTTGCTATTAAACTTTTTGTTATGTAAGGTGACAAAAAAAAATTTGCACGTTTTTTTTTTTTTTTTGGACCGTGTTAATCTGGGGGGTTAGGTCATGGGGTATTTTTATAGAGGAGATTATTACCGACGCGGAGATACCAAATTTGTATACTTTTTTTTATTATTTTAGTTTTTACAATTTTTTTGGGTGTCTCAAGTCTGAGAACCATAGTTCTTTTATCCGATTGTCAGTGGCTACATTGGGATATAAATGTAGTACTCCATGGAAGTGTGGTACTCCCTGAAGCAACCAATAATGCAGAGGCCCGGATGATCGGGGCACGTGTCACATTGAGTAGTGGTGTCCTTCCGTATCCCCCTCCTGTGACACACTCTGCACCTTTTTTGGGTTCGTCCCTTCTTTCCAGTATGGGGGACCACACCTGGAAAGTGTTGGCCAGGGACGATCCGGGGGCCTCCAGTTCCCGAGGTACTCCGGCCTGCTCTTTCCCGGTCAGAAAAGATCAGGGCCTTGAGGACTGCCTCATAGAACTGAAGGAATGTCCCTGTGTTGCCCTGTGTCCCTCCGGGACAGCACAAAAAAGTTGTACATACCAAGTAGACCGCAACTTTTTTGTACCATGCCCTGGTATTGCACATGGCATTATTTGGCTTGAGGACTTTATCAGAGATATCAACTCCTCCCATATACCGATTGTAGTCGACGATACAATTGGGCTTGAGGACCGTTGCCGCAGTACCTCGCACAGGGTCAGGGGTGATGCCGTTACCATGAATTGTGGACAGTACAAGGACATCCCTCTTGTCTTTATATCTGACCAGCAACAGGTTTCCAGTGGTAAGGGCACGGGTTTCACCCCTGGGGATAGGTACCTGGAGGGGGTGGGCAGGGAGGCCGCGTTGATTTTTCCACACGGTCCCACAAGCGGACGTGGATCTGGCGGCGAGGGACTGGAACAAGGGGATACTAGTATAAAAGTTATCCACATAAAGGTGGTAACCCTTATCTAGCAGTGGGTGCATAAGGTCCCACACAAGTTTCCCGCTAACACCCAGAGTGGGGGACATTCTGGGGGTTGAATAAGGGAATCTCGCCCCTCGTACACTCAAAACTTGTAAGTGTACCCTGAGGTACTCTCATAAAGTTTGTACAGCTTCATGCCATACCTCGCCCGCTTTGAGGGAACATACTCCTCATCATCCATGGTGATGGATCATGTGATGGACCATGTGATGAGTGCAGTGACGTCATCAAAAGTCCTATTCCTTAAAGAAGAAGATAGAAGAGAGGACGGGCTGCGCAAGCAAGTGGATTAAGGTGAGTTAAATTATTATTTATTTATTTATTTTTAACCCCTCCAGCCCTATTGTACTATGCATTCTGTATTAAGAATGCTATTATTTTCCCTTATAACCATGTTATAAGGGAAAATAATAAAATCTGCACAACACCTAACCCAAACCCGAACTTCTGTGAAGAAGTCTGGGTTCGGGTCTGGGTACCAAACATGCAGATTTTTCTCACGCGCGTGCAAATCGCATTACAATGATTTGCACTCACGCGGAAAAATCGCGCATTTTCCCGCGAAAACATGACGCCCGTGTGAAAGAGGCTTTACAGTCGAACTGAATAGAAACTGTAAAAATCTCTACAGATCTCCCTCTAATGGCTACAGTAGGAAATTGCTGGAGTTTTTTTTTATCGGGAAGCAAATGTAGGAGTTTTGCATAGGGCTCCATATCAGCGTCATGTGTTCTGCCTCCAAGGGAATTGTCCACTATGGTATTTATGTAGAAGACTACTGGATTGACAGAGGGTTTTTTTCCGGCAATTACATTTGCAGTTGTATAAATGTAACTTAGAGGTATACTACTTGCACCAGAGTACATAATTATCTTGATCATGTCAAATGTCCTAATATTATCAATGTGCAAAATCATACATGAGATATGTGCTAATGTCAGAGCTTCCTTGTTGCAGTTGCCTTGTCAGTCTCCAGATATAAAGAATACATATTCAAATGAACAGTATATTTTGACATCCGATTAAGGGCTCGTTTACACGACTGTAGTTTTGGTCCCTTCCTATTCACTTCTATGGGGCTGCAAAAGATGCGGACAGCACTCCGCGTGCTGTCCGTATCCGTTGCTCTGTTCCGTGGTCCCGTTTTGCGAACAAGAATAGGCATTTCTATAAAGGGCCGTCCGTTCCGCAAATTGCTGAAGGCACATGGGCGGCATCCGTGTTTTGCGGATCCGCAATTTCTGGACCGCAAAACACGTGACGGTCGTGTGAACAAGCCCTTAATATGAAGCAAAAAAGTATTTAATTATATTAATGGAGGCATACGAAAGTCAATCAGCAGGGGTGCTAAGTGCTGAGCACAGATTTTCTTATAACACCCCAAAAGGTTTCCTTTATATCCTAGAAAACCTCACTGTTTAGATCCAGTTGAGCCGCCTTTACTTAAAACACAAGCTTAGCAATGCTTCATTGACTGGACATCACATTGGCTTCAGACCACCCATCTAACCTTGATGGTCAGTAAAATATCATCCCTGATGACTTGATACTCTTACTAATTGCTGCAATATTTTTATCATTAGCACATTAATTTACATATCCATTTTTAGGGATTTTGCAAATTTTACGGCCAATCTGATATGTTAAATCAACTTGACTTTCCAATTAACGAACTGAAGTGTGGAAGGCACAAAGGAATTTCATTATTAAGAGTAAAGCTCCTAAAAGATAAAACAATTCAAAAAAATTCTAAATCTTTCTTTCTTACATTTTAAGATTCTTTATCAGGTTTGGTTCTCACTAGAGATGAGCGAATCGAAGTTGACAAAGTGTAATTTGATCTGAATTTCAGGAAATATTTGATTCGCACCAAATCCGAATTTCCTCACGCTTCGTGGTAATGAAACGCATTTTTTCTTAAAATGGCTGCTGACAATGACATGGAGCTAGGAACTCTGGGAAAGAGGGATCACCCACAATGCCATGCATGCATCCAATCAGCAACCAGTCAGCCCCGTGATGTCACAGCCCTATAAATAGCCTCAGCAATCTTGGATTTAGCCATTTTCCAGTGTACTTAGTGCAGGGAGAAACGTCAGCAGGTGCTAGGGACAATGGTAGACAAGACTTTAAAACTTTTATTTTGCTGTATAGATTTTCAGGCAAAGGATAGGGAGGAATCATTCCACAGCACTGAAGCAGAACAGGGTTCAGTAGGGATGGTTACAGCCTGAGTAATAGGAACAATCCTATTACACCTTGCTGCACTGACTGCAGATCCAAATTGCCATTATACAGCTCTGTAATTCCAGCAAACCGTTCTTGTTATTTGGGTGCTAGTGCTGATTGATACAGCCATTAACAGGGTTTATTACAAGGAAATATTTATACCTCTTATTTGCCCTTGTGCGGTGCAGTTATGTGTTCTAAAGCATTTTTTGGCTTGTATTAGTGGGAAAAAAGGGCTTCTTAGCCGTTGTGTGGTGAAGTGAGAAAATGACAGCCCTTTTTGGCGTGTATTAGTGGCACAAAAATATATATTATTTGCCGCTCAGCGGTGCAGTTATATATTCTAAAGCCATTTTTGGTGTGTATTAGTGGCACAAAAAAAGTATTTGCCGTTGTGTGGTGAAGTGAGAAAATGACAGCCCTTTTTAGCGTATATATATTATTATCGTTCAGCGGTGCAGTTATATGTTCTAAAGCCTTTTGTGGCGTGTATAAGTGGAAAAGAGTAAGGGCCTATTTGCCGTTCAGCTGTGCAGTTATATGTTCTAAAGCCCTTTTTGGCGTGTATTAGTGGCACCGAAAAAATTATTTGCCGTTGTGTGGCGAAGTGAGAAAATTACAGCCCTTTTTGGCATGTATTAGTGGCAAAAAAATATATATATTATTTGCCGTTCAGCGGTGCAGTTATATGTTCTAAAGCCTTTTGTGGCGTGTACTAGTGACACAAAAATATATATTATTTGCCGTTCACCAGTGCAGTTATGTTCTAAAGCCTTTTTTGACGTGTATAAGTGGAAAACAGTAAGGCCCAACACTATGTCACACAGAAAAGTGCCAGGTCCTGCACAGGGGAGTGGCAGAGGCCTAAATGTTTCTGTCACAGGCACAGGTTGCAGCAGAGTAAGGGGGAGTGGCAGCAGGAGTCGCAGCAAGAGGCCTGAGCTCCCAGTGTCATCTAGTGGTCGTGTCTTGACCAGCAACCCAGCAGTTCTTGAATGGTTGACTCAGTCATCCACTTCGTCCTAACTAACATCAGACACCCCTAGTCAAGAGTCGGTGGGTTCATCAGACACAACCCTTAGTTGCCATAGCCCGGTAGCAGGCCCTGTGCCCTCACCTGTCCTCAACCTGCCTCTATCCTTTTCTGTTCCCTCAGCCAGACAAGTATTATATGCTTTGAGCTCAGCTTCACTATACAGCAAGGACAAGCTACTAAAGGACAGTCAGCAGCTACTGGCCAGCCAAGATGTGGAGGAGACATCCGCCGCTTCCTTCGGTAGGCAGACAAGTAGTGATGAGGAGAGTGGCGTGGGATCTGGTGTTGCGAGCGGTCAGAGACCTTTGAGGAGGACATCAGTGACGTGCAGACAGTACTCGATAATGATGATGTAGCTGATTGCACTTGGGACCCGGGTGAATTAGGGGCTTCATCATCATCGGGAGAAGAGGTGGGCAGCTTGCCAGTAAGGCAGCGGTGGAGCCAGCAAGTCGCTAGCGTGGCCAGGAGTCAGCATGGTGGGAGCAGTGGGAGGTCGGGAGCCAAACATGCCCAGGGTAGACCACCCACTTTGCAGGAGACTACCTGCCCGGAAAGTAGTGGTGCAGGGATTCACGGAAGCTGCGGCAGTAGCAGTCAGTCAGTGCGGAGTGTTGGGGGTAAAATCACCTACTCCGCGGTTTGGCAGCTTTTTGTTAAGCTGCCGGAGAAGGTGAACATAGCCATTTGTAGAATCTGTGGGCAGAAGGTGAAGAGTGGCTAGGGTGCACATGTATGTAGAACAGAAGGTGTGCCAGTCCTTGAGCCTGTTGATGTTTGCCAAAGTGCACAGCAGCACCGACGTGTGGAGCTATAACTATGGTCAGGGACGATACATGTCCTTTACGGCCCACTGGGTGAATGTGGTTCCTGCACAGCCACACCAGCAACTTGGCCAGGTGACACCGCTTAAGCATCCACGTTCTCATGCCGTTGGTTCTGCGACAATGTCAGCCTCTGTCTCCTCATCCTCCATCGTGTCCTAAGCCTCCACTGCAGGGACAATTCACAGTGCCCCTCCAGCATACCACA
This sequence comes from Bufo gargarizans, assembly GCF_014858855.1. NCBI lineage: Eukaryota > Metazoa > Chordata > Amphibia > Anura > Bufonidae > Bufo > Bufo gargarizans. The sequence goes on from NC_058081.1 coordinate 172,321,418, forward strand.
AGTGCAGGGCACGGCGGTGTCACGTTGTTCTGCACCTCATTTGCCTTGGCGAACGGAGACACACAGGAGAGGAACTGCTCTGTGTCCTTCATCACAAAATCGAATCCTGGCTTTCTCCGCAAAAACTCAAAATCAGAAACCATGGTGACCGACAACAGGAAGAACATGGTGTCGGCACTACGTAAAGGAGGGCTGAGCCATGCAACCTGCATGGTACACATGTTTAATCCGGTTGTCAAGCGGTTCCTGAAGTCTACCACCCATCTGCAAGACAACCTAAAAATGGCCAGGAAACTTTGCACGCACTTCAGCAACTCATACACCGCAAAGCACACCCTCCTTGAGCTGCAGTGGCTGAACAGCATCCCCCAACATAGGCTGATATGCGACGTTTCCACCTGCTGGAATTACATCCTCCATATGTTGGACCGATTATACGAATAGAGAAAGGCCATAAACAATTTCTTGATGATCCAAGCAGACAGGAGTACTCCTCTGTGTAACTTCGATGTCAGCCAGTGGCCAGGACTACGGGATGAACAACGTCATTCCACTGCTTCATGTCCTGGAACAGGTGCTGGTAAATCTGTCTGGTCAGGGTACTGAAGACGTGTCGCCTAGATCTCACAGCTAGTGATAAGCGGCAGGAGCAATATTCGAATTTGCGATATTTCTTGAATACTTTGTAAAATATTCGTCATGTATTCACAAATTCGAGATTATATTCTTGACTGCAAAAATCGGCAATGTATTATTTGCGTAATGCTCGTGAATTATCGGCGTGGGGTAGGCAACTTTTCTATTGGTTGCTAGGGACGTTGCTAAGCTTTGTCAAAGCCTTCTCATTGGCTACTCAACACTACTCATGGCCACATGAGCCCTGTGGGGGCTGAACTGAAGGAGAACGAGGACATTGGAGCACAAGCAATGTGTAGCAAAATGGGTGGTTTTTCTGCACAGGTGACAGTAGAGGAGGAGCAGGGCGATGAGGAATGAGGAAAAGGAAGCAGAGGATCCAGACACACCGTGGCAGTATGCAGTGGAGATGGAGGCAGGGAGTCCCTCCGAGTTGTGGCAGGCACAGCACTATGAAGGGCCTTTTGCGCTGTGGCATTAGAAGAATTTTGATATCTCTGACTTTTAGTCTAATCAGACTGTCTGTTAGGCCCCATGCACACGGCCGTTGTTCACGGCCGTGTGCGGGCCGTGGAACCGCGGCCTGGATCCCTCCTGAGAGCAGGAGCGCACGGCGTCACTGGTTGCTATGACGCCGTGCGCTCCCTGCTGCCGGCACAGTACAGTAATACACTGGTATGATCTATACCAGTGTATTACTGTACTGTGCCGGCAGCAGGGAGCGCACGGCGTCATAGCAACCAGTGACGCCGTGCGCTCCTGCTCTCAGGAGGGATCCAGGCCGCGGTTCCACGGCCCGCACACGGCCGTGAACAACGGCCGTGTGCATGGGGCCTTACTCTGTAATTCCTCTAGTGCTGTTCTATGGAAACAGTAGGTTTAAAGAGCACACCAAATGCTTGAAATAACTTCTTTAACTTCAACTTTTCTTTATATATCATTGTCTTGACAATGACAGTCTTGTCATTCAACATAAAATGCTGGATATATTTCTGTCTTGAGTATCTGTACTCTCACTTTAAAGGGAACCTGTCACCGGGATTTTGTGTATAGAGCTGAGGCCATGGGTTGCTAGATGGCCGCTAGCACATCCGCAATACCCAGTCCCCATAGCTCTGTGTGCTTTTATTGTGTCAAAAAACCGATTTGATACATATGCAAATTAACCTGAGATGAGTCCTGTACGTGAGACGAGTCAGGGACAGGACTCATCTCAGGGTAATTTGCATATGTATCAAATCTGATTTTTTACACAATAAAAGCACACAGAGCTATGGGGACTGGGTATTGTGGATGTGCTAGCGGCCAACTAGCAACCCATGTTCTCAGCTCTATACACAAAATCCCGGTGACAGGTTCCCTTTAAATTAAGCACTTTATGATCTCTATGAGAGGTATATCTGAGGTCTAACTAATAGTTCACTTGATAAATTTGGTCGCAATTTGCAAAATGCAGTTATCAGTAACTATTTGCAGATTGGTTGAGTATGATCTGGTATGGTTGTATGCAATTTGGATTGCAATATGGAATTTAAATTTGGATTGTGAACTTTGTAGTTTGCAATTGTATAGTATTTGCAATTGGTGGAACTGTAAGTAAACGCACATATAACTGGTTCAGTATACAGTTCAAATCACTATAATAACAGTAGGAACATTATATATCTGTTTTAAATACCTATGTTGGCCTCTCTGCTTCCATAAAACACAGTTCTTAGTGGAGTGAATGTCTGTTCAGATTCTCTCTCTGGTGAATAATAATTTCTAGAAGCTCCTGCTAGGGAATTTCCCACACAGGCTGTGTGTGAGGCTGGCTGTGATTGGCCAAGACTCCTGCTGTGTGTGAGGCTGTGATTGGTCTAGACGCCTTCCCAGCAACAACAGTTTAACTCTATGCCTTCTGTTGTTTCTGCTGTGTCATTGAGCTTACCTCACATCCATTAAATGAATCTTAAAGGCATATTATCTTTTCTGTTTCTGTGAACACAATATATATAACAGTTATATGACATCCAAACATTTTTTTATTGGTTCCATTTTGAGCTGTATATCATTTATTGAATATTTTCATAGAGTCGGATGAGAAAAACAGCAAATTTTCCATTTTGTATTCTATGGGTTATACAATTGTGAAATTTTGAAAAAGTAAATGCTAATAAAAAATATGTTTGTTTTTTTGAGGGGCAGGGGTGTACCTTTTTCTTTAAAGAGAACCTGTCACCACAAAATGCAGAACAATCTCCAGACACGATGTTATAAAGAAGAAGGATCTGAGCAGATTGATATATAGTTTTATGAGAAAAGATTCAGCAACACTTGTAACTTATACATTTAAATCTATTTCTGGTAAATATCTGAATGGGTCTGTCTCATCATTGTGTGTGTGTGTGTATACATAGATAGCTATCAGTCATTGATAAGACGGTCCCCATGTACAACTGAGCTTCAAAAGAGCAGAGATTTAAAATTTAAAGGCGGGTTTAGATGGGCTGATGGAACGACCGATTGTCAGCGATCTCGTTCACAGTATGAAGACGAGGGATCTCTATAGCGATCCTTCGTCCCCGTACAGAATCATGGTTTCTGGGCAGCTGATCACTGTTTAGACCACATGATCTGCTGTCCAAATTTATGTGCATGCACGAACGACAGGATGCTCGTTCATCAGGTAATCCGGACGATTATTGGTTCGTCTATATTCACTTTAACTGTCGTTTCAACTTCTAAAAAATGTCATGTTAATAAAAAAAGATTAATAACATTTTAACTGCAGTGCTATTCTCTATCTTCCCAGTGCCATCCCGAGTTAATAAATCCTGGGATCATAGATTGCAAGCTCTTGCGAGCAGGGTCCTCGTTCCTCTTGTTGTAATTATTGACTTGTCTGTTGCTATGTTATTTATGACTGTTTGTACATGAACCCCAGAACTGTAAAGCGCTGCGGAATATGTTGGCGCTTTATAAATAAAGATTATTATTATCATAGAAAACAGCTATGCAGCAAACACAAAATACAGGCATACAGTACACTTACTGTGATGCTGATCACTGCAGCCTGCATCTCACAGCCTTCCCAGTGATTTTCTGGTTAGCACTTTGAAGATAGGGAAGGAGCAGGGCTGCAGAGTTTGGTGCTAAAAACAGATGATATAGGCATGGACAGAAGGGACTATATAATTCATAGTAATCTACTTATTAAAATAAGTTAGTTATACTGTACATAGTGAGTCAGTGGCTGGGCGAGAGAGAGCAGAGGCAGGCTGGTAAGCCAGCCTCTTTATCTTACAGTAGAACACTGAAGGAGGATTCTCCTTAGCAATGCTCAGTTAGAGTGTTGCTAATGGGACACTTTAGAGGTAGTTTGCAATAAAATTACACATATTCTCTAAAAATGTATATGAAAGAGTTTTTAACATAATTGTTGTTACACATTTTAAATACATTGAAACGATAGTTATGCTTTAAAGAGGTTTTCGCTGACAACTTATGCTCTGGGTAGGTCAAATAGCTTCAAATATGCTGTAACACAGTAGCTAATTTGCTTGTGGTATAGCCGAACAGTGTCTGCAGTTGTGTCGACGCGTACTGACGGTCTGATATTATTGAAGGCCGATGTAACTGGCCGCGTGCTTCCAGGTTAATAGTTGCTTTTCCCATGTTTATTACTTTCTAGATGCTATATTGTATGCAGGATTTTGTACGCAAGGTCCAAATCAGGTACTGGCTTCATGCACTTTGAGTATGCCTTGTGGAGACTGAGGTAATAACTATGAGTGCTAAATGAGCATGGTGATAGGATGGGACATGAGGTCAAGTTATGAGATATTTGAGCCATTAATATTTGATATGTGTCTGTTACACTATTTGTACTACAATTGCGGCTTATAATATCTTACCTGACTATGAATAACATACCATAGGAGTTACTGTCATTGGAGGGGTGGTGGACGTATACTTGTCGCAGTATTGTCCTGCACTGCACTACATGGAGTATTGCTTGAATATGTATTTATTTTTGCTTTTTAAACAATAAAGATTGCATTTACATTATATGTGTGTATTACTTTTGGCGATTTATTATATATTTTTTTGTTTTGGTAACATTAAATAAACCACGTGTCTGTCCGGGAGTATCCTGCTCCCCAGTAGCCGGCTATTGGTTACACCTAGTGGAAAACGAAGTGAGCTGTGGATCATAGATCCGAAGTTGCTTTAGTCAAAACTTCATTTGAATGCTGTACAGAGATCCGCCTGAAATTCGTTTTCTCTGAAGTATAGCGAGACTTTGGTGAAAAAATTTGGACTTAGATTTTTCAACTTGAAAACTATTTTAAAACTGGGATCTAAAGTCGGCATTGGCACCCAGGTACCAGTAGGCCGGCTTCGGATCCCAGTTTTAAAATAGCTTTCAAGTTGAAAAATTTAAGTCCAAATTTATTCACCGAAGTCTCGCTAGAATTTCACCTCTGTGGAGCCCATACATTTGAATGCTGTATGGAGACAGATCTTCATACAGCATTCAAACGAAGTTTTGACCGAAGTGACTTTGGATCTATGATCTGTAACTTGCTTCACTCAACACTAGTTATAGCGATCTCAGTCCTTCAGCTGTGAAAAGTGCTGCAGCGTCATTGTTTATTGAAAACTATATAAACTAAGCGGACTACATTTTTATATTCAATAGAGATATAGAGAAAAAATTTGTTTACCCTAGTCCTTATTTAACCCCTAAGTGACCAGTCTGTTTTGGGCCTTAATGACCAAACGTTTTTCTTTCTTTTTTCATTGTTGCATTCCCAAGAGCTATAACATTTGTAATTTTCATCTATGTAGGCGTATGAGGGCTTGTTTTTTGTGGGAAAAGTTGTAGTTTTAAATTTTGCCGTACACATAACTTTCTGATTAACTTTTATTAACTAACTGGGAGGGAGATGTGAAAAAACAGCAAAACTGTCGAGTTTGTACATTATAAATTTTGCAGTGTTCATTTTTCAGCATAAATAACATAATATCTTCATTCTCTGGGTCAGTACGATTACAGCGATACCAAGTACATATATATTTTTTGGATGCGCGCACTTTACACTGGAGATGTGGTGCAGCTAATGTCACTGTCTGTAGTGGACACCGTCTACGGAAAAAGTACACTGGATTTCAGATATTTTTGGGATGCGCACATTTTACACTGGAGATGTGGCACAGCTAATGTCACTGTCCGCAACGGACACCGCCTACGGAATAAGTACACTGGAAGTCAGTTTTTTGGATGTGCTTACTTTACACAGGAGATGTGGCGCAGCTAATGTCACTGTCTGTAGTGGACACCGTCTACGGAAAAAGTACACTGGATTTCAGATATTTTTCGGATGCGCACAATTTACTCTGGAGATGTGGCGCAGCTAATGTCATTGTCTGTAGTGGACACTGTCTACGGAAAAAGTACACTGGATGTCAGTTTTTTGGATGTGCTTACTTTACACAGGAGATGTGGCGCAGCTAATGTCACTGTCCACAGTGGACACCGTCTACAGGAAAAAGTGCACTGGATTTCAGATATTTTTGGGATGCGCACACTTTACACTGGAGATGTGGCGCATCTAATGTCGCTGTCTGCAGCGGACACCGTCTTTGGAAAAAGTACACTGGATGTCAACAGATATTTTTTGGATGCGCACACTTTAGCTGCACCACATCTCCAGTGTGCGCATCCAAAAAATATCTGTGACATCCAGTGTACTTTTTCCGCAGACGGTGTCCGCTGCAGACAGCGACATTAGCTGCGCCACATCTCCAGTGTAATGTCATTGTCCGTAGCGGACACCGTCTACGGAAAAAGTACACTGGATGTCACAGATACATTTTTTAGCGCACACGTTACACTGCAGATGTCACAGATATTTTTTGGATGCACACACTTTACACTGGAGATGTGGCGCATCTAATGTCGCTGTCTGCAGCGGACACCATCTACGGAAAAAGTACACTGGATGTCACAGATATTTTTTGGATGCGCACACTTTACACATGAGATGTGGCGCAGCTAATGTCGCTGTCTGCAGCGGCCTAACTATTGTACGCTATTTAGCTCAGGATGTGCTAAAAAATTATATTACTGCCACACACAATAGTCCTTAGAAGGACTTTTGGGTCTGTAAAGTTTTATCAATTTAGCGCAGGTTGCGCTTAAAATATAGATTGCTGCTGCCACACACATTAGTCCTTAAAATGACTTTTGGGTCTCTGAAAAGCTTTGGTGGTAAAAATATTCTTAAATCTCTCCCTACACTGTCTGTTCTTCCTCAGCACCGCTCTCCCTGACTAAGAATGAGCCTAACATGCGTCATCGGGTGCTATATAGCACTCGATGAGGCATTCCGGCCAGCCAATCACTGTAATGCCAGCAGCCAACATGGCTAAGGCATTACAGTGAGGGCAGTACTTACCTGCACGTTTATTGGCTGTATAGCAGCCAAGAAATGTGCTGGGCGGAGACTTGAGCATTGCGCTCGAGCACATGAGGTATTCGGCCTAATACCGCTATGTGCCGAGCATTGAGATGCTTGAGCCGAACTGGTGTTCCGCCGAGCATGCTCGATCATCACTAGAAGATATCCCAGGTCTGGGGTACTACACAATCACTCGATGAACAAGTGTTGGCTCGTTTATCGGGTAACTGCTGGCACCTTTCACACAAACCAACTATCGTGAACAAGCGTTTATACAAGCGCTCATCCCCAATAATCGGCCTGATAAGGACATTTAAAATTAAAAGTGTACAGAATTGTACCTGCAGGATTGGACATGATGCATTCCCTCTTATTATAGCTTTATTGTTGTTTTTGTAGATTACAAGGAAGGACTTCGCAGAGCAATACAAATGAAAAAGGATCCAAATACCATAAAGGCCAAGTTGCTGTTGTACAATGAAGGGTCAGGAAATAATATGTGTCCTGTTGTGGCAGGTCAGCCTGAAACCCTGGAAAATTGTGCATTTAATGCTACTTTTCCCCTTGTTGTAATAGTACATGGATGGTCGGTATGTATTTATTTTTAATTTTTCTTTTTTATATCTAAAACTGTATAAAATTATACAAAAGGCATTATCTCACCATGACAACAACTTGGGAATGAAAAGGAGGCAGTGTACGCATTGCTGTCTCTATTCACTGCCATTGGATTATATATAATACAATATACAGTATCTTGACATAAAAACATGACATGTAAAAGTCCATCATCATTTCTAACACGTTTGCTGTATTGTTTGTTTCTAGCTTGATGGAAATCTGGAAGCTTGGATTCCAAAGATGGCTTCTGCATTCAAATCCAGTAAAAAGCAGATTAATGTCATCATCGTGGACTGGCTGTCCTCTGCTCATGCACATTATGCGGTTGCAGTACAGAATGCTCGATTTATTGGTCTAGAAATAGCAGAATTCCTGGAATGGCTTGAAGTAAGGTTAACATTTAGTGAGATAAAATACTGGGTTTTCATGTTCCACTGTAAAGATGCCCATTCACAAAAGTAAACATTTGTCTGAACCTGACGATTTCCACAGAGCCTCCTGATTCTTCCCTAACATCACATGTATTGGGCATCTTGTATATCAATGCTCAATACTTTGGTTCACAAGGGAGATAAGCGGTTGCCAGAGATGTCTGGCAGTAACTTGGTCTTTATTCCCCATTGAGTATACATGCATGCTCAGCCAAGCTAAACATATATGTGTATGTGGGAGTTGGGAAGAATGGCCGTCTGATGAATCAGCGTTCTACCAAAATATATTGAAGGTGTATTGGCACCTTTCGCTACTGGAGAGATAGGCAAACATGGTGCCCACTCGCACGTGCAGAGGGCATCATGGCCGGCAGGTCGTTACTGTTTCAAACAGCAGAGACCTGAGGCTAACTACCGTGACCAGCAATGATGCCGATCACGGTAATTAAAGCCTTTAGATGCCGTGATCAAGTGAGATTACAGCATCTAAATGCGCAAAAACCCTGCGGCTAATGGCAATGCCAATAATTGGTTTGAATGTCCCAGCCCCAGGCAATTGCACCCCATTTGGAATTTTTTTACCGCTTCCCACTACATTGCATGCCATAATTAATGGTGGCATTAGAAAGTACAAGTTGTCCCACAAAAAATAAGCCCTCATACAGCTATGTGAACAGAAATATAAAAAAGTTATGGCTCAAGGAAGATAGAGAAGAAAAATGAAAATGCAAAAAAGATAAAACCTCAGGTATCCTAAGGGTTAAAGGACCTCTAATCCTCAAAAAAATAAAGAAAAATGAATACATGTATAAGTGTGCATCTGTTGGACTGCAAGGCTGTCAGCAAGCTGCATAAGAGAGCTCCTGTCTCCACCATCTTCGGCTAGAGACCAAGTGGATGCACTAGCATATAGTAGGAGGACATACAGTGATGCTTGAAAGTTTGTGAAAACTTCAGATATTTGACCTAAAACTACATCAGATTTTTAAAAGTAGATAACCAGATCAAACAAATGAGTCAAAAATATTACACTTTGGTCATTTGTTTATTGAGGAAAATTATCCAATACCCCATGTCTGTTAGCGACAAAACCTTTGCTTTCAGTATCTGGTGTGACCCCCTTGTGTAGCAATAACTGCAACAAAACCACTTCAACACTGCGGTTTGTGGGTCTCCTCCCGTGAAACACTCACTTCAGGTCCTTCCACAATATTTCAATTGGATTAAAGGGAACCTGTCATCAACTTTATGCTGACCGTACTGAGGGCAGTATAAAGTAGTGACAGAAATGCTGCTTTCAGCAGTGTGTCACACATGAGCTAAAAGTAAGTGGTTGCTGAGAACCAGCATCATAATCATTGCAGCCCGGGCCTTGAAAAGAGTCAAATCTACCTGAGAAGAGTCATGGTTATTCATAATCTCCTGCTCTCCCTGCTGATGATTGGCAGTTCTCTCCTAGAAAGAAAGGGAGAAAACTAGGTAAAAAACCAGCAGGTGGGCAGGGAAAGCAGGAATTCATGTGTGAGCGGTGTACCGGGGTGGGCTCCCCAGGATACAGCGAAGTCACAGACAAGAAAAGCGACACTGACACCAGCTTTATATGCAAAAACAGAAACTTTACTTTAACAATAGCAATAACATAACAATACAAGTATGCACAGACTAAGTTATCCCCCAGGCCCACAGTCACAGTCCCTGTCCGAGGGACAGGCCTAGCCCGATGGCACAGACAGCAGAGCCTGCAAGTCATGCTGTGCCACTACAGAGGACCCCCCTTAGCCGGTGGCAGACGCAGCAGAGCCTGCAAGTCAATTACTTTACTGCAGTCAAGTACAGTAAGGCCTAGGAAACAATATAACCCTAACTATCTAAATAAAGCGAGGCCTAGGCTAGTCTCTGTTACTTCAGGTGCCACACAATATATTACAATCAGTAACCAGGTGTACTGACCTGCGTCCATTCTGGGCCCGAGGATGCCGCTTACCTGGGATGGCGACCAACCTCTCAGCAACCGTGCGGCATTTCTTGATAATAAGGCTTCTGTCCACACACTATAAATGGTCTTCCTGGGACAATCTCTCTTTCAAAATGCTGGATCCAGTAAGGGGACAACAGCTACTCTCCTTCCTCTGCGTGTCCATACACTCCCGGACATCCGCAAGCCAGGATGGAATCGGATTCAGTATTTTACAGAACAATCCTTCCCTCATGTCAGATTAGCTCAGACTTCCTGGTTTTCAGAAGCAGCTTGCATGAGTCATCATCTGCTTTGCATATGCAGATCCCAGAGTGTGCTGACTGTAGCTGCAAAACAGTGGCCTCTAGTGCCCGGAATGCCAAATGACAGCTCCAATACAATCTAGGCATAAACATTATGCAGGCAGAGCTTTTCCACAATCTCACACATGAATAACCATGACTCTTCTCAGGTAGACTCTTTTTAAGGCCTGTGCTGCAATGATTATGATGCTGGTTCTTTGCAACCACTTACTTTTAGCTGATGTGTGAGACACCGCTGAAATCAGCTTTTATGTTACTTCTTTATACTGCCCTTAGTACGGTCAGCATAAAGTTGATGACAGGTTCCCTTTAAGGTCAGGGCTTTGACTTGGCGATTTCAAAACCTTTTTATTTTTCTTTAACCTCTTACTTATCACTGCACAACTAAATACAGTAAGCTCTTAACTGCAAACCTACATATAAAAGTGTCTGGTTACATTGCGATCTGCCGGCGCCCCATGGTTGTGCAGATTGCTATGACCACATTAGACAGCTGCGGTCACAGTAAGGATCCTGGAGACCAGGCAAAGTGTTCACCCTGCGTGACATCACTGTCTACAGTGACCCATCGCACTGTAAAGTGAAAAAGCCAGCGGAGAGAGCTATTCTTGATGTGAGAGTGCCACCTGCTGGCTGTGAAATTAATGATGAGCTGCAGCCTGTAAATTAACCCCTTCCTACCAGTCTGGGCAAATTCACTTTTTTTATATACTTTTTTTTAAATTAAGAAATTAAAATAAATAAAAAGAATAATAAAAATGTATTTACAAAGTTAAAAAAAAGGAAAATAAATACAAAAAATAAAAGTTACAGCTTTAGTTACTAGTTTTAGCAATAGTATAGTAGAATATGTACACACATATTTTTCCACCCTTTTTTGTTCATTAAAAAATATAAATAAAAAATATGTATTAGTTTTAGCAATAGTATAGGGGACTTTGTGTGTGTAAAATATACAAACATATGCACATTGTTTTTCCTTTTTATTTTCTTTAAAAAATGTTTTAAATGTTTTGACATATTGAAACAGAAAAAAATAAGAAAGGAAAAAATATAAATGTTTTCATAATTTTCACAGTTTTTCCTAAAATAGGTGTGCTATCGATAGGTGTGATACACAAAGGGGTGCAATATACTTATAATATACTTTTATATTGAGTCAAAAACACATGGATCTATATAGTGATCACTTGGAAGTCAGGGGCCTAGGGGCTTACTAGGGCCATTTTTATATAGGGTAAGGTTCCGGACGGGGTCGCTCTTATCAGGGCTGGTGGTCTGTGGTTAGTCTATCCGGGCCTGAATAGCACCCCCCTGTAGGGCAATATCAGGGACAGTTCTTTGCCCACCCTGTCCTTCAATACTACATAATCATCTAGCCCAGGGATAGATGTTTTTTGCTTTCCATTCAGGATTCATGGAGGTGCATTGGAACACTCCGGATTGTGGTAGGACATATGGTTTCTGATTTAGTGCCGCCGAGCACTTGTTATTGCCTACCACATCTATGCTTTTTGCTTAACTTTAATAATTACATTTATTTTAATTTTGAGGGATATCTTTTAGGGTCCATTCACACGTCCGCAAAATGGTTCCGCATCCATTCCGCAATTTTGCGGAATGGGTGCAGACCCATACATTTTCAATGGTGCCGGAATGTGCTGTCCGCATGAGCATTTGCAGATCCGCACTTCCGCATCCGTGCTTCCGTTTCCGACAAAAAATAGAACATGTCCTATTCTTGTCCGCAATTGTGGACAAGATTAGGCATTTTCTATTATAGTGCCGGCGATGTGCGGTCCACAAATTGCGGGATGCACATTGCCAGTGTCCGTGTTTTGCGGATCCGCAGAACACTTACGGACGCGTGAATGGACCCTTAGGCCTCATTCAGACGGCCGTATGCTGTAGGCAAAAATGCGGGTCCATTTTTGGGCGGACAGTTCAGCATGTCCGTAAAAAAACTAATAGCATTCAGTATTTTTGCGGATCAATAGACTTCAATATGGCCATGTTCTGATTTTCACAGACAAGTATAGGATATGTTTAATTTGTTTTGCGGAACCGTGGAATAGAAAAGGGCCCCATAGAAGTGAATGGGTCAGCATCTAATCCACAAAAAAACGGATCCGCATTTTTGTGGATAGCATACGGCCGTCTGAATGAACCCTTAATAGTAAAATTATTAAAGGTTACGTTTTATCTTTATGTATATTCTAATGGATTGCCTTCCTTGTACAATGTTATAATATACTTTCTAACATAGAAAGTATATTATAGTGCATTTGTATTGTGCGGCAGTTGTGTGCGGTTCTGCTGTGATACCGCAGGTATATAGAGGGACAAGCGTTATTGGAACAAATAATTTCTACTGGTGTGATATACCAGTTGCCCCACCAAAAAGGTGATTGAAGCAGGGGTGGTAAATACCAATAATATACTTTCTTTTTTTTTTGTAAATTCTTTATTTAAGTTTTCATTTTCATTTTCATTTTCATTTCCAAGTATCAAGGATCAGTGCAGTCATAAAACAGAGAGTGAACTGAGATCACAGAGTAGAATGAAATTATAACAAATGACAACTGTTAAGCAAAGAGGCAGAGTACCCAACGGGTTACTACACCGGCATATGTGGAACAATTTGAATAATCTGGGTCACAGACAGACAAATAATGGAAATGAGAAAAAAGAAAAGAAAAAGAACAAGGGGGGGAAAGGATGAAATAATTAAAGAAAGGGAAAAGGGGAGGGGGGAGGGGGAAGGGAAGAGGGAATATACTTTCTATATATTGTATTTTGGTAGCGCAACAGGGCACATTTAAGAGAATTTCCCTTTAAGACGCATAAAAATGTCCCCTGATTAAGACACATTTTTTTTGTTCGAATTTTTGTCATTGATCCCCCTCTAGTATGTCACTGTCCATGTTGTGGGACTATTTGTGAACTTCTACTAAGTATTTGGTGGCTGCAAATATGAGCTGAAGGTTTTTCAGGTTCGCCTGCCATTAAAGTGAATGGAGCCCACCACAAACTTTCGGTTCGCGAACATTTGATCGTCCTTGCCGATGTTCGTCCATCACTACTCATGAACATTAACATTAGCTAATGTGAGAAAGGCCTTTAGTTGATCAGAGGTTATATGTGGTTCCTTTGTCATCTCACGGACTATTACATGTATGGTTCTTGGAATGTTCTTTGTTGGCCGACCACAATGGTCTTGAATTTCCTACATTTGTATACTATCTGTCTGAGTGTGGATTGGTGGGGTCCAAACTGTTTAGAGGTGGTTTTTCAAGCTTTTCCAGCCTGATGAGCAGTAACAACCTTTTTTTTTTTAGGTCTTCAGAAATCTCTTTTGAATCTAATTTCACCTTCAAATTATCTGATAATCCTAAAGGTTTGCATATGTTTGCAACTTACATGTGATATTGGATCATTTTCCTCAATAAAACATAACTTTTAATATAACATGATAAAAATCCTGAATACACCCGCATAGAATAACAAACATAAATGTTACGGCATACAAGGGAATGCTCCAAACTCCGGACGGAACCTCACGAATAGCTTCTAGCAGACAAATAGGAAACGCACCCAAGTGGATTACACTCCTGGCAATCAGTCTCTAACAGCATACAGTGAATCTCCCCAAGAACAAGACGAGGCTAAGATTTGAGGGTAAAGCATTGGACAGCCAGAGCTGTGTGTTTATTGTTCTTATATAACATTGTTACACACTAGTACCACCCACAGGGTTTTGTAAAAACAACCAATAAACACGTACAATACAGTAAAACACTCCCACACAAAATCCTCCCCTCTGCCTGTGATACAATTACCTTAACACAATGGGTTGATGTAATTATCACAGGCGGGAGAATACACAATGTCTTCTGTCCTGGAGACAACTGATGAGCAATTCAATTATCTCTCAGGACAAAGGGAAATCGCCAATACACACATGGAGACAATAGGACAGACATTACTACTCAAATATACAATGTCCCAACCATTACAGTAAACATAGACATTTAACATATCCCCAGATGGCTTGGATCTGAGCGCTCAATATATCCAAACAGCGCTCAGATGCCACAAACACAGTAAAATCGCCATGGGGTTTAAGTTTAGCATGGGCTGATGAGAGGGCCCATAATCCTGGGGCAAGAGGCTGGTAACCAGGCTTCTCCACCACCCAGTGTCAAGGTTGGTTTCGCCACAATAAAGTATAATGTAAGCCCACAATTAAAGTGTAGCCAGATACAAAAGCAGATACTGAGGCAGTTCTTGGGCACATAATAATAGTGTGGACCATGTGGGTTTACTCACGGTTCCTGTGGTTTGTTCTGATGGCACGCTCACTAGTTTTTGCTTATTTTGTCATTCCTGTTAATTGTATGTCCCTCTGCTCTATTTAATATACATTTGTGAACCTGTTTACTTATCTGACCTAAATTGGCCATTTATCTACGACTAAATCATAGATGTGATAGCATCATTTTCCTCACCTTGGGTTTACTTATCTTCCCCTTATTTACCCCAGTCATGATTCTATTATGGCAACCTTTTTCTTATATTTGTGGGCACTCTGGCATATTCACCTTCCTGTCTCCAGTTATATCTAAGCAAGATCTGGTTCCCACATGTGGAACGCAGGTGATATAACATCTAGATCTAGCTTGCGCTCCACTTCGTATCTGACGGTGCGTGCCACCGACTGGATATGGTTTTCTTCTACAGGTAATAGTATTATTTCCGGCAGCAGCGCTTTATCTAACGTGCTGAATGAGACATCCCATATTCCCTCTTACAACATATCTTTAGCGGTAAGTTCAGCGCAGCATTTGGGCATCTATCATTCTATTTCAGTATTATTTCTCCACACACCAGCACATTATGTTTACCTATGGAATGCATTTGCGCTCCATAAAACTGAAAGTTAGGTGGAGTCACAAACCCCGTCCAGCAGGATACGCCCCCACGAGCGGAAGCACCATTTTCAAACATCCCAGGTATATATGGGGCCAGTTTTAAACATGTTAGTGCACCTAACTCATCCTGGTTGCCACCATCTACACCTTATCTGTTGTACTTTTGTCCCCAGATGAACCGATGATTATCTTCAATGGGGAAACGCGTCAGGACAAATTATTTAAAGTTTTTTGGGGCATTACCAGGGTCACTCAGGGTTAAGCCACAGATAAGTGGGGTCACCGCTTTTAGGATAGCCTAAAAGGGACACCCAGGTACAGTTCATCTCTTGACTTGAACATCTAATGAGTTGACTTTAACCAGTGGGTGTGCCATCAGAACAAACCACAGGAACCGTGAGTAAACCCACATGGTCCACACTATTATTATGTGCCCAAGAAGTGCCTCAGTATCTGCTTTTGTATCTGGCAACACTTTTATTGTGGGCTTACTTTATACTTTATGTTTGTTATTCTATGCGGGGATATTCAGGATTTTTATCATGTTATATTAAAAATTATGTTTTAGAGGTTTATTTCCATGTAACTAAATTGATTATCCCTCTTCACCCACTACACTGCAGATATCTCCATCAACTCCCAAGGCTGCCACCTACAGAAGTTCTCTTATGACTCTGCCATAGTCAGCCTTATCACAGGTGAGGACGACTCAGAGTACACATAGGGGACACAGGAGTTTGTGGACTGGTGTCAGCAGAACCAGCTCCAGATCAACGCGGGCAAAACCAAGGAGCTGGTGGTGGATTTCTGCAGACACAGGCCCCCTGCTTTGGTTCCGGTGAACATACAGGGGACGGACATTGAGGTGGTGGACTCTTATAAGTACCTGGGTGTCCACCTAATCAACAAACTGGGCTGGAGCCATAACACTGATGCTCTTTTCAAAAAGGGTCAGAGCAGACTCTATCTGTTGAGGAGACTGAGGTCCTTTGGAGTGCAAGGGACGCTCCTAAAGACATTCTTTGACTCAGTGGTGGTATCAGCCATATTCTATGGTGTGGTTTGTTGGGGGAGCAGCTTATCTGTGGCTGAGAAACAGAGATTAGATAAGTTCATTAAGAAGGCCAGCTCTGTCCTAGGTTGTCCCCTTGATCCAGTGCAGGAGGTGGGTGACAGAAGAACTCAAAATTAACATCACTTTTAGACAATGTCTCCCACCCCATGTACAAAGCTGTTGTGGAGCTGGAGAGCTCCTTCAGTGACAGACTGCTGCATCATAGGTGCATGAAGGAACGTTATCGTAGGTCCTTTCTCCCAGCAGCGGTTAAGATTTATAGCCACCACTGTTCCCAGAAACCCAGTAGTGAATTTTTTAAAGTAAATTCTGTGTTATGTTTTTCTTGTATTTGTACTCTTTAATTTCTAATTACTCTTATTTTTGCTCCTGTTGTGAATGTGATTGCTGCTGTTATGCCAAAATTTCCCCACTGAGGGACAAATAAGTGATTTTCTTCTTCTTCTTCTCTTCTAATATTTTTCACTCATTTGTTTGATTTAGTTATCCTTATCTACTTTAAAGATGTGTCTGAAAATCTGATGTAGTTTTAGGTCAAATTTAGTCAAAAGTATAGAAAATTTTGAAGGGTTCACAGAATTTCAAGCACTACTGTAGATAGAGTATGTTTAAGGGTGCTTAAAGGAATGCAACCAAACTGATAAAAAAAAAACATTGAGATACTTTTTTGGCCAATGAAAGAAAAGTCTTATGTCTTAGGCTACTTTCACACTAGCGTTCGGGCGGATCCGTTCTGAACGGATCCGCTCATAATAATGCAGACGGAGGCTCCGTTCAGTACGGATCCGTCTGCATTATTTTTAGCATAGAACAGCTAAGTGTGAAAATAGCCTAGTACGGATCCGTCCAGACTTTCAATGTAAAGTCAATGGGGGACGGATCCGCTTGAAGATTGAGCCACATTGTGGCATCTTCAAACGGATCCGTCCCCATTGACTTACATTGAAAGTCTGGACGGATCCGCACGGATCCGCACGGCCAGGCGGACACCCGAACGCTGCAAGCAGCGTTCAGCTGTCCGCCTGTCCGTGCGGAGGCGAGCGGAGCGGAGGCTGAACGCCGCCAGACTGATGCAGTCTGAGCGGATCCGCCTCCATTCAGACTGCATCAGGGCTGGACGGCTGCGTTCGGGTCCGCTCGTGAGCTCCTTCAAACGGAGCTCACGAGCGGACCAGCGAACGCTAGTGTGAAAGCAGCCTTATTCACACAGTCAGTGTTCGGTCAGTGATTTCCATCAATGATTTTGAGCCAAAACTAGGTGAGGCTCTTAACAAACTACTGTTATGACTGATGGTATAAAATATTTGTTACAAGGCAGGAGTGCTTCAATGGAAAAATACTGTAATTTTCATAATTATTATGTATTTTATTAACAACTAGATCAGTTGAGTCATTTTCAAATCTGTGTTACACCAGTGTCAAGGAAACATTTATTTTTTCATCCTTAAAAACCATACAGAAATGTAGTTTTAAAGAGGCCTGGCCTTGGTACCACAACAGTCCAGTAGAAGTAATACCTATTGAAACAGGGTTCAAATGATTGGATTTGTTTTGCTATCCACATACTAAATTCTGGCTCAATAAGACACACTTTTTCAATTCAGGATTTAGGTGCATAAATGGGCACTGTGACCTGACGCCTTGCTGCTCTCTAAATCTCCCAAGTGGTGGCACTGTCCAGAGCAGAAGAGAGTTGTTTTATTTATTTTATGTCTGATCTGAGGTCTGAGGAGGATTGGGGGTCTGATTTGGTGGTCTAATCTGTGGTCTGATGAAGATTGGGGGTCTGATTTGAAGGTCTGATAAAGATTGGGGGTATGATTTAGGGGTCTGATGTGAGGTCTGATGAGGATTTGGGGTCTGATGAAGATTAGGGTTCTGATGTGAGGTCTAATGAAGATTGAAGTCGGATGATAATTGGTGTCTGATCTGAATCTGATGATAATTAGGGTTCTGATGAACATTGGGGTTAGATGTATGGTCTGATGAAGATTGGGCATCTGATTTGGGGGTCTGATCTGATGAAATATATATATATATATAGATATATACATTTTCTCCTCTAAAACTTAGTTTTAATGTCAGGTGTGTCTTATAGAGCAAAAAATACAGTCATTCTCATAGAACTATACATTTAAAGAGGACCTTTCACCGGTCCTGACATGATCATCTAACTAGCTAGCTGTGTAGGGCATATTGAAGTCATGTTACAGTGCTTACTATGTTTCCTATGCGCTGCTCCATTTGCCTGCCAGGCTTCCCCCCGTATTGGTTTCCCATCTGGTATGTGATGTTCTCCGCTGCAATTGGGCAGCTCACAGCCAGGGAGAAGGAGACGGAGAAGGAGACGCCCCCCTGAGAAGCAGGTCCTTTTTTAAGGTCTAGTTTAGTGGAATGATGCATATTATTAGCCAGTGACAATTTTACATGAACTAATATGCATTAATGATAGAATTAGTTTGAAAATAATATAAAAGTTTAAAGGGGTTCTGCACTTTTATTTAACTGATGATCTATCCTCTGGATAGATCATCAGCTTCTGATCGGCGGGGGTCCGACACCCGGGACCCCCGCCGATCAGCTGTTTGAGAAGGCAGCGGCGCTCCAGCAGCGCTGCAGCCTTCTCACTGTTTACCGCCAGGCCGCCCGCCCACTGACGTCACGACTTGTATCAACTAGAGTGGGCGCGGCTAAGCTCCATTCAAGTGAACAGAGCTTAGCCGCGCCCACTCTAGTTGATACAAGTCGTGACGTCAGTGGGCGGGCGGCCCGGCGGTAAATAGTGAGAAGGCAGCGGCGCTGCTGGAGCGCCGCTGCCTTCTCAAACAGCTGATCGGCGGGGGTCCCGGGTGTCGGACCCCCGCCGATCAGAAGCTGATGATCTATCCAGAGGATAGATCATCAGTTAAATGAAGGTGCAGAACCCCTTTAATGAAAAGTCAAGGAAATATGTAAAAATTATTATTATTATTGCTGAAGATTAATTCATCTCTCTAGTTGTCAATCACTGCTCTAGTGTCCTGTCATTCATGTAATTTACAATAATATCTTGTCACTAAAGCAGATGGGCTGAGGCCTTGGCAGAGGAAGAGTTTTGCAATAAGTTAAAAACCAATGATCAAACCTCATCTTGTTATACAATGCATTCAGAAAGTCTTCAGTCCCTATCCATTTTTCACATTTTGTTACGTTGATGCCTTGTGCTAAACTAAGTAAAAAGTTTTCCCCATCATTCTGCACCCAATACTCCATAATGTCAAAGTGAAAACAGAATGTTCAAAATCTTAGCTAATTTATTGAAAAGGAAAAACTAAAATCTTGCATTGACAGAAGTATTCAGACCCTTTACTCAGGACTCAGTTGTAGCCCCTTTGGTAGCGATTACAGCCTCCAGACTTCTCTCTGGCACAAAGTTTACACACCTGGATTTGGGGATTTTCTGACTTTCTTATGCTGCCCTAAGCACTGTAGTGCCATGTTCCCCCCTCTCATTGATGTCCATACATTTTACAGCTGTGCATAGCCATGGCTCGTGCTGCTAAGCCCAGCCCACGTTCAATAAAAGTGGGTGTCTAACCCTCTAACCTATTGACAGTGGCATCTCGGGGTTAAATGACTGGCATCAGTGTCATCACCCATCCCGGTCACTATCAGCGGGTGCCTGCTGTATTATACAGTAGGAATACGCCATGTATGGAGCAAGCTCAGCAAGCACATACATACGTTAATATGCATTAACCCCTTCCCGAACAGCGCTCTAATAGTGCGGCGAAGCAGGACGTGACTTGCCGCCCAGCGCCTTACTATTACGGCGGGCTGATCGGGTGGGTGCACAAAAAATGAGCCCCTACCTAAGACAATCGCCCCCAAAAAAAAAAATATATGGCTCTCAGACTATTGAGACACTAAAACATGATTTTTTTTGTTTCAAAAATGCTTTTATTGTGTTAAGTGTAAAATGTAAAAAATAAATAAAAAATTGACGCGTCCGTAACAACCTGCTCTATAAAAATATTACATGACCTAACCCCTCAGGTGAACACCGTGAAAAAAAAAAAAAACTCCATTGACTATGCACTAAAATATGATTTTTTTTTGTTTCAAAAATGATATCATTGTGTAAAACTTACATAAATAAAAAAAGTTGACATATTAGGTATTGCCACATCCGTAACAACTTGCTCTATAAAAATATCACATGAACTAACCCCTCAGGTGAACACCGTAAAAAAATAAAAATAAAAAGTGTGTCAAAAAAGCCATTTTTGTCACCATACATCACAAAAAGTGTAATAGCAAGCGATCAAAAAGTCATACGCACCCTAAAATAGTACCAATAAAACCATCATCTCATACTGAAAAAATGAACCCCTACATAAGACATTCATCCAAAAATGTTTTACAAATATGGCTTTCAGAATATGGAGACACTATAAATCCTTTTTTTCAAAAATGTTTTATTATGTAAAACTGAAACAAACAATCAAAAATAATTGGTATTGTCACATCCATAACAAACTGCTCTATAAAAATATCACATGATCTAACCTGTCAGATGTACATTTGAAATAATAAAAACGGTGCCAAAACAGCTATTTTTTGTTACCTTGCCTCATAAAAAGTAGAGCAACCAAAAATCATATGTACCCTAAAATAGTACCAACAAAACTGCCACCTTATCCCGTAGTTTCCAAAATGGGGTCTTTTTTTGAGTTTCTACTCTAAGGGTGCATCAGGGGGTCTTCAAATGAATCAAGTGACATCCCAGCTTAAAATTATCCCAGTGAAATCTGCTTTCCAAAAACCATATGGCGCTCCTTTCCTTCAGAGCAATGCCCGTATGTGTGCCCGTACAGCAGTTTACGACCACATATGAGGTGTTTCTGTAAACTACAGAATCAGGGCAATAAATATTGTGTTTGGCTGTTAACCCTTGCTTTGTTAGTGGAAAAAAATTGATTAAAATGGAAAATATGCCCAAAAAGTTAAATTCTGAAATGTAATCTCCATTTTTCATTAATTCTTGTGGTATACATGTGGTAATAACTTTTAAACGCTTTTACTTATCCAGGTCATTCTAAAATTGTTTTCTCGTCACATATTGTACCTCATGACAGTGGTATCATTGAGTCTAAATATTTCATTTTTATGTATAAATAAATAAGTATCAAATTTACCAAAAATTTGGAAAAATTTGCAACTTTCCAAATTTCTATTTCTCTGCTTTTAAAACAGATAGTGATACCTCCTAAAATTGTTATTACTTTGCATTCCCCATATGTCTACCTCATGTTTGGATCATTTTGTGAATGCCATTTTATTTTTGGGGGACGTTAGAAGGCTTAGGCCCCTTTCACACGGGCGAGTTTTCCGTGCGGGTGCGATCCGTGCGGCGAACGTATGGCACCCGCACTAAATCCTGACCCATTCATTTCTATGGGGCTGTGCACATGAACGTTGTTTTTAACGCATCACTTGTGCGTTCAGTTGAAATCGCAGCATGCTCTATATTGTCCGATTTTGACGTGACACAGGCCCCATAGAAGTGAATGGGGTGTGTGAAAATCGGATGGCATCCGCAAGCAAGTACGGATGCCGTGCGATTTGCACAAACGGTTGCTAGGAGACGATCGGGATGGAGACCCGATCATTATTATTTTCCCTTATAACATGGTTATAAGGGAAAATAATAGCATTCTGAATACAGAATGCATAGTAAACCAGCGCTAGAGGGGTTAAAAAAATAAAAATCACATGGTATGTCACATGATCTTTTCCCATGGTGATTCACCATGGTAAAAGACCATGTGATGACCGGAGTGACGTCATCGAAGGTCATCACCGGTATTTAATGGAGCAGCTCACCCCAGGTCCTGTTCATCAGCAGAGGAGACACAAGGAGATGCCAGCTTCGCGATCAAGTGGACTAAGGTGAGTAAAATTTTTTTTTATTTTTTTTAACCCCTCTAGCGCTGGTTTAATATGCATTCTGTATTCAGAATGCTATTATTTTCCCTTATAACCATGTTATAAGGGAAAATAATACAATCTTCAGAACATCAATCCCAAGCCCAAAAATCGCGCATTTTCCCGCAACGCACCCGGCTCTTATCTGGGCAAAAAAACTGAGTCCCGTGTGAAAGAGGCCTTAGACGTTCAGAAGCAAATCTTGAAATTTTTCTGAAAATTTCCAAAACCCACTTTGTAAGGACCAGTTCAGGTCTGAAGTCACTTTGGGAGGCTTACATATTAGAAACCACCCAAAAATTACCCCATTTTAGAAACTACACCCCAGGTTTTTTTACACCATGTCCCATTTGAAGCCACCCTGATGCACCCCTAGAGTAGAAACTCCTGAAAAGTGACCCCATTTTAGAAACTACACCCCTCAAGGTATTCAAAACTGATTTTACAAACTTTGTTAACCCTTTAGGTGTTCCACAAGAATTAATTGAAAATGGATATGAAATTTCAGAATTTCACTTTTTTGGAAGATTTTCCATTTTAATAATTTTTTTCCGCTAACAAAGCCATGACTAACAGCCAAACTAAACTCAATATTTATTGCCATGATTCTTTACTTTACATAAACACCCCATATGTGGTCAAAAACTGCTGTATGGCCACACGGCAGGGCGCAGAAGGAAAGGAATGCCATATGGTTTTTGGAGGGCTTAATTCACTGGGATAATTTTAACTTGCCATGTCACATTAGAAGACCCCCTAATGCACCCCTAGAGTAGAAACTACAAAAAAGTGACCCCATTTTGGAAACTACGGGATAGGGTGGCAGTTTTGTTGGTACTATTTTAGGGTACAAGGTAACAAAACAATTGCTGTTTTGCCACGGTTTTTATTTTTTGCTATTTACAATGTTCATCTGACAGGTTAGATCATGAGCTATTTTTATAGAGCAGGTTGTTACGGACGCGACAATACCAAATATGACTTTTTGTTGTTGTTTGTTTCAGTTTTACAAAATGAAGGCTTTTTTTTAAAAAAAAGGATTTTTTTAGTGTCTCCATATTCTGAAAGCCATATTTATGTTTATTTTTTGGGCGAATGTCTTTTATAGGGGCTTATTTTTTTTTACGGTATGATTAGTATAAGTTTGGGGTGCATATGACTTTTTGATCGCTTGCTATTACACTTTTTGTGATATAAGGTGCCATAAGTGGCTTTTTGACACTGTTTTTATTTTAATTTTTTACGGTGTTCACCTGAGGAGTTAAATCATGTGATATTTTTATAGAGAAGGTTGCTACGGAAGCGGCGATACCTAATATGTATACTTTATTTATTTATTTTAGTTTTATACACTAATATCATTTTTTAAACAAAAAAAAATCATGATTTAGTTTCACCATAGTCTGAGAGCCCTTTTTTTTTTTTTTTTTTTTGGGTGATTCTCTTCGGTAGGGTATGATTTTTGCGGGATGAGATGACGGTTTGAATGGTACAATTTTGGGGTGTGTATGACTTTCTGATCGCTTGCTATTATAATTTTTGTGATGTAAGGTGACAAAAAAATGGCTTTTTTTACACCGTATTTTTTTTTACAGTGTTCACCTGAGGTCATGTGGTATTTTTTATAGAGCAGGTTTTTACGGACGCGGTGATATGTAATATTTATACTTTTTTTTTACATTTAGCAAAATAAATGCATTTTTGAAACAAAAAAATCATGTTTTAGTGTCTCCATAGTCTGAGAGCCATAGTTTTTTTATTTTTTGGGCGATTGTGCTATGTAGGGGCTATTTTTTGCGGGATGAGGTGACTGTTAGATTGGTACTATTTTTGGGGGAATACGCCTTTTTGATCGCTTGGTGTGGCACTTTTAGTGATGTAAGGTGACAAAAATGGCTTTTTTTGCACAGTTTTTATTTTTTATGGTGTCTATCGGACGGAGTGGATCATGTGATATATTTATAGAGCCGGTCGTTACGGACGCGGCGATACCTAATATGTGCTGTTTTTCTTTTCTTTATTTCTTTTTTATTATAAAATCAGGGGAAAGGGGCTTTTTTTTACTTGAAACTATATTTTTTATTCAAAACACTCATTTAAACTTTTTTTAAAAAAATTTCTGTACCACATCTGTATTGTAATGCATTGCCTGTTCGTGTACTACAGTGAGTAGTACACAAACAGGTTGCCTAGAAGACCCAGCCTGAGGCTGGATTTCCTGGGCACCTGTAGAAGGCAGGTCCCGTGCCGAGCAAGGCATTGGGCAGCCTCTGCATGGCATCGGGCTGCCTTGTCACACATCGGTTGCCCGCCACAGCAGCGCGGGGACTCGATGCGCTGCTTCACCCGCCGCAAACTACTGCTATGTCACGGTCAGCACTGACCGTGGCATAGAAGGAGTCAATCCGCCAGCATCGCTGTAAACAGCAGGGGTCCGGCTATCAGGCACTGCCGGACTCCTGCAGTGATTGGGCACGCACCGCTCCGGTGCCTGCCTGATCATCCCACCGTGCATGTACGACGGAATTCATTCTGGCAATGCATCCCCCGCTGTACATGCACAGAAGTTTGCGTTAAGGGGTTAACTGCCACAGCCATATGTTGTGTTAGAAGCAATGACAGTTACACGGAAGAGAGCTGCAGCAGAAAGGACAAGCCCCTGAGCAGCCAGGCTGAAGATAATCTAGCAAAGCAATTGGAACAGTGAATGTGGAGATCTCTGGATCCATGTAAAGTACAGGGCTGGTTCTAGCTTTGTTAGAAAGGTATTGTCATGTACTATATGATGTCTGATTTTCATTATTTACATCAATCATGGAATAACCACTTTAAGGGTGGGGGGGTTATAGTCACATTTAATATAAACAATTAAGTGAATGACAGTTCCTGGACAGTGACTGTAATGCTCACAGTGTGACACTGTTGCTGCCCCTAACCTAACCCCCCACCTTCCCGAGGTGACCTAAACTGAAGAGGGAAACTTTTCTTGAAAAAAAAGTTTTACTTTGGCACTGCTGCCCTTGCTGGACTCTGCCCTAGTCAAGTATCCTCTGGTCTGGAGCACCCTGAATAAGGTTTTCATTCAGAATATCTGTGTTCTTGGCTACATTCAGGTTTGTTTCAACCCTGACCAGTCTCCCTGTCCCAGCTACTAAAAAAAAATGAGTATAATTCTGCCTCCACCATGCTTCACTATAAGGATGGTATTGGGCAGGTGATGAGCAGTGCCTGGTTTCCTCCAGGCATAATGTCTAGAATTGAGGCCAAAAAGTTCAATCAGTGAATCTTGTTTCTCACAGTCTGAGAGTCCTTTAGGTGCTTTTTTACAAACTCCAGAAGGGGATTCATGTGTCTTTTATTGAAGAGAGGCTTCTTTCTGGCCATTCTGCTATAAAAACCAGATTGGTGGAGTGCTGCAGTGATGGTTGACCTTCTGGAAGATTCTCCCATCTGCACACAGGATGTTTGGAGCTCAGCCAGATTGACCATTGGATTCTTAGTCACCTCTCTTACCAAGGCCCTTATGCCCCGATTAATTACTTTGGTGGGGCGGCCAGCTCTGAGAATAGTCCTGGTTGTTCCAAACTTCTTCCATTTAGAAATTATGGAGGCTACTGTGCTCTTGGAAACTTTCAGTGCAGCAGAATTTTTTTTTGGGACCCATCTCCAGATCTGTGCCTTCACACATCATGCCTCATGGCTTGGTTTTTGCTCTGATGTGCATTATCTGCTGTGAGACCTTATATAGACTGGGTTAAATTGCATTGGCTCCGTGGAGCCAAAGTTCGTTTTGCATGAAGTCACGCAATACTTCTGTTGATTCCTACTGTATGCATATCTGCGTATTGAAAAACTATTTAAAATAGCAATCTGAACTGGGCTTTGGTACTGGCTGGTACCTAGGTATCAAAGCTCACTCCAGATACCTATTTTAAATTGTTTTTAAATGCGCAGATATGCATACAGTAATAATTAACAGATGTCTCGCGCAACTTCAGACACAAAAAACTTTAGCTCCATAGAGCGAATACATTTTAACACTGTATGGATATTGCATTAAAATGTAAGTATTTGAACGGTCAATTTGCTCAAACCTACAAATGAACGCTTATAATATATGTTTGGTCTGATTAGTCTTGCACCATAAGTGTACTGTGTTATAGTCAGAGTGCAACATCATTATTTTGATTCCTATCAAAAACAAGAACAATGCACACAGTGATATCATAATATTGGGATAATGCACACATTGAAGGGACACAGGGATAATGTGCACTGTGATGTCATAGTACCCATATAATGCACACAGTGGGGTCACATTATAGGATGTACTCAGTGATGTCATAGTACAGTGATAATACACACCACAACATTAACACATAATAAAAAGGTTGCCACGTATACCAATGTCACATGCTGGCATAATATCACAGTATAGGGATAATGCAGGAATTATGCCAAAATCAATGTTGTCAATACGGAATAATCCACAGGGCTGCATATACACCCTCTTTCCTACCGTAGTCCTCACTAACTCCACCTCATGCCTGACTTGCAGTAGGCCCCATAGTAGCTGCTATGGCTTTTACACCTGTGGCCGTAACTCATTATCTTATAAACAAAACTAGTTTATTTGTGATAGAAAAATCCCTTTAGTGCTCTTCTAATCACCTAGTTTCTGATGGTATGCTTCATAAAAGAGTGAAATACTGCACAATAAAGCCAGAATGCAAAATCCAGATTAGTCATAAACATAAAGGATATCATTGCCACTTTACAATATACAGGCAATGGCTTACAGTGAACAGTGATGAGAATATAAAGTGGCAGACGGGTGTGTGTGGGGTTGATGTCCAGCTCCGAACTGTATTTCCTTCCTTCTGGACAGTAATGCACCTACCAGATTTACTCTTCTTTTTATAGCATTGTTAAAGCAGTAGTTCAGCAGCCGTATAATCCGCCTCAAGATGTTCAGCTAAGTTAACTACTCTGCTGCGTGCGCGGCTGCAGCACAAACATTTGCATTGTAAAATATAACAGCTATATTTATTTAGCCGAGCTTCTGCTTCCTCATTTGCATTGGTGACTTGTCATTTCCAGTGGAGGCAGTGTGCTCACAAAGAGACCCATAAACCGGGGAAATGATCTTCTTTATACCATGCATGTCTACGTCGAAGGATGATGGAACCATTTCCCCTTCCTCGCTAAGTAGAGTAGAACTAGAACCGAATACCGGAAGAAGGTAATTGTGCTGTAAAAGGTGGAGGATCCCATTTAAGAATTCTCTGATGCATGTAAAGAGTCCAATGACCGGTATAAAATGCACCTGCAGCAATCCTTGGGGATTTCTAACATTCTTAGAGGGATTTTCTGGTTTGCATCAGCGTCCATTAAAATAATCATTTATGACGTTAGCTGTCATTTTGTAATATATTTATTTTACCTTTACCTTCACATGACCATGTCCATGCAGCTTATTTCCTGTAATATTATGTCAAAGCAGCAACAGAGCAGTGATAGGGTAGGGTCTATGTAACTAGTTCGGTGGGAGGTGCTATAAACTAGCTGGGTGTGGTTAGGAGCAGTGATAGGGTAGTGTCTATGTAACTAGCTGGGTGGGAGGAGCTATACACTAGCTGGGTGTGGTTAGGAGCAGTGATAGGGTAGTGTCTATGTAACTAGCTGGGTGGGAGGTGCTATAAACTAGCTGGGTGTGGTTAGGAGCAGTGATAGGGTAGTGTCTATGTAACTAGCTGGGTGGGAGGAGCTATACACTAGCTGGGTGTGGTTAGGAGCAGTGATAGGGTAGTGTCTGTAATTAGCTGGGTGGGAGGTGCTATAAACTAGCTGGGAGTGGTTAGGAACAGTGATAGGGTAGTGTCTATGTAACTAGCTGGGTGGGAGAAGCTATAAACTAGCTGGGTGTGGTTAGGAGCAGTGATAGGGTAGTGTCTATGTGATTAGCTGGGTAGGAGGAGCTATAAACTAGCTGGGTGTGGTTAGGAGCAGTGATAGGGTAGTGTCTATGTAATAAGCTAGGTGGGAGGAGCTATAAACTAGCTGGGTGTGGTTAGGGGCAGTGATAGGGTAGTGTATATGTGATTAGCTGGGTAGGAGAAGCTATAAACTAGCTGGGTGTGGTTAGGAGCAGTGATAGGGTAGTGTCTATGTAATAAGCTAGGTGGGAGGAGCTATAAACTAGCTGGGTGTGGTTAGGGGCAGTGATAGGGTAGTGTCTATGTGATTAGCTGGGTAGGAGGAGCTATAAACTAGCTGGGTGTGGTTAGGAGCAGTGATAGGGTAGTGTCTATGTAATAAGCTAGGTGGGAGGAGCTATAAACTAGCTGGGTGTGGTTAGGGGCAGTGATAGGGTAGTGTCTATGTGATTAGCTGGGTAGGAGAAGCTATAAACTAGCTGGGTGTGGTTAGGAGCAGTGATAGGGTAGTGTCTATGTAATAAGCTAGGTGGGAGGAGCTATAAACTAGCTGGGTGTGGTTAGGGGCAGTGATAGGGTAGTGTCTGCAATTAGCTGGGTGGCTGGGTGTGATTAGGCTGATGCTAGGGCTGTGGCAGAGAAAAGTGAAGTGCATCATGGGTTTGGTTGGATGCAGGAACAGGAAGTGCTACATACAGGATGGAAACCAAAGTGATTGATTAGGATGGGGAAACGGGTCCAAATTGAAGAAAAAAAAAGCATGGGAAAGAGGTACTGTACATGAGGCAAGCATCTACATGAGCATATCTGTTAAAAAACCCTTTAAAGGCTATGTACACCTGTGGGCAATTTTTATTATTATTTCATTGTACCTATTTTGAGCTAAAATCATTTTTTCAACTGGTCTTCATTTTAAAAAAAATATGGCATCCTCTTTTGTGTACATAGCTGGGATTCTGCAGTAGCCATTTCAATGCACGAGGGGAAATATTTGGCCAATCTGCAAGAAAATCTCTGTTTCAAGTGGAATCAGGAGCTTCTTGTCAGTCACTGACTGAATAACATGAACCGTTTCTGCAAAATGAGGGTCTGCAGCATCTGTGCTGTGAATTGCAGTGTCAGTCCAACCACCAGTCTTCTATAGACATAGTCGGGGCACCAGGTCTCTGAGATAACATCAATTTACAGACCATAAAACTTTCACACCCCTTATCTGTAAGATAATTAAGGACTCGTTCTCAAGATCTTTGATATGTTGTTCTGTTATTTTTCAAATGTCCATTCATTCCCCCATGCCTCTGTTCTTATTGTATATACATTGCTGTTTCTTCATATATTCTTGTAGTACGCCTGATGAAGGGACTGGTAATGTCTCGAAAGCTCGCTATGTACCATCATTACTTCTATTTTTGTTAGCCATTGAAAGGTATCAAACCTGCAATACTCTTATTTTGTTTCTCTTAATGAGAGCACTGAACTAGTCCAACCACCTCATGTTCCTTCAATCAATGTGGAGAATCAATGTGTACAATGTTTAGATGTGAGGGGTACAAATATTCTTCTTGCATCCTCTTGATATCTGCCTTCATTAGACACCTTATACGCAGGCATGGGATCCAGCCGGTTCTCTCCGGTTCTGCCGAACCGTTTGTTAAAATTACAGGCGGTTCGCAGGACCGGTGAGAAGCAGGGATCCCGACCCGGTCCTGCAGCTGCGCCTGCACCAGTGGCGTAGCTATAGGGGTGGGGGCGGAGCGGAAGCCGAGAGGAGAGGCCCTGTGTGACGCGCACTGTGCAGGGCAGCTGGGCAGGCGAAGTGAGGAGGGGCCGGGGGAGCGGCTTCAGTTGAGGTGCGACGCAGGACTTAGTCACGTACCTCACTGTGACCTCCTGCGGCGGATCTCGCGAGATGACGTGATGACGCGGCGCGGGAAGGCACAGTGAGCGAGGCATTGGTGACCGCCTGTACCAGGATGCCACAAGCTGTGAAGGAGAGAGAGGTAAGTATTAATTATTTCTCCTAAGCAGGTGCCTACTCCACCTTCCCCTCATCCTGACCCAATGTTTAGATTATTTTAGCCAAACAAGAGTTATGGATGGGGTTGATGACAATATTTAAGGTGGCCACACACAGGGAAACACATCTATTTTGCCCACAGAGTAAGAGCAGCTTTTTTAAGCGGTACTCCACTATGTAATGGCCCCCTCTTTATTATTAATATAATGGCCCCCTCTTTATTATTAATGTAATGGCTCCCTCTTTGTTATTAATGTAATGGCCCCCTCTTTGTTATTAAAGTGGGGGCCATTATATTAATAATAAAGAGGGGGCCATTACATTAATAATAAAGAGGGGGCCATTATATTAATAATAAAGTGGGGGCCATTATATTAATAATAAAGTGGGGGCCATTACATTAAAAATAAAGAGTGGGCCATTATAATAATAATAAAGAGGGGGCCGTTACAGTAATAACAAAGAGGGGGCCGTTACAGTAATAACAAAGAGGGGGCCGTTACAGTAATAACAAAGAGGGGGCCATTATATTAATAATAAAGAGGGGGCCATTATATTAATAATAAAGAGGGGGCCATTATATTAATAAAAAAGAGGTGGTCATTATATTAATAATAAAGTGGGGGCCATTACATTAAAAATAAAGAGTGGGCCATTATAATAATAATAAAGAGGGGGCCATTATATTAATAATAAAGTGGGGGCCATTATATTAATAATAAAGAGGGGGCCATTATATTAATAATAAAGTGGGGGCCATTACATTAAAAATAAAGAGTGGGCCATTATAATAATAATAAAGAGGGGGCCATTACAGTAATAACAAAGAGGGGGCCTAAGGCTTTTTAAAAGTTGAGTGGTATGTGTGTAGTGTATATATAGTGTATTTGTGTGTAGTGTATATATGGTGTATGTAAATATGTCGTGACTGTGTTGCATATATATGGTGTATGTAAATATGTGTCATGACTCGTGACGCGCTGCGTATCCACCGCTGAGTAGGGAACCTGTTGTTAAAAATTTGAATCCCACCCCTGCTTATACGTATACCTTGTTGACCAAATCCATTGTTGTCGACAGGGCTGACTGACAGTCTGATGTGTATGGGGAGCTCCTGACTCTCCCCCGACAGATGATATTGGGAGAGAAAAGGGTACATTGAATTTCAACACTTGACCCTTTTGTTTAGTGGTGTCTGACAGCAGTTTTCTGCTCCCTCTATTCAAAACACTTTCTCGCTTTGCTGAGTGTATATGTGTATGGGGGAGTCAAGAGAGAAGGAACGTTCAGCTGACACCTACTGATGATGTATGAACACCTTAAAGGACTTATTTGGCCTTGGAGCTGTGAACTCTGCAGTCCTCCCTTGTACCCCTGAACATAAAAAAACAACCACCTGTCCACGGCACCACTGCTGCTCCATATCCAGCCTCTTAAAGTTCCCGCAGGACCAGGAAGCAGCTTAGTCCCATGACCGCTGCAGCCAATCACAGGCCACAGCAGTCACAGCAATTTGAACGGTACATCGCCACTGTGATGTAGCATTCAATCCTCTGTGACCACTGAAGGAACCAGAAGCAACCAGAAACAGCAGTGGCAGGACGGGTGGGTGGGGGTTTCATGTTCAGGGAGACAATGGAGGTCTCTGGGCATTGTTGGCCCCAAGCCGGATAGCTAAAGTAAAAATGGAATCGCTATTGGGATATGGAAAATCATGTTCATGAGATTTCATATTTGCCCAAATTGCAATAAAACCTACCTAGCCTTTCTGTATAACTGGGGCAGCCATTCCTTTCTCTGCTTGTAATTGTACTGCCTTCTCCGTAGCACACATTGTCCTGTCTTCATCTTGCAGTTGTCTTAATCTCTAATTCATGATGTTTTCCAGTCATCCACCCAATTTCCTAGGAGTAATGTTCATTTGATTGGGTACAGCCTTGGAGCTCATGTATCAGGATTTGCTGGCAGTTATATTAACGGATCAGACAAGCTTGGAAGAATTACAGGTAATTTCTAATTATTTAGTAGAATCCTGCAACACAACTCATTGCAATAACATATTGATAAATTCCATTTCCAATCCCATATTGCAGTGTGCGATAAACGGCTTGTTTCCAGGATTCACATTCAGTCACCGATATTACTGATTGTCAATGCTAGAATGCAATCATTCCACCCAATGGAAAAGAAAGAAAAACATGAAATAATGACATTTGTTTATACTACAGGGTAGAACTTCAACTGTTTACGATAAACTTTCATTTTTCCATAATTGCATTTTATGGTTATTATCTGCATGTTTAATTATGCAGCTGTTGTGACTGCTATTCATGAATACTAGTTTTATGTAGCGCTACAATTCTACAGTCTACAGTGTGCAGTTATTTTCCGAGTCTGTATTTCTGTGCATATAGACCAGGACATAGAAAGGTTTTGTCATTGCTTTGTTTTATTGTTGTATTTCCTGCTTTTCATTTCTGTCAGAAATCTGGCGGTGAGCCACCACACAACTTGAATGGGGAACACAAGAAAGGATTTCTAGAGCTTTTAAAGACAATTTATCATTGTAGGTGTACTGTATTTGAGGTCAGTTTTTAGACTGGAGTTGCTGTATGCACTTTTGGAAAATGTATAAAATCGGCATACAGTAATAATACATTTAGTGCAAGTATGATGTGGTTTACACCTATTTCAGTAAACATACACCTGGGGGGTTGCCTGGAAAGGAGTTGCAACGTTTTGTGATTTTTTTTTTTTATGCACATACATGAGTTATTGAAACCATTTCTAAAAATGACATATTCTGTGTGAAAAGAACTGAAATTAAATGACATACAAACATTGAATAAAATAAAGAGCAAAAGAATGGGATACTCTGCATCCCATAACCGTGGTAGAGCCTCTAACCCCCATGCAAATCCTATATGGCTTAATAGAAAATATCCTACTACATTAGTGAATTCCTAACCTTTACATCTACTTGTTACATTTAATACAATGTCCCTTCGCCCATTTGTTGAAGTTCATTCCTCCAAGGCCACCAAGTGTTCAGATATAGTTGCCTATTATTATTTTCCCAGCCTGCTAATTCCTCCAATCTATTAATTTGTTGTATCTTATTCTTCCAACCCCCCAAGGATGGAGGGATGGGGTCCTTCCAGTTTAAAGCAATGAGAAGTTTAGCAGCAGCTAGCATATGTGTAGGGAGGTTGTCTTTGGACTGTTTAAATGTAAATTGCGGCAGCCATAGAAGAACCAACTCCGGCGTCAGCACCACATTTAAAGAACATATCTTATTTATGTCTTTGTCCACTTCCTTCCAGAATCGCTCAATCAATGAACAAGTCCACCATATGTGGAGCATCGTACCCTTTTCCCTCCCACACCTCCAACATTTGACATTAGTTGCAAACCCTATCATAAAATGGAAGTCTGGTGTTTTATACCACTTCGTTATAACTTTGAAGTCGGACACACCTAGAAAAGCCACTAGCATGTGCCATAATATATTCAATGTCTTCTTTCGAGAAGGACCTATCTAGCTCCTTTTCCCATTGTGTGATATAAAAAGGTTTGGACGGTGCTCTGTTTTCTAAAAGGTTTTTATAAATTATTATGAGATTCTCTAACCAAGATGGATCAGGTAGGGGTAAAGAGACCATTGACCTCACCTTTCTAAAGGTATGAGTGAAATCCAATTGATGTATATGAAGTGAAGTTCCTGGATTAGGTATGTTGCATATCTCAGAAATAGGTGGGGCTTGTTCATTATCCAATAAAGATGATAATTTAACAATCTTCAACTTCAGCCACCAGCTGTCTCTAGGGTTCCATTTTGGATTTGAGAAACTGGGTAATACTGTAAATGGAGCCAATTTAGACAGACCCCGGTTGGACTGAGGCAGAAGTGGGATGATACTACAGATCTTTATCATCTCTCTAGTCATTTCTCCCAAAACCTTGCTAGCTTTGTCAAGTAATATATTTAGCCATAAACAACTATGCAAGTATGAACCCATTAGGTGCCTCTCAATACCTAGATAAGGCAAGGTCACTCCATCATTCGCTAACCAGGCCCATCTAGCCAGTTGTATAGATTTGTGATACAAGTTGAGATCTGGTAGATACCCCCCTTATTTTTCTTTTTTTCGTTAGATAAGAATATGCCAACCTCGGTCTCTTACTCTTCCATAAAAAGGAAGTAAACAAAGTTTTGAAGTCCCCCAAAAACTTGTTCAGAATTTTTATGGGAAGGGACTGTAAGATATATAGTATCTTGGAAAGGACAAAGTAGATAAAAGGTTCTTCCTTCCAAACCAAGACATATAGGGGATCTGCAGGGAGCTCAAATATACTGTAACTTGATTTTGTGTGAAAGCGTAAAATTGAGCTGAAAAAGACGTAAAGGGTCTTCTGAAAATGTAATCCCTAAATACTTAATAGTTGATTTAAGCCATTTAAACGGGGTTGAGGCTTTCATGTCTGGTAGGAATTTAGAATGGACTGATATATTTAAGGCTTCTGACTTAGAGTAGTTTATCTTGAAATTAGATACTTTTCCATACATGTCAAAGATCTGCATTATTACAGGCAGTGATTCCTCTGGGTTGGAGACAAATAGTAACAGATCATCAGCAAAAGCTGTAGTTTTGTGTGTGTACTGTCCCAAGGTAAGTCCTCTGATCTGATCTGTCTGCCTTCTCTTGAGTAACAGAGTTTCCATACATAAGATATACAGTGTTGGGGATAGGGGGCAGCCCTGGCGTGTTCCGTTTGTGATTGAGAAAGGATCTGAGAGAAGGTATAGAGAGTATAGAGAGAGAAAATAGCTTCTATAAACTGTGAGGGAAGGTGACATTTTTTCAATGTTTCTCTCATGAAATACCATTTCACCCTACCAAATGCCTTTTCTGCATCTGTACCCAACAGCAGAAAAGCCATTTTTTTTGTGTTTAGCTGCCTATATTGCATGTGTCACCCTCCAAACATTATGTTTTCCCTCTCTTCCCTGCACAAACCCCACCTGTTCAGGATGAATCAGATGTCAGGAATGGGGCCAATCTATTCACCAGAAGTTTGGACCACCATTTAGGATCACATTTTAAAAGAGAGATAGGCCTTCTGGGTCTTTACCCTCCTTATGTAATTTTGTAATATGGGCTTTCAGAGCCTGCGCAGGTAAGGATGAGCCAAGAAGAAGGGAATTACATACTTCAAGAAAGCGGGGTATTAGGATTGCAAGCCATCCGGACTGGGGCTTTTGCACGAACGTATGGAGTTCAGCACGTTCTCTAGTTCTGTAGTCGTGAAAGGAAGGAGGAGGGAGTTTCTCTCCTCACTAGACAACCCGGGGGCTGTAACAGATTTTAAAAAGGCGGAGATTAATGATAGGTTGGATTCCGGCATGTCATTTGAGGTATGTGAGCTATTAGCTATGTTGTTTTATTTAACGTAGTACTCTTGAAAAGCTTTGGCAATTTGAGGGGTGGTGGTAGCTTTATGAGTCCCTGTAGTGTGAATTGCAGAGACAAATGTTTTCTCTCGTTTCTTCTTGAGGAGTTGCGACATTATCTTGTTTCCTTTGTCCCCGTGTGCGTAATATTTGTATTTAAGCATTTGTAGGGATTTCGCCGCCCTAATATTAAGAAGGACTTTTACTTTTTGTCTAAGTATGTCAGATCTTTCATATGCGTGTCTGATTTTTGTTGTTTGTGTACTTTTTCTAGAGTCTGTATATGAGCTGTCAGGGAGTTTAGAGTTTTCATTCTGTTTTTCCCAAACGTGCCTAGACCTATAAAATTTCCTCTGATGACAGCCTTATGGGCCTCCCACACCATGGGAGTAGATACTTGAGTATTCAAAACATTTTAAAAATTCCTCTAGCCTTTTCCCTAGTTGTTCTGTATGTATTGCTGATTCTAATAGTGTGTCATTCAATCTCCAAGACCATGCTCTTTGTGGGAGGCATTTTAAAGCTAATGACATTTTAATAGGAGCATGGTCTGAAATCACTATGGCGTCAATATCCACTTTACGTACTGCTTGTGTATGAGAATCTGAGAGGAACAGATAGTCAA
Organism: Bufo gargarizans; assembly: GCF_014858855.1. Classification (NCBI taxonomy): domain Eukaryota; kingdom Metazoa; phylum Chordata; class Amphibia; order Anura; family Bufonidae; genus Bufo; species Bufo gargarizans. The sequence continues at coordinate 172,357,835 of NC_058081.1, forward strand.
TGCAGTGATAGGAAGAGTGAACCTGAGAGAAATATGAAAAATCTCTGTCTGTGGGATGTGTAAGCCGCCTCATGTCCACTAAGTGGGCTTATGCCAGCGCTATTTTCAATTTCCTCCATTGTTTAAGGCAGTATGAGGAACGGGGAGGGGAAATATCCATCGAGGGCTCTAGAGCTATATTTAAATCCCCTTCTAGAACTACTAGTCCTGCATAATTCTTCAAAATCTTCAGTGATGCAATAATCCAGGGTATCTGTTTCTTATTGGGCGCATACAGATTAGTTCTGGTTAATTTGGTATCATACAGCAGGCCTTGTATAATTAGGAGCCTGCCCTCTGGGTCTATATATGATTTCAGCTATGGAGACTCCTCTTGATGTAGAGGAATGGGTTGAATGGTTCCACTGTAAAAATGGGGAGTCAGGGAGTTTTGGGATGTGATTATGGCGAAAGTGTGTCTCCTGTATGAGTACTATGTCTGCTTGTGATTTGTGAAGCATGCTGAACACTTGCCTGCGTTTCTGCGGTATGTTGAGACCATTGACATTATGAGATAAGATCCAAAGGTCAGCCATAGGGAAGCTTTTGAAGGAGTCTAGCCTGAGAGGGAGGGCTCCACCACGGTCCACATAACAGTCCTAGTAAAACTATACAGAATACAAATAAAAAAATATGAACATTTTTGTAAACCAAGGAGTAGAGAGAACAAGGACCTCTACTATGTCAGAGTACTCTTCCGGGGTCTCTCTTCCCTCCGCCAGCCAGCATAAAAACATGCGGAGGCCCCAGAGAGAGAGAAAGAACCATGGAGATGGCCACCAACCCGAAGGGGGTGAGAACATCCATTATCAACAAATAACACTATATATGCTTCCAGCATATTAAGCCTGTGTATGTGTTACCTTCACACATACCAGGTATAAGTATATAATATGTAATATATAAAATATATAATACATAAAATATGAATTGTAGCGAGCAAACTTAGAACTCTAGAACACTCTTAGAACATTAGTAGAGAAGAAAGGGAGTGTTCAGGAAAACTCAATGACTCCATAAGAGAGGAAAGGTACATGGAAGAGTCAGTCGCTCTGACCCTCCACCTTCCCACCTTCCTTGAAGTGTGGTGAAACAGGAGGTTAGGGTACAAGAGGGACCAGACATACTATAAAGATGATAGTGCACAGATAAAGTTAGAAATATCTTGGGGTAAGGACCATTGTGACCTATTTGAATCTGGGCTGCCACAATCTCCTGGTCGGAGTGGTTAGCCTAACAGAGGGTGCCTTTCTTCAAGTGTCCTCTTTGTCCTGAGCGGCTTTGTTCCCTCTTGGGGATTTGTTCTTACGGACCAGTTGCCAGTCCATTTTATTTGGTAAGCTTGGTAGTGGACCATCTTTGGCTACTGGTAGCCAGTGTGCATTCTTGATAGGCTCTATACCCAGCTTTTCCAATACCTCTGGAAGATCTGCTGGTGTTCTGATTGTGATCTGGTGGCCATCTTTAATTGTGGCCAAGCCAAAGGGAAAAATCCAGCGAACTGGAAGCTTGTAAGCTCTAAGTGCGTCAGTAAGCGGTTTTAGCATCCTACGCTTAGCTAAGGTACTGGGAGCTAGATCTTGGAATATTTGGAGCTTAGCGTCTTTGTATGTTAAGTCCTTAGTGGACCTAGCTGCTTGCAGCAGCGCGGTTGTGTCCAAGTAGCTTAAGAGGCCACAAATTACATCCCTTGGTGGGTTACCTAGCAGGAGGACCAGTCTCAGGGCTCTATGCGCCCTCTCAACCACTAAGGCAGATGCCCTTTCTGGGCCCACTAACGTGGCAAAGGTATCTGTTACTGATTGGGAAAGCATGTCAGCTGTAATATCCTCTGGTATACCCCTGAGGCGCACATTTTTTCGCCTGCTCCTGTTTTCCTGGTCCTCTAATTGTAAGAAGGCCAGATTCAGATGTGCTCGATGGGAGTGTAGGGTCCCCTGCATGTACTCACTGTGCTGGATGGCTTGTTGGTGTGTGTCTTCCAATGCAGCGACTCTCTGGCCCACCTGTTTTATTTCGTATTTGATGTCTGCAATGTCCTTCTGTAAAGGTGATAAGGCCTATAGTACTTTCTTGAAAAAGGCGTGAGATAGTAGCAAGTCCTCAGTTTCTCCTAACCCATCCGACATAGTGCAGGAGCTTTAACCATCAGAGTTGTCTCCCACCGCTGCAGCTTTCGCGGCACCCAGCGCCATCTTATTCTAGCTTGCTGGAGATGTGCCTCTTTTCTTCAAGAATTTCTCCATGTCAGATTGCCCCTAATGTAAAAATGCAGTGGCGGTATTGCTGTTTTTCTCATCTCCCTCCCAGAAAGAGTTAATAAAAGTTAATCAGAAAGTTATGTGGACCCACACCTACACCGAGAACAGAGCAGGGAAGGTGGCGGAGGGTGTATTGCTCATGCGCAGCCGCCCTCCATTCATTTTCATGGGGCCGCTGAAATTAGATGAGCGCTGGCTCAGCTATTTCTGTCGGCCCCTCAGAAATGAATGGTGGCGGTGGCTGTGCAAGTGCCGTGCACTCCCATTCACTTGTATGGTGAGAACGCTTGGCGATGGCCGGACCCCGGAAAACCCGGGGTTCTCTAGCCACCACTCTCCCTGCTCCGTTCTCCTTGTAGGTGTGGGTCCCAGATGTAGGACCCGCACCTATCAGACAATGGGGGCATATCCTAGCGATATGCCCCCATTGATGGGAATACTCCTTTTATAAACACTCATCCCTTTCCCTGGTCCCTGAGAACAGGACTTGAAGACTGTATTTTATCACACAATATATATTTCATAGAAATCTGACTTTTACTTGTAAACCACAATGATCAAAACCACAAACTGCTTTTATTTATCACAACATCAGTTGTTACATGGGACGCGTTTTACCCCGTCCAGAGGCTTTGTCAGTTGAACTTCAACTGAACTTCAATTTATGTCTCTAAAAACTGAAAAACAACAGCAAAATTTTACAAAGGTATCCACTATCAAAGTTAATTTATACATTGAAGATTAGGGGAATGTTCAGCATCATTTTTTATTATAACAACCCTTATGTCTGAAACCAGACTACATTAAACAACAGACAAGCTCTTCTTCTTAGAAGGGTCTCCAAATGGTAAGCTGATCAGAGTGCCCTGATGCTACTATTGGCAGCAAGTGTTCAATTTCCCGGCAGAGCCATCGGAGTGGAAATGAAATATTACATAGTTCAAATCAGTAGACTGTCAGTGTAATAGATAGATGTGGCTTGTCGTCCAGAGTGAGAGACATGCTTCGTAGTCACTCTCCCTCTAGCCCTCTATATACTCAGAATTTTCTAATAGGGTATTGCAAAACAGTTGTTCCAAACCAGGCAACCTCTTGAAGACCACAGCTAGGAAAGTACCTGGCCAAAATTAAAGGGGTTGGCCATTTTCAGGCTACTTATGACCAATGTGTATGTAAGATGACTAGATGGCACTTATTAATTTAGCCTTTGTCAATATCCAGTGCTGTTTGCTATATTTCTTAAGCTGTGTTCCCTTGTTAGGCAAATCTTTTCTGCTGTCCCCATAAAGGTCCAATCCATAAGACGGCCGCTGATGGAGGGTTATGTGACCAGACACATCACTCAGTCTCCTCCATTCAAATACACTGAACCAAACCCCTAACAGTGCAAATACAGATGGCAGGTGCAATGTGTTTGAATGGAGGAGACATCACATGGAGGTTATGTTATTTTTATTTTCCATGTCACTAAGAAAAATATCCTAAAAATCTTGTAGTTTTTGCAGTGGCCATTGAGCTTAATAATAGGCTACACTTCTTGGTCTGTACTCTGCCTAATACCTGTATATAAGATAAGCCCCGGATTCACCATGCACCATAGGTTATGGTCACAGCTAGAGATGAACGAATCGAAGTTGACGAAGTGTAATTCGATCCGAATTTCAGGAAAACTTTGATTCGCACTAAATCCGAATTTACTCACGCTTCGTGGAGCAAGGAACTGTGGGAACGAGGGATCACCCACAATGCCATGCATGCAGCCAATCAGCATCCCAGCCAGCCCTGTGATGTCACAGCCCTATAAATAGCCTCAGACATCTTGTATTCAGCCAGTGTACTTAACTCAGGGAGAGACGTCAGCAGGCACTAGGGACAGTGGTAAAAAAATGACTTTTATTTTGCTGTATAGAAGTTCAGGGAAAGGATAGGGAGGAATCATTCCACAGTATTGAAGCAGAACAGGGTTCAGTAGGGGAGTTTACAGCCTGGGTAATACAGTAGGAACAATCCTATTACACCTTGCTGCACTGACTGGTAGAGATGACCTTGCGATTTGCCCGGCGGTCGTTTCGCTGCAAACTTTGCTCGTTCGCAGTTCGCATAACAGGCGAACATATGGCGATGTCCGCAGGCGAACATATGGCGATGTCCGCTGGCGCCATATTCTTTGCATTGTGCAGAACTTTGACCCATCCATCAGGTGGGACAGGACAGCCAATTGAGACATTTCAGCACATGGACATACTCCCTACCCTATAAATAAACTCAATCTGGCCGCCATTTTACATTCAGTCTTTTGCCAGTGTAGGGAGAGGTTGCTGTGTGGAGCAGAGACAGACTGTTGGAGAGTATAGAGACACCAAACGCTAGCTAATAGGGCCACAAAAGTCCTTTTACGGACTGGTATAAGTGTGCTATCGATAGGTGTGACACAGGGGTGAGGGGTGCGATATACTTATAATATACTTTCTAACATGGAAAGTATATTATAGTGCATTTGTATTGTGCAGCAGTTGTGTGTGGTTCTGCTGTGATACTGCAGCGATACAGAGGGACAAACGCTATTGGAACAACTAATTGCAACTGGTGTGCTATACCAGTTGCCCCCCAAAAAATATGATTGAGGCAGGGGTGTGATATACCTATTATATAATTTCTATATAGTGCATTTGTATTGTGCTGCGTTTGTGTGCGGTTCTGCTGAGATACCGCAGCTATACAGAGGGACAAACGTCATTGGAACAACTAATTGCAACTGGTGTGATATAAAAGTTGCCCCCCAAAAAATCTGATTGAGGCAGGGGTGCGATATACCTAGTATATAATTTCTATATAGTGCATTTGTATTGTGCAGCATTTGTGTGCGGTTCTGCTGAGATACCGCAGATATACACAGGGACAAACGCTATTGGAATAACTAACTGCAACTGGTGTGATATACCAGTTGCCTCCCAAAAAATCTGATTGAGGCAATGGGTGTGATATATCTATAATATAATTTCTATATAGTACATTTGTATATTGCATAATTTGTGTGCGATTCTGCTGAGATACCGCAGCTATACAGAGGGACAAACGCCATTGGAACAACTAATTGCAACTGGTGTGATATACCAGTTGCCCCCCCCCCAAAAAAAACTGATTATGGGGTTCTATATACCCGCTTCCACAAATACTGCACTTCTCTAAGGACTTTGGCACAGGGTCATTTTGAAAATGACAGGCAGAGGAAGAGGCAGGCCGTTCCACAGGGGTAGTAAGGGTCGGGCAGGTGCACCCGGCCGAGCCTAAGTGGGAAGTTGGAGAAGGTGCGTGCGATTACGTCAAAGGACGCACCAGAGTTGGTTGAGTGGCTCACTCAGCCTTCAGCTTCTGCATTTCATCCTCTGTATCTGCACCCTCCTCACTCTCTGCTGCATGCACCCCCAAAGACACCACCACCACCATAGCCCCTCCACTCGAGTCAGATGAATTATTTTCCCATCAATTTCCAGACCTTACCGATGCGCAGCCATTCTTGGCAACGGATAAGGAAGAGGAGGTAGCAACGGCCGCCACCCAGCGGTCTGATGACAGTACCCAGATCAGCCCAAGGAGGGTGGTCCCCGCTGTTGCTGCCTACTCCGAGATCTCTAATGTCAGTGTTGGTGAAGGTGACGATGATGACGTGTCGATGGATGTCACGTGGGTGCCCACAAGAGCGGAAGAGGAGGGGAGTTCAGAGGCAGAGACGGAGCAGCAGATAGGGAGGAAAAGCAGGCAAAACTCGCAGTGCACAGGAGGAAAAAGCAGACTGGAAATGTATCTGGAGCAAGCCATCCACCATCCACGGTCACATCTTGCGCTCCCAGACGCCGGCACATGGCTCCACAGTGTGGACTTTTTTTAACGCGTCCGCTGCTGATAATAGTGTTGCCATCTGCAGCCTGTGCTGTCAACGCATACGTTGCGGTAAGCCCAACACTCACCTAGGGATGACCGCCTTAAGAAGGCACCTGGCCTCCCATCACTGAGCCCAGTGGGAGCAACGCCATCAGTAACCACAAAGCCACACTCCTGGTTCTCCACCTCCTGCCTCTTCTCCTTCTCCTCTCTCCTCCCATCTGTCCTCCACTCCACCTTCCACCAAGCCGTCGTCGCATTCATCTGGCAGAAGGCAGGCTTCCGTGGCCCAAATGTTCGAAAGTAAAAAAAAAGATGACGTCGGATAATCCTCTTGCCCAGCGGCTGACCGCAGGCTTGTCGGAACTGCTAACCCGCCAACTACTGCAATATAAATTGGTGGACTCGGAGGCCTTTAGAAAATTTGTGGCCATTGGCACACTGCAATGGTAGGTCCCCAGAAGGAAATATTTCTCCCAGAAGGGCATCCCTGGACTATATGGGCACGTTCAGCGGCAACTTAATATATCTCTGGCACACAGTGTCGGTGCCAAAATATATCTGACCACAGACACATGGTCTAGCAAACACCGGCTAGGAAGGTACATAACTTTTAATGCCCACTGGGGGAACCTTCTGACGGCCGTCAAGCATGTAACCCGTGGCACCCGTGTGGATTTGGTGTTACCGCCACAGATTGCATGCAGGCCTGCCTCTTCTTCTCCTCCTTCTCCTACTCCATCCTCCATCTCCGCTGACTCCTCCTTTTCCACTGCTACCGCCTCTTCCGGTGCACCCCCCAAGCTCTCCAGAACCTATTCGATGTGCCAGGTGAGGCGTTGCCATGCTGTGCTGCGGCTGTTGTGCCTGGAAGCCAAGAGCCACACCGGTCCTGCACTCTTTTCAGCATTGCGGTCACAGGCCGATAAGTGGCTAACCCTGCACACGTGCCGTGCATGGCACATGTCCTGAACTTAGTTGTGCAGCGATTTGTTGCCAAATACCCCGGGGTCCAGGACAACTTGCAGCAGGCCAGGAAAATCTCTGGCCATTTTAGAAGATCTTACACGGCAATGGCTCGCCTTGCTGTCGTTCAGCGGCGACACCACTTGCCTGTCAGACATATGATTTGTGACTGCCCGACACGCTGGAACTCCACCTTGTATATGCTTGATAGGCGTCTCCAGCAGAAACGTGCCGTTAATGACTACCTGTACGAACTCTGCAGCAGTACAGGTTCTGGGGAGCTTGTATTTTTTTCTCACCGCGCCAGTGGCTGCTCATGCGCAATGCATACAGACTTTTGCGCCCATTTGATGAGATAACCAAACTGGTCAGTCGCAGCCAGGGCACCATCAGTGACAATGTACCTTACACCTTCTTTCTGGAGTGTGCATTGTGTTGTGTCATTGATCAAGTCGTCGAGGAGCAGGAGCAGGAAGATGAGGATGTCGCAATGCTGAATGAATTCCCAGGGGGGGCTACTCCATCTGAGACAAGTCAACAGGAGACTGAAGAGGAGTCTATTTGTACTGGAGTAAAATTGATATCCAATGACCGTCTAATATACCTCCAGCCACATAATTACTTGTTCTTTTTTGTCCGGTGAATGCCTAATGTTTCAAGCCTGTACTACACTGGCCTGCAGTAAAATTGATATTGTATGGCTGTCTAATAAACCTCCAGCCACATAATCACTTGATCATTTATGTACAGTGAATGCATAGGTTACAGGCCTCAAAAATTAACTGGCCAACAGGAAAATTGTAAATCGGTGACCGCCTAATTTACCTTCAGCCACATTATCAATTGTGCTTTTCTGTACGGTGAGTGAATCATTTTTGGGGCCTGTAGTTCACTGGCCTGCAGTAAAATTAATATCCATTGACCATCTAATATACCTCCGGCCACATTTTCACTTGATCTTTTATGTATGGTGAATGCATAATTATTTGGGCCTATAATCTAACGGCCAACAGTAAAATTGTTATACGGTGACCGCCTAATGTACCTCCATCCACATTATCAATTGTTATTTTCTGTCCGGAGAATGCCTAATGTTTGGGGCCTGTACTACACTGGTCTGTAGTAAAATTTATATTGAATGACCTTCTAATATACCTCTAGCCACATAATTACTTCTTCTTTTCTGTCTGGTGAACGCCTAATGTTTGGGACTTCGGAGGAATTCAACACCTGTGACGACCATGTGTTATCGAATTTCAACTATTATCATTAGTTTTTTTTTCAAGAGGGAGGATTTCGTTAGCCATGTTTTTATTCCAATTTTATATTTTTTGTTCTTTTAAACATATATATTTGACATCTATTTGTACTGGACTGCAGTAAAATTGATATCCAATGACCGTCTAATATACCTCCAGCCACATAATTACTTGTTCTTTTCTGTCCGGTGAATGCCTAATGTTTGGGGCCTGTACTCCACTGGCCTGTAGTAAAATTGATATCCATTGACCGTCTAATATACCTCCAGCCACATAATCACTTGATCATTTATGTACGGTGAATGCATAATTTTTGGGGCCTGTAATCTAACTGGCCAACAGTAAAATTGTTATACGGTGACCGCCTAATGTACCTCCAGACACATAATTACTTGTTCTTTTCTGTCCGGTATATGCCTAATGTTTGAGCCTGTACTCCAGTGGCCTACATTAACATTTTTATCCATTGACCGCATACAAACTGTCACAGTACACCAGTAAACATGGTATCGCAGTACCAAAAATCTCATAGAGCATGGACATGCCGGCAGAGCAGCAATACAATTAATGTTCCATACACATTAATTACAATAGCAGAGCATTACAAACTGACAGAATGGCTAATACTCTTTGACCATCAAAGAAAGAAGAAAGCGTTTAAGGCCCATTTTTACACGGGCGAGTTTTCCGCGTGTGTGCAAAGCGTGAGGTGAACGCATTGCACCCGCACTGAATCCGGACCCATTCATTTCTATGGGGCTGTGCACATGAGCGGTGATTTTTACGCATCACTTGTGCGTTGCATGAAAGTCGCAGCATGCTCTATATTGTGCGTTTTCCACGCAACGCAGGCCCCATAGAAGTGAGTGGGGCTGCGTGAAAATCGCAAGCAAGTTCTGATGCGGTGGAATTTTCACGCATAGTTGCTAAGATGACAATGTCATGGATAAAGTTGCAGATAGCTGGAACGTATAAATAAACGACCGACTGGCTTGATCCCAAACTAAGGAGCATATAGGCGAGCCCTTTGAAACCCTAAGAGCTCTCCCTGCCTGCTATGCACATGCAAGGGTCTCAATGATAGACGATTGCATGCCCACGTACCTAAGACTGTATGACACCTGAAAACCCTATAATAGTGAGGCGACACGACAACCGGCTCCCTGCACTTAATACGGACGGAGTCAGGGTCACCTAGAATCAAGCCAGCAAGGAAACACAATAAAGGAAAATACTTATCTGAGCAAAGAGCAGCAGCAGCCGCCAGCAGTGAACACTTCATCCAGGAAGTAGTATAAACCGCAAAGTGAGGCAGTATGGGAGGGAATATAAAGGAAGACGGTTAGTCTAAATAACTGACACCTGGCAGAAGGAAAGGAGATGACAAAGTCAAACCAAAACAAAGAACATCATACAAGAGGTAGAGAAGAACGTCTGTCAGACCTTCTCACAGAACTTGTATTATTTCCCTTATAACATGGTTATAAGGGAAAGTAATAGCATTCTTTAATACAGAATGCTTAGTAGAAGGTCAATTGAGGGTTAAAAAATAAAACAAATTTACTCACCTCCTCCTCTTGATTGCATAGCAGCCGGTCTCTTCTTACTTCTTTAATCATGAGCTGCCGGCTAAAGGACCTGTGGTGACGTCACATCACATGGTCCAATCACACGGTCCATCACCGTGGTGATGTACCATGTGATTGGTTGGACCATGTGATGAGCTCAGTGACGTCACCACAGGTCCTTTGACAGGTCCTAAAGAAAGAACAGGAGACCGGCAGCTACGCGATTAATTGGAGGAGGCGAGTTAATTTTTATTTATTTTTTTAACCCTTAATTGACCTTGTACTAAGCATTCTGTATTAAAGAATGCAATTATTTTCCCTTATAACCATGTTATAAGGGAAAATAATTACATCTACACAACCTTGAACCCAAATCTGAACTTCAGTGAAGAAGTTCGGGTCTGGGTACCACATTCAGTTTTTTATCACACTCGTGCAAAACGCATTGCACCTGTGCGATAAAAACGGAACGCCATCGCAGTCAAAACTGACTGCAATTGCGTACCTACTCGCGCGGGTTTGCCGCAATGCACTGGTACACGCATCCGGACCTAATCCGGACACGCTCATCTGCAAGGGGCCTAAGGGGGAGAGTACTGAGAATGTGATCCCCTTGAGATCCCCCATCTCCTCATGCTGCTTCCCCATGTTGTATAGATCATCTTATGTACGAGGGATAGTTGCATAGGAGGAGGAGAACCAAACCGGCCATTTAGCTACAAATTTAGGGTGGGTATGGTTCTTATAAGCCATCATTTTTTTCATAAACGCAAGTGGTATTGACCAGATCCAAGATCTCTTAAAGTTTGGTAATGGTAGAGGATTTCCAATAACTGGTTAGGACCAGTTTCGTGGACACGAGAATGTGCGCTACAACATGACGAATCCTGGCTGAAAGGTCTGTAATGCCGAGAAATAATAAGGCAAGGGCTGGGGCGGGAGAGAAGGACCATCCAGTGATTGTATTTAACCCCTTAGAAACGCATGACGTACCGGTACGGCATGTTTCCCGAGTCCTTAAGGACCCACGACGTACCGGTACGTCATGAGTTTAAAATGAGATTGTGGCGCTGCGGGGGTTAATCCGAACGGGATGCCAGATGAAATCATTCAGCCGGCATTCTGTCACAACGCCGGGGGGGTCAATTCAGACCTGCAGTTTGCTGCGCTTTCTGACGATTCTGATCCCCGCGGTCTCTGACCGCGGGGATCAAACTTCAAAATGCCCCAAATAAAGTTAACAACTCAGGGAGCACCCTCCCCCTCCCATCGGGGGGCTGCTGTGCCTTTGCAGCCCCCCGATGGAGAGGGAGAGAGCCCCCAGACAGCCCCGTCCTTACCCTTCCCCGTGGCTACAACTGATCAGACAGGGAAGGTTCCCTTGGCGACAGGACGCCTTCTCAGGCATCCTGCTGTCCATGGTGCTGAACAGATCTGTGCTAAAGGCATAGATCTGTTCAGGCAAAGTGTAAGTAAAATACAGTACAGTACCCTATAAAGTGTACTGTACTGTATTATACAGACATCAGACCCACTGGATCTTCAAGAACCAAGTGGGTCTGGGTCAAAAAAATGTAAAAAAAGTGAAAAAAGTTAAGATAAAAAAAACATATTTATCACTAAATAAAAATAATAAAATACACTACACATATTAGGTATTGCCGCGTCCGTAACGACCTGATCTATAAAACGGTCATGTTACTTTCCCCGCACGGTGAACGCCATAAAAATAAAAAAATAAAAACTATGAGAAAATAGAAATTTTGCCCACCTTACTTCCCAAAAAAGGTAATAAAAGTGATCAAAAAAGTCACATGTACGCCAAAATAGTACCAATCAAACCATCATCTCATCCTGCAAAAATCATACCCTACTCAAGATAATAGCCCAAAAACTAAAAAAACTATGGCTCTTAGACTATGGAAACACTAAAACATGATTTTTTTTTTGTTTCAAAAATGAAATCATTGTGTAAAACTTAAATAAATAAATAAAAAGTATACATAGTAGGTATTGACGTGTCCGTATCAACCGGCTCTATAAAAATTTCACATGACCTAACCCATCAGGTGACCAATGTAAAAAAATAAAAACGGTGTAAAAAAAGCCATTTTTTGTCATCTTACGTCACAAAAAGTGTAATAGCAAGCGATCAAAAAGTCATATGCACCCCAAAATAGTGCCAATCAAACCGTCATCTCATCCCGCAAAAAATGAGACCCTACTTAAGATAATCGCCCAAAAACTGAAAAAACGATGGCTCTTAGACTATTGAGACACTAAAACATTTTTTTTGTTTTAAAAATGAAATCATTGTGTAAAACTTACATAAATAAAATAAATTGTATACATATTAGGTATTGCCGCGTCCGTGACAACCTGATCTATAAAATTACCACATGATCTAACCTTTCAGATGAATGTTGTAAATAACAACAACAAAAAATGTGCCAAAAAAGCTATTTCTTGTTAACTTGCCGCACAAAAAGTGTAATATAGAGCAACCAAAAATCATATGTACCCTAAACTAGTACCAAAAAAACTGCCACCCTATGCCGTAGTTTCTAAAATGGGGTCACTTTTTTGGAGTTTCAACTCTAGAGGTGCATCAGGGGGGCTTCAAATGGGACATGGTGTCAAAAAAAACAGTCCATCAAAATCTGCCTTTCAAAAACCGTATGGCATTCCTTTCCTTCTGCGCCCTTCCATGTGCCCGTACAGCAGTTTATGACCACATATGGGGTGTTTCTGTAAACTACAGAATCAGGGCCATAAATAATGAGTTTTGCTTGGCTGTTAACCCTTGCTTTGTAACTGGAAAAAAAATATTAAAATGGAAAATCTGCCAAAAGAGTAAAATTTTGAAATTGTATCTCTATTTTCCATTAAATCTTGTGCAACACCTAAAGGGTTAACAAAGTTTGTAAAATCAGTTTTGAATACCTTGAGGGGTGTAGTTTCTTAGATAGGGTCACTTTTATGGAGTTTTTACTCGAGGGGTGCATCAGGGACATGGTGTCAAAAAACCAGTCCAGCAAAATCTGGCTTCCAAAAACCATACGGCGCACCTTTCCCTGTACGCCCTACTGTGTGCCCGTTCAGTAGTTTACGGCCACATATGGGGTGTTTCTGTAAACGGCAGAGTCAGGGCAATAAAGATACACTCTTGTTTGGCTGTTAACCCTTGCTTTGTTAGTGGAAAAAATGGGTTAAAATGGAAAATTAGGCAAAAAAATTTAATTCTCAAATTTCATCCCCATTTGCCAATAACTCTTGTGCAACACCTAAAGGGTTAACGAAGTTTGTAAAATCAGTTTTGAATACCTTGAGGGGTGTAGTTTATAGAATGGGGTCATTTTTGGGTGGTTAATATCATGTAAGCCTCACAAAGTGACTTCAGACCTGTAGTAGTCCCTAAAAATGGGGTTTTTGTAAATTTCTGAAAAATTTCAAGACTTGCTTTTAAACTTCTAAGCCTTGTAACATCCCCAAAAAACAAAATATAATTCCCAAAATAATTCAAACATGAAGTAGACATATGAGGAATGTAAAGTCATCACAATTTTGGGGGTATTACTATGTATTACAGAAGTAGAGAAACTGAAACTTTGAAATTTGCTAATTTTTCCCGATTTTAGGTAAATTAGGTATTTTTAGGTATTTTTTTTACTTAATTTTACCAGTGTTATGAAGTACAATATGTGACGAAAAAAAATCTCAGAATGGCCTGGATAAGTCAAAGTGTTTTAAAGTTATCAGCACTTAAAGGGACACTGGTCAGATTTGCAAAAATGTCCAAGTCCTTAAGGTGAAATAGGAATGAGTCCTAAAGGGGTTAAAAGGGTGTGACTATTCTTCCAATACTGAGTTATCAAAGGGCAGGACCAAAGTATATGGACCAAAGTGCCCGGATATATGTGACTCAATCGATCTGGGGTGAGATACCAACGGAGTGTAGTTTTTATTGCCGCCTCATAATGAGTAACACTTACAGCCCTTTTTAGTGTTTATTAGTGGCAAAAATATATATCTTATTTGCCGTTCAGCGTTGCAGTTATATTTTTTAAAGCCCTTTGTATTAGTGGCTAAAAAAATATATTATTTGTCGTTCAGCGGTGCAGTTATATGTTCTAAAGCCCTTTTTGGCATGTATAAGTAGAAAAAAGTAAGGGTCAATTTGCCATTCAGCGGTGCAGTTATATGTTCTAAAGCCCTTTTTGGCGTGTATTAGTGGCTAAAAAAACTATTATTTGTCATTCAGCGGTGCAGTTATACGTTCTAAGGCCCTTTCTGGTGTGTAATAGTGGCACAAAAAAAAAGTATTTCCCGTTGTGTGGTGAAGTGATAAAATTACAGCCCTTTTTGGCGTGTATTAGTGGCAAAAAATATATATTTGCAGTTCAGCGGAAGCACTTTTTGGCATGTATTAGTAACACAAAAAAAGTATTTGCCGTTGTGTGGTAGAGTGAGACAATTACAGCCCTTTTTGGCATGAATCAGTGGCAAAAAAACTATATATTTGACATTCACAGGTGCAGTTACATGTTCTAAATCCCTTTTTGTGGCGTGTATAAGTGGAAAAAATATATATATTTGCCGTTCAGCAATGCAGTTATATGTTCTAAAGCCCTTTTTGGCGTTTATTAGTGGCATAAAAAAAAGGTATTTGCCGTAGTGTAGTGAACTGAGAAAATTACAGCCTTTTTTGGTGTGTATTAGTGGCAAAAAAATATATATTTGTCGTTCACCGGTGCAGTTATATGTTCTGAAGCCTTTTGTGGCGTGTACTAGTGGCACAAAAATATATATTATTTGCCTTTCAGCGGTGCAGTTATATGTTCTAAAGCCCTTTTTGGCGAGTATTAGTGGCAAAAAAAGGGCTTATTAGCTGTTGTGTGGTGAAGTCAGAAAATTACAGATTTTTTGGGGGTGTTTCAACTTGCTTTTTATTTATTTATTTGATCTAACAGTATGTCAGACAGAAAAGTGCCAGGCCCTGCACAGGGGAGTGGCAGAGACCTAAATGGTTCTAGCGCAGGCAGAGGTCGCAAAAGAATAAGGGGGCGTGGCAGCAGGAGTCGCAACGAGAGGCCTGAGCTCCCGATGTCATCTAGAAGTCGTGTCTTGACCAGCAACCGAGCGATTCTTGAATGGTTGACTTGGTCATCCACTTCGTCCCAAGTGACATAAGACACCCCCAGTCAAGAGTCGGTGGGTTCGTCAGACACAACCCTTAGTTGGTCTGGCCCGGGAGCAGGCCCTGTGCCCTCACCTGTCCTCAACCTGCCTCTGTCCTTTTCTGTTCCCTCAGCCAGACAAGTATTTTATGCTGTGGGCTCAGCTCCACTATACAGCTAGGATGAGCTACTAGAGGACAGTCAACAGCTACTGGCCAGCCAAGATGTGGAGGAGACATATGCCGCTTCCTACGGTAGGCGGGCAAGTAGTGATGAGGAGAGTGGCTTGGGAGCTGGTGTAGCGAGTGGTCAGGCTCCTGGACCAGAGACTGTTGATGAGGACATCAGTGACATGCAGATAGTACTCAATGATGATGATGTAGCTGATCGCACTTGGGAGCTGGGTGAATTAAGGGCGTCATCATCATCTTGAGAAGAGGGTGGCAGCTTGCCAGTGAGGCAGCGTAGGGAGCCAAACGTACCCAGGGTAGACCATCCACTTCGCAGGAGCCTACCTGCCTGGAAAGTAGTGGTGCAGGGGTTTACGGAAGCAGCGCCGATAGCAGTCAGTCAGTGTGGAGTGTTGGGGGTAAAATCACCTACTGGGTGGTGTGGCAGTTTTTTTTTAAGCCACTGGAGGAGGTGAACATGCCCATTTGTAGAATCTGTGGGCAGAAGGTGAAGCGTTGCCAGGGTGCCACGGCCCTGCATCAACATATGCAGCGTCACCATAAAGTGGCCTGGGAGAACCGTGGCTCCGATGTGGTGGTCCAGCCTGCCTCCGCAACCGCTGCATAACCCAGTGGCACGCACCCGATTTCAGGCAGTCAAGGCTCCACCACCTCAGCCAAAGGTAGCTGTCTGTCCTTCCCATCATCTGCTGGTCCTGATGCTCCTGCTCCTCCTCCTACTTCTCGTCAGTCATTCCGTAAGCAATCGATCACCGAAGTGATTGCCAAGAGACAATAGTATGCGTGCACTAATCCAACGGCGCAGAAGCTGAATGTGCTCCTGGCCAAGTTGCTGGTGCTGCAGTCCCTCCTTTTCCAAGTGGTGGACTCTGCACCTTTCAGAGAACTGATGGCTTGTGTCAAGCTGAGGTGGAGAGTCCCAAGCCATAATTTCTTTGCCAAAAGGCAGCCCTGCACACGTATGTAGAACAGAAGGTGGGCCAGTCATTGAGCCTGTCGGTTTCTGCCAAAGTGCACGGCAGCGCCGACGTGTGGATCTGTAACTACAGTCAGGGACAATACACAATACATATCCTTTACGGCCCACTGGGTGAATGTGGTTCCTGCACAGCCACACAAGCAACTTAGCAAGGTGACGCCACTTCTGCCTCCACATCCTCACGCCATTGTTCCTGCGACAATGTCCAGCCTCTGCCTCCTCATCCTCCACTATGTCCTCAGCCTCCACTGTAGGGACAATTCACAGTGCCCCTCCAGCATACCACATGTGCAGGGCACGGCGGTGTCACGCTGTTCTGCACCTCGTTTGCCTGGGCGAACGGAGTCACACAGGGGAGGAACTGATCCGTGTCCTTCATCAAGTAATCGAATCCTGGCTTTCTCCACGACAACTCAAAATTGGAACCATGGTGACTGACAACGGGAAGAACATGGTGTTGCCACTGCATCAAGAAGGGCTGAGCCATGCACCCTGCATGGCACACGTGTTCAATCTGTTTGTCAAGCGGTTCCTGAAATCTTCCACCTATCTGCAAGACTTCCTAAAAATGGCCAGGAAACTTTGCATGCACTTCAGCCACTCGTACATGGCAAAGCACACCCTCCTTGAGCTGTAGAGGCAGAATGGCATCCCCCAACATAGGCTGATATGCAACATTTCCACCCATTGGAATTCCATCCTCCATATGTTCGACCGACTATACGAACAGAAAAAGGCCATAAGCGATTTCTTGATGATCCAAGCGGTCAGGAGTACTCCCCTGTGTAACTTCGATGTCAGCCAGTGGCAGCTCATGCATGACACCTGCCGTTTGCTCAGGCCCTTTGAGGAGGCCACGTTATTTGTCAGTCGCCAGGACTACGCAATGAACAATGTTTTTCCACTGCTTCATGTCCTGGAACAGATGCTGGTAAATCTGACTAGTCAGGGGACTGGAGATGTGGCGCCTAGATCTCACGGCCACATGAGCCTTGTGGGGGCTGAACTGGAGGAGGAAAACATTGGAGAACAAGCAATGTGTAGTGAAATGAGTGGTATTTATAAACAGGTGACAGGAAAGGAGGAGCAGCCAGAGGAGCTACAGGTTGATGAGGAAGACGAGGCAGAGGACCCAGACACACCGTGGCAGTATGCAGTGGAGTTGGAGGCAGGGAGTCCCTCAAAGTCACTTGCACAAATGGTCCGATGCATGCTCACTTGCTTGCGTAGTGACAGCCGAATTGTCAGTATTCAGCAAAGGGATGACATCTGGCTCTCCACCTTGTTGGACCCTCGCTACCTGTCAAAAATAGGGGCCTTTTTTATACCTGCTGAGAGGAAGGACAAACTGAACTACTATAAAGACATCCTATGTAGTATCAGACAATGAGAGGAATGGTCTGGGAAAACAAGTATTTTGCTCCCAGCGTGTGCTGCTGGGCTGATTTGCAGCCAGGTGGGGTCAAATACCGGACTGGATTTAATTGCCGGTCCGGGTTTTTGGCAGAACCTGGCTGTCCTTAAATAGGCAGCTGGGTTCAGAAGCAGGATCTCTGTGTTAGGATCTGAGTCTTGGTGCCAGGTTGGAGGGCTTAGACCCATGGGCTGAGGAAACAGGCCCCCTAAAGCCTGGCGTAAACTGCTGGAGGCAGAACTGACATGAAGGTGACTTGTCTTATGTAAACTTTCCAATTTGTGTGAAGTAACACCAAAATGTACTTTCGATTGTGTGTAAAGTAAACACCAAGACTGCAAAGTAACACATTGTTTTGTGCATTTGCCTCAAGTGTAAATAAACACTGAAGTTTTGCGTTAAGGGCTTGACTTTTGCGTCTGTACTGCGTCCGCTTACCCTATCGACCAGAGCGAAACCCCACAGTAGTCAGTTCGCCGCTGCCTATGTGCGCCATCGTCCGTCCTCTCCCAGGTCTGACCAGGGGGGCCCTCTGTGCTTACTTTACTCTGCCATGGCTGCTGTGGCAGGGTGGGAAGGTATGAGCAGTTCCAGCTCCATCAGCAGCAACTTGAGCCTAGAGTCGCTGATGAGCAGCTTTCTTCACCCGCCTAGTAAAGAAACTACTCACCAGCAGCAGCACCTGGAGCAGGACCTGAACCAGCAGGTGGTGGCATACTTCAACAGGACCCTGCCACCCCACATTGAAGATCCGCTGGACTACTGGGCAGCAGAACTGGATTTGTGGCCGCAACTGGCAGAGTTTGCCCTGGAAAAGCTGTCCTGCCCAGCCAGTAGTGTGGCATCAGAGTATGGGTTTAGTGCGGCGGGGGCCATAGTTACCCCAAGAATAACTCGCCTGTCCGCCCAAAATGTGGAGAGACTGACCTTTGTCAAGATGAATCAGGTGTGGATCAGCCAGGATTTCCAACCACCAATGCCTAATGCATCAGACTAGATCATCCATGGTGCCACACCAACACTTTGACAAAAGAGACCGGTTTCTTCTGGCTACCTACCTCGGCTACTATTGATGCTGCCACCCTCGATGCCACACATCTGATGCCAAGTGCTTCTTCTTCCACCCACCATCTTCAGCTGGTACTGGTATTGCCCCACTCTGTCAACGGGTCACTCTGTGGTCTCTTGATCCTAATGCCACCTCACCACTCAGGTCTCCTGATGCTGCTGCTGCCACCTACACACTCTCTATGTATCCCCCTGTGGCCACCTCCTGATGCTGCTGTTGCCTCCACCTCCACACTCTGTCATTGTGCCACTCTGTGACCTCCTGATGCTGCTGCCACCTCCACACTGTCATTGTGCCACCCTGTGGCCTCCTCCTGATGCTTGCTGCTGTTGCCGCCACCTCCACACTCTGTCATTGTGCCACTCTGTGGTCTCCTGATGCTGCTGCTGCCACCTCCACACTGTCATTGTGCCACCCTGTGTCCTCCTCCTGATGCTTCTGCAGCCGCCACCTCCGCATTCTGTCATTGTGCCACTCTGTGGCCTCCTGAAGCTGCTGCTACCTCCACACTGTTCTTGTGCCATTCTGTGGCCTCCTCCTGATGCTGCTGCCACCTCCAGACTCTCATTGGGCCACTCTGTGGTCTCCTCATGCTGCTGCCACCTCACCACTTTTTCATAGGGGCACTCTGTGGACTTCTCATGCTGTTCTCACCCTCCCCACTTCATGACTGAGCCACTATTTTGCCTTTCGGCCTGGCTGACATCATCATTTATTTGACCCTTCTTCTGATCTGTCAGAAGGAAGGAAATATGAGACACACAACGGATCCTGTCTATGTAACCGCTGTAAGGCCTGCATGACATGGTCCCTATTTTGCATCAGAATTGGCTTATGATTTGGTAGCCAAAAGCAGGAATGGGTACAAAACACAGAAGACATGCAAATATTCCATTCACATGTCATCTCTGTTTTGGATCCACTCCTGTTTTTTTGGGCTTTAGCAATACTGATGGATTACTGACCAAATGCTGACCGAGTGAAGGCGGATGCTCCACAGACAGGATCCGTTTTTTGGGGGTTATTGTTCTGACGGATCAGAGGAAGGGAAAAATAGTCAGTGACGTCAACACAAACTTACTGCAGACACCCTGTCCACTCTGTCAGGGGGGCTCTACTTGTATAAGCGTTTAATAAAACAGGTTCTGTAGAAATCTATGTGGAATCAGTGAATTGGTGTAAATGGAGTGCGCTCTTTCATGCTATAAGTTATTTGGTCAGTTTTGCCCCCGTGACTGCCCAAATAAGGGAAGTTTGCAGTGATTCTAAGTGTGACGCCTGTCATCTGCATGTCATACTGACTCACAGTATTATTTCGCTACCACAGCAGACTCCCTATGCGTGTTACTGCAAGGCACAGTGTTCTACACCACTATAAAGGCTCTCTGCAGACAGGAAATAGCATTTTTCTGGAAAATTTGGCAAACCGGCCAAATCAAATTTTTAAAAAATTCGCTCATCGCTAGTCACAGCTCATCTACTCCCTCTCCCTAAAAATGAACTATGCACAGATCATGTGTAGAACACTCTCCCATAGAAGTTAATGAGTTATCTCCTGGCCATTGTGTCTATGTTCCCTGTAGCTGCTAACAACAGCTCAGGCAAGATGGCTGCCCCCAAGTTTGTGTACAGAAAATAAAAAAATATACATTCAGATTCAGAAACTAAAAATAGATTAGAGAAAAGGAATATGCCTCCATGTATGGTTTTAGTAAAATAAATTATAGCTAAATACAGTTGCAAGAAAAAGTATGTGAACCCTTTGGAATGATCTGGATTTCTGCACAAATTGGTCATAAAATGTGATCTGATCTTCATCTAAGTCACAACAACAGACAATCACAGTCTGCTTAAACTAATAGCACACAGAGAATTAAATGTTACCATGTTTTTATTGAACACACCATGTAAACATTCACAGTGCAGGTGGAAAAAGTATGTGAACCCCTAGACTAATGACATCTCCAAGAGCTAATTGGAGTGAGGTGTCAGCCAACTGGAGTCCAATCAATGAGATGAGATTTGAGGTGTTGGTTACAGCTGCCCTGCCCTATAAAAAACACACACCAGTTCTGGGTTTGCTTTTCACAAGAAGCATTGCCTGATATGAATGATGCCTCGCACAAAAGAGCTCTCAGAAGACCTACGATTAAGAATTATTGACTTGCATAAAGCTGGAAAGGGTTATAAAAGTATTTCCAAAAGCATTGCTGTTCATCAGTCCACGGTAAGACAAATTGTCTATAAATGGAGAAAGTTCACCACTGCTGCTACTCTCCCTAGGAGTGGCCGTCCTGTAAAGATGACTGCAAGAGCACAGTGCAGACTGCTCAATGAGATGAAGTAGAATCTTAGAGTGTCAGCTAAAGACTTACAAAAGTCTCTGGCATATGCTAATATCCCTGTTAGCGAATGTACGATACGTAAAACACTAAACAAGAATGGATTTCATGGGAGGATACCACAGAGAAAGCCACTGCTGTCCAAAAAAAACATTGCTGCACGTTTAAAGTTTGCACAAGAGCACCTGGATGTTCCACAGCAGTACTGGCAAAACATTCTGTGGACAGATGAAACCAAAGTTGAGTTGTTTGGAAGAAACACACAACACTATGTGTGGAGAGAAAGAGGCACAGCACACCAACATCAAAACCTCATCTCAACTGTGAAGTATGGTGGTGGGGGCATCATGGTTTGGGGCTGCTTTGCTGCGTCAGGGCCTGGACAGATTGCTACCATCAAAGGAAATATTAATTCCCAAGTTTATCAAGACATTTTGCAGGAGAACTTAAGGCCATCTGTCCACCAGCTGAAGCTCAACAGAAGATGGCTGTTGCAACAGGACAACGACCCAAAGCATAGAAGTAAATCAACAGAATTGCTTAAACAGAAGAAAATACACCTTCTGGAGTTGCCCAGTCAGAGTCCTGACCTCAACCCGATTGAGATGCTGTGGCATGACCTCAAGAAAGCGATTCACATCAGACCTCCCAAGAATATTGCTGAACTGAAACAGTTCTGTAAAGAGGAATGGTCAAGAATTACTCCTGACCGTTTTGCACGTCTGATCTGCAACTATAGGAAACGTCTAGTTGAAGTTATTGCTGCCAAAGGAGGTTCAATCAGTTATTAAATCCAAGGGTTCACATACTTTTTCCACCTGCACTGTGAATGTTTACATGGTGTGTTCAATAAAAACATGGTAACATTTAATTCTTTGTATGTTATTAGTTTAAGCAGACTGTGATTGTCTATTGTTGTGACTTAGATGAAGATCAGATCACATTTTATGATCAATTTGTGCAGAAATCCATATCATTCCAAAGGGTTCACATACTTTTTCTTGCAACTGTACATTACATTTTGGACAGCTCCTTTGGAACATGAAAGGAGTTATCTGATTGGTTGCTATAGGCAACTAAGCCAGTTCTACTTTACACCAGTTTGATAAATGACCCCCATTATCTTTAAAGAGGACCTTTCACCATAAAATACAGTGCAATCTACAGGCACCATGTTAAAAAGCAGGAGGATCCGAGCAGAGCGATATACAGTTTAGTTGGAAAAGATTCAGTAAAACTTTTTGTAAAAATGTTTACATTTTAGACATTTATATCTCTGCTTTTTGAAACATAGGACTCTCACACAAACGTATATTTGCAATTCATTTCTATAGCATAATTAGTGTACAGAAATCCACTGCTAACTTTAATGTGTAGGAAATTATACGCCCGTGTGAATAGCCCACTCGGGCTTATATTTTCCGTCAGTATTTGAAATACGCAGCATGTCCTCGTTTTCTTCCATTTGCGCCCAAAAATGCAGGAAGGAAGAAATGTGCTTGCAAATCCAGATAAATTACTAAATCAGTACTGATGACAATATGAATGGTATATCATCCGGAATCCATGCGTGGTCAAAGCCAGAATATGGACTAATTTCAATACACTTGTGTGAAGGATGACACCTTCCCAGTGTACTGATGGCTGTACATGGTGGTGGTCGTACATTACAAAAAGCAGAGGATTAAATGTATAAATTACGTTTTTTTTCTGAATAATTTCACACAAAACTATACATCAATCTGCTCAGCTACTCTTGCTGTATAACAGGCTGCCTGCAGATTGCATTGCATTTTGTGGTGACAGGTTCCCTTTAAGTCCCAAGCTGTAATGATGCCTTGTTTTCAGCACTGCTAAATACAGTGAGAAACAGAAGTATTTGAGGTGTTCAAATACTTATGTTCAGCAGTGCAAGACAAATACATTATTTAAAAATCATACAATGTGATTTCCTGAATTGTTTTATTTTTTCCGTCTCGCAGAGTGGGAATGCACCTACAATGTGAATTTCAGACCCCTCCATGATTTCTAAGTGGGAGAACTTGCAAAATCGCAGGGTGTTCAAATACTTCTGTTCCTCACTGTATAAGAGACTATTTAAACAAACTGCTAAAAATTTCTCATATGCACAATGTATTACTTATTCAGCAGGCATGGCACAGAGCGGTGAGGCAGGCAGCCAGTGCAGAAACTGATTAGAATATTGTTTGTTAACACTATATTTATAGAGATTAGCTGTAGCTTCGCTGTACTAATCCAGTGCAATCATTAATAAGAAAACATCTGAAATGGAAAAATATCTAAGAATATCTCTAATCCCTTCACCAATTAGCAATGCAGAATTACAATACTGTTGATTAGTAATTTGCTCCTAAATATGACATGATTAGCGGGATTTGATAGTATTTTTAGTTCTGCACTGAATTCATTGTTGATCAGATGTTTATTATTTCATGTATTAATATTGACAACTCCTCTGATATTAGTTCATAGGAAAACCAGGTCATCCCAGACTCCCAAAGACTTTCTCATTGTAATAAGGGCTGCCACATACCGGTAAATTTACTGACATGGCACTTTGCCACTTGTCAGAATGATAAATGAATCTGAAAAACAAGAGACGTCTACAAAAAACAAGGAATCCAGGCCAAAAATAAAAATGTACCGCCTTATTCTTGATGCTTTTTATATCACCATTGCTCTCTAATGTAGGACGCAATGACTTGACACTTGTTCTCCCCCTTTCCCTTCCTTGTAAGGAGAATTTTCAGTTCCATATTTTGGTAAAGCTGCAATGCCAGTAAGGGCTCATGCTCACGAACATATTTTCTTTACGTGTCCGTACCGTTTTTTTTGCGGACCATATGCGGAACCATTCACTATAATGGGTCCGCCAAAAAACTGAAGTTACTCTGTGTGCATTCCGCTTCCATATGTCTATATTTCCACAAAAAAAATAGAACATGTCCTATTATTGTCTGCATTACGGACAAGGATAGTACTGTTCTATTAGGGGCCAGCTGCTCTGTTCCGCAAATTGCGGAATGCACACGGACGTCATCCGTATTTTTTGCGGACCGCAAAATACATACGGCTGTGTGCATGAGCCCTAAAAATTAGGAATCCTAATGGAGAAGGTCAACCAGAGCTGGATCTGTTCTCTGCAGGCCTCAGATTAGACCCCCTGAATGTGCCAGTTTGGTTTTAGGTTGGTTGTACTAATTAAGAAAGGTGCAATGTAGAAAATTCTCTGAATCTGGCAATTAGGATGTCCTACCTCAAACGTCAGAGGCTAACAATTCCTGCCGTATCAGAACATGCTGATGCCCATGTGTAGTCACCCAAGCCTGTGCCAATGGTAAGTGCACAGATAGAGCTATTATGGAGTGATCTGTGGAAGGCACTTACAGTATGGGCCCTCTACTTTATACAGAGGACAGAGATCAAGCATACATAGATCACCAGAGAACATTGAGAACGCCAAGCTGCTTTGTCCTCTGACAGCATTTAAAGCATGTTGTTGTTGTTGTTTTTTATAGGTCTTGACCCTGCTGGTCCTTTATTTGAAGGAATGTCTTCAGTAGATCGCCTGTCACCAGATGATGCCAGCTTTGTGGATGCCATTCATACAAACACAAAACAACATATTGGATTAAGTGTTGGCATTAATGAGCAAGTTGGTCACTACGATTTTTACCCCAATGGAGGTGACATTCAGCCTGGCTGCAACTTTCGAGACTTGTACAGCCATATAGCAGAGCATGGAATCTTTGGTAAGAAGCCATGAGATTACACATGTTGTACATATTAAAGCTAAAACTGAATATGTGTGGCAGGCAACTTTTACTATACATTTTTATTTCCCATATTGAATGTTTTATAGTCCTGACAGAGTCACATAACGTGATGTGACCATTAGAAGTGAAAGATATGAACAATACATGCAAAGTAAGATGAGCACATCCCTAGTGCATTTGAGAAGCTACAGTTGTTTGCACACAAGAGTAGACAGATTCTCACTGTAAGCACTCACCACCCATCGGCATCTCTCAGCTCCAACCTAGTGAGTACGGCTTCCAGAGTAGCGCTGCTCCATCCACTCCACACTGGATTGTAATCTTCTCCTTGCCTGCAGTGATTCTATTTGTCCATAGGGTATGCATTTCCTTAACGGGACAGTGAGCATGCCCTTGTCTACCAGCTTTTCCAGGGTATTTGGCACCCTTCCCTGTCGGACGGTGCTTCAGCTTGCTAGTTCCTGCCAAGATGCACTACTTTTCTTTCTGATGTACTGTACCTGACTTCTGCTTGTTTACTGGATTTGAGCCTCTGCTCTCTGGCCTGACCTCTGCCTGACTCACCCCTTGACCCTATGCTGCCTGCCTCTACCTTTGGCCTAATTAGATTGAAGGAACTTTGGCTGCCCAGACCTCAGCTTATACACTGACTATGATTTTGCCTGTCCACTTTAGTGCCACACACTGGTGACTCTTGACCCACCTTGGTCAACTGTCACTGAACTGTGACTACTTCAATATGTAGCAGCCTAGTGATTACCCTGCATCGTACACCAGATCCCTGTGAAAGGGTGAAGACCGGGGGGCAATTCGATAATGCCCTTAGGAGTAGCCCTTATTCAGATTCATTCAGTGACAAAGAGGGTCCGCACCCTCTGTCTTACAATTGCTTCCCTATAAAGCAAAGCTGTTGATTCAATAGAGTAAAGAATTGCAGGGTAAAAATATATGTCCATACAATACGCATAAGATAGGAAGGAGATGGTTCTGAAAGCCTAGTATACTGCAGAAGCTAGACAACTACAGTTATGTCATAGGGTGGCCAGATGGCAACATATTGAGAACGGTATACGTGTAGAGAGCATGGAGTGTGAGAGATTGGGGGTAAAATATGTAGTAAATAAGAATTCTAAGGACTGGTGGTGGGAAAGGGACTTGTGGTCAAGGGACAATAAAAAAGAATACGGTAAATGTCCAACAGATAACTATCATAAAAAATATTTCACATGCAATAGAACAATAGAACTAAGAAATGGGGGTCATTCAAAATTAATGTGGTATTAAACCTACTAGAAATGAAAAATTAGAAGCTCTTTGCGCACATTTTTTATTAAACGTGTGTCGGGCCCATCTACCAGGCGCCAAGGGTACAAATGTAGCTGGTTCCTACATGCCCTGAATATTGTAGGCTTAGGTAAGTCAAAGAGAGGCAGTTCTGTTAGTGTTAGAAACCACCTTGACGCCTGGTAGACGGGCCCGACGCACGTTTGATCAAAAATGTGCGCAAACAGCTTCTATTTTTTCATTTCTAGTAGGTATAATACCACATTAGTTTTGAATGACCCCAATTTCTCAGTTTTATTGTTTGCATGTGAAATGTTGTGCAGCCATGCTTTTATTAGTTCTCTATATGCTGGCTGGATGGATATGAACCTGTGACCATGATTGTGGTTATAGAGGTGTAGTTATAAGGGGTGCAGAGGTAGCAGCCGCATATGGACCCTAAGGTGGCCCAACAGCTTCTCTGCCATCAGTATTACAAATTGCACATGGAAACCCTGTTATTTTTCTCTGGGGCCTAGGAATTTCAAGGTAGCCATTCTGAAAATAGCTGTTTATACTGTACAACTACTGACGCTCCTGATAGAAGAGAGGACATCCTTAATATTAATATTGCATTTTTTATCTTAAGGGTTTACACAGTCTGTGAAATGTTCTCATGAGAGGTCTGTTCACCTTTTCATGGACTCAATACTAAATGAAGATAAGCACATTGCTGGTTATGAATGTAAAGACATCAAAACCTTCGAGAAAGGAATGTGTCTGAAATGTCCAAAAAGTGGTTGCATTGTTTTGGGGTACAATATCAAAATGGATGGAATACCGCCTGGGCATGGTCTCTTCCTGAAAACACGGTCAAACATGCCATTCAAAGGTAAGTGTTGAAGTTGGTACCTTTTATTACCGCATTCACCTGTGGAGTGGAAAGGTCTGTACAAGTAGATACAGCTTGTGTCACTGGTTCTGAAACTGTGATTTAAATCCAAAGGATGAAGGTAGGGCTGAGACTTCACTGTGGAAGCTCTATACATACTTTATTATTGCATAGTCAGCAATGATCTAATAGAACAGCATTATTGTAAAAAAAAAAAAAGGATTGATTGCAATGATCACCTACATAATAATAACTGCCATCACAGGGACCATAACCCACTTTGAGGACAGAGGTCCCCTGAGTTCCATTTGGCAACGGCTTGTATATATTATACGACACACACATCAATCCACCACTATTCAAGAAAAAGTTAAAGGGGTTATCTCATGATTAAAAAATGAAAACAAGACATCATACGGTATATGACAATCTCTTCCTAAGGGCTCATTCAGACGGCCGTATGCGGTCCGCAAAAATGCGGATCCATTTTTTTGCGGATTAGATGCTGTCCCATTCACTTCTATGGGGCCCTTTTCTTCCATTGCACGGTTCAGCAAAAAAATGAAACATGTCCATGAAAATCAGGACATGGCCCTATTGAACTCTATGGATCAGCAAAAAGACGGAATGCAATCTGTTTTTTTGCGGAAATGTTGAACTGTCCGCAAAAAAACGGATCCGCATTAGCCCTAACAAAGCTAGAACCAGCCCTGTACCTCACACGGGTTCAGAGAGCTCCACATTCATTGCTCTGCTAGATTTATATCAAGCTGGCAGC
This sequence comes from Bufo gargarizans, assembly GCF_014858855.1. Classification (NCBI taxonomy): domain Eukaryota; kingdom Metazoa; phylum Chordata; class Amphibia; order Anura; family Bufonidae; genus Bufo; species Bufo gargarizans. The sequence goes on from NC_058081.1 coordinate 172,385,712, forward strand.
TCAGGGGGAGTGTCCTTTCTGCTGCAGTTCAGGGGGAGTGCCCTTTCTGCTGCAGCCCAGGGGGAGTGTCCTTTCTGCTGCAGCCCAGGGGGGTGTCCTTTCTGCTGCAGCTCGGGGGGGGGGGTCATTTCTGTTGAAGCTCTCCCTATCACAGCTAAGAAGGCAGATTAATTATGACAGAGAACATATGCAGCCATCTCAGTGAGCAGGACAGAGAAATAAAAATAAAACAAACAAACAACAGGTGGCGCTATACAGATACATTTTATTGAATAACTCAGTGGCTATACAAACTTTTTATTACATACAATAACAAAAGTACTCAGATCCAGGTGCTGGTTTGAAAACTGTAGAACATTTTTCATAGGACAACCCCTTTAATACAAAGATTATCAAAACATAAGATAGAAAATTTCTGAAAGATCCATTACAGGGGCGTGGCTAAAGGCTCCTGGGCCGTGGTACAAGAGTTCAGCTTGGGCCCCCCTTCCCTCAGTGCTTGTGCACGACAAGGGTCTTTGGGCCCCCTCAGGCTCCTGGTGACTGCTACCTCTGCACCCCCTATAGCTACGCCCATGGATCCATGGATCCATATGTAAATCCATATACCAGGGATGCTCAACCTGCGGCCCTCCAGCTGTTGTAAAACTAGAACTCCCATCATACCCTGCTGTAGGATGATAGCTGTAGACTGTCTGGGCATGCTGGGAGTTGTAGTTTTGCAACAGTTGGAGGGCCGCAGGTTGGGCATCTCTGCCATATACCATCAGGTGCAATCATTAGAATACAGGTCCAGTTTTCCTCAGTTTGTATTTTGAGAATGGGCATCATAACAGCCTTAGGCTACTTTCACACTCGCGTTTTGGCTTTTCGTTTGTGAGATCCGTTCAGGGCTCTTAAAAGAGGTCCAAAACGGATCAGTTTTGCCCTAATGCATTCTGAATGGAAAAGGATCTACTCAGAATGCATCAGTTTGCACCCTTTCAGTCACCATTCCGCTCTTGAGGCGGACACCAAAACGCTGCAGCGTTTTGCTGTCCGCCTGACTAAGCGGAGCCAAACTGGCACACAATGTAAGTCAATGGGGACGGATCCGTTTTCTCTGACACAATCTGGCACAATAGAAAACGGATCCGTCCTCCATTGACTTTCAATGGTGTTCAAGACGGATCCGTCATGGCAATAGAAGACATAATACAACCGGATCCGTTCATGACGGATGCATGCGGTTGTATAATTGTAACAGAAGCGTTTTTGCAGATCCATGACGGATCCGCAAAAAGCGGTAGTATGAAAGTAGCCACCTTCACAGAACACAGGTTGCTGTAAACAACCCCTATATCTAGCAGATGTGGGCTGCAGGACAGGGGGCAATGGCAGTAATACAATCACATTAGGTGATTGCTAATAATGCGGTTTGCAGTCCTAATATAATATGCAAAGCGACGTCAAAATTATATATCAAGTTATAGATATAAGATGGGGTTTCCACATTTATATTGTTGATGCCATCTTTGAAGCTAAAACCAGAAGTCAATTTAAACAAAGAGCACTCAGTCTTTCCTTTATTCCTCTATTTATGATCTGTTCCTGACTTTGGTTCCGAACACTACATCAAGCTTAAAGGGAACCTGTCACCAGCACAATCTGAAAGCACCGAGGCTGAGCAGATTGATATATAGTTTTGTGGGAAAAGCTTCAGTAAAACCTATTTAAACCATTTAAAATGCAGCTATTTCTGACTTCAGTTGCACACATGGGGGAGCAGTTATCGGTGATTGATAGCATTAGTGTGTACACAGAGATAGCTGTCAGTCACTGACAGTTGTACACGGGGAGGTGTTATCAGTGATTGATAGAATTCTCTGCTTAATTGTGTATACATAGCTGTCAGTCTCTGATAGCTATACACAGGGGAGGTGTTATCAGTGATTGATAGCATTCTCTGTGAAAGGGTGTATACAGAGATAGCTGTCAGTCTCTGATAGGTGTACACAGAGGAGGTGTTACCAGTGATTGATAGCATTCTCTGTGTAAGTGTGTATACATAGATAGCTGTCAGTCACTGATAATAGTACACGGGAGGTGTTATCAGTGATTGATAGCATTCTCTGTGTAAGTGTGTATACATAGATAGCTGTCAGTCACTGAGAACTGTACACAGGGGAGGTGTTATCAGTGATTGGTAGCATTCTCGATGTAAGTGTGTATACATAGATAGCTGTCAGTCACTGAGAACTGTACACAGAGGAGGTATTATCAGTGATTGGTAGCATTCTCGATGTAAGTGTGTATACAGAGATAGTGGTCAGGCTCTGCTAGCTCTACACGGGGAGCTGTATAAGTGGTTGGTAGCATTCTCGATGTAAGTGTGTATACATAGATAGCTGTCAGTCACTGATAGTTGTACACAGGGGAGGTGTTATCAGTGATTGGTAGCATTCTCGATGTAAGTGTGTATACAGAGATAGCTGTCAGTCACTGTTAGCTCTACACGGGGAGCTGTATAAGTGGTTGATAGCATTCTCTGTGTAAGTGTGCATACATAGATAGCTGTCAGTCATTGATAACTGTACACGGGGGAGGTGTATCAGGGATTGATAGCATTCTCTGTGTAAATGTGTATACAGAAATAGCTGTCAGTCACTGAAAGTTGTACACTGGGAGGTGTTATCAGTGATTGATAGAATTCTCTGTGTAAGTGTGTATACAGTAGCTGTCAGTCTCTGATAGCTGTACACAGGGGAGGTGTTATCAGTGATTGATATCATTCTCTGCTTAATTGTGTATACATAGATAACTGTCAGTCACTGATAGCTGTACACGGAGGTGTTATCAGTGATTGATAGTATTCTCTGTGTAAGTGTGTATACATAGTGGTCAGTCACTGAGAACTGTACACAGAGGAGGTGTTATCAGTGATTGATAGTATTCTCTGTGTAAGTGTGTATACATAGATAACTGTTACTGATAGCTGTACACGGAGGTGTTATCAGTGATTGATAGTATTCTCTGTGTAAGTGTGTATACATAGATAGCTGTCAGGAATGGGGGTGGTCCAGAAAGAGCATGTGTTTAAATTATTAAATGACAAGTGTTTCTGAATCTTTTCCCATAAAACTATATATCAATCTACTCAGCTCCTCCTGCTCTGTAACATACTGCCTACAAATTGAACAGTGTTTTGTGGTGATAGATCCTGTTTTTAAGTTCACACATGATAGCTTTGCCCCATATATCTGAATAGAGCTTGCAGAAATGCATGCACATGCTATGGAAACAACCCCATTCAGATGCATGGAAAAGATTTTTCAGCCGCAGAAATGTCTACAATGAGCCTACGGAATGTGAATATGCCCTAAAGCATTGCATGTGTTATTAATCAGAAGTTAAATGATGCTAATTCCTCCGCTTGAACTACTTTATGATTTTGACACAGTACTGTTTCCATAAATCAGTGGGCTCTTTCGTTGACAGAATTGAGTTGACTGCTGACAGGCTTTGTATGCTCATGAGGAAGCATTCTAAAAGGATGTAACAAACTGCTCCATAAATAACCTTTAAAAAATGATGATATGGAGACTTGAACTTGTTATTCGCTCTCTGAAAATACTGCCTTTTTGGACATCACAACATCTGCCTTTATGCATCATATTTTTTATCTTCTTGTAAATGTCAGAGATAATATTTCACATGTGCAGGATGGAGGGTGGTAGTGTGCCAGCTGTCTTGCACGTCTGGGGAAACAAATTATTGGCTGAAATGTTAATATTCAAAGGGACTTTCACCATATGCTTCAATAAATATATTTCAGACTTTGTCAATCCTTCTGCCATTACGGTCAGATAGGATTCATCAAGATGGGCATTCTATATAGAAATTCAAGGCATTGTATTGATGGGGCTCCTGACTGCGACACAAAGCAACTCTCACCTGTCATTATAGGATCTCAGATATGTGCAAGAATAACAGAAGCTAAATATAACATCATACATAGTGGAGTCATATTATTATGACTACCTGCTAATATTCAGAGTAACCGCTGTGCGCAGCACAGACAACAGCTAGACGGGCTGGGAGTGACTCAATAAGGTCCCGGTAGGTTTTCACAGGTATCTGGAGCCATGCTGACTGCAGTGCATCCCACAACTGCTGGAGGGTACGTGGGGGGAGGATCCGTAGAGCGAATATGATGATCAAGGTGGCCCCACAGATGCTCAATTGGGTTCAAGTCTGGAGAATTAGGGGGCCAAGGTAGTACTTGAAAGTCTTGGTCATTCTCTTCCAACCAATGTCGGACATTTATAGCTGTGTGACATGTCTCATTGTCTTGCTGGAAGATCTCATCTGCCCCAAGGAAAGACAACCAGCATGTATGGGAGCACATGATGTGCAAGGATGGATTCATACCCACATGCATCAAAAACATTCCCCAGGCCATAACGCTAGCACCACCACCTTGTGTTCTTCCAGCAATGGTTGTAGGGTGTTTGTTCTCTGATGTTCCTCACCAACGTCCATCCAATCAATAATGCAGAAGACTGGGGCTCATTGAAGAAGGCAACTGTTTGCCAATCCACAGAGGTCCAACTCTGAAACTGCGTGAAAATTGAAGACTTTTCTGCCATTTGTTAGCAGAGGTGCAGTGACCATTCATCTGCTTCAGAGCCCCATGAGCAGCAGGGTTTGCTGAACTATTTTAGAAACACGCCTGGTAGCCCCTTGTTCATTTTGATGGTGCGTTTCTCCACTGTAATATGTCGGTCCGCCCTCGTGCTCCTTCGTGAACAGACGTTCACTTCTCACTTCAATGGCACATGGTGCTCTGCATTTTACATGTTGCTTATTCACAATGGTGCCATCTGTGCACTCAGAATACACTTTCACCACAGCAGCACAAGAACAGTTCACAAACTGAGCATTTTTAGAAATACTGCTACCCTTGCCCCATTTTGCAACTCTGACATATTGCCCCTTTTACCCATGACAACAACAAGTGATATGTGTGCAGACAGCCTATCACACACCTTATATACCTATCACAGGGGCATTGCTAGGGTCTCAAAAGATCCGGGGCCCAAGCCCCAATAACTATGGCCCAATTCTCTAAGTCGCCCTCCCTCCACACACCGCATTTTGCTATACTTGCTATACAGCAGCACATATCTGTCACATCCAGGGCCTCCTAGGTGACGTCTCCTCCAATGTAGATCTTCTCTGTCATCATCTTCTCCATTTGGTCTGTACAACTTCTTTCAGCCGAGCCTTGTCCCTGAAGAGTGTGACACACAGACATCTTAGCTTCCTCATATTTCTATCATCATCCCCCAACCTGGAGTCCCGACAGTGTTATCCTACTGCTCACTGTGCTCCCCAATACCCCAAATACTATGCTGAAGAAAATTAGTGCCCCCATATTAATAGTGCTCCTCATAGTCCCACTAATAGTAATTCCCTTCTAGAATGCCCTCATTAGTAATACTACCGCCTACAGTGCCCCCAACAGTAATAATGCTTCCGAAGAATTTCCCCATTAGTAATACTGCCCCTACAGTTCCCCCAACCGTGATAGCATTCCACAAGAGTGCCCCCTTTAGTAGAAGAGCCTTCTAGTATTAATAATACCCTCACAGAGCCCCCAGTAGAAATAAGGCCCCCCCCCTATTGTTCCCCCAGTGGTAATAAAGCTATCTACAGACCCCTCAGTAGTAATAAGGACCCCATAGTGCTCTTTGTAGAAATAAGACGGATCTATAATTCCCTCCTATAGAACCCACAGGTAGTAATAATAATGCTTATAATATCCCCTGGATTTATAATACCCCTACAGTGCCCCCAGTATTTATACTGCCCTCTACTGTTATAATGTTCACCCTGAAGTGCCGCCAGTATTTATAATGCCCCCTGCAGTGCCCCCTGTAGTTATATTCCTCCCTCTACCATACAGTCCCATGTAAATAACCATCACACCATCTCTCCTGCCCATTCAAAATACAGTCCTATGTAAATAACATCACTCCACTCCCTTTAGCCCCTCCAATATATAGTCCCATGTAAATAACACTATTTCCCTCTCTCCACCATAGAGTCCCATGTAAATGACATCACACCATCTTTCCAGCCCCCTCCAATATACAGTCCCATTTAAATAACATCGCCTCCTCCCCAGCCGCATTCAACATACAGTCCCAAGTAAATAATATCACCCCCTCCACAGCTGCCTCCAACATGCAATCACATGTAAACATCACCCCCTCAATATCCAGTCCCATGTAAATAACATTATTCCCTTCCTAAGATCCCTGTAACATTCAGCCCCATGTAAATAACATCACTCCCTCCCACAGCCGCCTCCAACATACAATCCTATGTAAATAACATAATCCCCTCCCACAGCCGCCTTTAACATACAATCCCATGTAAATAGCATCACTCCCTCCTCCAGCCCCCTCCAACATACAGTCCCATGTAAATAACATCATTCCCTCCTACAGCCACCATCAACATACAGTCCCATCTAAATAACATGACCTCCTCCCCAGCCACCTCCAACACACAGTTCCATGTAAATAACATCCCTCCCTTCAACCCTAACATACACTCCCAGTTAAATAACCACAATGCCCAGCATTCCTCTGCCTCTCCCTTCCACTCACCTCTCCTCATGTAGCAGACATCACCACAGCTGCTTCTCCTCTTCACTGCAGTCCTCTCCTGCACTGGACACAAAAGTGGCAGTGTCCACCAGAGGTATTTTTAATGACCTCGTGGGGGACATATTATGTGCCAAAAATAAGTAAAAATATATAATATTTATTTTTTTAAATAAAACGCCTAAGGCTACTTTCACACTCGCGTTTAGTACGGATCCGTCTTGTATCTGCACAGACGGATCCGCACCGATAATGCAAACGCTTGTATCCGTTCAGAACGGATCTGTTTGCATTATTTATTCAAAAAAATCTAAGTCAAAACGGATCCGTCTTGACTTACATTGAAAATCAATGGGGGACGGATCCGTTTTCAATTGCACCATATTGTGTTAGTGAAAAACAGATCCATCCCCATTGACTTACATTGTAAGTCAGGATGGATCCGTTTGGCTCCGCATAGTCAGACGGTCACCAAAACGCTGCAAGCTGCGTTTTAGTGACCGTCTAAAAAACGCAACGGAGACCAAACGCAGCCAAATTGTTGCATTCTGAACGGATCCTTATCCGGTCAGAATGCATTGGGGCTGAACTGATCCATTTTGGGCCGCTTGTGAGAGCCTTGAAACGAATCTTACAAGCGGACACAGATACGCCAGTGTGAAAGTAGCCTAAGACAACAAAAATCATCTGAGCGGAATGTTCAGAGTATGGAACATCACAAGCCACAGATAAAACCCAGGAACATGCCCACGTGACAGCATGTGAGACTGGCTATCAGAGGCATCACATTTGGTAAGCACCTCATCTTACTTCATGTAAACCATTTGTACAACTAGAAAACCAATGTAATAAATCTGTCCTAGTGTTTAAAGGTTCTACAATTATGCAATTAATATAAAGTCACTGCAAACTAAAACAGACAAAACTTGGAAGCAATAGAGGCCAGGTCACTAATATCTACTTCGCTATCCATGGTCCTGATGAAAGGATCAGTAAAACAGAAACTCAGCGGTCTGCCTCTGCCCCACACAAGTCCATAGTATGCTTCTCTTAAACAGAGATCAGGAGGAGCTGAGCAGATTGATATATAATTATGTGAGAAAAGATTCAGTATAAGGCCTCATGCACACGACAGTATTTTTTTGCGGTCCGCAAAAAGGGGTTCCGTTGTTCTGTGATCCGTGTCCGTTTTTGTTTCCATGTGTCTTCCTTTATTTTTGGAGGATCTCCAGACATGAAGGAAAGTAAAAAAAATCTAAGTCAAGTTTGCCATGCAAATGAGGAAAAAAAACGGACGCGGATGACAATCTTGTGTGCCTCCGTGTTTTTTCACGGACCAATTGACTTGAATGGGTCTGCGAACCGTTGTCCGTGAAAAAAATAGGACAGGTCATATTTTTTTCACGGACTGGAAACACGGATCACGGATGCGGATCACGCGGTGCATTAGCCAAGTTTTCCACGGACCCATTGAAAGTCAATGGGTCCGCAGAAAATCATGGAAAACGGAACAACGGACATGGGACACAACAACGGGCGTGTGCATGAGGCCTAACTTGTATTTTATTAATTCACCATCTGCCAATTCTGGGGTAAGGAGTCCAGTGGTGGTCCTACATAGTGATTGACAGTCTTTCCCTGATGACTGTGCATACACAGAAAGCTGTAGGACCACCCACTGGACTCCTAAGCCCAGAATAAGCAGAAGTTTAAATTAATACATTAATATATGTAACTTAAATCTCAACAAGAAGAAAAGCAACTGACCCCATGTATGACAGATGGAGAGCATTTCCTATAACTTGACCTATTGGACAAAAGTATCTCACGGAAAGTTAGTCATCTGGTCTCATTTGATAAAATTTAAAAAACTCCATACTTTTTTCAGATTTGATATTCGCCTTTTCATTGTCATATGTGGTATAAACAATGAATGTACTTATGTGGTATCTGATAGAAACAGGTATGCATTTTGTTAGTTGCTTTGACCTTCCATATAATTTGGTAGTCTGCCCATTATTTTCTAGTACAGCATGAGCTACTTGATTAATATTCACTGTGATATGTGGGGACAATAGTACTTTCACAGCACTTGTCTACTATGTTCTCAGCTTGTATCTCTCAGTTCCTGAGGTCACATAGCTATCTTCCTTATTCAGGATTCTTCCCTAGAGGTAATAGAATGAACTGCTATTTGGGATATGTCTTTTGGTTCCTGCTTTGACTTTGAAGATGCATAACCCAGGGTTAAATCTCAGCTTCTGTTTCTTACGTGTCTGGCCAGCTCACTTTATCTCCATTTGCCTCAGGCAGCACACTGCAAGTTTTTCCAACCAGAAACTCAATGTACCTGTAAATTCAACCATGTAATTTAGTTTGTACATTTCCTGCAAAGGATACGAATAAATTAGAAAAATAATCATAATAAAAGTGGATTTTAGTGAAAGCTGTGGAAATGGAGATTATTACCTATGACACATTTTTAGCAGACTTTGTATAATCAGATACAGTTGTCAGACTTGATGAGTTATGTCTGTTTGTCTGCGTGACATCTCAGCATCGTACCCACAGCTCAAGTTGTCTGGGTTATGACCTAGTTATGGCTCCATGAGATTTAACTTATTCTAATCTGTAAGACGAACAATTTTCCAAAGACCTTTCTTCTTTCTTTTTAATTATAAAGAGAAGCAGATTTCCCCGAGACTAATACTGTATGCTTGCTTCTAATATAAATATGCGCGCAAGAAGCTGCTGCCTGAATCCCAATGTGCAAGGTTTTATTCTACCATCCCTTCTTTGTGAGCCAGAAGGAACATATGCAGGCGCCCAGCCAAGCACGAGAAAGTCTCAGTAATTGCTCTTCGACACCTGAAAGCATTTCCATTCTGCATACAGACTAACATTTATAGCCTTAATTAGTCTGCTGAGGACTCATTGTTACTCTACTACAGAACATTGGTGGTTCTATATAGGAATATACATTGACTTCTATCAGATGATAGAGCCAGCTTCTCCAAGTACAAATGGATGGTCCCAAATGCATTACTTGAATTTCTCACATGTTCAAGAGGCTTAGAGACTAATGAAAAGTCTCCCTAAATGATAAGTCAACGAACTAATTCAAATAAATATTTTATAGGTGACTACAATTCTTTCCATTCTCTATCCAAGTGAATTGTGGTGACTGATGACAACGAATAAGGCTTTTATTTATATAATATTCCCAAATATTCGAAAGTAAAAGACATACCGTATCTTTACTGTTGCATCAACTAAGTCTCAACACGCAGCTTGTGTACCAAACCCGACTTTGGATTGCTCATTTGAAATGTTTTTAAAGATGCGGGTGGGGGGCAGACTGGGCTGAGTGACTGGATAATCGCATTTGTGTGGGAGTTGTGGCAGGAATCTGAACCAGTTGGGCTGGAGAATAATTGAGAAGCTCTGACTGAAAAACTAGGTATGGATACGGGTAAGGGCTCTTTCACACCTGCGTTATTGTCTTCCGGCATACAGTTCCGTTGTCGGGGCTCTATGCCGGAAGAATCCTGATCAGGATTATCCTAATGCATTCTGAATGGAGTGAAATCCGTTCAGGATGCATCAGGATGTCTTCAGTTCCGGACCGGAACGTTTTTCGGCAGGAGAAAATAGCGCAGCATGCTGCGCTTTTTGCTCCGGCCCAAAAAACTGAAGACTTGCCGCAAGGCCGGATCCGGAATGAATGCCCATTGAAATGTATTAATCCGGATCCGGCCTTAAGCTAAACGTTGTTTCGGCGCATTGCCGGATACGACGTTTAGCTTTTTTAGAGTGGTTACCATGGCTGCCGGGACGCTAAAGTCCCGGCAGCCATGGTAAAGTGTAGCGGGGAGCGGGGGAGCAGCATACTTACCATCCGTGCGGCTCCCGGGGCGCTCCAGAGTGACGTCAGGGCGCCCCAGGCGCATGGATGACGTGATCGCATGGCACATAATCCATGCGCATGGGGCGCTCTGACGTCATTCTGGAGCGCCCCGGGAGCCGCACGGATGGTAAGTATACCGCTCCCCGCTCCTACTATGGCAACCAGGACTTTGATAGCGTCCTGGGTGCCATAGTAACACTGAAAGCATTTTGAAGACGGATCCGTCTTCAAATGCTTTCAGTACACTTGCGTTTTTCCGGATCCGGCGTGTAATTCCGGCAAGTGGAGTACACGCCGGATCCGGACAACGCAAGTGTGAAAGAGGCCTAAGACTTCTCTTCAGATAATCAACAAAATCATATCCATCATATATAAGTGTGACGAGGTGTGATACTTTTGTTACAAATGGAAGACCGTCTCTTCGATAGGGGGTGGAGGGATTGGGTGGGGGTTTGAGGGCTTAATTAATGGCTCTGTATATCATTTTCATATCTTGTCACAATATTACTTGTAATTAAGAAGTCCCTATTATTTATACAATTTTAAAAAATGTGCTGAATAAAAAATATCGGATTTAAAAAAAAATGTTTTAAAGATGCAGAAATGAATACTGAACTAATTCACTAAAGTCTCACGTGACATCATGTGAAACCAAAGGTCTCCAGACAGCATTAAAACGAAGTGATCTATGATCTGAAGCTTGCTTTGCTCAAGCCTACATATAATGTACTAGTGCGTCTCAATAAATTAGAATATCATTAAAAAGTTAATTTATTTCAGTAATTCAATTCAAAAAGTGAAACTCAAATATAGATTCATCACACACAGAGTGATCTGTTTCAAGCGTTTATTTCTTTTTAATGTTGATAATTATGGCTTACAGATAATAAAAACACAAAAGTCTGAAAATTAGAATATTGTGAAAAAGTTCAATACTGTAGACTCATGGTGTCACACTCTAATCAGCTAATCAACACAAAACATCTGCAAAGGTTTCCTAAGCCTTTAGATGGGCCCTCAGTTCGGTTCAGTAGGCTACACAATCATGGGGAAGACTGCCAACTTGACAGTTGTCCAGAAGACAGTAATTGACACCCTCCACAAGGACAGTAAGCCACAAAAGGCCATTGCTAAAGAGGCTGGCTGTTCAAGAGTGCTGTATGTAAGTAAATTAATGAAAAGTTGAGTGGAAGAAAATACTGTAATAGAATAAGGTACACAAGCAATAGTGATAGCCACAGCCTTGAAAGGATTGTCAAGAAGAATTAGGAGGAGATTCACAAGGAGTGGAGTCACACACAGACATATCCAGGACATGGGCTACAACTGTTGCTTTCCTTGTGTCAAGATAAAAGAAGGACAGGAGGCAGCGCCTCATGTGTGGTGTTGTATCATAAAATCATAAAATAATAGTAAGTAACTCTTACCGGAAAATGTTGTGAGAAGTCACAACACCTATATGTAGCCTGTGCTGATTTTCCCGATCAGCGTGCGGGGTGCCTGCGCTGCTGCCTAGGTTCCAGCCCGTGCTGTGAGAGCATTCGTCGGGGAGAGATATCGATACAGAAAAAGAAAGAAACGGAACCTTTAGGGTGGCGCTGTCAGCAGGAGTCGGAAGCAGGTAAGTATTGGTAACACAATACTTTTTATTTACAGTCGATGCGTTTCAGGGGCGGAGAGCCCCCTTCATCAGGACAATATACAACATCTTAGTCCTGATGAAGGGGGCTCCTGCTGACAGCGCCATCCTAAAGGTTCTGTTTCTTTCTTCTTCTGTATCGATATCTTTCCTTGTGTCAAGCCACTCATGACCCAGAGACAACAGATGCGTCTTACCTAGGCAAAGGAGAAAAAGGACTGGACTGTTGCTCAGTGTTCCTCCAGATAAAGGTAAATTTAGCATTTTATATGAAAATCAAAGTTTCAGAGTTTGGAGAAAGAGTGGAGAGGCATACAATCCAAGATGATTAGCTGTAAGCCATAATCATCAACATTAACCCCTTAAGGACACAGGGCGTACCGGTACGCCCTATTTCCCGAGTCCTTAAGGACCAAGGGCGTACCGGTACGTCCTGACTTAAAATCGGCATTCCGGCGCCGCGGGGGTTAATCGGAACGGGATTTCGGCTGAAATCATTCAGCCGGCATCCCGTAACAACGCAGGGGGGGGTCATTTGACCCCCCCGTATCGGCGATCGCAGAAAACCGCAGGTCAATTCAGACCTGCGGTTTTCTGCGTTTCCGGTCCATTCGGGTGTCCGGTGACCCGATGAACCGGAAAAAGACTGCGATCGGTGGCGTAATTATACACCACCAATCGCAGTCCGAGGATTTGAGGAGGCGGTGCTGGCCCTGGTGCTGAACACTGCTGTCCAGGGTGCTGATTGGTGCAGGGGAGAGAGGCGCGAGATTCAAACTTCCTGCGCTCCTCTCTCCCCTCCTCTTCCTGTTCTGCACGAGCACCCGGCAGCATCGTCCAGCACCAGCTCCTGTGTCCCCCTAATCGCCATCCATCACCCTCCTGCACCCATCGCCACCCAGGTAGGTTAGGGTCAGTGAGGGAGAGGCATCGTTAGGCAGGGAAAGAAGGGAAAAGTTAGTTAGGAAAAAAAAAAAAAAAAACTTTTAACTTTTACACAAAACTTTTTTTGATCCATCTATCAGACCCCAGACCCCCCCCCCTGCCACTTGCCCCCCCCTACCAGCCCCCCACCACCACCAGCCCCCCCACCCCCTCCACCCATCCCCCCACCACTCCCCCCAACCCCCCCCCCCCACCACCACCACTAGCCCCCTCACCACCACTTTTTTTTCTGCGTTCGCTGACTGGTCGGCACTTTTTAGCGTCCGTCCACTGTTAGCGCATCGCCTGCCCCACCGCTGATCAGCGTTGTACCGCTAATCAGCAACTTTTTTTTTTTCCTAACACTTGCCCTATTTTCCTTTTTTTAGTACGCGAACACCCGTTGCCCCCACACACACGCACATATAATAAAGTTTTACACACACGCACACCTACACGCACACACACCCATGGCCCGCCGGGTGTTCTCGGCCGAGGAGGCATATGCCCAGATTGCCTCCGACTCCGAGAGCCCCAGTGAGGATGAGGATGACCCCACATTCCTCTTATCATCAGCATCCTCCTCATCATCATCGGATGACGATGAGCCACCAAGGCGGCGGAGACGCCGCCAGGCGGAGCCAGGGGCCGCACATGCTAGGGATCCTGTGGCCCACCCTAGTACGAGCCGCCCTGGGGTTCGTACTGGTTTCCCGGCCCACCAAATAAGTTCACCGGAGACCCCTGCCAATGAACTTAGCTGGTGTCCCCCAGTGGACTTTGAGCCTGAGATTCCGGATTTCGCTGGCAATCCTGGAATCCAGATTCCCACAGTGGGGTTTACTGAAATTGACTATTTTAGTTTTTTTTTCAGTAACCCACTGGTGAATTTGATGGTGGAGCAGACGAATCTGTACGCCCAACAGTTCGTCGCTCAAAACCCAGGCTCAGTTTTGGCTAGACCCGGTGGCTGGACGCCGGTCAGTGCAGCCGAAATGAGGACATTTTGGGGCCTCGTGCTGCATATGGGTCTAGTCCAAAAACCCAGTGTCAGGCAATACTGGAGTGGGGACGTCCTGTACCAGACCCCACTGTACAGTATGGTCATGACACGCTCCCGGTTTGAGGCCATCCGGAAATGTCTGCATTATTCCGATAATGCAGCATGTCCACCCCGAGGTGATCCTGCCTATGACCGGCTGTATAAGATACGGCCTGTCATCGATCACTTTGGGGCCACATTTCAGCAGGCCTACGTACCTGGAAGGGAGGTCGCGGTTGATGAGTCGCTCATTGCGTTCAAGGGGAGACTCAGTTTCCGCCAATATATTCCCACAAAGCGAGCGAGGTATGGCGTGAAGCTATACAAAATTTGTGAGAGTACCTCAGGGTACACTTACAAATTTCGTGTGTACGAGGGGCGAGATTCCCGTATTCAACCCCCAGAATGTCCCCCCACTCTGGGTGTTAGCGGGAAACTCGTGTGGGACCTTATGTACCCACTGCTGGATAATGGTTACCACTTGTACGTGGATAACTTTTATACCAGCATTCCCTTGTTCAGGTCCCTTGCCGCCAGATCTACGTTCGCTTGTGGGACCGTGCGGAAAAATCAGCGCGGCCTCCCTGCCTACCCCCTCCAGGTACCTATCCCCAGGGGTGAGACCCGTGCACTTACCAGTGGAAACCTGTTGCTGGTCAGGTATAAGGACAAGAGGGATGTCCTTATGCTGTCCACAATCCACGGTAACGGCACCACCCCAGTCCCTGTGCGAGGTACCGCGGCAACGGTCCTCAAGCCCGATTGTATCGTCGACTACAATCGGTATATGGGAGGAGTTGATCTCTCGGATCAAGTCCTCACGCCATATAACGCCATGCGCAAAACCCGGGCATGGTACAAAAAAGTTGCGGTCTACTTGGTGCAGGTTGCCATGTACAACTCTTTTGTACTATCCCGAAGCGCTGGCAGCACAGGGACATTCCTCCAATTCTATGAGGCAGTCCTCAAGGACCTGATCTTTTCGGACCGGGAAAGAGCAGGCCGGAGTACCTCGGGAACTGGAGGCGCCCGGATCGTCCCTGGCCAACACTTTCCAGGTGTGGTCCCCCATACTGGAAAGAAGGGACGAACCCAAAAAAAGTGCAGAGTGTGTCGCAGGAGGGGGATACGGAAGGACACCACCACTCAGTGCGACACGTGCCCCGATCATCCGGGCCTCTGCGTTATCGATTGCTTCAGGGAGTATCACACTTCCATGGAGTACTAAATTTTTATAATCCCCAACAGTTCACTAGAGAACATAAAACACTATGGCTCTCAGACTTTGGAGACACGAAAACTATTTTTCTTTCCCCCAAAAATATTAGTTTTAGTGCAGGCATCCTCAAACTGCGGCCCTCCAGATGTTGTAAAACTATAACTCCCAGCATGCCCAGACAACCTACAGCCATCAGCAGGGCATGGTGGGAATTGTAGTTTTACAACATCTGGAGGGCCGCAGTTTTAGGATGCCTGCTTAGTGTCTCCAAAGTCTGAGAGCCATACATATTGGGCATCGTCGCGTGCGTAAAAGTCGTCGCTATAAAAATAACTTTTGACCAAACGCCTCGGATGAACGGTGTTAAAAATATAAAATAAAAACGGTGCCAAAACACCTATTTTTGGGCAAAATTTCAATTTAAATCCATTTTGCCGGTAATAAAGCAAGGGTTAACAGCCAAACAAAACTAAATATTTATTGCCCCGATTCTGTCGTTTGCAGAAACACCCCATATGTGGTCGTAAATGGCTATATAGCCGCACGGCAGGGCATAGAACGAAGGGAACGCCATACGGTTTCTGGAAGGCAGATTTTGATGGACAGTTTTTTTTTTGACACCATGTCCCATTAGAAGCCCCCCCTGATGTAGCCCAGACTAGAAACTCCAAAAAAGTGACCCCATCTAAGAAACTACACCCCTCAAGGTATTCAAAAGTTACTTTACAAACTATGTTAACCCTTTAGGTGTTCCACAAAACTAAATAGCGAATGTAGAAACAATTTTAGATTTTAATTTTTTTGTTACATTGCCTCAAAAAAGAGTAATATAGAGCAACCAAATATCAAATTTACCCCAAAAATAGTCCCAAAACAACAACCACCTTATCCCGTAGTTTCCTAGATGGGGTCACTTTTATGGAGTTTCTACTCTAGGGGTGCATCAGGGGGCTTGAAAGGGTACATGGTGTAAATAAACCAGTCCAGCAAAATCTGCCTTCCAAAAACCATATGGCGTTCCCCCTTCTTCTATGTCCTGCCGTTTAGCCAAATAGTAGTTTACCACCACATATGGGGTGTTTCTGCAAACTACAGAATCAGGGCAACCCATTTTGAGTGTTGTTTGGCAGTTAACCCTTTTTTTACTCCTAGAAAAAATTGATTATATTGGAAAATTTTCCAAAAAATTGAAATTTCATAATTGTTTCTCCATCTGCCATTAACTCTTGTGGAACACCTAAAGGGTTAACAAAGTTTGTAAACCCAGTTTTGAATACCTTGAGGGGTGTACTTTCTTAGATGGAGTCACTTTTTTGAAATTTCTATTCTAGGGGTGCAACAGGGGGCTTCAAATGGGACATGGTATAAACAAAACCAGTCCTGCAAAATCTGCCTTCCAAAACCCATATGGTGTTCCCCTCCTTCTATGTGCTACCGTTCGGCCAAACAGTAGTTTACGACCACATATGGGGTGTTTTTGCAAACTACAGAATCAGGGCAACCCATTTTGAGTGTTGTTTGGCAGTTAACCCTTGTTTTACTCCTAGAAAAAATTGATTATATTGGAAAATTTTCCAAAAAATTGAAATTTCATAATTGTTTCTCCATCTGCCATTAACTCTTGTGGAACACCTAAAGGGTTAACAAAGTTTGTAAACCCAGTTTTGAATACCTTGAGGGGTGTACTTTCTTAGATGGAGTCACTTTTTTGAAATTTCTATTCTAGGGGTGCAACAGGGGGCTTCAAATGGGACATGGTATAAACAAAACCAGTCCTGCAAAATCTGCCTTCCAAAACCCATATGGTGTTCCCCTCCTTCTATGTGCTACCGTTCGGCCAAACAGTAGTTTACGACCACATATGGGGTGTTTTTGCAAACTACAGAATCAGGGCAACCCATTTTGAGTGTTGTTTGGCAGTTAACCCTTGTTTTACTCCTAGAAAAAATTGATTATATTGGAAAATTTTCCAAAAAATTGAAATTTCATAATTGTTTCTCCATCTGCCATTAACTCTTGTGGAACACCTAAAGGGTTAACAAAGTTTGTAAACCCAGTTTTGAATACCTTGAGGGGTGTACTTTCTTAGATGGAGTCACTTTTTTGAAATTTCTATTCTAGGGGTGCAACAGGGGGCTTCAAATGGGACATGGTATAAACAAAACCAGTCCTGCAAAATCTGCCTTCCAAAACCCATATGGTGTTCCCCTCCTTCTATGTGCTACCGTTCGGCCAAACAGTAGTTTACGACCACATATGGGGTGTTTTTGCAAACTACAGAATCAGGGCAACCCATTTTGAGTGTTGTTTGGCAGTTAACCCTTGTTTTACTCCTAGAAAAAATTGATTATATTGGAAAATTTTCCAAAAAATTGAAATTTCATAATTGTTTCTCCATCTGCCATTAACTCTTGTGGAACACCTAAAGGGTTAACAAAGTTTGTAAACCCAGTTTTGAATACCTTGAGGGGTGTACTTTCTTAGATGGAGTCACTTTTTTGAAATTTCTATTCTAGGGGTGCAACAGGGGGCTTCAAATGGGACATGGTATAAACAAAACCAGTCCTGCAAAATCTGCCTTCCAAAACCCATATGGTGTTCCCCTCCTTCTATGTGCTACCGTTCGGCCAAACAGTAGTTTACGACCACATATGGGGTGTTTTTGCAAACTACAGAATCAGGGCAACCCATTTTGAGTGTTGTTTGGCAGTTAACCCTTGTTTTACTCCTAGAAAAAATTGATTATATTGGAAAATTTTCCAAAAAATTGAAATTTCATAATTGTTTCTCCATCTGCCATTAACTCTTGTGGAACACCTAAAGGGTTAACAAAGTTTGTAAACCCAGTTTTGAATACCTTGAGGGGTGTACTTTCTTAGATGGAGTCACTTTTTTGAAATTTCTATTCTAGGGGTGCAACAGGGGGCTTCAAATGGGACATGGTATAAACAAAACCAGTCCTGCAAAATCTGCCTTCCAAAACCCATATGGTGTTCCCCTCCTTCTATGTGCTACCGTTCGGCCAAACAGTAGTTTACGACCACATATGGGGTGTTTTTGCAAACTACAGAATCAGGGCAACCCATTTTGAGTGTTGTTTGGCAGTTAACCCTTGTTTTACTCCTAGAAAAAATTGATTATATTGGAAAATTTTCCAAAAAATTGAAATTTCATAATTGTTTCTCCATCTGCCATTAACTCTTGTGGAACACCTAAAGGGTTAACAAAGTTTGTAAACCCAGTTTTGAATACCTTGAGGGGTGTACTTTCTTAGATGGAGTCACTTTTTTGAAATTTCTATTCTAGGGGTGCAACAGGGGGCTTCAAATGGGACATGGTATAAACAAAACCAGTCCTGCAAAATCTGCCTTCCAAAACCCATATGGTGTTCCCCTCCTTCTATGTGCTACCGTTCGGCCAAACAGTAGTTTACGACCACATATGGGGTGTTTTTGCAAACTACAGAATCAGGGCAACCCATTTTGAGTGTTGTTTGGCAGTTAACCCTTATTTTACTCCTGGAAAAAATTTATTATATTGGAAAATTTTCCAAAAAATAGAAATTTCAAAATTGTTTCTCCATCTGCCATTAACTCTTGTGGAACACTTAAAGGGTTAATAAAGTTTGAAAAAACAGTTTTGAATACCTTGAGGGGTGTAGTTTCTAGAATGGGGTCATTTTTGGGAGGTTTCTATTATCTAAGCCTCACAATATGACTTCAAACCTGAACTGGTCCATAAAAAGTGGGATTTTGAAGATTTCTCAAAAATTTCAAAATTTGCTTCTAAACTTCTAAGCCTTGTAACAGCCCCAAAAAATAAAATATCATTCCCAAAATGCTACAAACATGAAGTAGACATATGGGGAATGTAAAGTCATCACAATTTTTGGGGGTATTACTATGTATTACAGAAGTAGAGAAACTGAAACTTTGAAATTTGCTAATTTTTCAAAATTTTTGGTAAAAAATGTATTTTTTTATGCAAAAAAAATAACTTTTTTGACCCAATTTTAGCAGTGTCATGAAGTACAATATGTGATGAAAAAACAATCTCAGAACGGCCTGGGTAAGTCAAAGCGTTTGAAAGTTATGAGCACTTAAAGTGACACTGGTCAGATTTGCAAAAAATGGCCCGGTCCTTAAGGTGAAAATGAGCCCGGTCCTTAAGGGGTTAAAAGAAATAAACGCTTGAAACAGATCTCTCTGTGTGTAATGAATCTATATGAGTTTCACTTTTTGAATTAAATTACTGAAATAAATTAAAGAGGTTATCCTGGAAAAGATAATACTGACTTACTGTATCCTCAGGATAGGTCATAATTATCACATGAGCATGGGTCCAAGTCCCAGCCTCCCCACTTATAAGCTGTTTTAGGGCACCACTATGCTTACCCGAGCTCTGGTGAATGATGCAGGCTCTCGACAGTTCGGCATCATATAGTGACAATGCTTGGTATTGTAGCTCAGCCCCATTGACTTGAATGAGGCTTACCCGCAACTACTAGGCCATGTGACCAATGTACAGTGATGTCACTGGCCTAGTAAGAGACTGTGGTGCTCAAGGCCTCTTCTAACAGCTGATTGGCGGGGGGCCCAGGTGCCACAACCCTGCAGATCTGATGCTGATGACCTATCCTGAGGATAAATATTAATAAAACTTTGTGGCACTTTGCCGTCTGCTTGCTGCTGGAAGTCGGGTTCCCACCCCATCTTGAGGATAAGTTACAAATATCTTTCCTGGATAACTCCTTTACTTTTCGATGATATTCTATTTATTGAGATGCACTAGTATATAGCAGCATTCAAAAAGTTTAGGATTACTAAATAAAGCCTTTTCCCTTGGGTCTTAGACCCATAGTAGACTATTCTGTATAAAATATTTAGTTTGTTCAAATTACAACTTCACACATGGATTAGCCTTTACTATAAAAACCAAAACTACCTCTGATATGTTTGTTGAGAGGTTTAATTTTGGATGGGGTTGACCGTCCTATAGGAACTTTATGGCCCCGATTTATCAACAGGGAACAATTTGAACCTTGTCTTCACATTTGTCTATTTGTGTCAAAGTGATGGTCTGTGAGTCAAATTTATGCAAGTGGAAAGAAAGGGATGCAAATGAGCTCTGCCTCTAATGCCACCAAATGTAAGGCAGCTTTTCTATGAGTCAATGTTCAACATTTGCATTCAAAATTTGTGATTGAGTGAGCTGGTATGTTTTTATATATAATTACATTGCAGAGGTAGTCCAGACCCTCAAGAGCCTCACTACATTTGAGGCATATCTCAAGGGGGAGCTCAGCATGAGGTTGAGGACTGCATTATATTTTGAATTATTCTTAAAAATAATCTGACAGCTTCAATACACCTGTCATACAAGAGTAAGTAGTGTATGGTATAAGTGGTGGTTATGTAATTTTTATCTTCATGCTCCCTTGTATCCCGATGCTGTGCTTCTACAAACCAGCAGTAAAATGCATTGAGAGGATTCCTCCTTGAGTCCTCTCCATTGTGTGTGTGAACACAGGAGTCCTCTCAGTGCATTTTACTGCTGGTTTGTCAAAGAACAGTGTCAGAATGCAAGTAAGTATGACGATAAAAATTACATGACCAAATTGCATCACTTACACTATACACCAGTGTGGGGAACATGAAGAGATATAATTTAATGCCTGCCCATTTGCTGTCTGGGTGATGGGCAGCTGGCAGAAGAAACAGGCTCCACAAATGGCCCTGCCTCAAAGCAATAAAGTGACAACCTTTCCCACCTCTAGCAGCCGGACTGGAAACAAACTCATTTGACAGGACAATTCCCTACAATAAAGAAATTCTCCAGACATCTGGAACCAGGAATTCATAAGAAATTATGAAATTACCTCACATCTGAGCCATACACAGATTACGTTTTCGAGACCCCGGGAACAGGCCTAACGTCCCCCTGGACTTCGCTCGTTTATAGTATGCAGGGAAGGGGAGATATGAACAACGCCTAGTAGGTACCCAATTAGCAACGTCATGTTTGGTCTCCACATGTACCAGGGATATAAGGAATTAGAATTCATATTGGGTTTTTGGATTTCTAGCTATCATAGCCAAGGGGAGAGAGAGTAGGATCCTCCCAGGGGTGGAAGGGACATGACCGACCAAGGATGAATTGCCTGTGCGAGGAAGCGGCCATTGTCTTACTCTGAAGGGAGGTCACATTATGTATCAGACTGTCAGACCTGGAAACCCCACTGACATCAATGCCCCCCAAGTGACTATAGATTTAAATAGGGAATATTCACATCTGTGTTGGAGGCTCTGTTCAGTGTTTCCACCTCAGATTGCATGCAAGACTTCATTTTCCACCAAAAAAGCAGGTACCTGAATGGACCACAGGTAGTATTTGAATGTAGCTGTATAGTGGGCCCCCAGACTGAATTTTACAGGTGGGCCCTAGGCACCCCAGTCTGACACTGTTATATACGATATACAATAGTCATTTCAAATAGTTGTGGGAATGTTTCAGGGAGGAAATGCTGACCAGGATTATTGAGTCTAAGTGTCTCAGGCTCTTAGATACAATGGAACATTTCTTTTTTGTGCCACTTCTGTGACGTAAAAAAAGTCAAAAAAGATTATGGTGAACAAAAACTGGAGTAAATTATAGTTATACATTTGAATTTCTGGGGTATGGACTGTCATCTGTCATTTTTAGACAGTTCTATTAATTTGTTGATTAATGTAGAAATCTAAAATCTGATATTGTATAGTGCATGACAGTCTCTTTCTAACATACCTAGAACCAACCGTGTACCTCACATGGATCCAGAGAGCTCACCATTCATTGTTCTGCTAGATTTATGTCAAGCTGGCAGCTTAGGGGGCGTGCACTTTCAGGGGGTGTCCTTTCTACTGCACCTGGCGGCAGTTGAAGGATAGAATTAAGCATGTCCTTCTGTCCCAGTGATCAGAAAAGATAAATTACAGAGCAAACAGCAGGTGGCGCTATTCGGATAGATTTAATTGAATAACTTAGTGGTTATAACTCAGTGGTTATAAAAAATGTTTAATTACATGCAATTACAAAAGTATTCAGATCCAGGTGCTGGTTTGAAATATAGTTTAATATTTTTTGTGGGACAACCCCTTTTAGGAATCACCTGTAACTTTCTGTGGTCCCTTTGCAACTACAGTGGGCTTAAGTGTAATCTTTGTGAGATCTAAAAGCCAGGAAACTCACATATTACAAGAATGAGAGTGGGAGCCATGTTTTCGGTATATTAAATCAATCAAAAGAATTTGTCATCAGTTATACAGTTTATATAAAGACTAATTATGGTACAATTAAGAAATATAAAACTTTCCAACTTGATTTAGTTTCTCACTAATTAGTAAGTAAATAGAAATTTGTTGCATACATTCTGAGACTGAAAACACCGTCTTACTATGTCCTACTTACACATCCGATGGGTTTGTTACAGTTTATAAGTATAGGTAATATGCAGTGAGCTAAATACAGAAGTACCAATATACTCACCATCCTGGAAGATAATAGCTCTGACCCAGAACTTGGAGTATATGCTGCTCTATGTCCATGCACAGTCATCTTGCCTGGCCCTGTCAATCAAGAAGGAGAGGGACGGGCTGGTAGAGGAAGTAGGAGTAGCTTGGGCCCGCCCTCAGTGCACTTACCTGCTCATTTGCATATGGATTAAAATTACTTTTTCTACAGTATGAAGCAAGAGATAGCTAAGTTAGAGGTATTATTACATTCAGTTGAGGTGGTCCTAAAAGGCCTTGTGCCTGGTTTATCAGTGAATTTCCTGGTGCCAGGCTGCCTTGAACTGTGGAAAAATTGTTTGGAATTGTGATAATTTTGAGGGCAGGTTGTATAATCTGTGATTTACTGCATCAGAAGAAGCAGTTAAAGGGGTATTACGGCTTTAGGAAGTTATCCTTTATCCACTGGATAGGGGATAATTATCAGATTGGTGGGGGTCCTACCACTGGGACCCCCATTGATCACGAGAACGGCCAGTCAGGCATGCGTGCAGTGCTCCATTTATCTCTATAGGAATTGCGGAGATAGGTGAGCATTGTACTTGGCTATCTCCGCAATTCTCATAGAAATAAATGGAACAGTCACGCGCAATCATGACCGGCTGCTCTGTTTTTTTCAGAGGGGCTGCAAGAGGTACTGGGCCTCCGTTCTTGTGATCGATGGGGGTCTCAGCGATAGGGAATAATTCTAACAACCGGTATATCCCGTTAAGATAAATTGCAAACCTTATAATATAGTATATGAAATAGCCACTAAGATCATTCACAAATACAATTGCATTGACCCTTACAGCTTACCATTACCAGTTCAAGATGAAAGTAACCAACCACATTGCAGACAAGCAGCTTTTTCCTCAACTATCGGCATCTCTCACGGGAACTAAACAAGACGTAAAAGATGTATATTTAGAAATGTGAGTATTGAAGAAACAAGGCAATCAGTAATCCTCCGCAAATGATTCTCTGATTCATCCACACAGGGAATTTATGCATAGTTATTTTTAAACAAATCTATAGTAAAAGTTATCAAGCGTTTTCCCATATTGTATTACATCTAGAGATCACTTTTACAAAATGCCAGGTAATGGGAAGTACAGTGGCATCACATATACAGTATATTATAATAGGAGGACAATGACATCACGAGGCTAGGAAATGTATCTTTAGAAAAATGACTTAATGTTTGAATCAAATTTTTATTTTAAACATATTTTTATAATTTTTGGTGGTTTTTAAATTTTCACATATATTGAAAAATACTAAACTAAAATCCTGCAGTTTTCACACTGGCCATAAAGTCTAATATATCGATATTTCCCGTTCTATACAATGATGGTCACAATTTATCTACTTCCCCTCCCTGCCCAAAGACCTCTGTACTGGTCATAGAGCATGCCTAGAAAACGTCCTCATAGAATATCTTATGTCTTTTGGATCCATCTGGCTGCTGTAAAGAATCTCTCTAAATTCTGTTAACAGTAACACAGGCAAGATGGCTGCCCCATGCACAGATGATACAATAAAAAATGTACAATCAAAAATGAAAAACACATAAAAAAAAAGGAATATGCTACATTGAAATAGCTCTTGTCCATGGTTTTGAGTATGGTATTGTAGATCATCCTCTACCAGATCAAACCTATAGACAAGAGTGGTGCTGTTTCTGAAAGAAAAAAAAAAACTCAGAGGACTAGTAAAGAAATAATAGCTTCTTCATTGTAGTGATACACAATGGACATATTGTACACCTACGGTACACAGTGGCCTTCATACAGCTTCACTATTATATAAAAAAAAAAAAAAAAAAAAGCTCAATAAGGCTACTTTCACACTTGCGGCAGAGTGATCTGGCAAGCAGTTCAGTAGCTGGAACTGCCTGCCGGATCCGGCAAAACGTATGCCAACAATAGTCATTTCAAATAGTTGTGGGAATGTTTCAGGGAGGAAATGCTGACCAGGATTATTGAGTCTAAGTGTCTCAGGCTCTTAGATACAATGGAACATTTCTTTTTTGTGCCACTTCTGTGACGTAAAAAAAAGTCAAAAAAAATTATGGTGAACAAAAACTGGAGTAAATTATAGTTATACATTTGAATTTCTGGGGTATGGACTGTCATCTGTCATTTTTAGACAGTTCTATTAATTTGTTGATTAATGTAGAAATCTAAAATCTGATATTGTATAGTGCATGACAGTCTCTTTCTAACATACCTAGAACCAACCGTGTACCTCACATGGATCCAGAGAGCTCGCCATTCATTGTTCTGCTAGATTTATGTCAAGCTGGCAGCTTAGGGGGAGTGTCCTTTCAGGGGGTGTCCTTTCTACTGCACCTGGCGGCAGTTGAAGGATAGAATTAAGCATGTCCTTCTGTCCCAGTGATCAGGAAAGATAAATTACAGAGCAAACAGCAGGTGGCGCTATTCGGATAGATTTCATTGAATAACTTAGTGGTTATAACTCAGTGGTTATAAAAAATGTTTAATTACATGCAATTACAAAAGTATTCAGATCCAGGTGCTGGTTTGAAATATAGTTTAATATTTTTTGTGGGACAACCCCTTTTAGGAATCACCTGTAACTTTCTGTGGTCCCTTTGCAACTACAGTGGGCTTAAGTGTAATCTTTGTGAGATCTAAAAGCCAGGAAACTCACATATTACAAGAATGAGAGTGGGAGCCATGTTTTCGGTATATTAAAAAAAAACTCAGAGGACTAGTAAAGAAATAATAGCTTCTTCATTGTAGTGATACACAATGGACATATTGTACACCTACGGTACACAGTGGCCTTCATACAGCTTCACTATTATAATAAAAAAAAAAAAAAAAAAAAAAAAAAAAAAGCTCAATAAGGCTACTTTCACACTTGCGGCAGAGTGATCTGGCAAGCAGTTCAGTAGCTGGAACTGCCTGCCGGATCCGGCAAAACGTATGCCAACTGATGGCATTAGTAAGACTGATCAGGATCCTGATCAGTCTTAAAAATACCTGATCAGTCAGAAAAATGCATTGAAATGCTGGATCTGTCTTTTCAGTGTCATCCCGAAAAACGGATCCGGCATTTATTTTTTTCACCTTTTTTTTCGGAAGGACGGATCCGGTATTTTGAATGCCGGATCCGACACTAATACATTCCTATGGAAAAACAGGCAAGTCTTCAGTTTTTTTGGCCGGAGATAAAACCGTTGCATGCTGCGGTTTTATCTTTTGCCTGATCAGTCAAAATGACTGAACTGAAGACATCCTGAAGCATCCTGAACGGATTACTCTCCATTCAGAATGCATGGGGATATGATGGATCAGTTCTAGAGCCCTTTTGACGGAACTCAGTGCCGGAAAAGAATAACGCTAGTGTGAAAGTACCCTAATAGGAATCAGAGTAGCATTTATCCAGTACTAGGGTGTCCCCTCCCAGAGGGGTTTCCTGAGACTTTGACAATGATGGCCGATCCGACTACCTGCTCCCGCATGGATCAGTTAACATACATTTTGTAGTGTCTTTGCCTGGTATTTAAATGGCACTGAGCTGCAGAGAGCAATAATACCAGACACAGCTACTACAAAATGTACATAGGTGCCTGGTAAAAAAAAAAAATGAAGAGTAGCGGCCCCTTTAGTCAGTTGATCAGTGGTGTTGCTGCGAGTTCAGCCTTATTCAATCTTATGTCTTATTGTAACGATAAGTCATCAGCATCAAATTAGTTTGCAATAACTTTTTTTTTCAACACATTATCCCATATGTATCCCAAAATGGTGCCATTAAAAATGCAACTTAATTCACACCAAAAAAAGCCAATTCCCATTATGGGTATGTCCAAGGAAAAAAACTGCTGTATCCTAAGGGCAAAATAGTCTGTGTCCTTATCAGGTTATAGGGAATGTATCATCAGAAAGAGACAAATCAGTTTTTATTTGTTTTTAAAAATGTTGGCTATTAGGGATAAGCGAAGTTCATATTTTGAAGTTCCAGTTTAGGTTGGGGTATATGCTGAATTGTGTTATGGAGTCCTTTACCATGGACCATAACGCAATTCCATGACGGAATGCATAACGGATTGCCTTTAGAGGCATTCCGTTATTCATTCCGTCATAATAGAAGTCTATGGCTAACATAACGGATCCGTCCAGGTTCAGTTATGCAGGAGAGGACTCCAGCATAATGTAAACCGGACAGATCTATTATGCAGGCCATAGACTTCTCTTCTGACGGAATGAGTAATGAAATAAATTCCGTTATCCATTTAGTCATGGAATTGCGTTATGGTCCGTGGTAACAGAATCCATAACGCAATTCAGCATATACCCCAACCCGAACACAAACTTCAAAATATCAAGTTCACTTATCCCTAGTGACTATCCATACAAAAAAATATATATATTATAGTTTCCATCCCATCCAGTGACATTTTCTGGTTTCTGGAAAGCAGAGGAACAATGTTTTTTTTCTTTAATTACATTCAATATCAATTTCAAAATATTATTAGAATGACATGAGATAATTTATTGGCTATTACAGCTTGCAGAACTTTCCAGTACCTGCTGAAGATATAACACCGTAGCCAAATGTTGCTTATTATACATAGACGTGTTTTAGAACATTTAGGTGGCTTATGTGTTGTAAAATTCGAACATTTGTTTGACAGATCTGGAGGCATAAAGGAGAGTGGAACCTATACTTTCCTCGTCACATTAGACACTGATATTGGAGATCTCATGATGATCAAATTAAAATGGGAAGGCAGTAAAGACATTAAGAATTTGTGGTACACCCTCCAAAAGAAGATTTCTTGGGACACACTCCCTGGACTCCTAGTGAAGAGAATAAAAGTCTTAGCTGGAGAAACTCAGGAAAGGTTAGTATCTAAAAAGCAACTCGTTAGTAATAATAATATATATATTTTTAATAATAGTATTACTCTCTAGGCATGATGTACTATTTAAAATAAAAGGGGTTTGTGGGCCTTACTATTGATGGCAAATCACTGGAATATCCCCAGGATATGCAGATCTGACTGCTTGATCCCTCATTTTCAAGGTCTCAACAGTCAGACCTTGACAGGTCGCACATTTCTGGCTTATCTTAAGGATCATGGCCCACAATCCATTACATTTTTATATGATGCAAATGTGTTTGTACATATATAGGTTTCATATTTTAAGGAATTTACCATCTGATCCAAAGGGAATCTGTCACGTCATTTTCACCTATCCTAACAGCATTGCCCCACAGAAGATTTCAAATGGTTTTCAAACATATCTCTGTGTGCACTTTGTGTCCAGAAACATTGCTTTTAGGCCTCTTTCACACGAGTGTGACGGATTAGGTCTGGATGCGTTGACGGTGCGTTTAGTGAAACTCGCACCATTTTGCAAGCAAGTTCAGTCAGTTTTCTCTACAATTGCATTCAGTTTTTTCTGCGTGGGTGCAATGTGTTATGAAGCATTTTTCACGCACGTGATAAAAAACTGAAGGTTTCAAAAAAATCTCCTACCAACTATCAGTGAAAAATGCATTGCATCCGCACTTGCTTGCTTGATGCAATGCGTTTTTCACTGAAGCCCCATTCACTTCTATGGGGCCAGGGCTGCGTGAAAAACACAGAATATAGAACACGCTGCGTTTTTCACGCAAAGCAGAACTGATACATACACACAGGGCCGGCTCCAGGATCATGTGGGCCCTTGGGCGATAAAGTCTCAGTGGGCCCCCTTACACAGTGGTAACTCTCTGAGTACAGATAATACAGTAGATATTACCTGCAGTCCTATGTAACAGCATAGAGAACACAGTGATGGCTCTCTGATTACCGGAAATGTAGTAGTGTTACCTGCAGTCCTATGTAAAACCACAGATAACACTAGTGCTGATAATGTGATAGTGTTACCTGTAGTCCTATGTAAACCACAGATAACACTAGTGCTGATAATGTGATAGTGTTATCTGTAGTCCTATGTAAACCACAGATAACACTAGTGTAGATCATGTAGTAGTGTTACCTGCGTCCTTAGTGTGCCTCCCTGTGCTTCTACCACGGACTCCATGCTGGCGGTGCTGCCTCCTCTTCCATCTTCATCTTGCCCCTCACAGAATGTCCTGATGCAGCTGTGTCAAGACAAAGGGAACACTGTGGGCATGCTGATGGTGACACACACACACACAGGGACAGACACACACGGGGGGGGGGGGCAGATACACACACGGGACAGACACACACACACACACAGGGACAGACACACACGGGGGCAGATACACACACGGGGGGGCAGATACACACACGGGACAGACACACACACACACAGGGACAGACACACGGGGACAGACACACACACACACGGGGACAGACACACACACACAGGGACAGACAGATAGACACACACAGGGACAGACACACACACACGGGGACAGACACACACACACACGGGGACAGACACACACACACGGGGACAGACACACACACACACAGGGACAGATACACACACACACACACGGGGACAGACACACACACACGGGGACAGACACCTGTGCGATCATCAACCAACTTCTATCTAATGTGTGGCCCCCTTAAGGGGCATTAAATTCCACCTTTAGTTATGCTCCAACCTTTTGTTACCTTATAATATGACTCCCACTAACTCCCAGCACTGAGGGGACATGGACTGGGGTTTAAAAGCGAATTATCAACATGTACCAGAAGGTGGTCTAAACCGTAACCCATTAGGCACTGGCTAGACTGTGGGATGGAGTCTGAGCAATGCCTCAGGCCTCATGCACAGTGCCGTTATGCGTCCCTTCCGTGCATTGGGGACTACAATTTGTGGTCCCCAATGCACTGGCAACGTCCGTGCGGCGGCCGGGACAGATTGAGACCCATTGAACCTGAATGGGTCCATGATCCGTCCGCAACGCACAAAAAATAGAACAAGTTCTATTTTTTTGCGGTGCGGAGGCATGGACAGAAACACCACGGAAGCACTCCATAGTGCTTCCCATTGAGCGAATGCGGACCTATTCAAGTGAATAGGTCTGCATCTGTGATGCCCACGGCCGGTGTGCATGAGGCCATAGACACAGAAAGGGGCACACACACAGCGACAGACAGACTGACAGACACACACACACACACAGCGACAGACATACACACACATCATGGCCCTCAGAATACACCCGGATCTGTATGATAAACCCCCTTTAATTGCACCAGATTCCACTCCACTTGAACCCCACTGCCCCTGTGTGTGCTCTACCTGCCCACTCATATCTGAGCTCCATATGCTTCCCCTCATAAAGTTCTGGTACTCCAGCAGCACATCCTACCTCACTCTGCATCTTGCAGGCACACACAGCCCCTCCTACTTCAACAAGCTGCTGCTGCCGTCAGGGTTTGTCATGTGACTATGAAGGAGCATGTGACCAGTGATGTCACAGACCTCCTTCTAACAATTACATTCTAGCATAGAATTGATCATCTACCGAAACTCTATCTACCCTGTTCTGAGTTCTGGGGCCGCTTACCCCAGCAGTGCACATGGCGAAAATTGTCTGCATTGCTGGGGTAAGCTGCCCTAGAATTCAAAACAGGCAGGACACAACTGTAGGAGTGAGTGGCCACAGTGGCCCCCCCCCCCCTTCCAGGAGCAGGGGGCCCCGGCACTTGCCCGGGTTTGCCGGGTGGTGGCGCCGGCCCTGCATACATAGTAACATAGTACATAAGGCCAAAAAAGACATTTGTCCATCCAGTTCGGCCTGTTATCCTGTAAGTTGATCCAGAGGAAGGCAAAAAAAAAAACCCTGTGAGATAGAAGCCAATTTTCCCCACTTTAGGGGAATAAAAAATTCCTTCCCGACTCCAATCAGGCAATCAGAATAACTCCCTGGATAAAAGACCCCTCTCTAGTAGCTATAGTCTGTAATATTATTACGCTCCAGAAATACATCCAGGCCCCTCTTGAATTCCTTTATTGTACTCACCATCACCACCTCCTCAGGCAGAGAGTTCCATAGTCTCACTGCTCTTACCGTAAAGAATCCTTTTCTATGTTTGTGTACAAACCTTCTTTCCTCCAGACGCAGAGGATGTCCCCTCGTCACAGTCACAGTCCTGGGGATAAGTAGATGATGGGATAGATCTCTGTACTGACCCCTGATATATTTATACAGTTATTAGATCTCCCCCCAGTCGTCTTTTTTCTAAAGTGAATAACCCTAATTCTGATAATCTTTCAGGGTACTGTAGTTGCCCCTTTCCAGTTATTACTTTACTTGCCCACCTCTGTATCTTCTCCAGCTCTGCTATGTCTGCCTTGTTTACAAGAGCCCAGAACTGTACACAGTACTCCATGTGTGGTCTGACTAGCGATTTGTAAAGTGGTAGGACTATGTTCTCATCACGGGCATCTATGCCCCTTTTGATGCAACCCATTATCTTATTGGCCTTTTCAGCAGCTGCCTGACACTGGTTTTTGCAGCTTAGTTTGCTGTTTATTAAAATTCCTAGATCCTTTTCCATGTCAGTGCGAGTGTTTTACCATTTAGTATGTACAGGTGACTTGCATTATTCCTTCCCATGTGCATAACTTTACATTTTTCAGTGTTAAACCTCATCTGCCACTTATCTGCCCAAGCCTCCAATCTATCCAGATCCCTCTGTAGTAGTATACTGTCCTCATCAGTGTAAATTACTTTACACAGTTTAGTGTCATCTGCGAAAATATATACTTTACTATGCAAGCCTTCTACAAGATCATTAATAAATATATGCGTGAAAAACAACTTTCATGTACACAGACCCATTGGAATGAATGGGTCAGGATTCAGTGCGGGTGCTGTGCGTTCACGTTACGCATTGCACCCGCGCGGAAAACTTGCTCGCGTGAAAGAAACCAGACTTAAGAAGTGAGAGTTTGCTGTTCCCTGTGCCAAAAGCAAACCAGACTTAAGTGGGGATGGCTGCTTTAGCTGCTCATATCTTGGTAGCAGCTAGAGATATGGGCTTGGTCTTATTTGAAAGCTGGCATTTCAAGCTTTCAAACAATACCAGATTCACAGCCTTATATCTACTATTTTGGAACATAAAACATGTTTTTACTTTCACCTGCATGCTTTGCCATCTCGATTTCTAACAGCTATGTCTTCCAATGTAATAAATATAATGCTGTGATACTGGTTTTGTTTGAAAGCTTGTATTGCCCATAACTCTAGCTGGTACTAATCCCAATATATGAACAGCTAAAGCAACCCTCCCTTCTTGGCTTGCTTTGGGCACAGGGAAAGCAAACCCTGCCCTAGTCGGGCACTTAGGAGGCATTTTCCAGCAAATCTAAGCACTTTTCCTGGACATGGAATAAAGACACAAGGTACACACAGGTATGTTTGGAATATGTTTTCAATCTTCTGGAGGGGCAATCTAATAGGCCTTGACAATGTATCTTGCAGCTGGGCCATGGGCCCAGACAGCTATCTTCCAGAATGTGTAATTAACATGGAGACAGCCCATATACTACACAGGGCAGTTCCTGAAGGTTATACTCTATTAGTCCTGTAAGCTTTCTCTTTCTGATTAATGTTTTTTTTTCCAGAATAATCTTTTGTGCTGAAAATGTTGATGACTTTGAACTCCATCCTGACCAAGAGAAGAACTACGTAAGATGTTTAAGCAGACTTAGGAGGAAAAAGTCCCGAAAACATCTTTAAGAATCAGGATAAGACAACTGACAAAATTATCTGATGAGATACTGATAATTCACGTGAAAGCATGATTTGGCAGACAGATCCTTGGAGCCAACTACCCCAGTTGCTGTCAGTAAATACATTTACAGCTCATTGAAAGATGGAGTAGACTGGCTTATTAACTTTCCTTTTGTCCCACTGTATTACAAGATCTTTGCATTTTTTCCATTATCAGTTCTTTACATCATGTTTCATGACTGTATGAAATAAATCAACATTTCACATAGTGGTTTATCCCATTTATTTGCAGATTTATAATTTCTAAATATCATTGCTCAAAATGTTTTGGGGTAGAAATGCAAAGATTTAAAATCTCCAATATTTACATTATACAGTATTATCTACGCTCCATGCCATCTCCAACACTGGTTCTGGGTGTGGTAAAACATTTTTTTTATTTATTTTGCAACTTACAGTTTCTGAATAATCAGTGCCAGTATACCACTCCTTCCTTGCATTCTTCAGCTATTGTTGTAATCACCCCTAAGGCCTCATGCACACGGACGTTGTTGTTTTGCGGTCGGTTTTTCATGGATCCGTTGTTCCGTATCTGAGTTTTTTTTATCTCTGATTTAAGTCCTCTTCTGTTCCGTTATTCCACAAAACAAAAACATATCCGTTTGGTTTCCGTATGCGATCCGTTTTTTGCAGATCAGAAACGGAAACAGTAACTTATTAATCACCAAACACATGTGCAATATGGGCTGGGCATAGCATTTCTACAGTATGGATCCGCAAAATACGGATGTGTTCCGTGTGCTTTCCATATTTTTTGCTGGCCCATTGACTTGAATGAGGCCTCGGACCGTGAGTTGCGGACAATAATAGGACATGCGCTACTTTTTTGCGGAACTGGAATACGGAAGCGGAAAGCACACGGAGTACCTTCCGTTATTTTTGCGGACCCATTGAAGTAAATTGTTCTGCATACGGTCATTATTGCAACTTTTGGGGTTATTTCTGACACTTTTTGAGCACTGTGCCTTCCAGCACCATCAACAGATTTGGAGTGAAAATTGGAACAGATCACTTTTGTGTCACATTTAGAAAGTGTTTTTTTTTTTTTTTTCCCTCCTTAAGGACACAGCCTTATTTCACCTTTTAGAACTTGGCCATTTTTTGCAAATCTGACCAGTGTCACCAGTGTAAGTGATTTATCCAGGCCATTCTGAGATAGTTTTTTCGTCACATATTGTACTTCATGACACTGGTAAAATGGAGTAAAAAAAATAATCTTTTTTATTCTTTAAAAAAATATCAAATTTGCAAATTTCCAAGTTTTAATTTCTCTACTTCTATAATACATAGTAATACCTACAAAAATAGTTATTACTTTACATTCCCCATATGTCTACTTCATGTCAGGATCATTTTGGGAATGACATTTTATTTTTGGGGGAAGTTACAAGGCTTAGAAGTTTAGAAGTAAATCTTGAAATTTCTCAGAAATAAAAAAAAAAAATACTTTTTAACCACTTCAACCCCCCTAGCTAAAACACCCTTAATGACCAGGCCACTTTTTACACTTCTGCACTACACTACTTTCACCGTTTATTGCTCGGTCATGCAACTTACCACCCAAATGAATTTTACCTCCTTTTCTTCTCACTAATAGAGCTTTCATTTGGTGGTATTTCATTGTTGCTGACATTTTAACTTTTTTTGTTATTAATTGAAATTTAATGATTTTTTTGCCAAAAAATGACATTTTTCACTTTCAGCTGTAAAATTTTGCAAAACAAAACGACATCCATATATAAATTTTTCGCTAAATTTATTGTTCTACATGTCTTTGATAAAAAAAAATGTTTGGCCCAAAACAAATGGTTTGGGTAAAAGTTATAGCGTTTACAAACTATGGTACAAAAATGTGAATTTCCGCTTTTTGAAGCAGCTCTGCCTTTCTGAGCACCTGTCATGTTTCCTGAGGTTCTACAATGCCCAGACAGTAGAAACCCCCACAAATGACCACATTTCGGAAAGTAGACACCCTAAGGTATTCGCTGATGGGCATAGTGAGTTCATAGAACTTTTTATTTTTTGTCACAAGTTAGCGGAAAATGATGATTTATTTTTATTTTATTTTTTTTCTTACAAAGTCTCATATTCCACTAACTTGTGACAAAAAATAAAAACTTCCATTAAATCACTATGCCCATCACAAAATATCTTGGGGTGTCTTCTTTCCAAAATGGGGTCACTTGTGGGGTAGTTATACTGCCCTGGCATTTTAAGGGCCCATATGTGTGAGAAGTAGTTTGCAATCAAAATCTGTAAAAAATGACCGGTGAAATGCGAAAGGTGCACTTTGGAATGTGTGCCCCTTTGCCCACCTAGGCTGCAAAAAAGTGTCACACATCTGGTATCGCCGTACTCAGGAGAAGTTGGGGAATATGTTTTGGGGTGTCATTTTACATATACCCATGCTGGGTGAGAGAAATATCTTCTCCTGAGTACGGCGATACCACATGTGTGACACTTTTTGTTTTTTCTCACAAAGTCTCACTTTCTGCTAACTTGGGACAAAAATTTCAATCTTTCATGGACTCAATATGCCCCTCAGCGAATACCTTGGGGTGTCTTCTTTCCAAAATGGGGTCATTTGTGGGGTGTTTGTACTGCCCTGGCATTTGAGGGTCTCTGCAATCATTACATGTATGGCCAGCATTAGGAGTTTCTGCTATTCTCCTTATATTGAGCATACAGGTAATGAGATTTTTTTTTCCCGTTCAGCCTCTGGGCTGAAAGAAAAAAATGAACGGCACAGATTTCTTCATTCGCATTGATCAATGTGGATGAAAACATATCTGCCCAAAAAAAAAAAAGGAGGGGAAAGGCGTCTGCCAGGACATAGGAGCTCCGCCCAACATCCATACCCACTTAGCTCGTATGCCCTGGCAAACCAGATTTCTCCATTCACATCAATCGATGTGGATGAATAAATCATTGCCAGGATTTTTTTTTTATATACAAAGTGTTTGCCAAAGCATAGGAAAACCGCCACCTCCTCAACTCATATGCCTCAGCAAACGTATCTTTTACTGCAGAGGAGAAATATCGTCTTGCAGTGCCGCATACACTGACTTGTGTGTAATCTGACAGCAGCGCAATGCTGCTGCAGCTAGTCGATCGGTGGGTCCACCTGGAAGGTAAATAAAAAAAAATAAAAAAAACAGGCCGCAACGCAATAATTTTATTAACTTTTGAACAGAACATATAAACTTTAACTTTTTGAACTGAACATTAACCTTTTTGCTTACTGGTGATATTTTTTTGTTTATTGTTTTTTACCTTTATAGGACAAACCTCTCCTTCCCCATGGGACAATGTGCAAAGCGCAAATCGCCCAAAGATGTTGTGAAGTACATTATGCACTTTATCCCAGGTGAAAGGAGAGGTTTGCAGCAGCTGTATGTGAAAGGGCCCTAATAGCCCTGTGTGCCTGTCCTGGTGAGATGTGATCCCTATGCTAGGTGTACCTGTGTGTGGTACTTCCGGAAACACTCCCCTAAGCATAGGGCAGGGTGGTCAGGACAGTCAGGACAGAAATAGCGGGTGTCACGCCTTATTCCACTCCTGCTACAGACACAACATCTTTTTCGGGGTGACGGTTGGGTTGAGGTACCGGCAACGACATTGGGGAAATGTCGCTCGTGTAGACGGCTAACTACACTGGTGGATGGGGCCACGGAACCTCCTGGGTACAGGAGGTTCTCGATGATCTCTTCCTGAAATTTGAGGAAGGATCGTGTTCTCCCAGCCTTAGTGTAGAGAACAAAACTATTATACAGAGCCAATTGAATCAAACATACAGACACCTTCTTATACCAGCGTCTGGTTCTGCGGGAAAGTAAATACGGAGACAACATCTGGTCATTGAAGTCCACCCCTCCCATGTGAAGGTTATAGTCGCGGACTGAGAGGGGCTTTTCAATGACACGGGTTGCTCGCTCAATTTGGATTGTCGTGTCTGCTTGAATGGAGGAGAGCATGTAAACGTCACGCTTGTCTCTCCATTTCACCGCGAGCAGTTCTTGGTTACACAAGGCAGCCCTGTCCCCCCTTGCAAGACGGGTGGTAACGAGCCGTTGGGGGAAGCCCGCGCGACTAGTTTGCGCGGTGCCACAGCAATCTGTTCTAGAAACAAATGCCTGAAGAGGGCCACACTTGTGTAGAAATTGTCCACATAAAGATGGTACCCCTTGCCGAATAAGGGTGACACCAAGTCCCAGACTGTCTTCCCACTGCTCCCCAGGTAGTCAGGGCAACCTACCGGCTCCAGGGTCTGATCTTTTCCCTCATAGACACGAAATTTGTGGGTATAGCCTGTGGCCCTTTCACAGAGCTTATACAATTTGACCCCATACCAGGCGCGCTTGCTTGGGATGTATTGTTTGAAGCCAAGGCGCCCGGTAAAATGTATTAGGGACTCGTCTATGCAGATGTTTTGCTCTGGGGTATACAAATCTGCAAATTTCTGGTTGAAATGGTCTATGAGGAGCCGAATTTTGTGGAGCCGGTCAAAAGCTGGGTGGCCTCTGGGACGGGAGGTGGTGTTGTCGCTAAAGTGCAGGAAATGCAGGATGGTCTCAAATCGTGTCCTGGACATAGCAGCAGAGAACATGGGCATGTGATGAATTGGGTTCGTGGACCAATATGACCACAATTCATGCTTTTTAGTTAGACCCATGTTGAGCAGAAGGCCCAAAAAAATTTTAATTTCGGAAACTTGGACTGGTTTCCACCAGAAAAGCTGGGCATAAAAGCTTCCCAGGTTGGCGGTTATAAATTGTGTGGCATACCGATTTGTTTCTGCCACAACTAAGTCTAAGAGCTCCGCAGTCAAGAACAGCTCAAAAAAATCCCAGGGCCGAACCGATCTGAGCTGTCTCAACCCGAACTCCAGACTGGGCGGTGAAAGGGGGAACTACAGGTGTGGCTGAAGTTGGGGACTGCCAATCAGGGATTCTAGGGGCTCTACGGGCCCGTCTTTGCGGTGGCTGCGACGGGGTAACTACTGCACGTGCCACCGTACCAGCTTCAACTGCCCTTCTGGTGCTCGCCACTTCACCATGTTGTACGGCAGTGCTGGTACTAGGTCCAGGATGGGCTGCGCTGCTGGTGTATGCCTCACCACGTAATCCGACAGTGCCAGCCCCACTCTGCTGCCCTTGAAGCGGATCCTGCGCAACCTGTGGTCTAGCGACACAGGGCCGGGTACGCCTGGTGCTATCAGGGACTTCAGCCTCCTCGTCCCAACGTTGGGTCAGAGAGCCACTGCTTTCTACAGGTTCATATTCTGACCCGCTAGATTCATCAGATGAGGGTTCCCATTCGTCATCCGACTGGGTCAGAAGCCTGTAGGCCTCTTCAGATGAATACCCCCTGTTTGACATTTGGGTAACTAAATTTAGGGGTATTCCCTGAGACTACCCAAGAAAAAAAGCAAGCCTGTCTTACAAATGGGAGGCTAGCGAAGTACCGGAGGCCGCTGCGGTTGATAAAAAATATCAAAACTGATTTTTTTATTGCCGCAGCGCGTGTAAAGTGAATGTGCAGTGATAAAAAATAAAAAAAAATTGTCACTGCGGTGGGGCGGGCGTGGGCGAACGTACGTGTGGGCGACCGATCAGGCCTGATCAGGCAAACACTGCATTTTGGGCGGAGGGCGAACTAAGGTGACACTAATACTATTATAGATCTGACTGTGATCAGTTTTGATCACTTAGGCCTCTTTCACACGGGCGTCAGTTTTTTTGCCCGGATAAGAGCCGGGTGCGTTGCGGGAAAATGCGCGATTTTCCCGCGCGAGTGCAAAACATTGTCATGCGTTGCACTCGCATGAGAAAAATCGCGCATGTTTGGTACCCAAACCCGAACTTCTTCATAGAAGTTCGGGCTTGAAATTGATGTTCTGAAGATTGTATTATTTTCCCTTATAACATGGTTATAAGGGAAAATAATAGCATTCTGAATACAGAATGCATAGTAAAACAGCGCTAGAGGGGTTAAAAAAAAAAAAATAAAAATTTAACTCACCTTAGTCCACTTGCTCGCGAAGCCGGCATCTCCTTGTGTCTCCGCTGCTGATGAACAGGACCTGGGGTGAGCTGCTCCATTAAATACAGGTTAAGGACCTTCGATGACGTCACTCCGGTCATCACATGGTACGTCACATGATCTTTTACCATGGTGATTCACCATGGTAAAAGACCATGTGATGACCGGAGTGACGTCATCGAAGGTCCTTAAGCTCTATTTAATGGAGCAGCTCACCCCAGGTCCTGTTCATCAGCAGCGGAGACACAAGGAGATGCCGGCTTCGCGAGCAAGTGGACTAAGGTGAGTTAAATTATTTATTATTTTTTTTAACCCCTCTAGCGCTGTTTTACTATGCATTCTGTATTCAGAATGCTATTATTTTCCCTTATAACCATGTTATAAGGGAAAATAATAATGATCGGGTCTCCATCCCGATGGTCTCCTAGCAACCATGCGTGCAAATCGCACGGCATCCGTACTTGCTTGCGGATGCCATCCGATTTTCACACACCCCATTCACTTCTATGGGGCTTGCGTCACGTTAAATCGGACAATATAGAGCATGCTGCGATTTCAACTGAACGCACAAGTGATGCGTTAAAAACATCGCTCATGTGCACAGCCCCATAGAAATGAATGGGTCAGGATTTAGTGCGGGTGCCATACGTTCGCCGCACGGATTGCACCCGCACGGAAAACTCTCCCGTGTGAAAGGGGCCTTACAGATACTATAAAAGTACAAATGCTGATTAGCGATACGCTAATCAGCGAATCAGTGACTGCGGTGCGGTGGGCTGGGCGCTAAACAATTGCTAAACTTCCTAACCAAGGGGCCTAAACTATCCTAAACCTAACAGTCAATACCAGTGAAAAAAAAAGTGACAGTTTACACTGATCACTTTTTTCCCTTTCACTAGGTGATTGACAGGGGGCGATCAAGGGGTTAATTGGGGTGATGGGGGTGATGGAGGGTGATCTGGGGGCTAAGTGTTGGTGGGTACTCACAGTGATGCCTGCTCCTCTGCTGAGACTAACCGACGAAAAGGACCAGCAGAGGAGCAGGGCAGCCATTTAACACATCATATTTACTAATATGATGTGTTAGCTGGCTTCTGATTCGATTTTTTAAAAATCTGCAACCTGCCAGCGACGATCATTGGCTGGCAGGTTGCTGACGAAATACTCCTTTAACTTTTGCCGGCCCGCGATGCGCATGCGCAGGCCGGCTCTGACCGAAATCTCGCGTCTCGCGAGATGACGCACGGATGTGTCCAGGAAGAATGAATCAACCACCTTCCGGACGCATCCGTGCGTTAGGTGGTCCGGAGGTGGTTAAGGACCAGTTCAGGTCTGAAGTCACTTTGTGAGGCTTACATAATAGAAACCATCCAAAAATGACCCCATTCTAGAAACTAAGCCCCTCAAGGTATTCAAAACTGATTTTACAAACGTTGTTAACCCTTTAGGTGTTCCACAAGAATTCATGGAAAATAGAGATACAATTTCATTTTTGGCAGATTTTCCATTTTAATATTTTTTTTCCAGTTACAAAGCAGGGGTTAACAGCCAAACAAAACTCAATATTTATGGCCCTGATTTTGTAGTTTACAGAAACATTTTGCGGCCACTACAGCGCCAATAGCCATAGCACACCACAGTGCGGCTTATTCTGTCTTGACACAAGCGTAAAAATCAGCTCCTGAAGATAGGTGACAACCACAAGTCACGTGGAAACGGGTAGAGCTGCTGCTAATCACTAGGACACGGCTCTCTAGGCAGGACTGCACTAGATGCAATATTCCTGAGTGTGCATGTGATGTATGGATGGAGCCAAAATACACTGGCTATAGTTGTGTGAATGGAGCCAAAATATACTGGCTTTGAGTGACTGTAGAGAGCCAATACTGGCTGCAGATATATGGTTGTGACCTGGGTACTGGCCGCAGGCTACACATTAAATTGGTCTGAACTCTGCACCCACATTAGAGTGTATTCTAGTCCATTGAGACTTCACTCTGACAGAGGCAGTGCGATCAATTGTATATAGCATCATGCGACCTATGCACTAGGTGGTACAACCACATCTGTATATACATCTTACAGTACCACGTGAAACACACACACCCTGTATCCATTCACACTGGTTACCGTGTCCTTTACTCAGACTTGCTTATCCATAGCAACTACCAGCCAGCAAGTTGAGTTCTAGCCCAGTCCCTCTACTGTGCAGAGGAGTTATTTGCTAAATCACAGAGAAAATGCACCAAACGGATATGCCACTGACTATACTGGCTAGTCATAAATGCAGGTATTAAAAGCTGAGACTTTTGCCAATATATTCCTGTCAGGAAAATATCGGAGCCCATCATGCACCACGTCACGGTCACTCAGCATGGCAAGGGGTCCTACCACTGCGTTAACTCTGGTGCACTAACTATGGTGTGAACACGGTCTGAAGGTGATGTAATCCAGCTTACAGCCAAGCTTCCACACAACCGCCTAGCAGGACAACTAATGCAATGTGAACAAAGCAAGACTGTGAGCCTCAATATCAGACCATGTGATGGAGGTTACCAGGTGCAAAGGAGAGTGTTTGAATGCCAGGTAAAGGCACATACACTACATATAAAACAAGACACAAACACAGAAATATAGTGGCAAATCTGGGGGAGCTGCTCAACCCCTAACACTGTAGCGTGTTTTTCATTGGGGGAGCAGCCCCACCGCATGTGGACCGCAGCAGACAACTATTCCCAGCAAAAAAATGCATACGGTGGAAGATGTCGGCGCGGTCCACATGCACCACAAGGGCATCCTACACAAAACGGAGCATTGTGCGGATGAAAATATAAATCACAGAAAAAGTGCACCAAACGGATATGTCACTGACTATACTGGCTAGTCATAAATGCAGGTATTAAAATCTGAGACTTTTGCCAATATATTCCTGTAACCTCCCTCACATGGTCTGATATGGGTGTGGCTTACAGTCTTGCTTTGTTCACATTGCACTAGTTGTCCTGCTAGGCGGCTGTGTGGAAGCTTGGCTGTGAGCTGGATTTCATCACCTTCAGACCGTGTTCACACCATAGGTAGCTTAGTGGTAGGACCCCTTGCCATGCTGAGTGACCGTGACGTGCTGCATGATGAGTTATTTGCTACCCTTCTCTGTACAGGTTCTGAGACTGGTTGCCTGATGGTTAACGTTCATCAGGCTGTGATACTATTATTAATAATCAAGAACGTTTACCTACTCATCTATCCTACGTGTGAATTAAGTTTACAGAAACACCCCATATGTTGTCAAACTGCTGTACGGGCACACGGCAGTGCACAGAAGGAAAGGAATGCCATACGGTTTTTGGAAGGCAGATTTTGCTGGACTGTTTTTTTTTTTTACCCCATGTCCCATTTGAAGCCCCCCTGATGCACCCCTAGAGTAGAAACTCCAAAAAAAGTGACCCCATTTTGGAACCTACAGGATAGGGTGGAAGCTTTGTTTGTACTAGTTTAGGGTACATATGATTTTTGGTTGCTCTATATTACACTTTTTGTGAGGCAAGGTAACAAGAAATAGCTGTTTTGGCACAGTTTTTTATTTACAACATTCATCTGACAGGTTAGATCATCTGGTATTTTTATAGAGCAGGTTGTCACGGACGTGGCGATACCTAATATGTATACAATTTTTTTATTTATGTAAGTTTTACACAATGATTTCATTTTTGAAACAAAAAAAAAATCATGTTTTAGTGTCTCCATAGTCTGAGAGCCATAGTTTTTTTTAGTTTTTAGGTAGGGTCTCATATTTTGTGGGATCAGATGACTGTTTTATTGGCACTATTTTGGGGGTGCATATGACTTTTTGATCGCTTGCTATTACACAGTTTGTGATGTAAGATGAAAAAAAATGGCTTTTTTTACACTTTTTTTTTTTTACGGTGTTCACCTGAGGGGTTAGGTCATGTGATATTTTCTATAGAGCCGAGAGCCGGTCGATACGGACGCGTAGATACCTAATATGTATACTTTTTTTTAATTTACTTAAAGTTTTACACAATAAGCTTTTTTAAAACAAAAAAAATGATGTTTTAGTGTCTCCATATTCTGAGCCATAGTTTTTTTTATTTTTTGGGCGATTGTCTTAGGTAGGGGCTCATTTTTTGTGGGATGAGGTGACGGTTAGATTGGTACTATTTTGGTGGGCATACGCCTTTTTGATCGCTTACTGTTTAGCACAGTTTTTATTTTTTACAGTGTTCATCTGAGGGGTTAGGTCATGTGATATGTTTATAGAGCCGGTCGATACGGACACGGCAATACCTAAAATGTCAACTTTTTTTTTCCCCCTATTTTTTTACAATTTTTTTTAACTTTATTTGGGAAAAATGATGTTTTTGTTTATTTTTACTTGAAACTTAAAATTTTTAGGGGGAAAACTATTTTTTGTTCCACTTTGGGACTTCAACTTTTGGGGGTCTAATACCTTTTGCAATGCATTCCAATACTTCTGTATTGGAATGCATTGGCTGTATGAGTAATACTGTGTGTATTACTCATACAGCTTCCGGCCTGTGAGATCCAGGGGGCTGGATCTCACAAGCTCGTCACAGGAAGGCATCGCGCTGCTTTCCATGCCATCAGGTCCCCCCTACAGCCCCATGAGGACCCGATTGCACCGCCGCCAGCCGCCGCAACATTGAAAAGCCGCAAACAGAAGGTCTGAATTGACCTGCAGTTTGCAGCGATCGCCAACACGTGACCCCCCCCCCCGCGCATTTAGCCAAGGTGCCTGCTCAACGATTTGAGCAGGCACCGGGTTCCGATCACAGCCCGCCGAGCGGCGCTGATCAGAAATACACATGACGTACCGGTACGTCATGTGTCCGGAAGAGGTTAAGTTACAACTCCACACCAGGCATCCTCCAGGAGTAATTTTACTGATATAGGCACATTCTTATTGCACATATGCAAAATGTTATATTACTGTGCGCCATTTTCATAAAATGTGCATATACCAAGTCCAGTCTAAAAACTAACCTCAAATACACCAATAATGATAAACTCCCCCCTAAACGTCTATATTTGTACCTTAAAGGGGACCTGCGACCACTGCTGACATATCTGTTTTATCAAAATGTGAAATGACAATTCTGGGGCATCTTTTCTTCTGGCTCAATGTTGTGTCATTCCTTGATTATTCCTATTAGAAGTTTCCGAATAAATATACAACTGGATGTTACCAGCTGGAGGTGTGGACTGTCTCTACAGAGTCAGGCACCTTCCAATCAGTGTCACTAGAGGCAGACGACGTAGGGACACCCCCTGCCTCAACTGTTATCACCCAATTGTACTTATAGTAATAAACCTCTAGCAGGTATAATAGGGGAAAGGTGCAACTTAGGCCTCATGCACACGACCGTTGTGTGCATCCACGTCCGTTCCGTCATTTTTCACAGTTTAGCGGAGGCCCCATTCATTTCTATGGAGCTGTGAAAAAAAAAATGATAGTCCTCCATTTTTCCCGTGATCCGTGATTCCAGTCCGTCAAAAATATATAACCTGTCCTATTCTTGTCAGTGGAAAATGGAGGACGGACCCATTCAAGTCAATAGGGCCGTCAAAAAACCAAAACGGATGCACAATTGGTATGTCGTTTCTATTTTTTTCTACAAGACCTTGGTGCAATAAAATTACACTTTTCATTAACCTTGGAAACAAGGAAACACAACTGAAGC
Organism: Bufo gargarizans; assembly: GCF_014858855.1. Lineage (NCBI taxonomy): Eukaryota > Metazoa > Chordata > Amphibia > Anura > Bufonidae > Bufo > Bufo gargarizans. Next base: position 172,430,152 of record NC_058081.1, read on the forward strand.
AAAATCGGACACGGACCACTGAAGCCAAATCACTGACAGTGAAAAAACACTGTCGTGTGCATGAGGCCTTAGAGTTCTAAAAAAAAGTGATCCAGAATGGTTATTAAATGTGGAATAAAAGTACTGATTTGCCAGGAGAGGCGACAGATCTTCTTTAGGCTATATCCACACGGGACTGAAATGTTGCAAATCCACAGTGGTTTAATAGTAGCAGGAAAGTTGACGAGATTTTAAGAAATCTCATCTACTCCCTGCAAAATAATCTGATGAACTGACATGCAGAAACCCACACGCGGCCTGAAGAAGGGCACCCATACAAGGGCCCGAAATGTTGCACTGATATAATAGACTATGTACCATTAGTGTTGAAATGAATTAATAAAATAAGCAATTTTCAAAAATACTTCACTAGCGTATTTAATACATTAAATATTTAAATCTTCAGCATGTCATTTTAGGCTACTTTCACAGTTGTGTTTTGGTGCGGATCCGTCATGGATCTGCAAAAACGGATCCGTTACAATAATATAACCGCATGCATCCGTCATGAACGGATCCGTTTGTATTATCTGTAACATAGCCAAGACGGATTAGTCATGAACTCCATTGAAAGTCAATGGGAGACGGATCCGATTTCTATTGTGCCAGAGAAGACGGATCCGTCCCCATTGACTTACATTGTGTGCCAGGACGGATCCGTTTGGCTCAGTTTTGTCAAGCGGACACCAAAACGTTGCAAGCAGCGTTTTGGTTTCCGCCTCCAAAGCAGGAATGGTGACTGATCAGAGGCAAACTGATGTAATCTGAGCGGATCCTTTTCCATTCAGAATGCATTAGGGCAAAACTGATCCATTTGGACCACTTGTGAGAGCCCTGATTGGATCTCACAAACAGAAAGCAAAAACACTAGTGTGAAAGTTGCCTACTACGGGGGTTCTCCACCATGGATTTCACCCTTTGTAAGGCTACATACATACAGACGTATCTGTTTTGCAGTCTGCAAACCGCGGATCCGCAAAATATGGATGTAGTCTGTGTGCATCCCACACTTTGTGCAGGCCCTATTAAAGAAACGCCTTTTCTTGTCTGCAAAACAGTAAAGAAACAATAGGACATGTTCTATAATTTGCGGAAAGTCTGCATGGATGCAGACAGCACACAGATGACATCCATGTTCTGTCCGCTTTTTTTTTTTGCTATTCCATAACAATTATTAATAAATGCTGATCCGACGTGGACCAAAAATACGGTAGTCTGAATATAGCCTAAGGGCTCATGCACATGACTATATTTTGTGGTCTGCAAAAAACGGATCCGCAAAACATACAGAAGACGTCCGTGTGCACTCCCTATTTTGCGGAACGGAACAGCTGGCCCCTAATAGAACAGTCCTATCCATCTCCATGATGCGGGCAATAATAGGACATGGTTTTTTTTTGCGGAACGGAAATACGGACATAGGGAATGCACACGGAGTAACTTCTGTTGTTTTTTTTGCAGACCCATTGAAATGAATGGTTCCACATAAGGTCCGCAAAAAAAATGGAACGGTCACGGAAAGAAAATAAGTTTGTGTGCATGAGCCCTAATGCTCCGGGTGTAATACTTTGTAAATCACGCAGATTATGCAGAGGATTTTGACATTGATTATCTTTAAAAATGCCAAAAAATAAATACTGGATTCGCTGTTCCAGGTGACACCGGAGAGACGGATCCGGTGTTTCAATGCATCCGGATGCAGATCCGTCTACAAATGCTATCTGTTTGCACACAGATTTCAGTATCCGGCAGGCAGTTCCGGTGATGGAACTGCCTGCCAGATCTTTACAACGCAAGTGTGAAAATACCCTTATTTGTATCTTTGGAAAATTAAGAAAAAGACACTTGAAAACAAAAATGTAATAAATAGGAATATCCCTATAAGGCCTCAGCATCTGCCAACCTAATTAACCCTACTCAACCAGGCATACTGTCAGTTTGGGTTGATCACGGTGAGTAAAACGACCTCTCGTTGAAATCAGTGGCCACTTTTTTGAGTAATTAGCAATTTATTTCATATGGTAATGAACCACTTCACCACTACAGTTGTCACGATACCAAAAAAGCCACGTGCATTCAAAGTTTTATGGAATAGAATGCTCATAATAGAACAGTCCAATCCAATTTTTGGGGGGGACAAGGTGAAAAAAAAATGGCAAATCAAGCAGTTTTTATTTTTTTCTGTTACTGCGTTCACCGCATAGGAGATATTGTTTAATATTTTGGACTTTTTCGGACGTGGGGATATGTTATGTTTATTTATTGTTTATATATTTTATATGTAAAATTGGGAAAGGGGGAGATACTTTTTATTTAATAACTATTAGGCCCCTTAGGTCCTTTTCACCCTAATAGAGCTCTATAAGGCCTCTTTCACACGAGCGTTACGGATTAGGTCTGGGTGCGTTCAGTGAAACTTGCACCATTTTGCAAGTTCAGTCAGTTTTGTCTGCAATTGCGCGGGTGCAATGCGTTTTGATGCGTTTTTCACGCTCGCAATAAAAAACTGAAGGTTTACAAACAACATCTCTTAGCAACCATCAGTGAAAAACGCATTGTACCTGCACCCGCTTGCGGATGCAATGTGTTTTTCACTGAAGCCCCATTCACTTCTATGGGGCCAGGGCTGCGTGAAAAACGCAGAATATTGAACATGCTGCGATTTTCACGCAACGCTGAATTGATGCATGAAAAAAAAAGCTCATATACAAAGACCCATTGAAATGAATGGGACAGGATTCAGTACTGGTGATATGCGTTTACGTGGCGCGGAAAACTCCCTCATGTGAAAGGGGCCTTAGGGTGAATAGGACTTCACACGGTGTCTGCTTTGCGCACACAGCAGCAGGGAGCTTACCATGGCTGCCATGGTAACCGATCGGAGCTCCAGGATTACACTGCTGGGGCTCCGATCAGAAGCTACCACTGCCATCAATGAGGAGGGGACCCTGTAGCCACTGCCACCAATGACTATACTACTGGGGGGGGGTTGGGAGCACTGTGCCACCAATAAGGAGGGGACCTTGTGGCCACTGCCACCAATGACTTAAAGGGTCCATTCGCACATCCGTAACGTGTTTTGCAGATCCACGAAAACAGCAATGTGCGTGCAGGTCCGCATTTCCGAAAAGGAATGGGTCCGCAATTCTGTTCCGCAAAATGCGGAACAAAATTGCGGACGTGTGAATGGGGCCTAATACTGGGGGGTGCACCAAGACACCAATGATTATGATCTATATACAGACATGCTCAATCTCCGGCCCTCCAGCTGTTGCAAAACTACAACTCCCAGCATGCCTGAACAGCCTACAGCAAGGCATTGTGGGAGTTGTAGTTTTACAAAAGCTGGAGGGCCGCAGGTTGAGCATCCCTGGTCTATAATACTGCGGTTGGGAGGGGGGGACACACCACCAATGAAGATAATTCACCAATTAATACAAGTGTAGGATGCGGGTGCCCGCGGATGTTTCACATACCCGGCACCCGACCTCTATGACAGGACGCTGCCATCCACTGCAATTAACCCCTGAGGGCTTGTTTCACTCACCACTACAGGCAGTATTCCTGGTTTAATAGGGTTGATTATGCTGACATATGCTCTTTAATAAAACTACTCAACAAGAATATTGTAGGCAGGACAAAGGCACAATAGATCTGGGAGAATGAGGTTTATGAAGATGTCAATTAGGGTTGAGCGAATCGAACCTGGCAAAGAGGAATTCAATCCGAATTTCAGGGAAAATTTGATTCATCACAAAGCCAAATTTCCTTGTGCTTCATGGTAGCAAATCAATATTCACTGAATGGCGGTAAAAAAAAAAATCATAATACTTACCTCATCCGTTTGAGCGCGAAGTGCTGGCTGCCATCTTGATTGAAGATCTCCGCACGAAATCCCGTGCGCTGTGACATAACCACACCGGTCGACGTGATGACTCCATCATGGGCTGCGTGTTATTTTGCACTAGATTTTCAATCAAGATGTCGGTGGCCGGCTCTTCGCAATCAAATGGATGAGGGTAAGTGTGATTTTATATAGTTTTAAAACATTTTACACTGTATTATTGCGGTCAGCTAAGAACACGGGATCTGAGGGGAACAATGTCAGGGCGGGGCAACTGCCGCTCCCCGTCATTGCACCCACTACTTACAAAAAAAAAGGGGTTCATGACAAAGTAATTTGTAAAATTCAGCAAAGCAGCTGAAACGAATTTTTTTTCCAATACTACTCATCCCTAATATCAATGGTATCACATCATTGTAGAATACCAAAAAAAAACATGTCCACCGTTATTGTGAACATCGACTACTGCATCTAGAGCAATAATGACTAATGACATGATGTCTCTCTCACAAAACATATGACATTTTTATGAATAATGGATAATGTAAAGAATGGGAGTCTGATTCGTGGATGTATATATATGTATTATGAACATAAAATGAACTATAATATTTTATGACCACCAAAGATAGGTTTGACAATGCAGAACATTTAGTATATGTACCAGGAATAAATACTATTTAGCCACTTCCCAAACCTGCACATCAATACAGAAGCAACATCATTACCCATGCAGCTAATGTATTCCCCTGCGAACTTCAGGGATGCCTTTAAATATGTACATTAATGGAGGAGCATCCATAAAGTCACATCTTATAACCTCAATCCATCACGGACTATCCCACAGAAGGCTCCGCTATAGGACTACTCATTCATTCACTGGCTGTATAAAGTCATCCTAACGTTACAAACCTTCTCATAATTCAGTTTACCATATAGCAAGATGTCATTATTATCTTTATGACTTAATGACCTGTGTGCAGCCCTGGTATGGGGGAGCTGCGGTGATGAATGGAAAGCATTATCCTTTATGAGAAGCACTATGCAATCATTGCTGGGCCTCCTGGGGATGGGGCTAATTCGGAGGCATTTATTATTTATGTACTGTTTGTTAAGAATTAGGTCATTAAGACGATGACTTAGGTTGTTACGGTGAAACAATGTACATAGAGAATGCATAAAATGAAACAACCACATAAGTAGCGTGGGTCGCCCTGTGAAATGGCGCAGCTCTGAGCTAAAGGGTATGTTCACATGGCTGACCCTCATTTTTCAGCTTTGGACTTACAGTTGTACATGGTGCTAATACAGGGGCTGTTAAGCGTCCGCAGGTTCCCGACAATAACAGTACCAAGAAATGACATGTCGCTTTATTTTCCAGTACACCATCAAGTATTAGTTTTCTACCTACAGCAAAGTATTTTATAGGAAACTGAAGTAACCCAGTCCATTACCCAACAAGCAGACCAAGTCAACATTGGCCAACCTGACCACATGTAATTATTATCAAAGGTTCATCTTGCTTAGGCCTCTTGCACACGAACGTTGTGTACCCGTGACCATATTGTGGGCCGCATACGGCGGGTCCGCAATACATGGGCACCGGCTTGTGTTCACTTGTTCTATTTTTTTGCCTTGCGGACGGATCATGGACCCATCTCAGCAGCTTTCTCCAGCCCGAGTTGGAAACACTCTTGGCTGAGCATGTATGTGTATGGGGGAGTCAGTAAAACAAGCCTACATCTGACAGCTATTGAAGTTTTATGGGCTCCTTAAAGGGGTTGCGTCACCTGGCACTTTAATCACTGTTAGGATATGTCATCAGAGTGGGAGATAGGGTACGGTTATTTTCAGCAGTTCCATAGAAATTAAGGGAAGGTGGCCACACATCCAGAGACGCTATCCGCTCACTTCGGTGTTCCTGTTCGAGAGATAGGTGTGGGTCAGAGGTGGGACCCACACTTTTCTGACATTGGTGGCATATCTTAGCGATACGCCACCAATGACTCAGATATAGACAACCCCTTTAAAAGGGGCTGTCCCACAAGAATATTCTAGTTTTCAAACCAGCACCTGGATCAGAATTTTTTTTCCTGCTCACCGAGATGGCCGCACATGGGCAGTTTCGTCCTTTAACTGCCTCCTGAGATGTGATAGGGAGATCATGGACACGCCCCCTTAGCGACAGCAGAAAAGACACTCCCTCTTAAGCTGACGGATTTATATAAATCCATCTCTGGATCCATGTGAAGTACAAGGCTGGTTCTAGCTTCGTTAGAAAGATTGTCATCTACTGTATGAACTCTTATCTTTTACATTAGTCATGGCATAGAGTAGACCCTTTAAGGCTGTCTTTCAAAGTGTGTCCAGTTTAGATACTGTAGTGCAAGTAAAAAAAAAAAATCATAGTGCAATTGAATTGGCACAACACACAAAAGACAATAAAAAAAATAATGAAAAAAGAAAAGTGACCTCAGAAGACCACCAGATGGGATCCTACTAAGAGCAACAGTCAAAGGGAGAAAAACACTGTTAGATGATGAATCGGGTTCATCCATCATGGCAGATGAGCAGTGGCCGCTCATATTCGTCATCTGTGCTCAGAGGCCGAGACACTGGAAGCAGGGACTGATTCTACTGTGCAGACACTCATTCATCGTTCCTGCAGGCACCTAAACAATCATTTCTGGGCAGAAGATGGTGCTAAACAGATCTGCTGCCCAGAAACAATGCAGCTGTATGAGGATGAGCGATGGCAGTAGTGTTCCCTCGTTCTCATACTGTGGAGGTGATCGCTCCACGTAAATGCATCGCTTCACCCGCACTGGACGAGCAGCTGAATGTTATGAAGGAACCCTTCCCGATAATTGGCTGCTCCTCGCCCTGTGTAAACCCACCATGACTATTTGCCAGTTTCAGATGCCCCACAGCTTCCAATGCCCTTGGGCAGCCACAGAAGCCCCCAGAGCATTTCTGCACTATTATGCAAGGTTGGCAGCTTCAGATGTTGTTCACATTACAGGGGTGAGGCTCCAATACAATTTCTGAAGGCGTGGTGGTGCAGCTGATCAAAAGGTGAAGAAGGCAGAGTTCAGACTGCTGGGGCTGAGCTATAACAGGAAAGGTCAGGTCTGCCCCAGATTTCACCATTTCCATTGTAAAGGCTTAAATATGCACAATAAACTGACATGCTGTGGGTTTCAAAATCCAAGCCGCATGTCAATTTGCACACAGAAAATGTCTGCGCTGTGTAGATGAGTTTGTGATGGATGAGATTTTAAAAATCTACAATAATTTACTTAGCAGGTACTGCATTATACTGCACAGAACATCTGGACATAATTCGCTCCATGTGCAGGTAGACAACTCCCATAGAGTCGACTGGAGTGGTAGTGTACATGCGTGACCACCACTCCAAACAAAGGAACCGCCGCGGTTCAACCCCCGCTCAACCAGACAGATATCCCCTATTCTGTGGATAGTGTAAGTGCTTGTCATGGAATAACACCTTTAACGATTGAAAATACTTTTAATAAGTGCCATATATGAAGTAACAGCATGAAGGTGGTGTGGGCTCACAATTAGGACCTGTACATTTTGTGATGGAAATAATTTCTTAGATCTGAATAATGTACCCAGATTATTATTTTAAAATCAAGTCTATTTATTAAGTCAAGTTTCATGGAAAAAAAATGAAATTTTTACATATGTTTGCACAATACTTTTTATTTTTTTGCAATTTTTAGTAAAAATTTCAAAAGTGAACCAAAAAATACTGTATAAAACACAGTGGACATTAAATTGACAGTAGTATTAGATTTGAGTTTTCTGCGCTTCTGCTTCATTTACCACAACTTGACGTACTGTGGAGAGGGTTCAGTGCATTTCTGTTCAAACATTACAATTAAAAAAAAAAAAATCAAACTGGGAATTTTCCTGAAACCTAACCACAGAAAAAAAAAATATATAATATATATATATAAAAAAAAAATGAGAAAGAAAAAAAAAAGAAAAAAGAAAAATGATACACAGTTTAAGGATCTATCACATTGACAAAGCTACGAATAACCACCATGGTCAAAATCAAAATTCTTCTATCCCACCTTATCCATCTTATAACAAATGCATTCAATTGATTTCAAAACTACACTAGGTTTTTTTTAGTTATTTTTTAAAATATTTTTACACTTTTTTTTTCTTTTTTTCTAAGATTGTTGCAGAATTCTTTATAGTCTCCTATCTACCAGACTGGGATTTCATGTACAAAAAATTGTTTCTAAAGCGTACAAAAAGATGTTTCTTTTTTTGAAAAATAAAATAAAATAAAATTACCACACTGTACAATTTTACAAGGAAGAGATTGTGTTGTTTTTTATTTTTTTTTCCTTCCAAACCTTGCTGGCAATGTCAAGATGAGAATGGATGTGTAAACCTTTTATTTCATCAATAACTTTCTGCCAGACAGAAAAACTGCTAAGAAAGCATAGTGACGAGAAGAATGTTTAAAGGGAACCTGTCACCTGGATTTTGGGTATAGAGCTGAGGACATGGGTTGCTAGATGGCCGCTAGCACATCAGCAATACCCAGTCCCTATAGCTCTGTGTGCTTTTATTGTGTCAAAAAAACAACTATTTTATAGCTAAGTAAATGAACCTTAGATGAGTCCTGTCTCCTCCATGCTTGAGAGATGAGCCCAGCGTTCTCTTACTCTGAGCCCAGCCATGCCCACTGTAAAAAAGAGTCCAGCACCACGCCACATCCTCCGAATCTCCTCTTTGCTCCCCGATGTCACAAAGCTAGAGAGCCTTAATCTCGCGAAGCGCGAGCTAGCGCATGCGCCGTTCGTTCCCTGAGGCTGATGCCAGCACAGGGAAGTAACACTATGACGACACTGTGCATGCGCTAGTTCGCGCATCGCGAGATTACAGCGCTCTAGCTTTGTGACGTCGGGAAGCAAGGAGGAGATTCGGAGTATGCGGGGCGGTGCTGGACTCATTCACAGTGGGCGTGGCTGGGCTCTGGAAACATTAGTAGCCTAATTTACATATATGTAAATATATTTGACACAATGAAAGCTATGGGGCCTGGATATTACAGATGTGCTAGCGGCGATCTAGCAGCCCATGTCCTCAGCTCTATACCCAAAATCAAGGTGACAGGTTCCCTTTAAAGCCAAATCAGAAAAAAATGAGTAAGACCAAAGCTACACAGACACAAAAATATCCATTTTGTTGTCAATACCACGGCCACATATGTCCTTGGAAGCAAAGAAGCAAGAAGGCTCTTGGTAATGCCCATACAAAGACATGCATAGCACTGGATGCATGAAAAATTATATTAGGACAACAGTACGGTAGGAATTTTTTTTATTTTGGGATCCAGGACACTGGATAAATAAATCTACTAAAATAATGTTACCCCTGCACCAAGTGTTAGTGGTTATTTATTCTATAGCTTTGTGCTGAGAACGCCACCGAGAGGTAGAGGTGGGGCAAAATATCGTAACCTCCAAAATACAACACACAAGCGGCCCTAGAGAATTTACTTCTTACAAGCTGACAATCTTAGAAGAGGCTTGCTTTTATTAAAAATACATGCCTAAAATTATTGTGACTTGGAACAACTTAGCTGAATTTTTCAGAAAAGGATGAAAAAAAAAAAAACAATATTACAAAGAGTCCTGACGTCCAGAGTGGCTGTAGATGTCATACGTGGGTAGTCAGCTTGCAGAGCATTCAAGTCTGTGAAATAGAGGCTCGATTGGAAGAAAAAGTGTAAGCACTTCAACCATCTCTGGTCCTAAAACATTTAGTAAGGAAATGCAGATGGACACTCCATTCAGCTAATGAAAGCATCTCCAAGAAAAAAAATAATAGATCTATCTTATCAGTCGCCTTTATACACCAATTCCTCGGTTATCCTGAGTATGTCACTTAAACAGTAATGTCTTCATTAACAACTGAAAAACCCCAAACAAGATTTATAATACAAAGTAACATATCCATATTGCAATTATCTGCTTTTTTTTTTTTTACAATTGCACATAGAGTTATGCTTGTACATCATAATTACAGGTCTGCATATAACAAAGTATGTACATTGGCAGGAGATGTTCTCCATTGCTGAAGTGGCCTCTACCTTCCTACCTTGACTGGCAGTTAGGGAAAAAAGACAGGATTTGTCTTCAGCGAAGATTCAGTAAAGACAATTTCACTGAAAGCGAACTGGAACTGAAGAAAATGAAGGGGCATAAAAACGAGAGGTAACAAATTCTAATATTTTATGCCGTTAGAGACAATAAAAAGAATATTTCTTAAAAAGGTCTGGTTAATTTTTTCCATCAGGAGATCGCAGTTAAACAGTGTTAAGAAAATGCGTTTAAGAACTCCTTCTCCTGTGTAGATGTGATGGTAAGTTCTTGACTCCGCCTCGTGACAGGATCCGATGCTTGGTTTTAATAAGGGTAACAGTGACGATTTGTAGGTATTTCTTTGGAGTGAATCTTTCCCATGGTAGGCACTAGGAAGAACCAAAGGCAAAATAGCTGCAGTTAACGTCTCATGTGTCCCATCTGGTATGTTTCCCGTGGTCTCTGGCGTGGAGGTTGTTGAGTTGTTTGTGGTGGCCGTCTTCTCTTCAATGTGCCTGAAAATAAAACAGATTGGTAAATACACAATGGATACATATATATATATTTTATTTCAAACAGCACAGTAGTTTTCTATCAAAAGCAAAATACAGTAAAAGTTCTACAAAGTTGATTTGTTCTTTGGTTTGAAAAATTGGTTGGCATAAAAGACCCTATCCAAAAAAAAAAAAAAAAAGTTGCATGTGCGTGATCGATATTTCTATTAGTATGATTATCGTACATATGCTGCCAAGTTTGATCACAGTAGCAGATGTATCATACATTATTCGTTATTACTCAGGCAGATATGTATATGAATAAAGGTGTGGTCTGATTAGACACTGGGTCTTGCCACAAGAGGGTGTAAAAGTGCTTTCCCCATTGCCCTATAAAAAGGCTCTCAGAGGATACTTTTGGGTAGTGTGCCTCTATGATGAACTTCAAGACATTTTGCCCAGTTGACAGACTTTGAGAAGGGGACAGAGAAGCAGGATGTTCGTTTCGACAAACTGTCCACCATCTTGGTCATTCTGACCTAGTTGTTAAGGGGTGTCAGGGGCAATGGTTACGCAAGGGCTCTCACACATAGCAAACAGGCTGCCGCCGGCCCAAACAGACCACCATTAGAGAGAATTGTATGATCCACCATTAAACACGAGCAACTCCCAAGTTCTTTTGTCCACTATCTAGACATAGGTGGCACCTTCATTATACACCCCAAGTCTCTGTCTGACCATTTCCAGGAGCTGCAGAAGGAAATTTTGTGTCACAACCCCTATTACGTGTCCTGCCATTAATGGCCAGTCACCGTCACCTTCATTTGCAGTTGTGTTATGAATGATAACCTGGACTGATATGGAATGGAACCCTATCGTTAGTGACTAATCCAGGTTCTGTTTGGGATCCTATGATGGTCAGGTTCGAGTATGGAGGCCTCATGGTGGGCTCTTCAATCCTGTCTCTGCTGTGTTACACACTGCTCCAACTGCTGGTGTGACGATCTAGGGAGCAATCGCATACCACAGTCAGTCACCCCTAGTAGTAATTTGTGGGAGACGAGGAACTCAGCAATATGTCCAGGACAGCCTAAAGCCACACGTGTTGCCTCTCATGGCAGGGATTTGGGTTCCCCAAGAATTTCTTCACTAGACTGTAACACTTCGTTCGCTTGCCCGGTCACCAGATTTATCGCCAATCAAGCATTTATGGAACCAGCTGGGAAGCCAGTCTCTGCAACCTACGAGTATGCAGGATCTACAGGCCGAGCTACTACTTCTGTGGACAAATGAGCTGCAGGATACCATACAGAACCCGCATGCCTACATGCCCAACTGTGTCTCATCATGTATCCTGGCTAGAGGTGGCCCAACAGGGTACTAGAGTTTTCCCCAATAAACTTATTCGCTCCAACATTGTAGTCACTTATATCATCATCATTTACACATTTGATTCCAACAACTCCTCCTTGGTGGATTATTTTATTTTTGTCAAGGAGTGTAAATGTAAAAACACTGGAAGAGTGACATATACCGACCAATTCTGCAAACAATATCAGTAATACTGATGTAAAGATGACCGTTTTATTATTTTCTGTTGATCTTTCAACGATTGAGCAATAATCGTAATGATCGTTTGGAAACAAACAGTAATGATTTTTTTAACCCCTTTGCTAGCAGACAAACATGGCGCCTGCTCGCATGGGCAGCGGGTCTCCACTGTTTCAAACAGCAGAGACCCACAGCTAATTACCGCGACCGGCAATAATGCCTTTAGATGCTGTGATCAAGTGAGATCACGGTATCTAAAGGGTGAAAAACCCTCTTACCGGCATACTCTGCGGCCAGTAAGGATGCCGGGTAATTGATTTTAATTCTTTGTCTCCAAACTGTGCATGATGGTAGTAGGCGTTCTCCAGCCCTCCTTCAAAATCTAATGCAGCCATCATTAGTACCAAGGCAGAAACTGCTTTCATCACTGAACACTGATTGCCATTGATGGCCACACCAGATTTCACAGTAGGGCTGGAGAGCGCCTAATGTATCATCACTTGGGATGAGCGAAGCCAGCTTCGGATGCTACATTTGAAGCCGCTTCACAAAAAAAAAAATTGTTATAATACTGTACGGAGATTCAGTACAGTATACATGAACATAGAACCAAAAGAGAAGACTCACTATATTGCCATAAAATAGGGCAAACGGGAAAACCGTATAAACCCAAAAATTTTGTTAAACAACCAAAGAATGCCCAATGTATTCAAAAAATATATACTTTATTTCATAATAAACAGATCACGATTATTAAGATATAAAAGATAACACAAAAGTTTGAAAAAGTCAGCAAAAAACCTGGATGCCTTAGTCGCCCGGCCGGTGTCTCTGTAGCCCGCCAAAGAGATGACGAAGCTGAGACGAAACGCGCGTCGAGGTTTTCAGCCTGTCCTGTGCCCGTTGTCTCTGCCCTCCATCATGTCTCTTGGTATGTTGTAATTTTCCACCAGGTGCCTACGGGCGAGTTCTGTTTATAGCCTTTATTGGAAGGTTTGGTGCATGGGGCCATATTTGAGTACTTCAGATAGATATTACTTTGCTTTTGCTGTCATTTGTGTATCATTTAGGGTCCAATGCCTTAGAGCAATGATCACAGTTACTATTTCAGTGGTTAGTACCACATACCACTCCTCTGTGAATCACCCCACTGCATATCATACATACACCTGACGCGTTCCATCTCTTTGGCGGGCTACAGAGACACCGGCAAGGGGACTAGGGCATCCAGGTTTTTTGCTGACTTTTTCAAACTTTTGTGTTACCTTTTATCTGAATAATCATGATCACGTTTATTATGAAATAAAGTATATATTTTTTGAATACATTGGGCATTCTTTGGTTGGTTGTTTAACAACATTTTTAGGTTTATACAGTATGCGTGAACAGTCTGAACTACTGGACTAAAGTGTATGGCTGCATCTGTGAAATGATTATTCACTGGATGTTTGTTCAGCCAAACTACTTCTGTTTAATGTGTATGGCCCCCTTGAAACACTCAAAATCTTCAAATAGAGAAGACCACTACAAGGATGCCACTGGAGCTTTACATTTAAGTAGAAATTCATTCAGAAAAAAAAAGTGACATTGTATTTTTCCCATGTTCTTACCTGGTAGAGGTTTCGGAGGAGGTAACTTGGGATTGCTACTTGGTGTATGTACACTGCATATCTTAATAAACCCAGCCATTAACATTATCAATGCTATTCCCATTAGTAGAACAGCCCACCAGTGTGCCTAGAAAAAAACACAGGAAAACCATTAAGCCACGAGGCATACACTGTATATACACACACGTCACTGTTAACACTACACAATGTAAACCACTAACTTTTCAGAAAAATTACTAACGTAAAGGTGGATTTACACAGCCCAGATTTTCCGGTAGATTATCCTGCGAACGCTCGTTTCCGACAATCTGCCCATGTAAATGTGCTGCCGATCACCCAGCAAACACTTGTTTATGGGGTGATCCTGTCGTTCATGCAGGCACCACCGATCATGGCTCCTGGACAGCAGGTCATGTGGTCCAGTGATCTGCTGCTCAGAAACAATGATTCTGTATAGGGATGAGGGATCGCAATAGCAAATCTCTCATCCTCATACTGTGAAGGAGATCGCTGCATGTAAATGCGTGGCCTCCTTCACTGAACGAGCAGCCGTCTCTAGGAAAGGAACGCTTCCTTCCCAACAATTGGCTGTAACATCGGGACGGGTAAACTCGCCTTAAGTGGGGTGGGCGAGATAGTAAAAGAATTAAGGCGGCTGCTCATTCAGTGATCTCCTGCACAGTATGAGGATGAGTGATCGCTATGGTGAGCCCTCATCCCCATACAGAATACATTTTTCTGGGAGGTAGATCGCTGTTTAGACAGCACAATCCAGAAAAGATGATTGATGTGCCTGCACGAATGACAGGATCACCTAATAAATGAGTGTTTCACATGTTAATCGGATTATCGGCGCACATTTAGATTGACAGATTGTTGAGAAAGAGCGGTCGCAGATTGTTGATAAACTGCCTGAAAACCAGGCCGGGTAAATGCACCTTTAGGCCTAGTTCACACTTCAGTGGTAAATCAAAGGCTGAGGTTACAAAGAGAAAGTATAATGGAAAGATTTGCTTCTGTTCTGTGTTTTTGAGCCGGACCTGGTTTGGTGACCTATCAGACGCACAAAACTGCTGGAGTACTTTATGGATAAATAGGAAAGTGGCCGGAAAAGACTGAAGTTCTTACACGGTCATCCCACAATCCCGTGTGGCAACTAGGATGCAGTAAGGTTTCATTCCCAGTCATGTAATATCTTGGTGACTAATTCACTAACCATGATACAGGACAAATGTTGCATTGCTTCACCTTTTTTGTCAAAAAATCACTGTACACAGGAGAACTCCTTTAACGATCAGGCGTATCTTGCCAGTCTTTCCACAAACACACACCATTATTCTTTATCCATAAATCACCACGTATAGACAGATAATGAACAAATGACTATACAACAAACTTAATCTACTGAATAAACGTAATCTACTTCAGTCTAAAGCCTTATGCACACAGACGTATATTCTTTCCGTGTCTCTTCCTTTTTTTCTTTTTGTACGGAATCATTCATTTCAATGGCTCCGCAAAAAAAAAACTGAAGTTACTCCGTTTGCATTCCGTTTCCGTATGTCCGTATTTCCATTCTGCAAAAAAAATAGAACATGTCCTATTATTGTCCACATTACGGACAAGGATAGGACTGTTCTATTAGGGGCCAGCTGTTCCGTAAAATACTGGATGCCGCATTTTTTTGCAGATCCGTTTTTTGCGGACCGCAAAATACATACAGGCGTGTGCATGAGGCCTAAAGGCCTCCAAAAGCATTGTCTACCAAACCAATCGTTTTCCACGGGTCTCGCTAATAATATAACGATGGGGAAAGGAAAGATCGGGTGGAATAGAATTTTAATGTCAGATCCTTTTGTACTCCTGTGATATAAGAAGTCGCCAGAAGTGTCTGGCAGTAGCTTCCTCCTCTTATCCCACTGACAACATATACAATATTGGAACTGAATGTGTATGAGCATGGGGTAGTCAGAGGGGAGAGATGGATGGATCTCTCAAAAGGGGGCCTTTTTTTTATGATTTTTCTCATTTTTGGCTAAAAATCATTTTTCAATTGGACTTTATTAAAATATTGAGCTGTTCTGTCACAAAGGGTTAACTTTTTCTAGCTGTGTGACTGGTACTTTCACTTTGTGCCATGGAGAGGTCATAAACATTTATTGAAGCCACATTCATATGAGGAAGAACTGAGCTATAATGAGTGTTTAGGAGGTTAGAGAGCAGAAATAAGGAGTCCGTTAGCTCCTGGTCTGACGGAAAAGACAGAAAATCCAACCGGTGCTACTAGAGCATCTCCGCTCTGGACAGAAAAAGGGCTCCATACTTTTAATAAATATCAATTTTAAAAAATTATTTTTAGCTCAAAATGAGTACAATGCAATAAAAAAAAAAATAAATAAATAAAAAATTGCCCCCAAAGGTGTAAAATAGAGGTGTCGGCCCTGTGTTTTGCAGATCTGCAAAACACTGCGGACATGTGAATGGACCCTAAGGAGAAATAATAAAAACATGGATTTTAATTGAATGCTTGCCACAAAATATAACTAAGACGTACACCACAAATTGTACATTTACATGCATAACATCATCATCAGTTTAAGGCAAGTATACTCTTGTGTGCCTCCTAGGCACCAGTTTGCCAATACTCAGTCATAGAAGAGGGCTATAGATCTATCAGTCTCTATAGATAAATGCACACATCGGAGCAGAACATTTATATCAATGTGAAACGAATGAGAATCCAAAATATGTACACTTGAATAAGTAACATACAACTAAACTGGTTTTTCAAGCCAGAACCCAAAACCCTAACTTTGAGTATATGTTGCTTAGTTATGTCTCTTATTACCACCCAACCTGGCACCCTGTGTGCCTACACCTTCCTATAGAGGCTTTGTAAGGCACATTCAATAAACAAACAGATTTACTAAATCAGCGGAACGAAAGTAATATTGTAGCCTTCAGATACAGCAGCTCTGGGACATGTAACTTTCTGTTAAAAGATTGCCGTGCACATCTCACACAGATGCCTAATGCTTGGCAATCTGGATTTTAGTCAAGATCTAGAAAAATGTCTTACAGATTAAGAACAGTAGTTACATGGTTATAAAGATTTCATTATAGCGGTCCCAAAGAAAGGGAATAAAAACACCATGAGCAGATATGCCTTAAAAGGGGTTTCCAGCATTTTATAAACGTTTAAAGAGGACCAAACATTGTAAGATAATTATCAGGCTGTGTACAGCGGCGCCCCGAGATCTCTCTACACGTACTAATATCCCTGGGCGCCGCTCCGTTCTCCCGCTCCCAGAGATAATAGTAAAAGGGATTGTTCGGTTGACCCATGTTCAAAAACCCTTTCAGGGAATTTGTTTGAGTTCACAGAGTAAAGCCCCTGCGCAGAAACTTTATCATCAAGCCAGGGCTAAGAGCACAACCTTTACAGTCCACACATTTCAATGAAAACTATTTATTGCCCGATTCCACCTGGGGTAGCGATGCACTTGCTGCTGGTTATTCAAAGATTACAGCTGATTGCTGGGGGTCCCAGAAGTGTAACATTTTCAAGAAATCATTAAGAATCTTATATTTGAACACAAACAGGGGGGAAAGGTAGATTTCCAACACAAGTATCGTGGTATCATATGAAAAACTCATCCACCAAGACATCTCTGACCTACCCGCCCTGACGTAATGTCATATGATACCACCATTGAGGCATCAGTATGGGGCATTCGACCAAGAGGGCAAAAGGCAAACTTATCTTTTATGTCTCCAAAGAATTAGTTCTTATATATACTTCTATCACAGTACTGCATGAAAACGAATAGGCACCCAGGGTCAAGATTCTAAAAAAGGGATGTCTCATAGGAGACAATACCTTTTAAATTGCCACTTTTATTTAAACTCTATTCATAGAAAACATTTTTTTAAAGATTTTTTGCCAGTTTCTCTTTATTTCACAGTACAGTACTATGCCATTGAAAATGAAATAGAAAATATCGTCCTTCTGTTGCAGTCAGCACAGAGCTATAGCTAGGGATCCCATTGTTATTTTACTGATGCTACGGATTTTATCTGCTAGTATAACAGTCAATGTAGAATTTAGGATAACATTATGACAGCTCTATTGCTCTCTTGATCGGCTTATAGGTCCAATGCTCTTCTGTTGGCATCTTCTGAGTGTAATGTGTGATGCTCTAATTGGGTCACTTATTCCCCCTTCCCTTTCCGGCCGCAGCGATAACCTGACTGAGAAAGTCAAGCGAGGCTGTTTGCCATGCTCAAAGTCCCAGGAAGTTAAGAGCCAGGACAGGAAGTAGAATACATAGAGTGATGTCTAACTGCTATATCTGGGAAACCATCCACCCATTTTTAGAATAAAAAAATTACATAGAAAATGTCATTTGTAAGAAAACTAGATGCTAAAAATTGAAATAAAATCAGCACAAAACAATGAAACAGTATTTGTAAGATTCATACATACCACAATCCATTCAGCAATGTTCTCATAAAGCTCTGGGTTGAAAATGGCCTTTTTCAGCCTTGCCAGAGGCCCATCAGCATCGACCAATCGACATCGCATGAACACATCGCAGTATCCTTTAAACTCATTGCAAGGCGACCCAGGCTGCAGGGTAATGGTTTTCCCTTTGAAGTAGGATCTCCATACCTCAGACCCAGTACTGGCACATGTGAGAGGCTTCACTGCAAGCACACACATCAAAAGATGGGAGTGATTCTTTATTCATAAATTCTAATTTATCATTTATAAACATATCTATGTATGGGTGCCACTTAATGCCTTAAAAGAAAAATGTATGGGGTAAATCCACATATAGTGGAACTGTTCAGAATATTACAGTACCATACATAAGGGAGAGCGTTTAACCAGCCTTCTCCAGATAACCTCTGAAACACTGAAATGGAGCTGCGGTGAAATTTTTTAAAATCCGCACCTCATCTCTAATTTCTGCTGCGGATACCCCAACTCTGCTTAGCAGGGCTGCGGTCTCTGATTTACACTAGTAAAGTCAGCCATGCACATTTGAGAACTGTCTGCCGAGTATGGGAAATTCAGCAGGACTAATGTGCATGAGATCTGCAGTATGAAGATTAAAAGGGAGTCTGTCACCTCCATATGGCCATATACAGTGCTTACATGGCTCTGTAGCACACCTATACAGGATTGTAACGGTACCTTTGTTCTTTTCTTTAGACTTGCACCAGCAGTAAAAACGAAGTTTAATTCATATGCAAATGAGCACTCACATGTGCCCAGGGGCTGTGTTCACTGTGTAGGTGCCCAGGCTGCTCTGCCTTCTTTTCACTTTACTCCTCCCCAGTCTCTGCCTTTGCCCGCCCTCCAAGTCTGGACCTATCGATGAGGCAAGAGACTTGGAGGGCGGGCAAAGGCAGAGACTGGGGAGGAGTAAAGTGAAAAGAAGGCAGAGCAGCCTGGGCACCTACACAGTGAACACAGCCCCTGGGCACATGTGAGTGCTCATTTGCATATGAATTAAACTTCGTTTTTACTGCTGGTGCAAGTCTAAAGAAAAGAACAAAGGTACCGTTACAATCCTGTATAGGTGCGCTACAGAGCCATGTAAGCACTGTATATGGCCATATGGAGGTCACAGACTCCCTTTAAGGTCCCATTCATGTGCCGTCCGCATCCATAAGTTCATTCTGCAGCCCTGCAAAAAGAACATGTCCTATTCTTGTCCGTTTTGCGGACAATAGGAATTTTTAACCGGATAATATGAGTGGGATGCACACTGCAAAATGGATATAGTCATGCAAATAGGACCTTAGAAAAACCTCAATTTTTTGTGATAAAAAGTAAAAAGACTCACTCCTTTCCATACAGCAGACATGGCACAACTCCTTATCATCTTTCCCATCGGTGCTGGCACATGTACATTCCTCCAATCCATACTTCTCACAGATGGATCCTGCACATTGCTGTGTGACAAAAAATATGGCCACAGATTAGTTATTAATTGATATGAGCCCACCATTTCGTATATGGTAGTAAACAGTATTAAAAGGGTAATTCTGGTTGCACCGCAGTCCCGCACGGTGGCCACTTTCGGGATCATGTGCCATAGATTGGACATGTGATGCTAACCTGGAAAACCCCTTTAATGACTCTTCTAGTTACTGCCTTGTTGGAATGCCTCTAGTATGTCTTCTCGGTTATGTTTCAACGCACACCCAGGATGCCCCCGGTATAGAAAATTGGCAATTATACATCTGCTTTATATAGCTAGAAAGCAATTAAGAGGGTGGATAAGCTTATATCCAATGCAGGGCTAAGAGAAAACATTGCTAAAGTGAATAGTTTCATGTTAATAAGTGTATAACAAAGGGAATCTCACCAGGAAATTGACCGTTAAACCAGGCATATGGCCTTGTAGGACTAGCTCAGCTAAATGAAATATGACTTTTTAACTTAGTGATCCGTTGCTTAATCCATAGGCAAATAAGCAGTTAAGTGCACAGGGTGGCCCCACTCAGTGCACCCTTGCTCCTAACGTTTCCTCTTCCAGGTTCAGGCATAGTCATCTCTCCTGGCTCTGGAGAGGAAGGTGCTGGCATGGGAAAAAGGAGGAGCACGGGTGCAGAGTGGCCTGGGCCCTCCCTTAGGCCAACTACAGCTCGTCTCTCTGCTACACTTTCATACCTTATACAATTTATATATAAAAGTAAATTGCATATAAAGAAAAGCTTGTATATAGGTTTCATTTATCTTGTACTGATCCTGAGTTACAGTCTATGTTTTACTCCAGAGCTACATTCACAATGCTGCGGGGCTTTGAGCCAGCAGGGAATACCGGGAGATATCAGCTCCATGTATGCATACTTAGGTGAGCTCCATACTGGGAAGTGCAGTCTATGCAGCAGGTACTGTACAGTTTTCTGATGATATAAACCAGGCATGCTCAACCTGCGGCCCTCCAGCTGTTGTAAAACTACAACTCCCACAATGCCCTGCTGTAGGCGGATAGCTCTAGGCTGTTCGGGCATGCTGGGAGTTGTAGTTTTGCAACAGCTGGAGGGCCGCAGGTTGAGCATGCCTGATATAAACGAAGGTGATAGGGACGTGTCTGCTAAAGGTTTGTTGACAGTTTCGAATAGCAACCTGCAGACTTGTTAATACAATACAAGCATCAGGATAGAGAATGCAAGCAATATATTTAGTTGATAGAAAATAGGAAACTGTTAAGAAAATGCCTCTTTGTTCACTTATCAGGCTATTCACCCTTAATTCTCCAAATCAATCTTGAGTGGCCAAGACAGGCTGTCAGCTCACTGAGCAATCAAATTACAGTTGCCCAAAGAAGTCTATAGAGAGGGGAGGCGGTGGGATGAGTAAACTGCTAAAGGGAGAAAAAGCTATTTTTTTATAGCATAACAAAGTTTCTTAAATTCTCCTGTACTGTTCATTGATTATCAATAAATTTGATGAAAGGTTAGTGACCATTTAAGCTAAAAATCATAATGTTTCGGGCAGCACAGGGGCTCAGTGTTTAGCACTGGTCTTGCAGCGATTGAGTCCTAGGTTTGAATCCGACCAAGGACAAAATCTGCATTGAGTTTGTATGTTCTCCGTATGTTAACTGTTTGTCTGGGTTTCCTCCGGGTAGACCGTTTCCTCTCACACTCCAAAGACATACTGATAGGAACTTAGATTGTGAGACCAATTGGTGACCGCTTGATGCTAATGTCTGTAAAGCGCGGCAGAACACTGCAGTGCTATATAAGTGTGTAAAATAAGTGAGTAAGGGCATAAAATAAAATAATGTTTATTACACAATACAACATCCAATGTCATACAACAACTCAATCAGCAACAGAGCTCACTACTGATCTAAAATGAAGACAAATGGGTTCTGATATTTACCCCCTTGATGCAGACTTGGGTTTGACGATTACATTCAGTCAAGTTTTCTCGAGGCTCAGATGGAGGACATTGTGCAGATAAACCATTGCATGTTCCCATCTTTGCACAGTCCGATTCTTCACGACACTTCTGAGTGTTGCTTTTAAAGTTGCACTGTGGTGTACAGCAAGGACCTTGGCTGGAACTGAAACACAACATTATGTAGACATTAAAGAGGACCTTTCACCGCTCCTGACATGCCTGTTTTAATAGCTTCATGCATTCCCTGTGTAATAATTCTGGAGCATCTATTCTTATGGCTCTATGATGTGCCATTCCTTTATGTCTACTAGAAGTTATGAATGAATTGCCAGCAGTCTGCAGTAAGGGTACAGAGGGGCGGTAACCAGTTGGGGGTGTGTTCCTGCACAGACTCACTCTATCCAATCAGTGCTGCCATTTTCAGACTGTGCAGGGACACACCCCCAACTGGTTACCGCCCCTCTGTACCCTTACTGCAGACAGCTAGAAATTCATTTATAACTTCTAGCAGAAATAATAAAGAAACGGCACAACAGGGGTGAAATACTTGATGCAGAGATGCATTTGGGGTCTTAAAAATAAGTCATTCACCTATGTGTCTAATTGATACATACACAGACATTAGCAGGAATAGTCTGAAATCCTCCAACTCTGTTTTAGCGATTTTGATACAGGATTAAGCTGTTAACCTGTCGGTGTCTACATTTCCCCCTGTAGCTTTGCAGCCTCAATTCAATTATTATGAAAGGTTGAGGAGGAATGTGATTATTTTCTATGACTGCATGGATATACCGTATGACTGATATATAGTGAGAGCAGTGGGCAGTTCAGATTCCATTGTGACAAATGTCAAGTTACAAGGAAATGTCCTCATTATCAGAAGCCTTGAAAACCCCCTTAATATACAACCAGATCACAACTTAGCAATTTAAGAGAAGACCTTTAACCCTCAAAGTACAAGTAGAAACATTTTTGAAGATGTATACATTTTATTCACTGGGTGCATTCTAAGTGTTAAAATTATAAAGGAAAAACAATAATCCATAATAAATCTTCTGTTTGGTGCAAAACAAAAATTTTGATTAAAATAAAAAATTAAATTGGACAACACAAAGCAATCAGAATGCACATAATGAATGAAGAATGTCATGCCTAACAGATCCCATCAGATTATGGAAATAGGAACACTTAATCATACTGACAGCTCAGTGCCAATCTGTGGCTATTGTCTTCACAGAGAATCTGTGCCCACACCGTCTAAAGCTTGCGAGACTCGGTAGGCACAAACATACCTGCAGCGTTTTCCGGGCCTTAATTTACACTTCTTGTCTTCCGGCTGGTTGGCATCATAGCAGCAATCTTCTTTACACTGGTCACTGTAGCCACAATCACACTCTTCTCCTTGCTCAACCAGACCATTACCACAGATGGGCTGACCGGACTCTGTAACACACATTAAATGTCAATATGAAAAAACTATAACCATACAATCAATTCAGTCGTTTAATGACTTAGGTCACCTTTGGCTGCTATAAAAGTCTATGTCCACATGACATCCACCGGGTCAGTGTATGGACAGAAGTACATGGCACTCCATGCAGTGCAGTCCCTGAGTTTTTAAAGAGGACCGGTCACGTCCCCTGACATCTGCTGTAGTACATATTTTCTACTATGTTGTGCCTTTCCTCTATTATTCCCTTTGTCAGGCGAGTCCTTGTATGATCTGCCACCGCCAGCACAGACTGGACAATGTCATTTGCGCAGGGACAAACCCACAACTGGTGATACCTAGATGGCAATGTACCAACAGGAGGGGCACAACATACAGTTATAAGAAGATATTACCACAATTGTCATTTCACGTAGAATACAATTATTTCTAGAACAGACTTGGTGGAAGCTCCTGTGGTATACTACACAAACTCCTAGACACTCCCTTTAATTTCTACACAGAAAAATTAATCGCAAAAAGTGATGGAAATGGATGGAATGCAGAAATATAAGGCGTAACTACACCTTAACATTGTAGGCCAAGTGCTGAGACCCCCAACCCCCCCGATCACTAAAGCGTGGATTAGGAACAACTCCGCTAAGCTCAGTCTCTTCTCTCTGATGAAGACAGAACTGATGATTGCCTCAATGGAAAGTCTATGAGGTAGTCTTCATCCCTGTCTTTTGGGAGGAAAAAGTGGCCAGCTAAGCGCTTCTTACTCATTTTAGTGACTTGTGGGGGTCTCAGCATTTAGACCCCCACTGATCAAAACCTTTAACATGTTGCTATTACATATATTTTATATATATATATATGAAAAAGTTTTTCGAAAGTGTAAATGCTCTTTAAAGGGAACCCGTCATGTTGAATATGGTGTTTGAGCTGCAGGCAGCCTGTTATAGAGCAGAAGGAGCTGAGCAGATCTGACATGCTGCTTTTAGTTCACATTGCATTTTAACAGTGAAATGTCCCCTTTAAAGGGGGGTTACCGATTACAGAAAGCGATAGCATATCACTAGTACATGAAGTCCATTTCTGATCGATGGGTATTCTACTGCTGGGACCTTCTCTCGTCACCCAGCACCACAGGCACATTCTCTTCAGGAAACCGTGAGAAAGCTCAATCTTCTTAGCATCATTCGTGCTCAGGACCGGCTGGACCCATCGGTCAGGAAGAGACATTATTGAGCGCTACAGAAAATAATTTTAACTTGGTTCTATGGTAAATCTCCATGCACATGAGCATGCGCAATAGGTGGAGATAAAAAATACATACATACCAACAAAACAAAAATTCCTTTTCTTCTCCAAGACCTGACTAATATTACGGACACTGCAAATCGAGAATTTGTTGTTGTTAAGCTTGTCCCCAGAAGTAGCTCTGGCATACATGATGAAGTTACCGTTCTCCTTAAATCCCACATTCTTGGACTCTCCTGGTGTACATTCAGAGCCAGAATCATGCTGTGGTGAACAGACAACATGTGAGTGTCTTAATAATAGAAGAGGATCATACATTATAAATATATATATACATACATACATACACTTTCTTCATAGAAAAACGGAATAACTCAAGACATTTAAGTAAATAGGAAAAATAGGAAGACATTCCAAGAAACAAAGGCTGTACAGTCCTAGACAGTCCTAGACTGTGGCAGGTGTAGAAGTAGTGCAGCTCCATCACCTATAAACTGGTACATGTGATCAAAACCATCATCTCCCACACACCCAATGTACACATGTAAATGGAGTAAAAAAATCGACAGCATGTGTAAAACCTTTTTTGCAACAGCTATAATGAAGGTCTCAACCTTTCAGCCCAGCACAGGGCTCAGATCACAACACACAGGCGTGGCACCCACTTTACAGTTGGCAAAGGAATATTATATATATATATATATATATATATATATTATATATATATATATATATATATATATATATATATATATATATATATATATATATATATTTATTAGGGGTGCACCGAAATGAAAATTCTGGTCCGAAACCGAAAATTGAGGATGCCCCTTGACCGAAACTGCCTTTTTGCCCAAATACTTTTAAAATACTTTTTTTAAATGATTTTATTAATAATTCTTTTTCATGAATTTAATAAATCATATTACCCACCCACCCCATAACAGTGCCATCCACAGACCCCCACCCACCCCATAACAGTGCCATCCACAGACCCCCACCCACCCCATAACAGTGCCATCCACAGACCCCCCCACCTCATAACAGTGCCATCCACAGACCCCCACCCACCCCATAACAGTGCCATCCACAGACCCCCCCCCCCCCCCCCCCCATTGCCGCTCCACTACAGACTAGTTATAAAAGGTGTACAATTGATAGAAAATAGCGGGGAGGGACTGGGAGGAGGAGTTGGGGGCCGGTGCGTTCACTGTGCTCCGGCCCCCAGCTCCAGTAGTTATAAAATGTGTACAATTAATAAGGATTCTATTCATGAGGCCCCCTCTGCAGTAGAACATTCAATATAGCCACATCCTACTCACAGGGCTGTTATCTTAATGCTGGCCGGCCGGGCAGACGAGCGGCAGCGTCACGACTGATGTCACATGCCTGCGCCGCCTCCTTCATTCAGAAAGTAGGCCGGGCACATGACGTCAGTCGTGATGCTGCCGCTCCTCTGCCCGGCCGGCCAGCATTAAGATAACATCCCTGTGAGTAGGATGTGGCTATATTGAATGTAATACTGCAGAGGGGGGCCTCATGAATAGAATCCTTATTAATTGTACACATTTTATAACTACTGGAGCTGGGGGCCGGAGCACAGTGAACGCACCGGCCCCCAGCTCCTCCTCCCAGTCCCTCCCCGCTATTTTCTGCCGAAATGGATTAGGTGCATTTTCGGCTGATATTTTCGGCCGCCGGAATTTCGGTGCACCCCAAATATATTATATATATATATATATATATATATATATATATATATATATATATATATATATATATATACACACACACACACACACACTTCTTTGCCAACTGTAAAGTGGGTGCCACCAGTAACACCTCGATTCTGGGTAGTAGACAAATAGCAAAAATCCAATTTTTGCAGATATATATTTACACACATTTTAATTATTTATATATATATATATATATATATATATATATATATATTACACATATACACACATATACATACACACACACACTATATATATATATATATATATATATATATATATATACATATACACAGGGTGTTTCAAAAAGAATGGTGCATAATTATCATTCAGATCCTGGGGCTGTGGGGCAAGTTCTTGATGTAGCCCCACAGAAAGAAGTGTTAGGGTGTTAGATCAGGTGACCGTCGAGAACAGTGATCGACATGCCCACAGCAATGAATCACAGCACAGCTTACATAGCAACCAATTACAGCACACCTGCACACACGCCGAATTAGTTTAACTACAGGCCTTTACTTTTGCACCATCTTTTTTGACTCACTGGGTGGGCGTTTGTGTAGGTCACAGAAACTTCTAATTCACATTCTGCAATATTTTTTTTACTTATTTATTAATGATGTAGAGGCAGGATTAACCACGTCCCGCATCTAGGGCTGTCTTTTAAAGATGGCGCTCACTCAGAAGCCAATCAGGCATCATAGCTGGAACAGACACTCTGAGAAAGTCAGCATTCGGTGTTATCACTATTTAATCCCTTAGCTGCCATGGTCAATTGTGAAGATGGCAACTGAGCAGTGAAACCAGAACAGCGCCCCCCCATGGTTATATCAATGGAACTGTGTTTGCTGTGGTAGCCTCCTATGCCTACCAAAGCAATGTCTGTATGGAGCCCTGCCTGCGTCAAGGCTCCATAGGGACATTTTGGGCAAACTGGGAGAATGTCCTTCATCAAAGCTGAAATGTATGGCAACCTGAGCTTGATAAAGGACATTCTCCCAGTTTTGCCAAAAACATCGCAATTACTCCCAAATGTGAATATTCTGTGTGGAATTACTTAAATAAAAGAAAAATCCTAATTGCATCTGATCTGTAAGTGCTGTCACATTATTGTGAATAAAATAGTGAAGACATTAAGCCTACTACAGTAAAGATTTCCTGACAAGCTCTGTAGACGTAAATATAAAAACTCATAGGGATCAGTACACAGCAATGCAATGGAAAAAAAAAACAAAAAAAAAAAAACGTTTTTTCAAGACTTTTAAAAACGCAAGAAAAACTATAAATATGGTATGGCAGTAATCGTACTGACCCAGTGAAGAAAAGTAACATGTCAGTTAAAAACGTGGTGAAAAACGAAAAGCAAAAGCTATGGCGGAATTATGTGTTGTTTCCCCCCCCCAATTACAGCAGATTTGGATTTTTTTCCAGCTTCAAACTACATTGTATAGAAAATAAAATGGCAGCATAAAAAAGTACAACTTGTTCTGCAAAAAGCAAGCCCTCCTACGTCTATTTAAATGGAAAAATAAGTGAATGGCTCAGGGAAGAAGGGAGTAAAAAAAAAAAATTCTATATATATATAAAAAATAATAAAAATTTAAAAATAGAAAGTTGCTTGGTCCCAAAATGGGTAAATAGCATGGTTTCTATTTTTGCAGGACACCAAGCTATGTAGTCCTGTGCGGTCATGACTTTGCTTCAGTGCATTCAGTCAATCATAACTTAGAAATTGAATAGTCCTGTTTAACAGTCAAATTCCAATATTTTGCCCCAGATCATCCAGGTAAAAACAGGCTGCAATCGGTTAGCCTCAGACTGATGTATTGTACCTGTGTGTAACTGTTGAGATAGATATATATATATATTGATTAGTTACAGCACCGTTGGGGGATTTATGGTTCTCCAAGTAGAACTGCTGCACCCAGAAAATGTACGTCACATCAGTTTGAATGAGGCCTAAAGCTGATGGTGGGTCCACTTAGAGTGCATCCAGTAACCAGGTAAATAACCATTACTTACAGTGTCACATAGAACTAATTATAAGCAATGTATACATCCTATCCTGTGATGGGACCAAATTATCCTACACATTTTTGCCAGTTCAGTTCAAAATCCTTGTGGACTTACTGGTGAGCCAAAGTTATGCCCCACTTCATGTGCAAAAGTGATATGAGAGACTTTGGGGGGGACATGGGAGCCATAATTCTGCACAGTGATGATTCCAGTGTTCAAGGACTTTTTCTTTCCATCAGAGTAGAGTTTACTCTTTTCACATATTCCACCTGAGCTTCCTGAAAGTAGAATATTGCAAATAAAAATAATATTTCATTATACTTCAGAGACATACTTCATTAAATCAAAGATTTGCCTTTTGTAAGTTGGTCATTTTAAAATTTTTAATACAACCAGGGGGCTGAATTCACTCAGAAATAAAACCACTGGTTAGTCCGAGTTCACATCACATTTTTGTCCAAACTTTAACATACAAAAAATGTACCTGGTATACCTTAAACAGGTAGTGTTCCATTGTAAAAAAAAAATATAAAAAAATAAAATTATATTTTTTGCTGGACTCTGCAGGATAGAAAAGCTTTTTATATTACACTTTTGCATTCTTTTTCCCCCAAACTGTATGCATTAACCGTAGGGCAAAATGTGGCATTAAGCCAGCCTTAGTATTACGAAAAGGATCATGGTAAAGGTTGCGTCACTTCAGCAAGTGGCATTTATCATGTAGAGTAAGTTAATGCAGGGCACTTACTAATGTATTGTGATTGTCCATATTGCCTCCTTTGCTGGTTTGATTTATTTTTCCTTCATATTATACATGGCTTGTTTCCATGGTTACGACCATCCAGCAGTGGTGGCTGTGCTTACACGCTATTGGAAAAAGCACCAGCCTATGTGCGCTCCCACAGTCCAGACCATCAGAGAGGCCAGAGCTTTTTCGTATAGTGTGCAAGCACGGCCACCTCTGATGGATTTTTAGGGTGGCCGTAACCATGGAAACAAGCAGTGTATAACGTGATGGAAAAATGGATCCAGCCAGCAAAGGAGGCAATATGGACGATCACAATAGATTAGCCAGTGCCTTGTATTAATCGTCACTATATGATAAATGCTATTTGCTGAAGTGTGACAACCCATGTAAGGACCATAGGACAAACAATGATTTATATGCTAGATGTAACTTTAACAGACAACTTATTCCATATTCAGATGAGAGATTATAACGGGAACCGGTCACCTAGCATAAGACCACTAAACCACCAGAATGCTGTTGCGCAGCTGGAGTTTAGGGTCCCATCCATCCTCACAAAAGAAAGCCAATGAAACTTAGTCCAGGACTCTTCTATTGTGGCATTGGGCACATGAGCTCTGCGGTGATATACCGAGGACGTTACATCTTGCTTCACTGTGTACGAACCTCTCAAGTGAATGGGGCCGAGTGCGATACCAAGCACAGCCGCTATACAATTTACGGTACTGTGCTTGGTAAGCTGCAATAAGGCCGCAGCACTCACAGGAGCTCCAGTTCCTTCTCAAACAGCTGATCAGCAGGGTCCTGGGTGTCAGTCCCCACTGATCAGATAATGATGACCTATCCTGAGGTCATCAGTATCAAAATCTCAGAAACCCCCTCAAAGTTCTAGATGAGCAGCTACATTCTACTGACACTATGTACAGAAAAAACACACATTAATCAATCTTTGGGCTTAAAGGGGTTGTCCAATCTGAACATTTATGACATATTTAGAGGGTATGCCATAAATGTTCGATAGGTGCGGTTCCCACTATCTCGCAAACCAGGCCCCACTGTGAATGGGTTCTCCATTCACAGCTATGGGACTTGTAGAAGAGCGAGCACACAGTGCTATATTCAGAAGTCCTACGGCTGTGACTGGAGAAGGCCGCACATGACCATTCATGGTAAGGCCTTGTTCTCGAGATAGTGGGAACTGCACTTAATGAAAATGTATGGTCTATCCTGTTATGTCAAATATCTAGACTGGAATACCCCTCTAAAAAAAAAAAATTTTTTTGTCACATTGTAATATATATGTCTTTAAAGGTTATTGTTTGATAAAAACAATATTCCCTATTAGGTGACAACCTGTTTAACATGGATCTTGAGTATTTTGACACCCACACATACTGTATGCAAGCATGTCCCTGCTCCCCTTGCTCTTCCCCTCATCTCTACATGTTAGTTTGGAGAATGTTACTTCCTATAGTCAGATCCTCGTGGTTTTGCCTCCAATTCGCACAATGGGAAGACTCTCAACAGCCCAAAAGTACTCAGATCTACAAATATCAAGTCTTCTTAATGTTCTTCTACATGTCACTAGAAGCAGCTGGAAATTAATAGAAGTGGGGTCTGCACTGTGGTATAAAGTTGGTGCTTGTAAAGGACTTGCATGGAACCTAATTGAGTGTCTTGAATATTAGAATTATAGAAGCAGCTGAGAGGCAGGAACAAATATCTTTAAAGTATGGCAAGATATGAATTTTTTTTAAATTGTGGTAATGTATGCGTGTAAATCTGTATATTGTCTTTTTCCCCACATCAGATACACATTTAGCTTTTTAGGAGAGAGAAAAAAAACAGCTATCATCTACCCACACACCATCCTAAGGCACAAGAAAGTAGACAGTAAAGGCCGCAGACTCTGCATAGTGCAGCAGCATGTAAGTCACACACGTGTACAACTACACTGCAAGGAAGGCCACGGATACTCAGCCTTAAATCACCCAAAGGGAGCAGAAATAGGCCAAGCTGTGAATACACAGGACTGCAAAGATATGCACCTGTCACCTAATACATTCTCTGGTGCCCTGCAATGGTCCTGGCAAATTAGGTCTGATATTTTACTTTTCATAAACCTATAAGAGACAGTTGAATAATACATCAGGAGTCCAGGTGAGCTCCCCTTCAGCAATATGCAGAATACAAGCAAAACAAGAAAATATTCCACTGGTCTACTATTCGAAAGCAAACTGGTAGAAACTGCATCATCGGGCAGGGAGAATGTAAGCGACTAAGCCAAAATCCGCTAGTAAGCACTATTTTTAATAACGGCGGTTTTAATTATATTTATTACACACACAGTACCTGAAGGGGCTCCAACCCATGCAAGGCCAAGGACACCATCATCAAAATCTCTGTCTGTAAATACATAGGCCAAGCAGTAATCATCATGGTTTTGTTCAGAGTTTAACTCAAGGAACTTCTCAACTCCAATATTTGGAAATCGGAAAGGATTTGAGGGATCTTTTTCATCAGCTGTAGTGTTGATCTGGGGGGGAAAAAACTGCATAATAAAAACTGCTAAAAACAAACAAACATACCAATGCATAACTAAAAAGACAGCACAAACTAAGGCCTCGTGCACACAACCATATCCCCCCCCCCCCCCATTCTTTGTAGATTACATGCGGACCAATTCATTTCAATGGGACCACAAAAAATGCATTACCGTGTGCTATTTGTGTCCCTTTTGCGGACAAGAATAGGCATTTGTACCAGGGGGCCCGTGGAAATTGTGGGATACCACGGCCAGTATTTGTATTCTGTGGACCCGAGGTGTGCATGAGGTCTAAGGAGCAATCTGAAACACCTCATCACTAATGCTAGTCTACAAGACGCCTGTAGGTCTCCTACATCATTTGCTCATCGTGTGATACATTACTAGTAACATATGGTGAACAGTACTGGCTCAGCGGATCACGTGTGACCTTATGTCTGATTTTTAATATGACATCTTCATTGAGAGGTGTAGGAGCAGCAGTTAATTTTGAAAGAGTTTTCTATATGATAGTTCTCATGAGAGTAAAAATGGTTCACTGTCATTTTCAGGTCAAGTTATACAACTGTTTTATATACAAATTTGCACGTATTACAGTACAAAGGAAGCTGCACAATCCCATTCCTTGCCAATTCAGTCAGATGATCTCTCTGCTCTGTCTGCAGCCATTCGGGTTTTCTCCTGAGTGATCACCCAGCTCAATTGTGATCAAGTTAATGATGAACTTTGATTTCATCAGAATTGAGCTCAGAGGATTGTTCAGTAGAACACACAAGGGGCTGAAGACAGGAGTGAGCAGAGAATGGGAGCGAGCAGCTTGCTACATACTGTAATACATGGAGCAGCAGGTGAAAAATTGTGCAATATTTTATGTTACTTAAAGTGTTCAGTAAATGCAAGGCAATAAAGAAATGATCCAAAAGGATCATTGCCTCAGCATCTACTGACCAGAGAAGTTTTAAAACTTCTGCAATTTGAATCTAAAAACAAAGGAAGGATTTCCATGAGAATAAAACAGTACAGAACCACCAGTGAAGCCAGAACGGTGAAGCCTATGAGAAAGGGAACACAGCCTTTACAAAATTACTTACTCGAATACGCTTCACCATGAAGCTAATGTTTCGAATCCCCATGAAATCTGTTGATTGATAAATTGTATCAATGGCTTTCACATGGCTGGATATCTGGTAAATGACAAAAAAGCATTATATTATTTCACAAAAATTAACCGGCAAATGCAGAGCTGCTTAGGAAGAAAAATAAAAAGACACTGTACTGGTATTAACAATACCATATATAGCAGAGCTGAGACTAACACACATGGCTTCAGACTTACAGCCTATACAAGAAACCCAGGGCGGATAGCTTTGTATCAGGATTCCTGTACACAAATATCCGACAAAAGTAGCTGAGCTAAACTATCCGCCGTAGATAAGCTAGAGAGACTGAGGATGTCCTTTGAAATTCTTTTGCATCTGAATGTCACTTGTATACCGCCAACATAACTATCTGTGAGGCTGCCTATGTCTCCTGAAACTAAAAGGTTGCCATACACATTAGATAGAAGAAGGCTGGTGGCAGGGCTGTGGAGTCAGTAAGCCAAAGCCCACCAGATTCCTCAATTTCTTCCCCCACCCCACCAGACTCCTCAATTGCCGCCCCCCCACCCCACCAGACTCCTCAATTGCCGCCCCCCCACCCACCAGACTCCTCAATTGCCGCCAATACTCCTCAATTGCCGCCCCCCCCACCCACCCACCAGACTCCTCAATTGCCGCCCCCCCCCCACCCACCAGACTCCTCAATTGCCGCCCCCCCCACCCACCAGACTCCTCAATTGCCGCCCCCCCCCACCCACCAGACTCCTCAATTGCCGCCCCCCCCACCCACCAGACTCCTCAATTGCCGCCCCCCCCACCCACCAGACTCCTCAATTGCCGCCCCCCCCACCCACCAGACTCCTCAATTGCCGCCCCCCTCACCCACCAGACTCCTCAATTGCCGCCCCCCTCACCCACCAGACTCCTCAATTGCCGCCCCCCTCACCCACCAGACTCCTCAATTGCGCCCCCCTCCAGACAACTCAATTGTCCCAAGTACTACACATATTGCTGCGGAATAGGAAGGAAGGAAAGAAAAGTGATCCGAGCATCAGATGTAGATAACTCCCACAGCTAATGGAAGCATTTCTTACATACTCCTACCACACACAATTATGGCTATGGCTTGGACATAGGACTTATTGTGTGATGGGTGGGGTTTTGCCCTCTAGGACCCCCTCGATATAATCAAGCAGCTCATTTCTGCACTGCTGTTAAGATCCTATTAACTTACACAAAATTCTTCAGAACTATACATGATTTGAAAATAATATATTCCTGCGTAGCGTACCCGAGAAAGGAGTATAACATGATTCCGTTCAGGTTCTAGTAGGATATTTGTCCCTCATTTAAATAAAGCCATGGTAAAGCACATCGCCAGTGCAGGCAGTGCTTAAAAGGAGGATCCATCATGCCGAAAAGGACTTAATACATTATGTTCCTTCACGAGATACATCCTCCCTTTACGGCTGCCACTTTCAATTTAGCTTCAAGTGTTCGGAGGAAGCATAACAGTATTATTTTATAAGACTTTTACCCTAGGGATTTCCAATCCTAAATGTTCGAGAGCCATTTAGATTTCCTTTGTGTGGCTGGGTTAGTTCTAGTAAGGAGACAGGCTAAATTCATCCCTTGACTAAAACACACAGAAGGAAGGAAGGAAACGCTCCAGCAAGGAGGACAAAATGGATATTCACACTTTTTAATATAAATTACCATTGAAAAGCAAAGCATGGGACTGAACCTACAGTCCATTACAGTAATGATCTGTCAAGAGACGCCGACTGCAGCTGGATGATAATGTGTTCGGAAATACTAAGGGTCAGAGATATTAAAACTTTCTGCACCCGAGGAGAGAGTTGGATCCGGGGAACGCAAGACGAGAAAGACAGAGGAAAATGTTCAGTCCATACAATAGCGTGGATACAAGGGATGGGAGCCAGGAGTTATATACCCCAGTGAGGCCCTTCAATTGTCAATTTAATTACAGGAGATAAGAGATTGCAGATAAAAACGCCAGTCATTGAACCTTCACATACAGCCAGCACAAGGAGGAAACAACCAGGATTTTATTAACCTTGCGTTTGGCTTAGTTCAGCAAGAAACCAAAGTCGGCTCTTAATTTACATTAGACTAAAGAAAAACCATCAGCGCCACAGATGATGCCGGCAGAGAGTCACAGTAGATGTAAAGCGCTATATTGTCCGTAGTCATGAATAAGTCATGCTTCACAGAGGAGAATGGTGAGTCTCCGAGAATTTAACTAGTCTTTCAGAAAGATTAGACGTTAAAGGGGTTGTCCTATCATCTGATTGGAGGGTCTGACTGGGAACTTAGGACCCCTACCGTTCAGGAGCTATTCATCAGCTTTTTTTTTTACGTACAGGATAAATATATTTTAATAGTTCAGGCATTTGGGACGCAGTGGTACATATGATCTTTATATTTTTTTTATTGTTTATATATTTTAATATGGGGGAAGGGGGTGATTTTAATTGTTATACTGTGTGTGTGCGCATGTATATATATATATATATATATATATATATAATTATTTTTATTTTTTTACAGTTAGAGGACTTGCAAGACGCTGACGCTGAGGAAGAGGGAGACCCCTCGAAACGCGTCTGGCTGGTCCTGCGAGTGATATACTACCCACCTGAACCCGAGGAAAGAGACTTACAAATTATCGGCAATATTATCAGCGAACACAAGCCTCTTGATACCAGCGATAGAGGAGCTGATCGGAATTATTGCGAGATTGCGCGATCCCTGCACGCTGCTTCCTGGAAGGTGACACGTATCAACATCACGTGGTAACGCCGAGACCGGAGAGCAACAAGCGGGAAGTTTAAAAGTTCTACAACCGAGCGCTACGAAGTACCTTATACACAGCGACAAGCACTCTGAAAGTCAAGGTAAGAGGGTTTACAGTGAGGGGGACGCCCCATTCAAATAACCCGAATATTACCTATATCCTTGTACTTGGAGTGCGGACTCTGTGTGCTGCTACATTTGTATCTTCACTCTGCTACAGCAGTGTTACCAAATACTGGACTTAAAACAAGTTGCTACAACAATTTTATATGGACACAGTTCATCACTATTTATCTCTTCTTTTTTCCCACAAAGACTAATTTTTCTTATATTTTTCTTATATTTTTTCTTTTATTATTAATATTTCACAAATTGTCACTTATTAATATCACAATGCATTTATTGATGTAAGCAATTTTCTGAACTCCAACAGTACTTGTTAACCACAGATAAGCTATACTAAGCTCAGTGCTTTCATGATTATGTTATATTTTATATGTTTTATAATTTTTATGTGATATTTTATTGCTGTTGAGTGCCTGTTTTATTTTATTTCTATTAAATGAAATAGATTAAATATACCTATGCGAAGGCAGGTCATTCTGCTAGAGTGTGTGTAAAATATATATATATATATATATATATATATATATATACATACACACACACACATATATACATATATACACACACACACACATTTCTGCGGCACACACACTACAGGTGAAACTCGAAAAATCGGAATATTGTGCAAAAGTTCATTTATTTCAGTAATGCAACTTAAAAGGAATTGCATTAATGCAACTTAAAATTTGAATATTGTGAAAAGGTTCAATATTCTAGGCTCAAAGTGTCACACTCTAGTCAGATAATTAATCCATACCCCCTGAGCAAAGGGGAGCTGATATTGTGACTTTGGGGTTTTCATACGCTGTAAGCCATAATCATCCAAATTATAACAAATAAAGGCTTGAAATATCTCACTTTGCTCATATTAGTTTCAGCTTTTAAGTTGCATTACTGAAATAAATTAACTTTGCACTATATTCTAATTTTTCAAGTTTCACCTGTATACCCAAAGCACTGCAACATGCACAGTAGATACACACAAAGCACTGCAACATGCACAGTAGATACACACAAAGCAATGCAACCTGCACAATAGATACACAGTAGATCGGGCAAAGTGCTGTATGAGCTCTCTGCCGGATCATTAACAGGTACATTTATCATCTTGTTAAAAATGCTTTTCATAGTACAAATGATATGAATTATAAATATGGTGGCCCGTTTACCGTTTAATATATAATCCAGATTAAAAAAAAATATGAAATATTCCAGTTGTTATACTAGCCACTAAAACAGCCATAACATGTAGACACGTCCTAGTTGCTTTGCTGTGCATACTGTGACAAGGAGTATTCTCAAATCTCAATATCATTAGATGGTAGGTTCTTTAGTCACAGTTGACACCCAGATAACGCCAGCATGACAAGACTGTAAATACAGATATATAAAAAATACTTGGAAAACTGGCCAAATGCACCCCATATTTAGAAAAATCTGCTCACAAAATCTAGGTTTCTACATTTTGTTCTTATATTTTCTTTAATACCCTCCAAAATAAAAGTGGGCAAGTAAGAAAATTTATTACAAAGACATCTCGTTATGAACAGATTTAAAACGCACCAGTCATCATGGAAACCCAAACAATTTGCATGTAGCACAGCAATCTCAATATGCAAGGGATGTTACCTGGGCAATCACCGCTTCCCTTTCATCACCATATCTCTTGAAGAACAGATGGTCAGTCTGGATGAAGAGCTGGCAGGTGTTTTTCTCTGCCTGTGCTGCGCGTTTCTTCCTAAGGATGACTGGGCCAGACTCCTCATGCTCTTCTAAGTGTTCCTAATGGTAATGACAGATAAAAGCATTAAAAATCAGACTGCTTCTACTATAGTCAAAGTACGAATGGATAGCACAATCATCAATTTGATCTAGTGTGCTAAAATAATTGGTATTAGACAGGTCTAAGAATAAACTGATCAGCAGTGTAATGTATATATCTAGAAAAAATGCATTTGAATGATATTCTCTTATTCTGAGAAACTAAAGTAAACAGCAAAACTGAGACTTCAATTTACATTTTAACTCAGAAGACATAAAATATGGACTTGTCTATCTTTCCTTTAACTGGTACCTGTTACCATCTGGCTTTTTCGCACAAATCAGCAGCAAGTGTAAATATACGAAAATCTGTAATATTATGAGGGAACGGTGGTCTCTTCCTCACCTTCCAGCAGCCTGCAAATCCCCTTCCCCTGCTTGTAGGTACACCGTAAATGTTCAGAAACCTTAGCCCCCAAAAAATCCATCTGCAGTAATTCAGTAAAAGAGTAATGAGCAGGGGGAGGAGGGGGATACGGCTGCAGGTCCTCTGTTTCTATGAGACTGCATGCTGGGGAGACTTCTGAATGGCACAGAATGCTGTGCACAGCACTATGGGATGTGTGGGCAGCAGGAAACAAATGCAAAGTAAAGATCAGACCAGGAAGAGTATATCCATAAACACACAAAAAACAAGCAGGTGGAAGCCACTTAAAATGATGGAAACTAAGGATACATTTGGAAAGTGTGGTTAAATGATGGTTTATTGCAGTTACTATGCAATTTGTGTCAAAACACAGTATTGCAAGATCATGGCAAAACTATGCCAACAGATGTGGTTGGGGGTACAAGGATTGGGCGCGTTAAATTTCTATTCCTAATGCTTTTGTTCTCCCAGGAAGGAGTCAACAGTGACTCATAGTATTCTCTGTGTAAGTGTGTATACATACAACACTGTCAGTCACTGATTACACCTCCGCCTTGTACTGGGAGTTGTACACCTTTGGGGCAATTTTTTTATTATTATTCTTGCATTGTACTCTTTGAGCTAAAAAAAATAATAATTTCAATTCATCTTTATTAAAAATGTTGAACCACTGTATTTGTGCAGTCTTGAGTTTATCTGGTAGCAGGATCTGAATTTTCACTCTGTTCCGTCACCTGACTGGCTCCTTACCTCTGACCTTATGAACACTCATAGCTCAATTCTTATCTTACTGATAACAGTGTGTCTTAAATAAGTCACAAAAATTGACAGGAAAAAGGCGGCACTCAGCAAATAATGTGGAATCTTCCTTTTATTAATCCAGGTGTGTTACATACATATGCGTAGCAGGGAGAGCGGACATGCGCCATGAACTGACTGTGGTGAAGTACGCTTGTCCGCCCTCCTTGCATATGTATGTAACCCACCGGGATTAATAAAAGAAAGATTCCACGTTATTTGGCGAGTGCCGCATTTTTCCTGTTTCTTTTTGTGGCCTATATTACTTTCTGAGCACCGCCGAAGTGGATATATGGACCCGGGCCTCGGGCTGACCCACAGAAATATTACCATACTGAGGGGTCATAGTAGTGCCATCCTATTTAAGGTTACCATTTTTTGGTGGCTTAAAAACGTGTCTATGACCTTTTAGTAATTTAGATATATGGTGTATTAGATGAAAACAGGAAGTAAAAAGTACAATTCAGACAGCTATAAAAACAGTTAACCCTTTGTGAGAGAACGGCACAATATTTTTAATAAAGACCGATGTTTTAAAAATAAAAAAAATAAAAAAATGCCCCTAAAAGGTGCACATAGCCTTTAACTTAAAGGGAACCCATCACCGGGATTTTGTTTATAGAGCTGAGGACATGGGTTGCTAGATGGCCGCTAGCACATCCGCAATACCTAGTCCCCATGGCTCTGTGTGCTTTTATTGTGTAAAAAAAAAAAAAAAATTGATACATATGCAAATTAACCTGAGAGGAGTGCTGTACGCAAGAGGGGTCAGGGACAGGACACATCTCAGGTTAATTTGCATATGTATCAAATCGTTCTTTTTACACAATAAAAGCGCACCGAGCTATGGGGACTGGGTATTGCGGATGGGCTAGCGGCCATCTAGCAACCCATGTCCTCAGCTCTATACACAAAATCCCTGGTGACAGGTTCCCTTTAAACAAAACAAAAAGCAGACATAAATGTATAAATTACTCTCATAAAGAGATAGATCGAGATATAGATAGATCTAGATATATCTATCTATATCCATCTCTGCTCATCCTGCTCTATAAAATGCAGTGCAATCTGCAAGCAGCATTTTTTTATGACAGGTCGTCCTCTTCAAGCAGAACGCTGAAGAATCACTGAGCCAACAACAAGGCCCTTACCTGTTTGTGAGCGTCACTTTGTTCATTTTGAGCCGACATCTGAAATGCTTTCATCCTTTCAAACACAGAATGATCTGCACATCCCCCCTGAGCTCCATATTTATGAGGATATTCTGTGAAGAAGAAATTCAAGAAGGTTACACAAACCTTCCAAGTTTGACAAATAACTTTTGAGGAGAACAGCACAATCATCATCCCAGGTGCTTTCATATATAAAAAGTCCTACTAACTGGAAGAGAAGTTATTGCATATGGAACAATATATACAGTATTAATTCTGTAAACGTGCACAAATGGCAAAGCAACTCAAAAGATGAAAGTACTGTCAGGGTCAGAGGTGGACAACATGTGGTCCAAGAAATGCAATATGGCCACAGAGTGCAACATCATAAGGAATTTGGGGTTGAAAGATAATTGCAGCACATTACATTTCAGTTTTAGTAAATACTTGTATTTTTCACGCAATAATTTTGGATAACTGTGTTCCTATATTCCTCCCCCTATAATATAAACAAACTATTCTAAACATAATTCTTTATTCACTATCGAGTATAAGCATCACTGGCAGAAACACACACACACTTACACGCCTTGGCATGTCAGTGATGTTATTCATGGTTGTCAGGAATGTTCTTCCAGGCTGAATGCACTTGGGCACACAAATCATCAAGATCTCCTGCTTATACCTTATAGCTTGTACTTCTTGGCATTACAATTTCAATGTTGAAGAGTGTATAAAATGTATACAATATTCCAAAATTATCTCAGTATTAAAGGGAACCTGTCACCCCTTCTACCCTATAAACTAATAGTATATACACTCACATTGTTTAACATCCATTTACCTCTCTCTAAGGCCTCATGCACACCACCGTTGCTCGTGCCCGTATTGCGCGTCTGCAATATGCAGACCCTGCATCTTGTGAATGGCTCTGCAATCCAGAAGGTCCAATGCGGAATGAAGGCACAGAACCCACCGGAAGCACCACGGAGTGCTTCTGTGGGGCTTCTATCCATGCCTCCACTACTTTTTTGCGGTGCAGACGGATCACAAACCCATTCAATTTGAATGGGTCTGGATCAGTCTATGGAATCCGCACGGATGTTGCTCGTGCATTGGGGACCGCATATTGCGGCCCACAATGCACGGAATGGCCAAGTGCATGTGGCTTAATCATGTTACAAAGTTGACTCTTTAGCTGCAAAATTTGCTATGAGACAAGTAAATGACAAGAGTCCGATAGATGCAACATGCATGAGATCAGTCTGATGTCTTCAGGCTCATTATGCTTGTCTCCTCCCCAGTGTGCTCTTCTTAGTAGAGGCATCAGGTCCCAACTACTACAGATTCAACATGCAGGTGCGAGATTTCTAGCGAGAGTTGAACTAAAGTAGGCGCTTCTCATGGAAAAAAGGCTGTGTTTCAATTCAAAAACCGCAAGGCTATGGTGTGATGAGGATGTAAAGCTAACCATCATAAATGGTGAGCAAACAGTTTTACATTAAAACATGCAAATACAAGTTAAAAAAAAAAATAATGGTGGTTATTAGACTGCATAGACCGTTTATTTGGCGACATGTGACAGATGAAGCGCTCCCACAATTTTTTTTATTCTGTGACGTGTTAGAAAGGTACATGATGTAAACTGTAGTGAAGGTAATTTTC
The DNA here is from genome assembly GCF_014858855.1 of Bufo gargarizans. Lineage (NCBI taxonomy): Eukaryota > Metazoa > Chordata > Amphibia > Anura > Bufonidae > Bufo > Bufo gargarizans. The sequence goes on from NC_058081.1 coordinate 172,471,336, forward strand.
TTACGAGTGACTGAATTAGTGAGTTACAACCTCCCTTCTGATCCTCAGCTCTGTCACGTGACTAGCACTCTGACTTTCCAAATAACACATCATCTCATGTGTGGACAGGAAGTCAGTTTCTCTATGTATTCCTATGGGAGCCTGACTCTCAGTCGTATAGGAATAAACAGAGAAATAACTGACTTCCTGTGTTGTGTCAGCTGAAGATCAGAGTGATGGCGACATGACACAGCTGAGGATCAGAAGGGAGGTTATAACTCACAGATATAGTCACTGGAAAGAAGATTACCATCACTACAGTTTACATCATGTACAGTCCTAACAGGTCAGAAAATAAACATTTTGTGGCAGTGCTTCTTTAACTCCTAAAGGTTTTCATGATTGCTGCTTACTGTCATTCAATAGGATTCCTAATGATTTACTGTCAAGGGATAACAATCTCTCCTGGTCATGCAGTGGGCACAGCTCTGACAAATACTCTAATAGGTCAGGCAATTGTGTGTCAATCACATTGACCAGATTTCTTGAAAAAGTAGGAAAAATAAATAAATTAAAATTATTTCAACACCCAGAGAACATGGAATATAAGAGGGAATGATACAGACTGTATACTGATACATTGTACAACTTATTAAACAATGAATTATCTTTATTCATACCGTAAAGCCCCGAGGGACTTTAGATTTATTGAATCACTCTGGAAAGTACAATATTATCCAGGCCTTGAATAGATGTCTAATATTCTGTAAGGTGAAGTGAACACATGAGTAAAGAGACAGGATTTCCAAGAAAATGAAAATCACAGAATAAGCACCGTATTGTTAAAAATTCTTGAAAAAAGAAAATCAAAAGGTGGACATAATCCCCAACAAGGGTATCCCCCTCGATTAACAACAGAATGACTCAGCTCTTCATTTTACACTATAGCTATCTGACCCCCACTAGACTCCAAAAGATGGGGAGGCTGGATCACTCTCGATGTCACAGATGCAGTGCGGAGGGTGCCAACTTCTGGCACATGATCTGGGAATGTTCAGGCATACACCAGTTCTGGGTGTCGATTTTGGAGGTTCTTAGGACTTTGGTCCCGCCTACACTGCGGCAGTGCCCAAAGATGTGCATTTTGGGTATAGTTGATGAGGAGTCTTGGTCGCATTATCACAGGATTTTCCTGGAAAGGACACTGTTTTTGGCTAGGAAAGCGGTTGCCCTGCGCTGGATGGGAGAGTCTCTTCCCTCGAGGGGTCAATGGCTCTCGCTGGTTAATGATGCGATCTCCATGGAAAAGGTGGTCTACAAACACAGGGGATGCCCGCAGAAGTTTGATAGGGTATGGTCTGAATGGTGCTCCTCACCGCTCACATTGCGCGTATCACGCCCATGACGGTCGACTGGGGTTCCTCTGGGGCTTGTTTGATCCTTTAGAGTCTCCCCGGGGACTGATGCTTTCCTCAACGCTAGCTGTTTTCTAGGAGAGTGCACTAGGGCCCCCTCACATATGCAGTGCATGTGTTATTGTCGTGCGCATTTCATTTGTGTACCCCCAGACATATGGTATTGTAACGCTTGTATTACTATGTCTCTGCGTTTATGATTGACCCCTGCGTGGGCCATTGTGATGTCATGTGTGCCATACTTGTTTTGCTATCCTTGAATAAAATGTTTAAAAAAAAAAAAAAAAAAAAGTTTTCAACAGGGGGTCTCCGACCACCAATCCAGTAAAAGGCGTTACCCTTTAATGCTCCAGCCACATACAGCATAAATGCTGCAGCTTTTCCATAGGGGAATTGCATGTGGAAAATCTGAAGCGAAAGAAAAATGTACCAAATTGTTTGTTTTGTAGGCAGATTTTGTAGCAGAAACTGAAATCGCAATGAAAATCTGCGCCACATGTCCATTTCAGCTGCAGTTTTTTCCGCAGTTTGTGAATACCCACACAACTTGACCCGTGGTACAGATTTTAGATAAGCAGCATATTTTTTGCTTCAGAATTTACCCTTTACAATGCAAAGAGCGGAATTTTTGCCAATTCCACAGCATTTGGTGGGGATTTTGCCGCTGGGCAGACGTGCCACCCGTGCCCCTACCTTTAAATACTACGTTATTGCTGTGGGAATCCACATCTGCCTACAGATTCATGTAGCGATCGAGCTGGCCAGCGGGCAAGGACCCCATCAATGACATCCACATACATCAAATGGAACGGGGTTGTCATTGTGAGTCAACTTCTAAGATTTTTTATTTTTTCATTTTTGTCAAAGTCATCAACTACAGGAATCCTTTAAATTGAGTTCAATGCACCAAATCATAAAATAGAAGGCAGACAGGCCACGTTATACAAAAAAGGTTTCAATGGACCTAAAAAGAAGAAAAGTCAGCAACTGAAAAGCTATTGCAGCTCTGAACCAAAGTTCCATTAACCGAAAAATGACATTTTTGCAAGAGGCTATTTATAATGTTAAAAGGATCACAGAGGTTGAAGAGCGCTGCAATTCATTTTCAATCAATGTTTTCTATCCATCTGGAAAGTGCCTCGGCTCTCACCCCTTTGTGGCTTCATATTAAAAAGCAGGCCCCAACACACAGCCATTAAGAGTGTATTGAGTTTCTCCAGATTTCTTTCCTTCTTGAAGGACAGCCGATGCACCAAACGTTAAGCAGGTTAAATACATAAACCTTCTTGTGCAAGAATCATGCTTCTAATATGAAGTTTCCGTTTTGGCTCTTTTTAAAAGGACGAAGAAAGACTTAAAGGGGTTGTGCAAGAACGGGGGAAGGAAACCTCCACGTGCCAGGGGAAAGAGGACTTGCCTGCTTCCCGCCCTTTCTCCTCTCAGCTCCCTCGATGTCAACATCCGGTTTGACATCGCCACAGCCAATCCCTGGCTGCAGCAGAGGCCAGATCCCCTTGCTTCCTGTGACCGTTTGTCATGACGTAAGGGAAGCTGGTCACCACCGCGGCCAGTGATTGGCTGTGGCGCTGTCAAACCGGATGTTGATATCGAGGGAGCTCAGCGGAGCATCGTAGGCCCAGATGAGAAAGAGGGGAGCCAGCAGTTAAGTAATCTTTTCTTTACAGTTCCGGCCAGGTAGGGTTGATCCTGCAGACAGATGCCCAATAAACCAGGTAAAATACCTGGTAGGGTTGAGCAAGCGGAGTAAAATAACACCCTTTTTATGTCTCTCTGCTGTGCCATTATTGAGTATTAATCTGTTTATGCAAATTAGCTTATTGGTGCACTAAGGGTCCGCTCAGGCGCTTTGAGCACCTAGCCCTGTAATCTTGTGCCTGCAGAGTCAATGTCAGGATCGGCACAAGCTCCCACAAGCAGTGGTGCAGAGGGCAGAATACAGGTCTCAACACTACCCGGTATCAGCACTGGTTTAATAGGGATGATCCTGCTGACAGATGCGCTTATAAAAAAATAATAATAATGATCTGATGTGCTTGGTCTCATTGATTAGAAATGTGAATGCAAACATAGCTGGGATGATGTCCCTTCAGTGCCATGATTGCAAATGCAGAGGAGGTGGTTCCCTCAGTTCCTGCACCTCTCCCGCTCACAGCAGAGGTCACTAAGCTCCAAGGAGCCACCTCTGCACGGCACTTGTGATGGTAGCGCTAGGGGGATTAAAGGTTCGACTGCCTTGTCCTGCAACCTGCATGACCATCACCCCAGGCGTGCTCACACGGGTCCCTCCTGTCATCTATATAGCGCTGTTAGCAGTTTTCCGGGGTCGAATCTGCTGACTGACTAGTTTTAATAGTATAGACTTGAGATTAATCAACATGATCCGTCAACAGCAGTTTCCAGACTGCACCACACATTTTTATTTCGGCTGAGAGAAAGGAATAAGCCTCTTACAGACACCTCTGATAGCAACTCATCTCACTGGATCAAAAGAACTGACAATCTGATTTTCAACATGCCCAATCCCCCTTTCCCTGGATATCAGCAATTGGAAAGAGTCACTGAGCATGTTGAGCATATGTGCTTCGTCACAGACTACTGTCAGGCCTTATTCACACATCTGTGACAAGATGGTCAGTGATTCATCTGTGAAAAAGTCCATGAAGAATCTGTGCTTGGTCCGGATGTCCGTTTTTTTGCCATTCCATGGAGACTGTTACGTTGCAAATTAATATCTAGAGCATCTACAATGGTCCACGAAAATCACTGACAGCATCCATGTTGTGTCTGTGTATTTCACGGACCCATAGACTATAATGAGCATGATTGATCCGTAAACATGGCCACTTCCGTGGTGTAACCCTGGATCCACAGATTGTGGTACATCACGGATGTGTGAAGACACACATTAAAATTAAAGTGTATGTGTGTTGTCCATGGAGAACATAGACAGCACATGTCCAAGATTCACCAACGTCTGAATAGCCCAAGCATGGAGGGACAAGTTGAGCTCCGGCCTGGTCACACATTCAGGCCAGGGATGCAGCAGTCCATTCGGTGAAGGACTCATGTTTTCAGCCTGATTTTTAAAGAATGCTTTAGGAGCTAAGACTTTCTGCAAGGAGGAGTCTTCTAGAAATGAATGAGCATGCAGAGGTTTAGTGCTCCCTTTACTATGCTGTAGAAAAGTAACGGCTGTAAAATGAATTGCATTTCATTAGGGAACAGTCCAATGCTGAATCGGGGCTGCCGGCTTCCGACTAATTTCAAGTATCATTAACAGTTCATCATAACACTGGAAAAACTGTTTGCCCTCTTTCCTAGCAATTATTTTAACCACTGAGGTGGTCCCACAATATGCATCCTGCCCCCATATAAAGGCCTCCACACACATGACAGCATTGCCAGCAGGTCCCAACCAACTGTTTATGGGGAGCTCCCAACTCTCCTCCGACAGATGTCAGGGTTAAAAAAGAAAAAAATGGACTCAATGAATTTTATCCCTTTTAGCCCAGGGATTTTCCATTTTCAGTTTACATGGTTGTATGAGGGCTTGTTTTTTGAGGGACAAGTTGTAGTTTCTAATGGCACCATTTAATATTGCATACGATGTACTAAGAGGCTAGAAAAAATTCCAGAAGGACGTGGAAAAAAGTGCAATTCCGCCATAGTTTTTTGCACCATTTCATATGTGGTAAAACTGACCTGTATTCTCCAAGTCAGTATAATTACAGCAATACTACACTTCTATAGTTTTTCTGTATTTTAATACTTCATATTCTGATCCCCATAACTTTTTTTATTGTCACGTCTACAGAGCTGTGAGTGCTCATTTTTTACGGTACAATCAATTTTTTTTTAGGGGAGGTGAAGCCAAAAAAAAAAAAAAGTGAATTGGCCATTTTGATTTTTTTTGTTCCATTTACAGCATTCACCATATAGGATAAATACATTTCTTTTTTAACAGTACAGGCATTTTGGGACATGACCATGCCTACGTTTATTATTTTTTTTTTATTATGGGTGGGGTTAATTTGAACTTTTTTTGTCCCTTTAGTGAACGTAAATATTTGATCTTCAGATTGCTTCTCCCTTACATTGCAATGAAATAGCACTGCAGTGTATGTAAGATTCACTACGTTCTTATGGAGCCCTGCCACCTGCAGGCCTCCATAAGAACTACAGCTGAAATAGCCTGGGATCCTTCCAAAGCCCTATTGCTGAGAACGACGGCTTCCCCCATATCTGCATGGGGAAGCCATTTGGGCCTCGGGAGCGCAGCACTGCTGGGGTAATTCACATTAGATACCATGGCCACAACTGACCATTGCATCTGTGATCGGCATGATTGACAATTGCAGACATTAGCTCTGGGTGCCTGCTGTTGACAGCAGAAACTCGGTAGCTATGGTGCCATCTTTAAAGACCAGATCGCTGGTCATGAAGGGGTTAACACCTGATCTTTTTGTTCTGCTGTGAGTTAAGCTGCCAATAATATATATATTTTTTTTTTATTCAGTTCGCAGCTATTGAAGGTGTAATTGGAATTGTGTAAGCCAAACATAAAAAATCTTACAGATGTACGCACATTGCCAGCCCTGAGGGTTTGCCCGAAAGCATTCCAGTTGAACTAGTACAATGGGATGCTTGCTTTTACTATGGTCTCCATATGGGGATGCCTGGTTTACAGACGTCAGTCAGCATGAGATACGAGTGGGGACAGTAAGTGATAACGTCTGTAAAGAGCTGAGGAACAGGTCAGTGCTATATAAGTTAATAAATCATACCAATAGTCTTACACCTTCCTCTAGATCAGGAATGTCCAACTTGTGGCCCTCTAGCTGTTGCAAAACTACAATGACACCCAACAGCTACTAGGGCACACTGGGAGTTGTAGTTTTGCAACAGCTGGAGGGCCGCAGGTTGGACATCCCTGATCTAGAGTGGTGCTTATATGATTGTGCGATGGTTAAAGTCATGCAGCCCAATAGAATATTAAGCGTTAAGAGATACTTAATAAAAGGGTATCTAAACCTATGGGGGTGGGCGGCAGACAAAAAAAAAAAAAAAAAAAACAGTTCCAAGTACTCCGTCCAAGTATGAATCCAAAGAAAGTATCAGAGCAGAGTGTCTGTGCTTTTTTATTTATTTTTTTTACACAGAAATGTTTAGGTATCCTTTAAGAGGAGATACATGGGAATGTAGTCTCTTGACACACACGTGTCATGGAAGCCGAGACGCACTATTTAGCCGGCTCAGAGACTACCCATCAGGTTAATTGACACAAAGGCTAGGTCTGAAAGCACACAGCTCTCTGTTCTCCATTATGTACAGAACAAAATCAAAGATTGAGTCATCAGCCTATTACGACTTCCAAACATCACAAGCTGAGAAGACAGATCAGTTGACCAGGGAGACCACATTATTACCGGCGCTAATTGGACTGCTATCCCTCCTAACGATCCAGTCATGGCAACAGCTCCTCTCAGCAGACTTCTTAAAAGTGCACCCTTCATGTGCTGAAATGCACACATGCCATCAGCCTTTTCTTTTCACTTTGATGGCGACCACAAATCCATTAGCACACAAAGATATTATCAGACAACTCGGTCAACAACACATATCGTACAATGCCGATAAATAATGCAATGGATTTCAGATTCTCCCAAAAAAAAAAAAAAAAAGTCCATTTACATGAGCTGAGGACTGGGGCAAGTATTGGGGACAAACATTCATACAGCGCTTAGTCCTGATGAGCAAACACTTATTTGCATTTTCCATGCAGCACCAAAAATCCTCCTTTATTGGCAGCAGCCTGTCGACAAAGGATGACTCGGTATGGGACAAATGATCGTAGTAACGGTTGTTCATCCCCATAATTTAGCAGTGATCAGTGTTCCTCATTCCCCATCCCTGGCCGATCTGAAATCCAGTTGGTGTGTCATCCGCATCTCATAGCTGAAACGTGTCTCCCCTGTCCCACAGTATACAGACAGCCCCTCTGCTCGCAGCGCTATTAGGGTACTCACATGATTATGCCAGTAAAGTACAATAGCCCAGCGACCACACAGACTGATACTTTTTATGCTGCAAAAAAAGTTGCGTGTAGAAGGCTCTTTAGCATGCTGCGGCCAGTGAAGGGAGAGGGAATTTCACTGCATAAAGGTGGTGCCTCAAGTGTCGCGTTTTCTTCCAAAGAAAGGGAGTGTAGACCTCCACCGATCAGATATTGATAGCCTGAGATTAGGCCATCAAAATAGAAGGACCGGAAAAACTTTTAAAATGAGCAGGATTGGAGTTATTTCTGATCCTGGCTGTTAGCTCCTGAGCCATCACTTCATCATAACAATATATATGATGGATTGTGAGAACTACTTTCCCAACACCAACAAACCAATATTCTGGCTATTGACCAACGGCTAAAATGGTTGAGACAGATGCCATTGCAGCAGTGTTAGCCATAACATATTTATGGCGCATACCTCACATTTATCCTTTAAGCACAGTCCCTGTAAACAGAATGGATTCATGGAGTGCAAGTGCTCAACTACCATCCCGTAAAAAACTTAAATAAATCATGCAGAACTGTTCTTTCTGGATTTTTGCCAAAACCAATAAAAATTAAACGCTAACGTATAAGTACCAAAAAGCACAACTTATACTACATGATATATGGTCTCATACAGCATACTGAACATGAGATAAAAAAAAAAAAGTTATAACAAGGAATGCAAAGAGAAAGAATAAAAAAAATAATAATAATAATAATAATAATAATAATAATAATAATAATAATAATAATAAATGTTTAAAAATATTGTGGCTCTCTAGTCCAAAATTGATTCAGTCCTCAAGGAGATTCAAATGGTTGTCCAGGATCAGGATTTTTTTTTAAATCTCTCACCCCCATTTCTACCTGTGAAGAGGTATATAGCGTTCTCTCTGCTGCTCCATAGCTCCTGGGTTGTCACTACTGCACTTCTGCACTATAGATCTCCCCACATATACAGCAGGGACTGGTGGGGGGTGAGCATTTGAAAAAATAAATAAAAAATATCCTGGAAACTTAAAACAAAAAAATAATTGCAGGCAAAACACATCTGCATACATTTTATATATATATATATATATATATATATATATATATATATACACACACACACATACTATATATATATATATATATATATATATATATATATATATATATATATATATACATATATACACATATACACATATACACATATACACACATACACACATACACACACAGTTTTTTCTATTAATGAAAATCGTGAAGCGGCGGTAAGCCTGCACTTAGATAAAAAGTCCTGAATAAATTCTTTGTAGGCAGCAACTAAAGGAGCAAGTGGGAAATGAGAGCAATTTACCTCCTAAGGTGGAATGGTTCTACCACAAACTGAATCACACAAAAGCATAGCCGGGGAGCAAGACAAGTACCATTAATCTGATATCAAATGCGGCATGCCAGCAATGACAATTACCTCTGGTTTATCTTTTCGTATCAAACAGAGGTTCTTCAAGCCCCCATAATGGAATATTAACTTGTGAAGCAATACAACTTGCTTATGTACCAGAGGCTCTTAACTACCACGCAGGAGACCAATACAACCAAGACTGAAAAGTAAGGCATTCGCTATGTAACGAGCGCTATACCGATTCTTATAGTCATTTAGTGGACTAATACATAGCTTTGTGTGTGATCTGTTTGCTTAATACGCAGTACCCATTCAGTCCCTGGGAATATATTTAATACAATTTTTTGGTAATAATAAAATTACTGAGAATACTTAGAGTTACTGTACTTTCACATAATTTCATTTAATAGAGAATAGTGTAGCTAGCAAATTTATAAATTACTTCATTTATAAAATATGCCTGTATCCTACCCCCCCCCCCCCTCCCACAAAAAAAAAAAAAGCTGTAAAGTCATGGCCACTAGGGGTCTCACTTCCACTTAAGTTGGAGTCCATTTCCTGTTGTCAAGCAAGATCTATCCCTAGGAACAGAAGAGGGTTGACAGGAAATCAGGGCATGTCAGAGCTAGCCGAGATCCTGAGCCTGATAGAAGAACTGCTTCTACGCTGCATCAAACATCACAGGAGCCTCCTGCCTTTCGGCAAGTGTCATTTATCCCTCCTTACAAGCTTTTTGCCCCCTAGAAGAAAACAAACATAGCAGGAAGTGAGGTCACTGCATACAGTAGTGGGAGAAGTGAGACACTCACTGCTTCTGATTTAAATGCATCTAGCTGTGCAGCTGAAAGAGAATACGGCTAATATTGACTTTAGGGAAGCTTCCCCAAAAAAAAAAGAAAAAAAACGTTCCTTCACAGTTATGATAGTACAAAGAAGCACAGCCATTATTCAAAGTTTTTGAAAACTCTTTAGCTCAGTGTTGAAGTAACTTCTCCTTATGTGTGATTAAGACCGGTTTTGTGTGTACCAATAAGACGGAGGCCAATTTATTTCTCCTAATGATTGCTCCCTAGACTAAACAAGCCATTATTACTAATGAACAGTATTTAGGAATGCATTTATAATAATGTAATATTTAAGCATTTTCAGTAACTGTTTCATCAATTCGTGGAGAACTCATTTAGGCAAGAATAACTATTGTAATACATTTAATAGCTTGTCAATTAAGAACCTAAGGATGTTGGGAATGAACTCCACAGATATTACAGAATATGCAGCTGGAGGTTGGACACAAATATCCACAGTAAGTGACAATTCTGGAGCACTTATTCTTATGATTCCATGATGTACCAATCCTCTCTTATGCCTGTTAGAAGTTTCTGAATAAAAAGGTACAGCTGAGTGTTAACAGCTCGGGGGATATCCCAGCAACCGACACTGGCAGCACATAGTGGATAGTGTCAGAATGATCAGGAACACCCCCCCCCCCCCCCCCCCAAACTGGTAACACCCAGTTATGTGTTTATTCAATAAACCCCTTATGGGAATAATAGAGGAATGGAACATATCATACGAATAGATGCTTATTCTTATTACGTGGGGAATGCAAGCAGTTACTAAAACAGAAATGTCGGGAGAGGTGACAGGTCCTCTTTACCCAACTGTCCAAGTATTTCACATGCAATGTACACTCTAGCAGGGTTACTACTTGTTACTCCATCCATTATAATGCTGAACAATTCAGAAGTTGTCACTTTCATAATGACTAAATCCATGGAGTAAAGAGTGACCACATGTACATGTGTATGCAGTGTGTTGGGATACGTATGGGCACCTCTGGTGCAGTCTCTTTTCACCTCTAATCACCACTGGCCATATGGCAGTAATAATTACAATAAAAAGAAACCCTGCTTTATTGTCTCTGGAGTCATTTATCAGCATGGGTCAGGAATAACAAGGATCAGCATTAAATGACAAGCCAGAAATGTTAACTCAGGTGCGATAAAAAGGCACAAAGATGGAAATGCAAAATGGAAAACTTAATTGGTTCATGTCCTTTTACCAGACAGATTAGTTTTACCGCCATAGAGCAGTTCATTCTGTATTCTGCTGATGGTTCTGGGAGAGTAGCCACAGGGGCTTCAATTTCCCCAATGTGTGCCTTGCTCAGGTTTCTTCTACTTCAGGTAAAAGCATTTGTAAATTATAAATGTATGGCATACCACCAGGATATGAGGCAGGGGCCCACCCTCCAGGAGTCCCACCCATCCAGAGAGTGATGGGGCTACACTGTACAGCCTGCAAACAAGGCAGCGCTAACCAGACCAAATAGTGAAGGTGATGTAGCAAAACACCAGTGCTGTGGCCCCTTAACTCTCAGGATCAGTGGGAGCCCCAGAGGTCAAACACTAGCCCCTCATGATCATATGATGGCATGTCATAGTAATATGCCAAAAGTTTGTAAGACTTGTATACGCAAAGGTTTTCCAGTACATTAATACTGCCAGCCTACCCTACCCCTACAGTAGACCGAGTCGGAGCATGAAGTTCTGTCCACTGTGTAATGGGCCATGCTGGGGTACTTTAGCTCAGCCCCCACTAAAACCAGGGCCAAACTGTATTATGCCAGTTGCTAAAACGACATATTGCATGGAGCTTTCCATCCACTGAACAGTTTCTGGTGTTTGTGGCTTCCCGAAAGCTGATCAAGGAGTGTGGGTTGTCGGACCCACACTGATCTGATTATATTGGCTGATTCTGAGGATAGATCATCAGTATCCAAGTACTAGAAAACCCCTTCAATGTAATATGACAATGAAAATCATTAAACAAACTAAGTAAAAAGAACCTACAGTCAAGGTAAAACATGCAGGGTACACAGCAGATGCCATGGTCCAAAACGGTGTGCCTGAGCTCTACGAACCGCAGTATCGTAGAAGTCTATGTACACCATCATTACATTAGTTAAGCAGAGCTCGGATGGAGGGGGCACAAAGTTCTCCTTCGTGACAATACTTACTGATATCATCTTCATGGTACATAACAGAATGGAACGGAACTGCTTTGCCTTTGAAATATCTTTCTGCAGGCTCCACGTAAAAGGTGCCTTGAGGGGTCTTAATAAACCCTTCAAATCTACCGTTCAGCACAGATCCGTGAGACAACGTCCCGTGTTCACCTGTTAACACAACAGAGTACTAAGTAAGCATTACAGAAATGGGAGGAAAAGACAGGAGCACACAACATATTGCCCAAAGAGGAACGGGCTTCCATACGTAAAGAGCTTTGTATGAGAATATCATGAAACATTCACAATGGACCACAGAAAGGTTGAAGAGCTAAATGCTGGGAGAAGACTGGACAGGAATTTCTTCACAAAGCAGCCAAACACTTGGCAGATGAATACAATCAACTGAAATGCATTGCCTTTAAATAACCTCTATAGCTGGCCATACTCTAAAAGGGCACCTGTCAGCAGATCTATGCCTATGAAACTGGTTGACCTGTTACATGAGCACTTGGCAGCTGAAGGCATCTGTGTTGGTCCCATGTTCATATGTGCCCAGATTGCTGAGAAAAATGTTTTAATATATGTAAATTGGCCTCTAGGAGCAATGGGGGTGTCGCTGTTACTCCTAGAGGCTCTGCTCTCTCTGCAACTGACATGCCCTCTGTACTTTGACTGACAGGGCCAGGCAGTGAAATCGTCATTTTCCAGTTCAGTTTATTGTTATTGAAGTGTAGGAATAGGAATGTTAACATATTTGCAATGTACTTTATTAGGCTACTTTGACACTTGCGGCAGAGTGATCAGGCAAGCAGTTCGGTCGCCAGAACCGTATGCCAACCGATTGCATTTGTAAGGCTACTTTCACACTGCCGTTTCTGGGTCCGCCTGTGATATCCGTTTCAAGGCTCTCACAAACTGCCCCAAAAGGATCAGTTCAGCCCCAGTGCATTCTGAATGGATAAGGATCCGTTCAGAATGCTGTCTCCGTTCCGCTCTGGAGGCGGACACCAAAACGCTGCTTGCAGCGTTTGTGTCCACCTGGCGATGCGGATCCGTTTACATTGACACAATATTAGGTGCAATTGTAAACGGATCCGTCCCCCATTGACTTTCAATGTAAAGTCAGGACGGATCCTTTTGACCTACACTTAGACTTTTGATTGACTGAGTTATGCAGACGGATCCATACTGAACGGATACCAACGTTTGCATTATAGGTGCGGATCCGTCTGTGCAGATACCAGACGGATCCGCACCTAAACGCAGGTGTGAAAGTAGCCTAATACTGATCAGGAGGATCCTGATCAGTCTTAAAAATGCCTGATCAGTCAGAAAAATGCATTGCAATACTGGATCCGTCTCTGCGCATACTGGAAGGACGGATCCGGCATTCCGGTATTTTGAATGCTGGATTCGGCACTAATACACACCTATGAAAAAAAAAATGCTGAATCCGGCACTCAGGCAAATCTTCAAAAAAAAAATTTCTGCCGGAGATAAAACCGTAGCATGCCGCGGTTTTATCTTTTGCCTGATCAGTCAAAATGACTGAACTGAAGACATCCTGATGCAAACTGAACGGATTACTCTCCATTCAGAATGCATGGGGATAAAACTGATCAGTTCTTTTCCGGCATTGAGCCCTTTTGACGGAACTCAGTGCCAGAAAAGAAAAACGCTAGTGTGAAAGTACCCTTAAAGGGGTTCTGCACTTTCAATTAACTGATGATCTATCCTCTGGATAGATCATCAGCTTCTGATCGGCGGGAGTCCGACACCCGGGACCCCCGCCGATCAGCTGTTTGAGAAGGCAGCGGCGCTCCAGCAGCGCCGATGCCTTCTCACTGTTTACCGCCGGGCCGCCCGCCCACTGACGTCACGACTTGTATCAACTAGTAGTGGGTGCAGCTAAGCTCTGTTCACTTGAATGGAGCTTAGCCGCGCCCACTCTAGTTGATACAAGTCGTGACGTCAGTGGGCGGGCGGCCCGGCGGTAAACAGTGAGAAGGCCGCGGCGCTGCTGGAGCGCCGCTGCCTTCTCAAACAGCTGATCTGCGGGGGTCCCTGGCGTCGGACCCCCGCCGATCAGAAGCTGATGATCTATCCAGAGGATAGATCATCAGTTAATTGAAAGTGCAGAACCCCTTTAAGCGAAAGATGTTACTTTGTTCTAGAAAACAGGGTACAAACATTCTCAGCGAACCTAACTGTGCCGCAAAGGAAAGTGTCATTTTACTAAGCGTTGAATACAACTGTGTGTCCCATGCAGAGACTTCCAGCCGCACATCTTCAGAAGACAGACTCTCCTTAGCAACACACAGTTAAGCCTGTATTACACATCGCAATTTTTCATCAGATGATCGCCAACAAGTGCTCGTAGTACCGCTCATTAGTGATCATCTGGCAGTCTAATAATGCCGCCGATTGACCGACGAATGAGCAAAGCTCGTTGATTGGGGAATCCAAATCATTGTTTGTAGGCAGCAGATCGTGGTGTCTAATCCCGATCTGCTGCGGACAAACGATGATTCAGTATAGGGAAGAGCGATGGTATAACGATCGGTCCTGCCTATACTGTGGAGGACAACGCTGCATGTAATAGCAGCTGTCTCCCCCGCTAGCGAGAGACAATTGCCGGGAAGGAACGCTTCCTTCCCGACAATTGCCTGTTAATTCAGGCTGTCTAATACAGTCTTTAGAGCTTTGCCAAAAAGACCAAAACAACACTTTTGGCGGTTTTCACTGAGAAGAAGCAACAATCTGCAGATGCAGTTAAATTGAAAGCTGTAAAAGACAAACTGTTGAAAAAAAACAAAATGAAAAAATGAGCTCGGTCAAGGTCCCCCATTCTGACAGAGCGGCAGGATGAGCATGTGCCCCGCCGGAGATAGCTAAATGCTGTACTCTGGAATAGAGAATTAATGGAGAAACCGTGCTCATGCGCAACCTGCCGTTCCATCAGAAAGGCGAAACGGAGCCCCATTCTTGAAATTAGTAGAGGTACCAGAGGTGAGACCCACAGCGATCAGCTAGTTACCCCCTGACAAACTTGGCACAACCCCTTTAAATGACGACTCTGGAGAATACAACTGCACCGTGTTCTACCTGGTGAGGAATCTAACAGGGAAAAGCAAGACCCAGGGATCCTCACTTGCCCAATGTACTACTTGGACATCTAGAACACCCCACTCTAAGTTCAGATTTATTAATGCTACTTACCGAAGAGCTGCCCGGTGTATATGTGAGAGGTATCATAAGGTAAAGTTTCTCCTCCCATTTCTAATTTGAAATCAGGAGAAAATAGAGACACATCCTTCTTCATTCGAAGATTAAACTGCCTGTAATATGACACAAAAAGATGAAGTCAGTGGATGGAGATATTGTGTAGGGTTCCTAAATGAGGTTACAATGCAAGCAAGAGCACATTAACAAGTTCAGGTAGCGCATTCAGATGATGCCATGAGGTCCCGGCTCCAGAACGACCCCTCATGGCACACAGCAATCCAGTATCATACCCCTTCATAACATGGCATGTGTTGGAGCAAGCTTCCAGTCTCTCACCTGATCTCACAAAATCCAGAGTATAAACCTGCCATTTAAACTCGGAGGTAAAAGGTGCAGTTTGGGCGCACAGAACCGGGTAAGCTACTGTATCACTGCAATTCTGTAGTGTTCTGTGTCATCACTGGTGTACTTATTAAAGGACATCTGTCAGCAGATTTGTTCCTATGAAACTGGCTGGCCTGTTACACTTGGCAGCTGGAGGCATCTGTGTTGGTCCCATGTTCATATGTGCCCACATTGCTGAGAAAATATGATGTTTAATACAGGTAAATGAGCCTCTAGGAGCATCAGGCTCTGCTCTCTCTGCAACTGCTGTGCCCTCTCCACTCCGATTGATAGGGCCAGGCATGATGAGGTTTACATTGCCTGTCAAAGTGCAGAAGGCACCATAGTTGCAGACAGAGCAGTTTTTAGGTGTAACGGCAACGCACCCGTTGCTCCGAGGGGATCATTTACATATAGGCTTCTGTCACCCCACTAAAGTCCTTTTTTTTGGGGGGGCTAGTTACATTCCTTATAGTGTGATATATGAAAATATAATGGTGTTACTTTCATTCAGCCGTTTCTTATAAAAACGAAGTTTTATAATATGTAAATCAGGTCTCTACCAGCAAGTAGGGCGCCTACTTGCTGGTAGCCGCCGCAAAAAACCGCCCCCTCGTCGTGTTGATTGACAGGGCCAGCCGCGATCTCCTCCTCCGGCCGGCCCCGTCAGCATTTAAAAAATCGCGCGCCTCTGTTCATTCGGCGCAGGCGCTCTGAGATGAGGAGGCTCGTCTCCTCAGAACTCCCTCAGTGCGCCTGCGCCGATGACATCACCGAAAGAGAGGACGTCATCGGCGCAGGCGCACTGAGGGAGTTCTGAGGAGACGAGCCTCCTCATCTCAGAGCGCCTGCGCCGAATGAACAGAGGCGCGCGATTTTTAAAATGCTGACAGGGCCGGCCGGGGGAGATCGCGGCTGGCCCTGTCAATCAACACGACGAGGGGGCAGTTTTTTGCAGCGGCTACCAGCAAGTAGCCGCCCTACTTGCTGGTAGAGACCTGATTTACATATTATAAAACTTCGTTTTTATAAGAAACGGCTGAATGAAAGTAACACCATTATATTTTCATATATCGCACTATAAGGAATGTAACTAGCCCAAAAAAAATTAAAATATGGACTTTAGTGGGGTGACAGAAGCCCTTTAAAAAACATTTACTCAGCAATGTGAGCACATATAATCATTGGCCCAACATAGATGCCTTCAGCCGCCAAGCGCACGTGCAACAGCTCAGCCAGGTTCATAAGGTACAAATCTGCTGACTGATGCCCTTTAAATCCCAATCATTTTATTTTCATAACATTTTTCATTTTTATTTCATTTATTTTCATTTTTTATTTCTTCCTACAGGTCAGCACATACAAGCATCCTGGACACATACTAAGGTCAGGGGGGAAAAAACCACTATATAAATATTTACTGATGAGACACCCAATAAACATGACTGTTGGCTATGCTACCTTGAACTCCTCCAAGCTACGCTCCAAACTTACCCCTTTGTGTCAGCCAAACAGGAATGCTACTTCTACAGTAAGTGACATAACTGGTCTTCAGATGCCTCCAGCATTGCTTACGATGGAAAGGGAAGCAGTAGGATCAGACTAGTTAAGGCCTAATCAGTCCAATCACAATTTCTTCCAGTTTGCCACCAAAGAGTAGCTTCAGGCCAGCGCTGACATAGCAAAGAATACTCAAAAGCTTTCCATTTAAAATAGATGAAAGTTGTCGGAAACCGCCAACTTTAAGGAGATCTTCCTGATGATTACGGCTTGGAAGGAAGAAAAGGTGACCCAAAGTAGCTACCAGCTGGGTACCTATAAGACAGCACTAAATCATGGCTGAGACCAGTACAATTTTGAAAGAATGATCAAAGTAACCTCGGAATTAGGCCGCATACACAACTGCATTTTTGATCTGCATTTGATCCGCATTTTTTGCGAATCGGATGCGGAACCATTCACTTCAATGAGGCCCACAAAAAATGCAGATAGCAGACCATGTGCTGTCCACAACCATACGTTAGAGTTTAGCAAAAAGATTGAAAATGTCCTATTCTTGTCCGTTTTGCAGACAAGAATAGGCATTTTTAACATAGGACGGAACATGCAGAACGGGAAATGTTTCGCAGATCCACGAATTCAGATCACAAAACGGATACAGGCCTTACATGAGGCCTTACCTTCAATAGCTTAGTGTTTGTACTGTGATGTGAAATCCGCTGGCTGGACACAGTTTTGCGGTCGCACATTACCTATAGGCTAACGGTGTCTGAAGAATTTAACATCAGAGCCATATTCCTAAAGGAGGACAATTACTGTGTAGGTGCAGCGCGCTTGTTTATCAGACGGTTATCCAAGCGTCAAAGCCGGCCACAAATTGATGAAGCCGGGAACATTGGCAGCCTGCAGCTGCTTATTAACCTGCTATGCTAAGGTAGTTTATGTAATGTATAAACTGAAATGCAGAGAAAATCTAAATGGATTGCATAAGGCACTAGATTGTTATTTACTAGTACTACACACACTTCTTAGGCCTCTTTCACACGGGCGTCATATTTTTGGCCCGGATAAGATGTGGGTGCATTGCGGGAAATTACGCGATTTTTCCACCTGAGTGCAAAACACAATAATGCGTTTTGCACGCGCGTGAGAAAAATCGGCATGTTTGGTACCCAGACCCAAACTTCTTCTTCACTTCTGTAGATTATAAGGGAAAATAATAGCATTCTAAATACAGTATTTATCTGGAAAAGATTCCTAATGGGTAGTTGTAAGAAACAATATAACTGGGGCCAACTACCTAAAATATAACTTTTAATATAAATATCTTAAAAATAAACACATAGGTCCCTCACGTGGGGACTAATAGACATACAAGTAACATACAGACAAGAAGAGCCAATTCAAGGACAGAGTGGAGGAAGCTGTACATGGTGAAACACCCGGGCCAGAACCATATGGGTCTTTAAGGTATCCCTATGGTATCCCTGTGCTCATCTCAGCCCAGAGATGCACCCTGGTGGTGGGAGCACTCCATCCCCGTACCTAACCTACCTATCCTTAGATTGCCCTTCTAATATAGTGACCCATATGGATGTCTGGGTCCTATAGCAACTATATTGTAACAATATTTCGTCCTAATCGGAGGTAACAATACTGTAACAATATTTAGTCTTGGTTGAAAGGTCAGGAAAATCCCTGGATCAAAACAATGTTTCGTCTTAGTTAGAGGTCCAGGAGAATCCCTGGATCAAATCAATAGGAAAGCCACAATTTGCATAGATAATAAAAATTAGTGCTCCGAGTCTCGACGAGTTTCCCCTTAGTGATACGGTTCATCAGGAGACTAAAGAAAAAAGATATATAGACGAATACGTCGCTGCCATAATCCAGCGACTACATAACAATGATTAAGAAAGTCAAATGAAAAAAACTAAGTTACTGGAGCACCTCCAGGCGGCACTACACTGCTGGAGAAAGACCACCACTATATAGAACAATCTGAATGCCACTGATAATGGTAAATGTACTTATCCGTTCCTTTGTATCCTCTCCAACCAGTGAGCCACGGCCAGGGGTGCTCCAGGGGGGCAAACAAGATAAGGCGCGTGAGAAAAATTGGCATGTTTGGTACCCAGACCCGAACTTCTTCACAGAAGTTCGGGTTTGGGTTAGGTGTTCTGTAGATTATAAGGGAAAATAATAGCATTCTGAATACAGAACGCATAGTACAATAGGGCTGGAGGGTTTTAAAAAAAATAAAATAATTTAACTCCCCTTAATCCACTTGTTTGCACAGCCCGACTTCTCTTCCGTCTTCTTCTTTGAGGAATAGTACCTTTGATGACGTCACTGCACTCATCACATGGTCCATCACACGATCGTTTACAATGGTGATTGATCAGGGGACGGACCATGTCATGACCGCAGTGACGTCACCACAGGTCCTTTTCCTGCACAGCAAAGATGAAGACAGAAGAGAAGCCGGGCTGCGCAAGCAAGTGGATTAAGGTGAGTTTTTTTTTTTTATTATTATTTTTTTTAACCCCTCCAGCCCTATTGTACTATGCATTCTGTATTAAGAATGCTATTATTTTCCCTTATAACCATGTTATAAAGGGAAAATAATAATGATCGGGTCTCCATCCCGATAGTCTCCTAGCAACCGTGCATGAAAATCGCACCGCATCCGCACTTGTTTGCGGATGCTTGCTATTTTCACGCAGCCCCATTCACTTCTATGGGGCCTGCGTTGCGTGGAAAACGCACAAAGAGGAGCATGCTGCGATTTTCACGCAACGCACAAGTAATACGTGAAAATCACCACTCATGTGCACAGTCCCATAGAAATGAATGGGTCCGGATTCAGTGCGGGTGCAATGCGTTCACCTCACGCATTGCACCCGCGCGGAAATCTCGCCCGTGTGAAAGGGGCCTTAGGCTTGTTTCACACGAGAGAGTTCAATGTGTTGAACTCGCAGCGTGCGTCAGCGAGAGCTCCCGTCCTGACCTACTTGGCACGCATAGGATTGCATAGTATTATAATGATTTATGATGCTATGTAACCCTTAAAGCATTATGTCCGTGTTATACAATACATTCGAAAACTCTAAGGGTTACACATCCTAATTTACCATAATTCTAAGCAACCCAGTCAGTGCAACATAGGTCAGGACGGGAGCTCTCGCAGACACGCTGCGAGTTCAGCGCATTGAACACGTTCGTGTGAAGCCAGCCTTAAAGGTTTCTTCTCAATATGGAACACCTGCTGTACTCTCTACCACTTGCTATTTTCTCCATCGGTGACTGCTTAGTTAGTAAATGCATGGTGATGTGCCCTAATAGTCAAAATAGCAAAAGAAGGCTTGAGATATTCTGAATCACATACTGCAGCTCTGTGTCCAGACAAGCTCACATGAAACTCACCCATGCAAAGAGAATTTTTATTGCAGAAAAAACAGCATAATAAATAAGTGCAAAAGTCGCAAACAAGTTTGTCTGGCAAATAATTGTTTGGCAGACAAAGTCACAAACATTTCTGGCCACCTTGGATGTTACAGCCATTCACACTGCCCATACATGTTCAATGTCACCAGGTGAAGGATGAATGATCATTCTGGAAATATTCCCTTAAGGGGGTTATCCAGGTAAAGATATTATTGATGATTCGTCCTCAGTATAAATTTACTGGATAACCCCTTTAGGCCTCATGCACATGACCGTTGTGTGCATCCGTGTCCGTTGTTCCGTTTTCCGTGATTTTATGCAGACCCATTGACTCTGCACCGTTTGTCATCCACGTCCGTGATCCACGTTTCCTGTCCGTCTTAAAAATATGACCTGTCCTAATTTGACGGACAATGGTTCGCCAACCCATTTAAGTCAATGGGTCCGTGAAAAAACACGGAGGCACACAAGATTGTCATCCGCGTCCGTGTCCGTTTTTTTCCTATCATTTTCCTATCATTTTCAAGGCAAACTTGACTTAGATTTTATTTTTTCACTTTTCTGGTCTGGTGATCCTCCAAAAATCAAGGAAGACACACGGAAGAAAAAACGGACAGATCACGGAACTCCGTTTTGCGGACCGTGAAAAAATACTGTAGTGTGCATGAGGCCTTAGAGAAAGATTGCTCATATACTAAAGATCATTCTTCAAAAGAATCAGAAGACTATGCCGCTATGTCTTCAGTCTAGACCAGGGCTGGCCAACCTGCGGCTCTCCAGCTGTTGCAAAATTACAACTCCCAGCATGCTTAGACTGCTTACAACTATCAGCCTACAGCAGGGCATGGTAGGAATTGTAGTTTTACAACAGCTGGAGAGCTGCAGGTTGGCCAGCCCTGGTCTAGGCGAATACGATCGTTCGTTCATCCATTGTTAAATTCCACCCATGAAGAATCATTATAAGTTAAATAAGGATGAGCGAATCGACTTCGGATGAAACATCCGAAGTCGATTCGCATAAAACTTTGCATAACAACTTCAGAAATTGATTTCTACTGTAAAAAAAGAAAAAAAATGAAAAAATCTCCATTACTCAGGTTCGGTTCCAAGTTGTACCTTGGAACCGAACCAGAGTTCCGGAAATGTTTTTTTACAGTACAAAATAATTTATGAAGTTATTGCACGAAGTCTTGTGAGACTTCGCGAAGCAATAACTTCGCTCATTGGAGCCAATACATTCTAGTACTGTACGGAGTTCCTGCTCCATACAGTATTAGAACAAAATGTTATGCAAATAAACTTCGATGTTTCATCCGAAGGCGATTCGCTCATCCCTAGTTGAAATCCATTTTCATGAATTGAGAGCAAACCTGTGTTCTCAGTAAGAGAAGAGGAGGCCACTGTGCTCTGGCCACGGTTTATCTCCCGGAGAACTAAAGGATCAGGCAACCAAAAATCCTTTTCTTCCGACATATTCCGCCTGAGGAAGAGGCCCTTGTACACTTTAGATGGCTGACTGCTCTCACTAATATTCCAGCTTCGCCTGACATGCGTGTATAGCCAGCTTTAGAGTCCCAGCATGTAGTACCACTAATATGGCTTCCAAAGCCTCAAGGGGTTGTCAGAGTTATAGGACTCTCCCCAGCGTATCTAACAGTAATGATAAAGAGAACTTTATACTCTCCACTCCACTGCTTTCCAAACTTGGATCATGTATAGTAAAACTAATGTCTCATGGAATCTTAGCAGTCATATCCCTTTAAATGACGGTTTGGTTTCACATAAATTTTGTGCAGATGCTAAATCAGACGTCCAGATGTGGCTGACCCGCGGTGATGATGATACTCACCTGGTCCCTGCTGCTGCATTCGGTCTGTGTGGGCCCCGAACTGGCGCTTCCGCTCCCCTCTGCGCTGATATAAACGTCCGTCGACGGGGAGATACATAACCTTTGCAGCCAATCACAGCCCGCCGTGGTGACCCGCTTCCCTTGCATGAGGGTGTATATTTTTGTGACTCCCCCTCCCCCTTTTGGTGTGTTTGAGTCTTTCTTACAAGCCAAAAAAATAAATAAAAATCATGGGTGAATAAAGCCTACCACCACCCCCTCCAAATTATGATATCTACCGAGCTTGTCAAACTTGGTATTAACAAAGATCACACTTTACTTTTAATAAATGAGAAGTGAATTCCCTCGTTCTAACAATACTGACACAATGGCTGACAACGCGAATGCATTGGGCAGGCAACAAAGCCTAGCCTCTAGCCCTTACAGATGCTCCATTAACATGCTAATTCACTGTATATTCCGAGGGGAGAGGAGGAAGAGATACCTTACACCACTGAAACAGTTCGGGCTTTTATGTGATTTCACAATTCTCCAATAGGAATAATTAATGCCAGAGGAGCCCAATCAAAAAGGCCATCTGCACAACTGTAGCTCCCAGATTTCATTTTTGGAGATGTAATGGTTAAATTTGGACGCGAGCCAGATACAACTGTAAGTGATTGCTGTAATAAACAGGCACGCATCCAGAAAATTATTACTACGCCTTCAGTAAACACTCAAATATAGACACGGAGGCTACAATTACAGAGCACCTCTAGACTGCAAGGAACAAGAAACTGGAGGAACCGAGGAGTCCCCGAGTCTGTCTTCGGCGCCATCGCTCTCACGTCCCGCCGTTCCAAATTACAGTTACAAGGCTCCAAGCTCCGGCGTCACGCCCCGCAGAAGCCCTCTACACAGCAGGAGAGTATTTCACAATCTCCAGCCCAGCAGCAAGACTCGTGGCTGCCATCTCCTCGTGGCATCCATCACATTACTACGCAGGCCGGCAGAGACTGTCAAAAGGTGAGGAGCCATAATGAAAACATGTACGAATAGGTCCAGGCCAAACGTTCGTTGGGAGACCGGTCGCGTTTTATGGATTTGACTTCAAAGGGTCAATAAAAACGCTTTCAGAATTACCTTGGGACATTCCATAAAAAAAATTATAATTGAAAGCGTGCCGCAAGTAATTTCTTTTCTGCGGAAACGGAGTGAAAGGAAGAACAAGTGCAGATGTGTTCTCAAAGGCAAGTTATCAGTTCCATAGGGTCCTTCAGCGATCACATGTACGACTCCACAGTGTTCCTGACGATTGATGAAAAACCTCTAGAACACGGAAATATTACAGAGACCAGCAAAAACAATGGCGTATAAAAAAGGTGATCTTCATTGCTGTAAACCGGCCTTTCTACTATGAACATGGCCCGATTGTGCATGCTATTGAGGACCATTGTATGTATGCGTTTACTGACCGCAGCATGAAACGTCACCGCTAAGGGCATGTTCACATCTGCACAGATTCCACCTTAAAGAGCGGACTATAATGTCCAGCATGCAGACAGAAACCAAAGAATCCTCATGACAGTACATGGGGGCTGTTGGGATCCGTATGGTTTCAGTTTTGTGCCGAATCACCTAATACCAGTGATCAGCCTCAGGGTAGGTACATGTGATGTCATCGCGGCATGGTCTGTGGCACTGGAGCACCAGGCGATTGAATGGATATTAGTTTTATTTTGTATTACATTGACTACTCTTAGCTTTGTGCCGCCGCAGTACAGTAACACACCCGTATGATCTTAGACATAGTGGACAATGCAAAAACTGCTGGATTTTATGTTTTGACATGGAAAATTAAAAATACACAAAATTCTCTAAAGATTTTAAACATGAGATGTGATTTAAATAGGTCATTTTCTGATGACACGTTCCCTTTGAAGATTTTATTAGATTTATTACCGTTACCTTTGAAATAGCGGCGACCATTTTTCAGATACCATTACATCCATGGGCTGACCCCTTGGCTCCCTATTAGCTGTGCAACATTGAACTTTTAAGATGGCAATTCCTAAGCACGTGGAATAAAAATACATTCTACTAAATATCGTCAAACACATACAAAATGTTACTGCTATTAACATCAAATAGCAGCACTTAAGTAAAAGACAGTTTTACGGTAATTTGACTAGAATTGTACAGTGTTTCTTCAGAAATCTCATTTACCCGAGCTTATCCTGGTGGAATTGGTAAAATCACAGGGTTGCCTGCAGGAAAACAACTTCATTTTATGTACGTGTAGTCATTCCCCAGAGCCTTGTCATGCCGTCTCCCTCTAGAATTGCTTCTTGTGAATGAATTTTTATACGTACCCAAAAGACAAACAAAACCGCTTTCTAAGATCTAATTCTTTCACCCCTTTCACATGCGTACGGTTTCCATACAGGTGCGCGAATTGAACGCATAGCGCCCGCACTGAATCCGGACCCATTCATTTCTATGGGTCTGTGCACAGGAGCGTTGTTTTTCACGCATCATCTCAGTGTTAAGTGAGAATCGCAGCATGTTCTATATTCTGCGCTTTCCGCGCAGCCCTGGCCCCATAAAAGTGACTTGGGGCTTCCGTGAAAAATGCATTGCATCCGGGTGCAAATCGTTTTTTCACCGATGGGTGGAAAAAGAGGTTTGCGATTCTTCCGGGTTTTTTTCACGCGCTTGAAAAACGTATCAAAATTTATACCATCAGCGTGAATAAAAAAAAACTGAACTACTGAACGCAGACAAAGCTGACTGCACTTGCAAGCAAAACCATACGTTTTTTTCCTGAACAGATCCGTATCGTTCATGTGAAAAGGGCCTTAAAGAGGACTTGTTACCTCCCCTGACTACCTGCATTCTGTATGCAATAACTGTCTCCGCGTTGGGCCATTCCTTTATTATCATGCTAGAAGGTTAAGAATGAATAGCCAACATTATGCAATAAAGGTGTTACCAGTTAGGGGTGTCAGACTGTGGGGAGCCACCCCCCAACTGGTAACACCCAGTTGGACTTTGATTGCAGACTGCTCGCAACTCATTCATAACTTCTAGGAGTAACAACAGAGGAATGGGCCAACACAGAGTCATAAGGATAGATGTCAGTTTGTGAGATCTGTTCAGGGCTCTCACAAGCGGTCCAAAACGGATCAGTTTTGCCCTAATGCATTCTGAATGGAAAAAGGATCCGCTGAGCATGCATCAGTTCGCCTCCGTTCCGCTCTGGAGGCGGACACCAAAACGCTGCCTGCAGCGTTTTGGTGTCAGTCTGATGAAACTGAGCCAAACTGATCCATCCTGGCACACAATGTAAGTCAATGGGAACGGATCCGTTTGCTGTGACACAATCTGGCACATTAGAAAACAGATCCGTTCTCCATTGACTTTTAATGGTGTTCAAGATGGATCCGTCTTGGCAATGTTAAAGATATTACAAACGGATGCGTTCTGAACGGATGCGGACAGTTGCATTATCTGAACGGATCCGCACAAAACACGAGTGTGAAAGTAGCCTTACCTATCATTTACATCAAGTTTTTATGTTAAACTGAAACTTAAGAAATGTTGTCGATTTCTTCATTTTCCAATGTTCCATTCAAGTCATGCCGTTTCAAGGAGAAAGGCCCACTGGACGCCCTGAGCAGAGCAACAAGTTCTACCGAACCTTTTCCATAATACTATATGTCAATCCGCTCGGCTCCTGCTGGTGAATTCATTTGGTAATCACATCTCAGTCTTTAAAAACATTATAAAATAGCAATCCGAAGTTGGGTTTGCCATTTTAAAATGTTTTTAAAAGATGCAGATGGGATCATCAAATTAATTAAAATTGATGTCTTGTGTGACTAAGGGGGAGTCTAATTTTTGCCTACATGGAGGCAATACATAATAACCGCTGATCCAAAGCGCAAATCGCTCAACACTATCCACAAGTTGTTTTTGTTTTTTCCACGGACACGGGAAAAGAGTTGCTTATTTTTATGGACTGTCCAGAACCCTGGTCATGCAGTGCTGGTACAGTATAAAGAAGTCTTCTACTGGAATGTGACCAGGCGGCTGGCTGTACCGTGTAACACAAGGATGTCAGCGGGAAGGGGCGGGGGAAGGATTTGGCCAGGAGTAATTTAACATGCAGGCAAATAGCTAGTCCTGTGATGTAGCCATAGTGGCATAAAGTTGGGTTTCCTTCAGTGTGACAGAGTAACATCATGGCAATGACAGAGCGACTAGTGCTTTATTAGCGTTTTATTTCAAGCTGTCAGCAATGAGACATCTTGGATGTAACCTCTACCAATTAATGCAGAACAATAGGTGCGGAATACAAAGAATACAGTTTTAGCAGCCATCACTAGGGTACAAGACACTCAGCCATTCATAATGTCATCGGTAACCTTTAAATGAAATGTCACTTATTATAGAGCGGAGATGTACCCGCATGAGGTGTTAAGCAGGAATTTAGAATTCGCCCGTCTCACAAGTACAAGCTAGCACTAGGCACAGCGCACTTCTGGCCATTCAGTTCATATGCAGTTAAAGGGGTTGTGTCACTTCAGCAAGTGGCATCTAGAGAACAGTAATTCAAGCCACTTACTAATGTATTACGATTGTCCATATTGCTTCCTTTGCTGGCTGGGTTCGTTTTTCCATCACATTATACACTGCTCGTTTCCATGGTCACGACCACCCTGCAATCCAGCAGTGATGGTCATGCTTGCACACTATAGAAAAAAGTTCCGGCCTCTCTGGTGGCCGAGACTGTGGGAGCTTACGTAAGCTGGTGCTTTTTCCTAGTGTGCAAGCACAGCCACCACTGATGGATTGCAGGGTGGTCATAACCATGGAAACGAGCAGTGAATAATGTGATGGAAAAATGAATCCAGCCAGCAAAGGAAGCGATATGGACAATCACAATACATCAGTAAGTGCCTTGTAGTAACTTTCTCTACATAACTAATGTTATTTGCCGACGTGGCACAACCCCTTTAATGCCTTTGTTTCCTCAGCATTCAATCGCCCGCTGCCTGATTGTACATTGTTACGCCCTCCAACAAGCGGGAAAAATATAAATGGCTCAGTGTTACTGCAAAATGTAACCAGGGTCACAGATAAAGGAACCTCCCTGTGCACAATACATCTATAGATCTATCATCTATAGATTAAAACGCTGTTTTTCTTTAGTGGATCCAAGGCTCTGTTGCCGAGTTATGCAAATTAGTTTTTTGGTGCAATGAGAAGCCCAGGCAAAATAACTAGGGAGGGCTGGCCACAAAAAGAGCAATGGTGACAGCCCCATTGCAGGGTCTAATCTGCATATTAATAAACTATTTTGCTATAGAATTGACAAAAGAAAAACCTGGTTTTAATCAGGTGAACGATAGTTATGAGTCTATGCAGGGAGGACGCCGGTGACAGATTCCCTTTAAAGAAAAAAAAAATGAAAAAAATAATAGTTTTCACGATAATAGCTAAAAAGTCTATACAGAGCTACAGAATAAAGCAGTAATACAAAGGCCCTGCTTCCATAAGCCATAGCAGGTCCCTGTACACGCAGTTCTGTTCCTGATGTTTTGGGACCACAAATAAATGCTTCAAAAACACGACTTGATCAATGATTGTCATGTTTTGTCCACATATTGTTTTAGCATTTTTTTTTTTTTTTTTGGCACGCCTGGCATTTTTTATTAGATTGAAGTAAACCAGGGGTAGGCAACCTTCGGCACTGCAGGTGTTGTGAAACTACAACTCCCAGCATGCATACTTGCTCTGCTCTTCTAAGAACTCACATAGAAATGAATGGAGCATGCTGGGAATTGTAGTTTCACAAAAGCTGGAGCTCCGGAGGTTGCTCATCCCTGAAGTAAATGTTAAAATGCCATTGAAAACACCAACACACAAAAAGGAGGTCTGTCTATAGAAGAAAAATGCCAGGCAGCGAGAATAAAATGCCACGCCCAAAGCATTCAGATTCCACCGCCAATGACAATAATGGGGCTTGCAGAAATCCAATTTTCATTTGCAAAATTTTCTGCAATAAAATCTGCAGTGTGTGAGGCACCCTAAGGGCTCATTCACACGACCATGATTTGGATCCACATCCAAGCCTCATTTTTTGCTAATCAGGTGCAGACCCATTCACTTCAATGGGGCCGCAAAAGATGCGGACAGCACTTTGTGTGCTGGCCACATCCGTTGCTCCGTTCCGTGGCCCCGGAAAAATTACGAGTCATGTCCTATTCTTGTCAGTTTTGCGGACAAGAATAGGCATTTCTATAAAGGGCCATCCTTTCCATTCCACAAATTGCGGAAGGCACACGGGCATTGTTGTTTTGCGGATCCGCAGTTTGCTGACCGCAAAATACGTCACGTTCGTGTGAACAAGCCCTAAGGGTGTAAAAATGTCACTGCTAAAAAAAAAATAAAAAAAAAACACATTTGTCGTGTGTTAATTCCCTCAGACCTCCGAGGGGAAGCTAGTACTTTGCCTAAAAAATGCTGGGAAGAGAGGGGGGGGGGGAAGGGGTTTGGAGAAACAGACGTGCCCGGCTGGTAGTTCCAGCTACATGGTCTTTTTAAATTGCGTACTTCCGGCGTGCGCTCTCTTACAAGTAATTGGTATAATGGGTGCAAAATAAATTTTCACGCCAGGGAAACGAGAACAAGGCCTAATGATGGGATAACGCCTTAATAATGGTGACACTTCACACAAAAAACGACCCATTGCTGCCTTAAAGGGGTTGCCTGGGTTCAGAGCCGGACATACCTCCATTTTCACCCTGGCAGCCCCCCCTGACGGGAGCATCAGAGCAGTTCACGCACCGATGCTCTTTTTTTTGCCCTGCGCTAAATCGCGCAGGGGAAAGGCATTTTTTGGAGATCCGGTGACGCACTGGACTCTCCATGGGGCTGCCAGGAATCCCGGTGACGTCACCGGTACTGATGGGCGGGATTTAGCGCTGCCCTAGCCAGTAAACCGGCTAGGGCAGCTCTAAAGCCTACCCATCAGAGACGGTGACGTCACCGAACACACTACCAGGCGGATGTTTCGCAGGGCAAGGGAGCGTATCGGAGCATGAGAGGCTCCAATGCTAGCCTCAACGGGTTGCCTGGGTGAAAATAAGGGTCTGTCCAGGTTCAGCTCTGTAATATCCCTGTACACACCTGAAATTAATCTATATTAGGACATTTCAGAATCTGCCAGAAACCTCACACAACCTCGCCGCTGCTGTTAATTAACCATCACTGGAGCACATTATGAATGAAGTTATCTTGAACTGATTATAGGATAATGCAGCTAATATTAGAAAGGCTGCGACCTCAAGCGTCAATGTCAAATGCAGACACTTGCTGGAATCTATTGCAAAGCGTAGACACCATGATCACAGCTTGCACACGTTTAGTGCACAAAGACATTAGCAGTTACATTTCTCATGCCCTGTGGCTCCAAGAAAAAGAGAAAGTGATTATAAACACCAAGACAATAAAATCCGACAGAACTACAGCAACAGTTATAAATACTAACGAAACAGGGACGTATTTTCTTTCCGTGTCCATTTAGGTTTTTTTGCGGACTGTATGCGGAGCCATTCATTTCAATGGGCCCGCAAAAAAAAAAAAAAAAAAAAAGTTTTTTTTTAAATGCACTCCGTTTCTGTATGTCCGTTAAACGGATCCGTCCCCCATTGACTTATAGAGACGATCAGTCTTGGCTATCTTAGAGATAATGCAACTGGATCCATTCAGAACGGATGCATGGGGTTGTATTATGACAAAGGCGTTTTTGCTGATCCATGACAGATTCCACAAAAACACTGGTGTGAAAGTAGCCATAAACGTAATCCAATTCCAGGGATTTTTTAATGCTACCAATCGACTGATAAGACCTGTCGCTATTCCCAAGCAATGCTACTTTCACACTTGACTTATTTTCCAGTATGGAGATTTGGCAGAGGATATCAACAGTGGAAAAAAAAAAAAACGCTTCCGTTTAGTCCTCATGCATTCTGAAAGGCAAGAGATCCGATCAGGATGCATTAGGATTTCTTCCTTACTGGAAGCATTCTGTTTTGTGACCGGACACAAAATCGCTGCAAGCTGCAGTTGTGTCCAGTCATAAAAACGGAACCGTCACCAATTAACTGTCAATGTATTTAGTGACTCATTCGTTTTTTTTCCATATTAATTTCACACAACCGCATCCTAACAGAACAGATGCATCCCAATATGAAATCAAAACAGATCCGTTTAATTCCGGTATTGAGATCCTCTGCGGTTTTAGAAATGTATTCCATCTCTGTTTTACTGTTCCTCTGTAATTCCAGGTAGCATCAGACAAAGACTGATTACTAGCATAACTTAGAATGATTCATATTTGCACTGAACCAGGGGAAAGTCTCACTTTTTTAAGCAATGGCAACTAAGGGATTAAAAATGAAAAAATGAAGACACTGCTGAATATGTGGCTATGAATATATATTCTCCTTTGATAATATTCTATATTATTATTTATACAATCCAGTGGGATTTTAAAAACAAGGCAATAAATAACAAGGTAATAAAGCCAAAGAAAATTAGCACCTTAAATAATCCAAACCAAAGTTAAAACTAAAAGAAAACTAAAAATACTAAAAGAAAATGCACCAAAAAAAGCACTTTATTCCTTTATCTCTTCCTTTCCTTTGATCCAATTTGGTCTCGTCCTACAAACTGAGAAATATATTTAAAAAAATAAATAAATCTTTCTGCGTCCCATTTCCCCCTTCACGTCATTACTATCCTATGTCTGACAGCAGCTTCAGGAGCAACCTCCACAATCTGCAAATAGATTGTAAAAAAGGGCTACTAAATTCAGAAACCAAATAATGACAAAAAAAAAAAAGAACCGCCAACAAATTATAAAGTACCGGTAATCTCGTTATTCGTTTTTGTTATTTTTGCTCTAGTTTCATCAGACATTACAATTGCAGACCATGAAAAATAAAAACAGAAGAAGTGAATTGTCCTCTCAGGCTGCAGCCAGATCATCTCCTCCCCTCTGATGCTAGTGCACGTGAGCCAGAAAGTTTAGGAGAGGGATGTGTTTACTGGTTAATTATGTCTACACTGTGAGCGTGGCCATTTTGTTGGAAGGAATCCCCTAGTTACTAATAGTATAAATTAGATTTGGTAACAGGACCAGCAATAGAACCAGCTGTGGTAGATATACAGTACAACCGATAGTACATACAGCTGTGTAGATAATCTTCCAAGTTAGGCTACATGCACAGGAATGTAAGGGCTCTGTGCCCGTGCTGCGGAGCGCAAATTGCAGTCCGCAATGCATGGGCACAGACCGTGGGGCAGCCGCATGCGGATCGCGGACCCATTCTCTTAAATGGGGTCCGCGATCCGCATTCAGTGGTCACATCGCAAAAAAGTAGTGCATGCGCACTCCGATTGCGGACCCATTCAAATGTATGCAGGCCGCAATACGGCCACCGGGGGGGGGACGACACGGTCGTGTGCATGTAGCCTTATGCAGTGAAGGGAGGAATTATCACTGCATAAGGCCTCATGAACACGATCGTTGTTTTGGTCCACATCTGAGCCGCAGTATTTGCTTGGATGCGGACCCATTTACTTCAATAGAGCCGTAAAAGATGCGGACAGCACTCAGTGTGCTGTCCGCATCAGTTACTCCGTTCCATTGTCTGCAAAAAAAAACAAAAAAAAAAAAACCTGTCCGTTTTGCGTAGGCAAGCAGTTATATTAACCACCTCAGCTCCCCTAGCTTAAACCCCCTTAATGACCAGACCACTTTTTACACTTCTGCGCTACACTACTTTCACGGTTTATTGCTCAGTCATACAACTTACCACCCAAATGAATTTTACATCCTTTTCTTCTCACTAATAGTGCTTTTATTTAGTGGTATTTCATTGCTGCTGACATTTTTACATTTTTTTTTATTAATCGAAATTTACAGAATTTTTTGCAAAAAATTTAAATTTTTCACTTTCAGTTGTAAAATTTTTCAAATAAAACTACATTTCTTTATAAATTTTTCTCTAAATTTATTGTTCTACATGTCTTTGATAAAATAAGAATGCAGTAAGTTTATATTTATTGGTTTGCGCAAAAGTTATAGCGTTTACTACGGTACAAAAATGTGAATTTCCGCATTTTGAAGCAGCTCTGACTTTGAGCACCTGTCATGTTTCCTGAGGTTCTACAATGCCAGGACAGTAGAAAAACCCCACAAATGACCCCATTTCGGAAAGTAGACATCCTAAGGTATTCACTGATGGGCATAGTGAGTTCATAGAACTTTTTATTTTTTGTCACAAGTTAGCAGAAAGTTTTTTTTTTTTATTATTTTTTTTTTTTCTTCTTACAAAGTCTCATATTCCACTAACTTGTGACAGTGACAAAAAATAAAAACTTCCATGAACTCACTATGCCCATCACAAAATACCTTGGGGTCTCTTCTTTCCAAAAATGGGGTCACTTGTGGGGTAGTTATACTGCCCTGGCATTTTAGGGGCCCTAATGCGAGAGAAGTAGTTTGAAATCCAAATGTGTAAAAATGCCCTGTGAAATCCTAAAGGTGCTCTTTAGAATTTGGGCCCCTTTGCGCACCTAGGCTGCAAAAAAGTGTCACATGTGGTATCGCCGTACTCAGGAGAAGTAGGGCAATGTGTTTTGGGGTGTCTTTTTACATATACCCATGCTGGGTGAGAGAAATATCTTGGCAAAAGACAACTTTTCCCACTTTTTTTATACAAAGTTGGCATTTGACAGATATTTCTCTCACCCAGCATGGGTATGTGTAAAAAGACACCCCAAAACACATTGCCCAACTTCTCCTGAGTAAGGCAAAACGTATCTTTTTTACTGCAGAGGAGAAATCTAGTCTTGCAGCGCCACATACACCAACTTTTGTGTAACCTGACAGCAGCGCAATGCTTCTGTCAGAATGCACATCAGTGCTGCAGCTGGTTCATCGGTTGGTCCACCTAGAAGGTTATATTATAAAAAAAATATAACATTTGAACAGAACATTAACTTTTTCGCTTACTGGTGATAATTTTTTTTTTTTTTTTTTACCTTTATAGGACAAACCTCTCCTTTCCCCATGGGACAATGTGCAAAGCGCAAATCGCACAGAGATGTGGCGAAGTACATTATGCACTTTGTCCCAGGTGAAAGGAGAGGTTTGCAGCAGCTGTGAGTGAAAGGGCCCTAAGAGCCCTGTGTGCCTGTCCTGTGTCACGCAATCCCTATGCTAATAGTGTAACTGTGTGTGGTACTTCCGGAAACACTCCCCTAAGCATAGGGCAGGGTGGTCAGGGCGGTCAGGGCAGTCAGGACAGAAATAGCGGGTGTCACGCCTTATTCCACTCCTGCTACAGACACGTCTTTTTCGGGGTGGCGCTTGGGTTGAGGTACCAGCAACGACATTGGGGAAATGCCACTCGTGTAGATGGCTCACTACACCGGTGGATGGGGCCACTAAACCTCCTCGAAACAGGAGGTTCTCGATCTCTTCTTGAAATTTAAGGAAGGATCCTGTTCTCCCAGCCTTACTGTAAAGAACAAAACTATTGTACATAGCCAATTGAATAAAATATACAGACACCTTATACCAGCGTCTGGTGCGGCGGGACACTAAATAAGGAGCCAACATCTGCTCATTGATGTCCACCCCTCCCATGAGCAAATTCTAGTTGTGGACCGAGAGGGGATTTTCAATGACACTGGTTGCTCGTTCTATTTGGATTGTCGTGTCTGCGTGAATGGAGAAGAGCATGTAAACGTCACGCTTGTCTCTCCATTTCACCGCGAGAGGTTCTTCGTTACACAAGGCAGCCCTCTCCCCCCCCTTGCAAAACGGGTGGTAACAAGCAGTTGGGGGGGGGGACCCCTGCGACTAGGTCGCGCTGTGCCACAGCAGCCAATCTGTTCTATAAACAAATGCCTGAAGAGGGGCACACTTGTGTAGAAATTATCCACATAAAGATGGTACCGCTTGCCAAATAAGGGTGACACCAAGTCCCAGACTGTCTTCCCACTGCTCCCCAGGTAGTCAGGGCAACTGACCGGCTCCAGGGTCTGATCTTTACCCTCAGACTCGAAATTTGTGCGTATAGCCTGTGGCCCTTTCACAGAGCTTATACAATTTGACCCCATACCGGGCGCACTTGCTTGGGATGTATTGTTTGAAGCAAAGGCGCCCGGTAAAATGTATCAGGGACTCGTCTATGCAGATATTTTGCTCAGGGGTTTACAATCTGCAAATTTGGTGTTAAGGTGGTCTATGAGGGGCCGAATTTTGTGGAGCTGGTCAAAAGCTGGGTGGCCTCTGGGACGAGAGGTGCTGTTGTCACTAAAGTGCAGGAAACGCAGGATGGTCTCAAATCGTGTCCTGGACATGGCCGCCGAGAACATGGGCATGTGATGAATTGGGTTCGTGGACCAATATGACCGCAATTCATGCTTTTTTGTCAGGCTCATGTTGAGGAGAAGGCCCAGAAAAGTTTTAAATTCGGAAACTTGGACGGGTTTCCACTAGAAAGACTGGGCATAAAAGCTTCCCGGGTTGGCGGCTATAAATTGAGTGGCATACCGATTTGTTTCTGCCACGACTAAGTCCAAGAGCTCCGCAGTCAAGAACAGCTCAAAAAACCCCAGTGCCGATCCGTTCTGAACTGTCTCAACCCGAACGCCAGACTGGGCGGTGAAAGGGGGGAATACTGGTGCGGCTGAAGTTGGGGGCTGCCAATACGGGTTTGCCAGCACCTCACCTCGTGCTGCGACGGGGGAACTATTGCACGTGCCACCGTACCAGCTTCACCTGCCCTTCTGGTGCTCGCCACTTCACCATGTTGTACGGCAGTGCTGGTACTAGGTCCAGGATGGGCTGCGCTGCTGGTGTATGCCTCACCACGTAATCCGACAACGCCAGCCCCACTCTGCTGCCCTTGAAGCGTATCCTGCGCAACCTGTGGTCTAGCAACATGGGGCGGGGTACGCCTGGTGGTATCAGGGACCTCAACCTCATCGTCCGAACTTTGGGTCAGACTGCCACTACTTTCTACAGGTTCATAGTCTGACCCGCTGGATTCTTCAGATGAGGGTTCCCATTCCTCATCTGACTGGGTCAGAAGCCTGTAAGCCTCTTCAGAAGAATACCCCTTACTTGCCATTTGGTCAACTAAATTTAGGGGGTATTCCCTGAGACTACCCAAGAAAAAAAACAAGCCTGTCTTACAAATGTGAGGCTAGCGAAGTACCGGAGGCTGCTGCGATTGATAAAAAATATCAAAACTGATTTAATTTTTTTTATCACTGCAGCGCTTGTAAAGTGATTGTGCAGTGATAAAAAAAAAAAAAATAAATTGTCACTGCGGCGGGGCGGGCGTGGGTGAACGCATGTGTGGGCGACCGATCAAGCCTGATCGGGCAAACACTGCGTTTTGAGTGGAGGGCGAACTAAAGTGACTAATACTATTATAGATCTGACTGTGATCAGTTCTAATCACTTACAGATACTATAAAAGTACCAATGCTGATTAGCGATACGCTAATCAGCAAATCAGTGACTGCGGTGCGGTGGGCTGGGCGCTGACGCTAACTACCTACCAAAGGGGCCTTAACTAACCTAACCGTCAAAACTGGTGAAAAAAAAAAAGTGACAGTTTACACTGATCACTTTTTTCCCTTTCACTAGTGATTGACAAGGGTGATCAAGGGGTTAATTGGGGTGATGGGGGGAGTTATCTGGGGCTAAATGTGTTGTGTCTTGTGTACTTACATTGATCTGTGCTCCTCTGCTGGGACCAAACGACGAAAAGGACCAGCAGAGGAGCACAGAAGCCATTTAACACATTATATTTATAAATATAATGTGTTAACTGGCTTTTGATTCGTTTTTTTTTGAAAATCACCAGCCTGCCAGCGATGATCATTGGCTGGCAGGCTGGTGACGAACTCCTCCTTTAACTTTTGCCGGCCCGCAATGCGCATAATCTCGCATCTCGCGAGATGACACGCCGAAGCGTGAAGGAGGAATGAATCGACCGCCTCCGGAACGCAATCCTGCGTTAGGCGGTCCGGAGGTGGTTAATGGCTGTCCGCGCAGTTCCGCAAATTGCGCAACGCACACGGACACCATTCGTGATTTGCGGACCGCAAAACACACAACGGTTGTGTGCATGAGGCCTAACTGTGCAGATTTACCCTTCAGCAGCTTTAGAAAGTAGCATGAGCTTGAGGCCAAACTACATATACAGTATATACGCATGGCTGTCCTGATATTACATACAGAACGTATTACCAAATGTGGCTCTCCATAACATCTCTGCAAGAGGTTGTAAACCTGTTTTCTCAGATCGCCGAGTTCCAAATTTGGCTAGTTGTAAATCCCTTAGCTAGACCAGCTTGCTGTTCAGGGTCCTGGAAAACATTGGGCGGCTGCATTGGTGACAACAGATTATGTTGCCCTGGTACCATATGATTGATGCACACCGTGTATAAGGGGGGCACTGTGTGTATTTTATATTACTAATATGCCCTTATCACCGCCCCACAGATTGTTTGGTTGTGTGCGCCCAATACAGTGAACTTTATTTACACACCATGTGGCTTTTACATTCTGCCTATACATGTTCTCAAAGTATATCATGTGGCCAAGGATAAAATGATTTTTCCATAATACTGAAGATGCTACATGTTTCATATGGTTGCCAGATAAACCATGTGCAGTGGTCCCTGAAGGTCCAATATTAACTGGTCCATAAACGACCATAGTCAGTTGAAACCATTGTAAAGAGAGTCCATAACTCTATGAAAAACCGGTAATTGGTTTCAAAGCTCAAAAACATCATCCAAAAACAAGAAAAGGTGAATGTTTAAGAAAAAATGGGTTGAAAGTCCATCACTCTTGGAATATAAAAGGTCTTCATTAAATATCCGGACAGTAGAAGCAAAAAATATAAAAATAAATTATAAATAAAAAAAAAAAAAAAGTTAAAACATTAACTAGTAAACTTGTTTCGAACATTTTTTTCCACTGTCTGGATATTTAATAAAAAAAAATTATATTCCAAGAGTGCTGGACTTCCAACTAGTGTCGAGCGAACTTGTGTTTTCAAATTCGGCTTGCAAGGTTCGGGTCATCTAAGAATTCAGTTATGGATTCAGTTACCATAACTTACAGTCCGTAATAACGGAATCCATAACAGAATAATTAGATATCCCAAACCCGAACCTTGTACGCAGAACTTGAAAACACAAGTTCGCTCTTCCCTACTTTCAACCCTATGTTCTACCAGAAAAATAAAATGAAGATGCAGCTAATCCTGGCACAGACAGGGGGCAGTATAGGACATGTAAGTACCGCTCTGTACTGCAAAGAGTAGCCACCAGACACTAAGTACAGGGGTTTTACCAGAAAAAAATGCCACGTTGATTGGGTGGATCTGAGTCTGAGGCATTGCATGTTGAGTCTAGTGTTTAAACCTACGATGGCTCAGAAAAGGTCATTGTATGCTGAAATACTGTATCCTGAGGCCATTGCATCTCCAGGGATCACTGTACTCAATAAAAAGTAAAAAAAAAAAAAAAGTGCCAAAAATGATCACAATGCACTGGCAGCTACAACAAATCAAGAAGCATTTGTATCGTGAATCAGCAGCTACTGATCTGCAAGGGCTTATAAAAAATGCCAAACGTGTATAGGGTAAAACGAGGGTGTGCATATTACTCAGTGTAATGAGAAATCCATTATTCAGTCTGTGTACACAAGAATCAGGATGGTGAATAAAGACTGAGGGCTAATCCACAGAGCGCAGCATAAATACACAACGGGTAAGACCTGCCATAAATCTCACTACAGCAGCGCAATTTACTGCCACGCATCAAGTTTTAATGGAACAAACAATCAAATAATGCAATATTTTCTTTTTATAGCAAAACAATGTGTAGCTTTAAGACGGCTGCTTGTCAGACAGTCTGCTACGTCGCTGCCTCTCACATGGGCACACGAGGTGCTGGAACACACTGTACCAGGCGGAACAGGACCATCTCTAGAAAAAACTCATTTTCTACAGTGCATGCTCCAGGAAAGTGAGAGAAATAGTCAAAAATTAAACTAGAAGTCCACAGGGCATAAACCTTTACAGTAAAGAGGTCACAAACCAGAGACAAGACACTGCGAGGGGGGGGGGGGGGGGGGGGTAGTTATTTTTAATAAAGTACCGTACATTCCCTGCTAAATCAGTTACCCAATGTTATACCAAGAAGGGTCGCTAAAGCTCAAATTGTCATTTTCTACAGCAGTTTTTTGTCATATGTGCCTACCTGAGGTACAGTGCCTTGCCCCCATACAGTATACAGTCTCCTTGTGGCTGCCCCCATACAGTATACCGTCTCCTTGTGTTTTTTTTTTCTTTTAAACGGGTATTTATCGTGATATATATAGTTATCGTCTGAATATTTTTGATATCGTCCAACCATAGTTCTGATCCTTCACATAAAATTCAGATTAACAAAACATTGAACTTAAAGGATAACCGTCACATTTGGACCCCAATTTAAATTTTCATATGTGTAGTTACTAATAACATGATATTCCAGAATCAGTTACTATTAGACTGACTTACCCCATATTTAATAATATTCAGCCCTTAGCAACCAGTCTGCATAAAACTGCAATTTCACTATTCAGTTAAGATGGCCGCCACTGCCCTCACTAGCCAGTAACATTAGTCCCCCAAAAGTGTCAGTAACCAGAGCCCTCCCCCTAAAGGGTTAATCTCCTGCAGCACAAAGGGGTCCTCTTACCACATGTTTCTGTCATTTATACACTGAGCAGACGGCAGATCTCCCTTCCCTGGTCTGCGCTGCTTCAACTCTACTTCTCCAGCTCTGCTGAGTGAGGGAGCGTCTGCCAAGCGCAGGGACAGGGAGAAGTGCACACAGCCCAGGCACTGTTATCAGCTGCTGGGATTTACTTATAGTCCTTGGCTGTCAGTAATCTGACCTTGCACGCTGCGTGCTTCTGTGTCCTCCGTCCTTCAACACATAGACGGATCGTGCCTAGCAACCCGATTTTAAGCACAGGTAAAAGTAGGCAGTACAGGGAACAAAACTGTGGAATTAAGGGGTAATTGGATACACAGTGAAAAGTTGAAATAGGGCCACCAAGGTGATATTAATCACCACAATCCAATACTCCAAAAAATAAATAAAAAAAATACGACAGTTATCCTTTAAGGCTGTAATGTAACAAAATACGAAAAAAAAGTCAAGGGGGTGAATACTTTTGGCAGGCACTGTATGTGCCAATCTGTAAGTAAGGGTACATTGACAGCTGATCGCAGGGAATTTTATAAGTTTGACCCATGAAAAATGCCGGGCCGTTTTCATTTCGAATGAGGGATTGAGACCAGATTCGGAATGAAAAGACCTGCACATCAAGACCAGCACTAGTGACTCGTCAGATTTATTAGAAACACAAACGTTTAAGGCGGCAGCTTTATCTCTTCAGGATGTTAACAAATAGATTTCCATTACTTTGTACAGTCCCTTAAAAAAAAAAATCAGTCAGTCTAGGGCGATGTGGCGATTTTGGCCAAGACTCAGCACCAAACATCACAGCCCCATGACAACTGCATCACAAATAATAACTCTGAATGTGGAGCTGGTTTGGATTTCTGGCAACCATCCCTATACAGTTGTGACAACCTGCGGGTCACAACACAACCATATTCACTTTCAGTAGTTGGTAGGTAGCAGAACATTGCAATCTTCGGCCATGAGATGTGTATCGCAGCCAAAGTTACAGTAGAGTACTAGCCTAATTCTTAAATGCGCTGACCAACAAGATCAAGAGTTGTATGTTCGGGGCAGGTTAGGTTAAAATAATTATGGTACTTCATTGATCTCTTACTGCGGTTCCAACAGCTGGTCTCAGCTTCCGAAATGACACACAGGAAATGCCTGAGATGCACCCTCCAATCACTGGCTGAGGCGGGTCACCATGGCACCCTGTAATTGTCAGAGCAGGTATCTTCTGCCACTTCCTGTGCATCGAGTCGGGAGGTTGCGGCAAAACAGTTAGTTGAGTACTGTTGGTTTTTTAACCCATGCTGCCCCTTCTATTAGGAAGAAAAAAATTAAGTGATATATGCTGCAGGACAACATGTCTATGCCCTGTGCTGCGGACTGCTATTTTCTGGGGCACTGCCCGTATGCACAATGATTGCACACACAAAAAAAAAAAAAAAAAACCAGACCGAAATCCCATGTAAATGCTTTGTGGCGCTTCCGTGGGCTTCTGATCTGCAGACCCATTCAACTCTTATACAGAGTGCACACAGCCTATGCCCATATATTGCGGACCCGCTGTTTGTGATCCGCAATACGGGCACAGGGACACACTTGTGTGCATGAGCCCTAACTGTGACTATTAATAGAAGAAGCAGTCAACCATAAAAAAAAGTGGACAAAGCAAGAGGGAAGGACCCCCATAAACATTAGTATCTTGTCCGCTAAACCCACCAATTTTGGTGTGTCCAATCAACAACTTACCAGGTCAGGCAAAAGAAGGGGTCAGGTAAGTTTTATTTTTCACCTAATCCTTTTGTTATCCGGGGAGATAAGTTGCCACCAGTGTCAAGAAGATACGTTTCACTCTCACCCCACTAAAAACATACACAAGCTTAGCCGATCCAAGTGGGAATATATGTATGGCGAAGACTATTGTCAAGCGAACCGTTATTTAAGGTGCATGGGCCGCGTTAACTGCGTAAAATTTCACACCTACACTTAGGCCCAGTGCAGATTGTGGTTAAATCTTTCTATTCTTCTCTGGAGAGATGTGAACAAGGATGATCTAAGAGAAGAGAACGTCATAAAAACAAATCAGTCCCAAAAGAGACCGCGGGTCCAATATTAGTACATAAACCTCTAAACTACTTGCCTGGACAGGCATCATGCCACAGTCTGACCAGTTTCCACATGGGAAATTTGTCCAATTTCCACTGTGCTGAGAAAATACAGACAGATGTCTGTCTAAAGCTATTACTGTGGCAGTAAACACCACCTGAAGCAATCCCTTTACAGACAGAGCGCCTGGATTCTGCCAGACTTGTGAATACAGAGTAACTACACAAAAAGATACTACGCTAAATGGCTTCAGTTTATAGTGTAGCCAACCATGATATTATCAATGGCCGAAGTAGACGGGGCAATAAGCTGACAAACGAGCACTTCACTCCAAAGGGGTCCAAAATCCTTTACAGGAGTTATAAGGGTTAAAAAAGCCTAAATGGGTGGGAAGGCTATAAGTTATATCCGCTCCAATCCTCTTGCCACTGCAGCCATGACCACTATAGCCAACCACTGGCCTCAGCGGTCACGTACGGCATACAGGCAGCCATGTAAATAAACCGCGGCCGGTAAGACGGGAATGACAGCACTGTAGCGGAGAGGGTTTGAACAGTCTAATATAACTTTCCTGCCATTTAGCATTTTATTCTTTATACACACTGACAACCCCTTTAATATTTTAGAAAGCAATCTCAGGCCCAGCAAACCCCAAGTAGCAAAAAACCTTGAGCAGTAGGCAATATATTTAGACAAAGAATGACATATCAAAGGATTACACAAGCCATATGGAGAACAGAAGACTAAAGTTACATTCCGCGTTAGAAGAATGCTCCCTAATTACCACGTTATTTGACAAATAGTTCGAGCACAGATCCCAATCAGGATGAAAATAAGGAACGAGGAACTGTACAAAACTGCCTCACTTCAACCTCCCCCCAACCTGTATAATACATTAACTGAGAACTGTGAATGAGAAATCAGATGAAATGAAAGCTTTGATGTAAAATCTACTGTAGGTTTTTTTTTTCTACCTGATTAGAACGCATGACCTGGAATATCGTCACCTCTAGGATGCCGCGGCGCGCTAATAACGATGGGTCTGATCAGCAGCTAGCAAGCTGAATAAGGCGCCTACCACTACGTGCATTGTGGTACGGCGCAGATAGAATAAAAAATAAAAGGGTCAAGGTGACTGCATGTGATTTACTCAATTATAGGCACGGAATTTTATACATGGCGACGCGCATTCCAACGAGTTACATGCTCCCAATGTGGCGTTTCCAATTTGGTAAAGATAAAACGATCAAGCGAAAAAAAAAAAAAAAAAAGTTAACTGCCCAAAAATGTATAGTCCAATCACCACTATGATTACAGGAATCAATTGGTTCAGAAAAACACAGGAGAATTACCATTTATTGCAGTATAAATAGAAATGCAAATCATCAGCACAGATTTCACTAAAAGGAACTAAAGGGCAATTTTATAATTAAATCTAAGGAGATTAACCTTTCTGTTCTACTCCGGATATTAGGGTTATAACCTGTTTCAGCAGCATGTGGAAAATCCAGCACTGACGGTGTATGGTAGTTTAGCTCCCATTTACTTTTACTTTTTCTTTGTGTTCCCCTTAAGCTCTAAAATATCAGCTTTCTACATCGGGTACTTTATCAGCTACCATCACTTTCCAACTAGGCTGCAGTGGTGAAACTTCGAGGATCTTGTTAAGAACTCAATGACCTCCGTTTCAACCTACACATGCACAAGGTAGAAAATAAAGGACAGCTCTTGTGGTCGCTGTGTAGTGTGGGTGTGAAATTTCTACGTAGCCAAACTCGCAATAATTCACAAGTCACGTCAAACAGCAAAACAACATCAGCGTTCCCGCTAGCTCTAAGCAATAAACAACTAGATGGATCATCTCCATACTACTGCCTCCATTAACAATGCACCAGACACAGCACAATCCCAAGTGTTGTAAAGTATTCATATACCAAGTGCCTCGCAAAGGTCACGCCCCCAATCTCAACCGATCCTCAGATCAGACATATAGCTATGCAGAACTGTGCGCATCTGCATTTAGATTCCAGTATTCTGTAGTGGAACAGGAGCAGAATACTGGAATGGCTGGATCGGGCATATGCCAGACACTGCCGCCTTCCGGCAGATACCATTCACTGTATGTTTCCAGCAGGAATACCAGCATTATGTTAGACAAACTATCGCAGCATGCAGCTGTATTTCATTCTTTATTGTCTCTGGAGCCTCCACCGCAAATGTAGACCAATTCTATGACACTATAAGGGGGGGAACAATATGCCATACCTGAAAAAGTGTCCCGTCATTGTTTCCAATCATAATAAATATCACAGGTGATGGTAAGAATTTTTTGTAAAATAATTAAAAGGGTTTCCCAGGATTTTCATATCTTCTGAACAGGTCATC
This sequence comes from Bufo gargarizans, assembly GCF_014858855.1. Classification (NCBI taxonomy): domain Eukaryota; kingdom Metazoa; phylum Chordata; class Amphibia; order Anura; family Bufonidae; genus Bufo; species Bufo gargarizans. Next base: position 172,514,929 of record NC_058081.1, read on the forward strand.
AATATAAGATCAGCAGGAGTCCAACTCCTAGCAGTCCCAACAAAGCGCTCAGTTACTCCTTTTCTTAGGCCATGTGACATCACGTTCATCAGTCACATGGCCTAGGAGCTGCTCAGTCCCATAAAAAAAAAAGGGGGGGGGGGCTGATCAGGGATACCAAGCCAAAGCCAGCATGGTAAGGTGCAAAGAGGAAGCTGCGCTCATGGGAGCTCCAGCGAGCACCGTGGCTTCCTCAAACAGCTGATCAACGGGGCAGCTGGGACCTCTAATGACCTCATATTGATGACCTATCCTGAGAATAGGCCATCAAAATGAAAACTCCAGAAAACCCATCTCATCAACATGGCCCTTTACAGAGGGGGTGGTCATTTTGTATAGATATTCACCATACAAAAAGGACAGATTTTGACCACTTATTGGCCGTTTCTCATGCCATGAAATCTCCAAGGATTTTCTCCGACAGGCCCAGGAAGATGAGACCAGTGGACACCCAGTAAGGGCTGGAAGGGGAGCAGCGGTGGATTGGTCTAGGAACAGAGAGGAGCACCATGTTAAGTGGAGGGTCTCTGTAAGCTTCTCCACTCCCAGCTCCACTGGAATTTTGCAGCCTTTTCAAAACTTGGGCAGTTGGACCCAACAGATCAGATGTTGATGACCCGTCCTGAGGATCGGCAGCCAATGCTTAACTCCAGAAATCCACACACGTTTACGTGCATTTCCGCTCAGTGTGTACCCTTAACCATTTTGTCTAGCAGCATATTATGGGGGAGGTCAACTAAATGTTGGAAGAATAAAATATAACATTGGTTAGAACAGTTGTTTGCCAGCAGCAGATCGTAATTAGACAGCACTATCTGTCGCCAGCAAATCCTGATCTTTCCGCATACGGAAAGAGATTGCCTGATGAATGAGCACACGAACGTTTGTTAGTGGTCATCAGGCAGAAAATCAGCCCATATAATACACCCTATAGACTAGGCCACCATAAAAAGGCAAATTGGTGGCCACTCAGGGGTTAAAATCTACTGTCTTAAAGGGGTTGTTCTGCTATATATACTGATGGCCTGGGTTTCGATCAGATATTAATGACCTATCCCGACAATAGGTTGTTTGAAGAGGAGGTGGTGCTCCATGTGATCTCTGCTTCCTGGTCATTACACTATGTGTCCTCTCTTGTGGAGCTGCGACATAATGTAATGACAAGTACTTGCTCCATTCAAATGTATGGAGCGAGTACTAGTCATTACACTGCACTACTGAGATGACGGGCAGTGTAATGAAGAGGAAGCAGTGCTCACAGCGCTGCCTGTTCTTCAAGCAGCTGATCAGCGGGGGTTCCAGGGCGTTGGACCCCTGTCGATCCGATATAGATGACGTATCATCAATATATATGGCAGGACAACCTCTAATGTAAATGAACTGTAGTAGCGGGTCCACAGGGATTAAGAACTGTAAGTTCTGTGTTGCTTTACTGCACCATATCAGCGTGAATTCTTACCATCTAGCAAGCCCTAGCTAGAAACAAGCATTGCTAGGCTGCACCCTGGGTCCACCTAACTCCCATGCCTGCTAGGTTTATACGCCTACGCGTTTCACCTCGGAGATACACAGGGCTCATAAGGGAAAGCTAGAGCAGTGAGGCGGCATGGGTGGTAAGTATGAAGGCAGTGGGTCTCTCACCACAACAACTGGGGTACCAGTCAGATTAATCATCATATAATTGTAAGCGGATTCTAACATCTTGTTGGCATTCTTCTGCCAAATTAATGCATAGAACTGGTAACGTGCTGTCACATTGTGACTCGATAAGGGGCATTTTGGATGGTAACGTGCCAAATGCTTTGCATCAAAAGTGCCTGACAGGAGCGCAGTCTCACAACCAATAGGCGTTTATGTAGTAGCCGGGATCCATAGCCGTAGGCCAAAAGGGCATGTGGCTGCTATCTAACTAACTATATTTTGTGCTAAGGACAGAATCAGATCATGTCCTGTTAGATGAGGAAAGACTTTGGGGTGATGGGTTTGTGATAATCTGTCAGTGTAGGTAAGTGTAATCCGCAGGGAAGTCAGGACAGGAGAGATGTCTGGTTCTCACAGAGGCCTGTCTACATCAATCTAAACTAACGATAGGAGTTCCACCGTACACGCAGTGAGAATGAACCGATGTATAACCGTCATGTTAAAAGTAAATCAAATGCGGTACAGTTAAAGAGCGGTGAAACTCCTCAAAGGGAATCTCTCAAGTTGATTATGGTGGCTAATTTGCAGGCAACAAGTTAGAGCAGAAGAAGCTGAGCAGATTGATATAGAATATATACAGACGTGGACAAAATTGTTGGTACCCTTTGGTCAATGAAAGAAAAAGTCACAATGGTCACAGAAATAACTTTAATCTGACAAAAGTAATAATAAAATTAAAATTCTATAAATGTTAACCAATGAAAGTCAGACATTGTTTTTCAACCATGCTTCAACAGAATTATGTAAAAAAATAAACTCATGAAACAGGCATGGACAAAAATGATGGTACCCCTAACTTAATATTTTGTTGCGCAACCTTTTGAGGCAATCACTGCAATCAAACGCTTCCTGTAACTGTCAATGAGACATCTGCACCTCTCAGCAGGTATTTTGGCCCACTCCTCATGAGCAAACTGCTCCAGTTGTGTCCGGTTTGAAGGGTGCCTTTTCCAGACTGCATGTTTCAGCTCCTTCCAAAGATGCTCAATAGGATTGAGGTCAGGGCTCATAGAAGGCCACTTTAGAATAGTCCAATTTTTTCCTCTTAGCCATTCTTGGGTGTTTTTAGCGGTGTGTTTTGGGTCATTGTCCTGTTGCAAGACCCATGACCTGCGACTGAGACCAAGCTTTCTGACACTGGCTAGTACATTTCTCTCTAGAATTCCTTGATAGTCTTGAGATTTCATTGTACCCTGCACAGATTCAAGACACCCTGTGCCAGACGCAGCAAAGCAGCCCCAGAACATAACAGAGCCTCCTCCATGTTTCACAGTAGGGACAGTGTTCTTTTCTTGATATGCTTCATTTTTTCGTCTGTGAACATACAGCTGATGTGCCTTGGCAAAAACTTCGATTTTTGTCTCATCTGTCCACAGGACATTCTCCCAGAAGCTTTGTGGCTTGTCAACATGTAGTTTGGCATATTCCAGTCTTGCTTTTTTATGATTCGTTTTCAACAATGGTGTCCTCCTTGGTCGTCTCCCATGTAGTCCACTTTGGCTCAAACAACGACGGATGGTGCGATCTGACACTGATGTTCCTTGAGCATGAAGTTCACCTTGAATCTCTTTAGAAGTCTTTCTAGGCTCTTTTGTTACCATTCGGATTATCCGTCTCTTAGATTTGTCATCAATTTTCCTCCTGCGGCCACGTCCAGGGAGGTTGGCTACAGTCCCATGGATCTTAAACTTATGAATAATATGTGCAACTGTACTCACAGGAACATCTAGTTGCTTGGAGATGGTCTTATAGCCTTTACCTTTAACATGCTTGTCTATAATTTTCTTTCTGATCTCTTGAGACAGCTCTTTCCTTTGCTTCCTCTGGTCCATGTCGAGTGTGGTACACACCATATCACCAAACAACACAGTGATTACCTGGAGCCATATATATAGGCCCAATGGCTGATTACAAGGTTGTAGACACCTGTGATGCTAATTAGTGGACACACCTTGAATTAACATGTCCCTTTGGTCACATTATGTTCTGTGTTTTCTAGGGGTACCATCATTTTTGTCCATGCCTGTTTCATGAGTTTATTTTTTTACATAATTCTGTTGAAGCATGGTTGAAAAACAATGTCTGACTTTCATTGGTTAACATTTATAGAATTTTAATTTATTATTACTTTTGTCAGATTAAAGTTATTTCTGTGACCATTGTGACTTTTTCTTTCATTGACCAAAGGGTACCAACAATTTTGTCCACGTCTGTATATAGGAATGTGGGCAGCACCACTATCAGAATAGTACTGGTGGAGTGCCAGCGGCTGAGTCGGCGATCCACCTCCAAACGGTATAGAAAACATGAACTCCGCGGCACAGCCAAGTCGTGAAGAAGTAAAAGAAATTTTAATCACCAAACATGCAACGTTTCAATCCTCTCAATGGGATTTTTCTCAAGCAAAGTCATTGCTTGAGAAAAATCCCATTGAGAGGATTGAAACGTTGCATGTTTGGTGATTAAAATTTCTTTTACTTCTTCACGACTTGGCTGTGCCGCGGAGTTCATTTTTTCTCTCTCATATATATATATATATATATAGACCCAGTCATTTTCTCCCAAGGTTGGGGGGGGAAGGGGGAGTGTCAGTGTGTCTTATGGGACAAATACTAATGAGCACGTCCATTAAGTAAGCGCTCATTAGTACAGGACAACTGGGGAGCGGTGAATGCAGCGATTCCTGTGCATGCCGTGTACTCACTGCTCCTTGATAATCTTTTGCCGTTGCGGCAAGCTTTGCTGTGACCTTCACACAGCATGAGGACAAAGGCGCATTCTATGACCTTATGCTGTGTGATGTCAGGTCACCGCAGGACATGCCAGGAAGACTGCTCTGCAATCCAGCAGCAGATGCCGTGCCGTCTGGTGGCTGGGACCGCAGGCGCGCGCACACACATTAATGCCATCCTGGCCACCGCATATCTGCGCTGCAGAAGTGGCTGTAACCCCCGGATATGAGCAGTTTATAAGGTGATGGAAAAATTTATTCAGCCAGCAAAGGAAGCAATATGGACAATCACAATACATTAATAAGTGCCTTGCATTTCTCTACATGATAAATACTTTCTTGCTGAAGTGAGACAACCCCTTTAAGTCATAAGACCCTCTTATATGATTGGAGAATTGTTCATATCCAACATGTGACTGAACACGAGTACAAGAAGGCTCATGATTAGTCATGTGGCTTGTAACACATCAGCATTGAGTAACGAGCAGGGAACGTAAACCAGCAAGTGTGCAGCGGACTGACAAAGGGCCTTAGGGGATTTATCATGAGGGCAGTGTTTGAAGTCCGTGAAGTACTTTATGCCACATTTATTAAATGGCTCAAGTTACTTGATAAATTTGTCTTATCCGTAGAGCTAACATTTATCTAGAAAAGCCAATCCAGATTTCATACTCCACTATCCTCCTTGAATTAGTTTTTTATTTATTTATAAAAAGTCAAAGTCTCAATAATAAATCTGGAGTGAAATTCATTCACATAGCCAACCACGCTCACTTTCCCTCCAACATTATAAACTGTGATGTAAAACTGCAACGAAAGCTATTGCGACTTCTGGAGTCAAGGTATGAGAAATCAGGTCTCCATACAAACATTTTACATAGAACCAAATGCTCACTATGAGCTCTGTAAAAGTTCATTCTTAAAACTGCTCCCAAAAAAGCCACCATAATCCCCATTATTGACAGAGGTATAAATATAACAGTTCAATAGGTAATGCCAAGCATCAAAACTGTCCCTTGTCCACAAGGGGGCGGCGCTCTATTACCCTATACTTCTGCGCCAGGGCAAGGAATATTAACTGGACATATGCAAACAGAACATGTCAAATCTATACTTCATGTACAGGTGGAAGGGATTCCATGCAGCTCCCGCATAAGTTACAGAAGGTGCCACGTTCTCCAGATATGCGATGCCACTAGGTGGCATGCACAGATGAATACAAAAAAAGTTTCATTTTTATTTTTTGCAATCCTGTTCCTACCTATCATGGGGGTAATGACAAGTTTTCCTTGTGACCCGAGTTGGTCACACTCAAGATAACAGACTGCATTATAAGAATACATGCTCAGCCGAGCATGAAAGTTCATTTTAATAGAGGGATAGGTATAAGGGAACTTTACATTGGCCGAGAACCAGAACAATTATTAAGAGTGACCATTTGTATGAATGGTTGCGTCAATAACTGGCAAGTGTAAGGGTGCCGCCGATCAATGATAATTGCCACCACTTGATCCAAAATGTGGCAACGAAGCTCCTCATTTGTCTATTGCCAGACACCAGTGGGAACAAAGCAGCATCTGCCACCTGGAGGCCCCCATACACATCAGATTCACTGGTTTGGATAACTTTCAACAGATGAGGCATTTCAGCCCAAGCAGGTAAGAAAAGGTAGCTGATGCTTGAAGTAGGTATACAGTAAAATGAGTGGTCTATATGGATCGCTTAGTTAATAACTAGGATTTTTACAGCATGTGACAGTGAGGGGTTGTGTCTGGCAAGGCAGGTATTGTGCGGCTGGGCTGGTTTCCAGCCAGGTGAGGTCAAATACCGACTGGAGTTTAAGTGCCGGTCAGGGCTTTAGCAGCACCTGGCTGTCCTTAAATAGGCAGCTGGGCCCAGCAGAGATATCTCCGTTTTTGGGATCTGAGGCTTTGTGCCATGCTGGACGGCTGAGAGCCGCACGCTGGGGAAACAGGCCCCCTAAAGCCTGCTGTGGACTACTGGAGGCAGAACTGCCAGCAAGGTGACTTGTGTTATATGAACTTTCCATTGTGTGTGAATAACGTGCTGTTTTGTGAAATTGCCTCAAGTGTGAATAAACACTGAAGTTTTGAGTTAAGAACTTGTATTTTGCGTCTGTACTGCACCCGCTTACCCTACCGGAGCGAAACCCCACAGGCATCATATAAAATAAAGATATGTTCATGATGAAACTTTTCCAGTATTCAAACTGGGCAACTATTACACTTGGTAGACTTAGGGTACTTTCACACTAGCGTTTTTCTTTTCCAGCATAGAGTTCCGTCACAGGGGCTCTATACCGGAAAAGAACCGATCAGGCATATCCCCATGCATTCTGAATGGAGAGTAATCCGTTCAGTTTGCATCAGGAGGTCTTCAGTTGAGTCGTTTTGACTGATCAGGCAAAAGAGAAAACCGTAGCATGCTACAGTTTTATCTCCGGCGAAAAAAACTGAAGACATGCCTGAACGCCGGATCCGGCATTTTTTCCCATAGGAATGTATTAGCGCCGGATCCGGCATTCAGAATACCGGATCCGTCGTTCCGGCATGCGCAGATCGGTAAAAATGAGAAAAATGTACAGGACGGATCCGTCGGTCCGCATGACAAGCGGAGAGACGGATCCGTCCTTGCAATGCATTTGTGAGACGGATCCGCATCCAGATCAGTCTCACAAATGCTTTCAGGCAGCAGCAGATCGGCGGATCCGGCGGCCAGTTCCGACGATGGAACTGCCCGCCGGATCACACTGCCGCAAGTGTGAAAGTAGCCTTAGAACCCTCTATGTAAATGTTTGTATGATACAGGGCTGTGGAGTCGGTAGATAAATGCTCCGACTCCTCAGTTTTTTGTACTTCCGACTCCCCGACTCCGACTCCTCTGTATTTAATATGCGAATGTATTTTATACATTCCTTGAAGGAAAGAAAGAAGTTCTAAGCTCTTCTAGCACAGAGAGGTAGTTGGGCAGAAGCTGCTGCCTTCTCCTTTGTGTGCTGATCTTCTGCTGAAGATAGGGCAGTGGGAGGATCCAAGAAGGGACATTTATTTTAAAACATGTTTTCCCTAGAAGAATCCCATAGTCATGTTTAAAGTTTAAGATAACATTCTGAGTTTACACGTTTTATAGCCTTAGCTGAATGACAGCAGTTTTTCCAATGGTTTACAGCAGGGATGTCAAACTCGTGGCCCTCCAGCTGTTGCAAAACTACAACTCCCATCATGCCTGGGCATACTACAGCTATCAGGGAATGATGGGAGTTGTAGTTTTGCAACATCTGGAGGGCCATGAGTTTGACATCCATGGTTTACAGCTTCAGTCTTGAACTATTGACCCTCCATTCCCTTCACTTATACAAGTGTCTCTAGTCCTGCAAAACACATATTTACTTAATCCCTTATCAGTGAGAGGCGAGGTAAACCATGGGCATTGTGTTCCCTGTAACATCAGAACACAACACAATGGAAAGTATATGTATTGCCTAGGGCTGCAACGATTAATCGATGTAATCGATTATATTCGATAACTGGATTCGTTGTCGACGAATCCAGTTATCGAATAATCGCCGATTCGTTGCTATTCGGGCGGGCGGGCGGGCGCTGCATCTTTATTTTACCTTTTTACAATGACGCTCCCGCTCCTGTAACAGCCAGGCAGAGCGGACGGCGGCGTAACGTCACTCAATCACGTGACGCGCCTGCTCCGCCTCCTTCATTCATGAAGTGGGCGGAGCAGGCGCGTCACGTGATTGAGTGACGTTACGCCGCCGTCCGCTCTGCCTGGCTGTTACAGGAGCGGGAGCGTCATTGTAAAAAGGTAAAATAAAGATGCAAGCGCCGGGGCTGTTAGGGGGAAGGGGGGGGTCTGTGTATAGCACTGCTATGGGGAGGGGGGAGGATCTGTCTATAGCACTGCTATGGGGAGGAGGGGGGGTCTGTGTATGGCACTGCTATGGGAAGGGGGGTCTGTGCACTGTTATGAGGAAAGGGATCTGTGCACTGTTATGCCCATAACAGTGCACATATCCCCCTCTCCATAACTACGCCGTCCACAGATCCCCCATAATAGTGTCGTCCACAGATCCCCCATAATAGTGTCGTCCACAGATCCCCCATAATAGTGTCGTCCACAGATCCCCCATAATAGTGTCGTCCACAGATCCCCCATAAACGCCGTCCACAGATCCCCCATAATAGTGTCGTCCACAGATCCCCCATAAACGCCGTCCACAGATCCCCCCCATAAGTGTCGTCCACAGATCCCCCCATAAGTGTCGTCCACAGATCCCCCATAAGTGTCGTCCACAGATCCCCCATAAGTGTCGTCCACAGATCCCCCATAAGTGTCGTCCACAGATCCCCCATAAGTGTCGTCCACAGATCCCCCATAAGTGTCGTCCACAGATCCCCCATAAGTGTCGTCCACAGATCCCCCATAAGTGTCGTCCACAGATCCCCCATAAGTGTCGTCCACAGATCCCCCATAAGTGTCGTCCACAGATCCCCCATAAGTGTCGTCCACAGATCCCCCATAAGTGTCGTCCACAGATCCCCCATAATAGTGTCGTCCACAGATCCCCCATAAACGCCGTCCACAGATCCCCCATAATAGTGTCGTCCACAGATCCCCCATAAACGTCGTCCACAGATCCCCCATAAACGCCGTCCACAGATCCCCCCCATAAGTGTCGTCCACAGATCCCCCATAAGTGTCGTCCACAGATCCCCCATAAGTGTCGTCCACAGATCCCCCATAAGTGTCGTCCACAGATCCCCATAAGTGTCGTCCACAGATCCCCCATAAGTGTCGTCCACAGATCCCCCATAAGTGTCGTCCACAGATCCCCCATAAGTGTCGTCCACAGATCCCCCATAAGTGTCGTCCACAGATCCCCCATAAGTGTCGTCCACAGATCCCCCATAAGTGTCGTCCACAGATCCCCATAAGTGTCGTCCACAGATCCCCCATAAGTGTCGTCCACAGATCCCCCATAAGTGTCGTCCACAGATCCCCCATAAGTGTCGTCCACAGATCCCCCATAATAGTGTCGTCCACAGATCCCCCATAAGTGTCGTCCACAGATCCCCCATAAGTGTCGTCCACAATTTGTTTTAATATGGCCTTTGAACATAATTTTTCAAGTAAGATCATATAAACCTCTGTTTTGTAATTTTGTCGTTTTTCCCGATTAATCGATTAATCGTAGAAATTAATCGGCAACTAATCGATTATTCAAATAATCGTTAGCTGCAGCCCTAGTATTGCCACTCCTAATTGTGCATTGCGTGCCATATAGTGAAGCATATGAAAAGCATGCTTCTTCACATCACTGAACGTGTTTGTTTTGCGGTTACGTGAGGCACTGCATGCATTGGCCTTTATTCTTACAGTAGAGAAGTCATTAATTATAACCGTTTATGAATTCGGACATTTAAACTTGCTTTTTTATTCCAATTTAAATTTAGTAGGAGTCGGAGTCGGTTCATTTTTTGCCGACTCAGACTCCGACTCCAGGTACCCAAAATTGACTCCGACTCCACAGCCCTGGTATGATATGTGACAACCTGAGTCTGCAGTGGTTAAACGCAGGACATTCAGGTCAGTGGGCACCAGGGGGACGACTTAAGAGGGTTCAATATAAAAAAAAATATATATATATATATATATATATATATATATATATATATATATATATATATATATATATATATACATATATACACACACACACACACATATATATACACACATATACATACATACACACACACATATATACACACACACATATATACACACACACATACATATACACACACACACACACACACACACACATACACACACATACACATATACACACACACACATATACACACACACACACATACTATATCTCCAACTAAAAGTGGAGTTAGACAGGCAGATCATCAGGACTTGTAAACGCTCGTTTCTGACAGTCACAGTACGACACTATAGACGGTCAGTATAAAAGATATTGCACCACATTACTGCAACAAATGTCGTTGTGTAGCCCTAGCCTAAAATCCAACGTGGATACATTTTTGGCGACTGTCGTGTCACAGTATGTCACAGTGCGACACCATTGACTATCCTTACAAAAACTGCTGCGTGGCTTTTCTGCAACACATGTCGCCGTGTAGTCCTAGCCTAAGCCAACAAACAAGTGTCTGGCAGACTAGGCCAGTGTAAAAAGCTGAAACCTGAGGGACTACAGAAAACAGCACAGACTAAAGCAAAGTAGAAGCACTAACAATACTGAGCCACTTTGATTTTGCAGTTCCATCCTTTCCACCTGGATGCAAGAAGCATATAAAAGCCACAACACAGCAAGTAGAGAAGTTAAAAGCCAAAACAAGCAGAGCAGACTAAACACAAACTGACACAGAAGCGCCACATGAAGAATCATATAGCTGCCTGCGTCAGGGACACTTTATATACTGGGAAAGGAAAGACTATCCCTTTCGGGAGCTTCAGAATCCTTGCCAAAGCCAGTCACTACAAACCGCTTCTGAAAGAACACCTTCAGCCTGAACTCCCCTGGGTGGGAGTAGAAGGGAGATTCCCAGACACATGAGGACTTCTCCAGAAGCTGCTTTCAATGCAGAACGTGCAGCACCGAGGGCATCGAGAATCTACTTTAACCCTGTCACTGCTGGGCAGTTTGGACATTTTGCACCTCTGGTGGCCAATTTTCGCAGTTCTGCTGTACATAATTACACGATAAATAAAAATATATATGTACATCATACAAAGGCCTGATGCACATGACCGTATGTATTTTGTGGTCTGCCAAAAGCAAATCTGCAGAATAGAAATGATGTCCGTGTTGCATCCAAGATGACCGTACTGGTCCTCAGACGAACTTCTGCACACGGCAATGGCAGGCCAAGACACGTTCAGCTTGTCCAATCCTGCTCTTAGATTGGCCAGCCCTGATCATGTAAAGCAGTGCTGGCCAATCGGATGAAAGGATTAGGCGGTCTTGATTACCGATGCGCAGGGCATAGAAAGAAGTCTGAGTAGCAGTGCGGCCATCTTTGATGGAACAGCAGCAGCCTGGGAATTGGCGGACCTGCAAATTTAAAGATAAAAAGAAGGGCACCAGGCAAGTGTTCTTCCCCAGTTAATGTGGATTTTTTTCTTGAATGAAAGGGTCCATTTAAGGAACTACAAAATGTATTTAAAGCTAAATATTTCATTAAAATATTTATCATATATCAGCATCTGTTTGGCAGGGGTCTGACACCTGGGAGCCCCGCCGATCGGCTGTTTGAGAAGGCAGTGGCGCTCGCAGTAGTGTTGCAGCCTTCTTGCTGCTTCCCGCAGGCCAGTGACGTCACGACTATTTCAATGGCCTGGGCGTAGCTCAGCCGCATTCACGTCAATGAGGCCATGCGACAGTCTTTACCTCACTGGCCTGCGGGAAACAAAGAAAGCTGCAAAGCTACTGCGAGCGCCACTGCCTTCTCAAACAGCCGATCAGCGGAGTCTCGTGCATCGAACATCCACCATCAGATGCTGATCACCTATCCAAAGAACAGATCAGCAACAATAAAAAGGTGTACAACCCCTTATTAAATTTACACCACTATTTTGCACCACACTGATGAAAATCCATATAGAAATGTTCTAGTGCATGTGACTAGGGTCGGGGCACATTTGCTCAGTGGATTTTGACGCTGTCAAAAAAACGCCGGATGTTCACACCTCGTGCCACAAGAGGACATCTGCAGCGCTGACTGTCACCAGAATTTTGCTATGGTGTTCCCACTCAGTGTGAATTAAGCCCTAAAGGGAACCCTATGGATGGTGCGTGCATGTCTGAAAAATATATATGCATTTCAGGCACCAAAATCAGCATTAGGCCTCTTTCACACAACAGTTTTATTTTTTTTCCCCGTTTACGGGCCGTTTTTTGCGTTCCGTATATGGAACCATTCATTTCAATAGTCCCGCAAAAAAAACGGAATGCATTCCGGTTCCGTTGAACATGTTCAATTATTGCCCGCAAATCACGTTCCGTGGCTCCATTCAAGTAAATAGGTCCAAAACAAAACACATACAGAAATGCATCCGTATGTCTTCCGTATCCGTGCTGTTTTTGCGGAACCATCTATTGAAATGTTATGCCCAGCCCCTTTTAATATGTAATTACTGTATATGCCATACAGAAAAAACGGAACAGAAACACAACGGAAACAAAAAACAGATTGGATCCTTGAAAAAACGGACCGCAAAACACTGAAAAAGCCATACGGTCGTGTGAAAGAGGCCTTAAAGAAAAGGCGTGTGCAAATACCCTAAGGGGAACAAGCATTCAGTGCTGTTACACCCAAAAATACAGGGAGGAAACATTCTGATCAGCTAGCTGACATGGGATCTGCCCACACCCTTTACTCTTATGATAGACATGTCAGCTGAATCAGCTTTGAAACGCATGACAGATTTTTTAGGGCGTCATCTCTCTCCACATTTCATAATTCCAATACTTAACCATTTATCAGGAGCTGTGACAGTGCTAGATTACTGTTTACAGCGAGTGCAGTTATTCTGCGAAAAGAGAAGTGAAAATGTACAGACCAGTGGGCACAGGCCTGTTATTCCACTTAATTAAGAATTATGTAAAGACGGGGGGCACTAACTGGCAATATATGGACCAACACAATAACCTAAAATAACATTTATTTGATAGTTTCACATCATAAAAACACAAACCAATTGCAATAAAATCATGGATGAAAAAAATATAACCCTATAAGATGTATATAAAAACAATATAAACCCGATCTTAATCAATATACCCCCTGTAGTAGTGATATCTGTATAATACTATCTACAGGTGGTGTTATATCACAATCTATGCTGGTGGCATTATATAGTATGATCTTACGAGCCATTTTTCTTCACTGCTGTAGGTCAGCTTTAGGCTAGGGCTACACGACGAAATGCGTTGCGTGACAATAAGTCTCAACACACATAGGGCACAACTACACTGCAACATTTTGTCGTGAAACAATTTTTATAATGACGGGCTATAGTGTTGCGCTGCAACATGATGCGACAGTCACAGAAAAAGCCATCTTTAATGGAATGCAGCGCGACACCATAGCCCATCATTATAAAAATTGTTGCACGACACGTGTCGTCGTGTAGCCCTAGCCTTCAAAGGGGCAGGCACTGTGGAGGTAACTATTAAAGGGGCAGCTGCTGTGGAGGTTACTGTTAAGGCAGCAGGTTACTGTGAGGTCATTGTTAAGGGAGCAGGGTACTGTGGAGGACACTGTTAAGGGAAGGGGGAACTGGGGCGGTCACTGTTAAAGGGACGGGTGCTGTGGGGGTCTGTTAAGGGGGCAGGGAACAGTGAAGGTCACAGATAAGGGGACGGTCCCCTATGGAGGTCAGTGATAAGGGACAGGGTGCTGTAGAGGTCACTGTTAAGGGGGTGAGCCCTTGAGGAGGTAACTGTCAAGGGAGTGGGCTGCTGTGAAGGTTAAAGTTATGGGGATGGGCTGCTGTGGAGGTCCCATTTTAAGGAGGTGGGGCACTGTGGGGGGGGGGGGGGGTTCAGTGTTAAGGGGACAGGGTGCTGTAGAGGTCACTTAAGGGGGATACGGTCGATGTCTTAACGCACAAACATTAAATGAAACAGATGAAATATACCCGTGCTAAGTCGGGTCCTTCTGCTAGTGTACAACTGCAGGTGCCATGGCTGAGTAGTATCAATCTGAGGCAACAAAAGGAGCGTTGTAGTTCCTTTAGGTTCTCTGCACTCTAATTCGACCGCTGCCAATTACTAACCAACTTGACCATTTTACAAAGCAGTGCTCCAGCTCTCCTGCAGGCTGTCCCAGCAGAAAACAGCCTGTTGGAGCTCTCTGGATTCGGCAGAGCTGGATGTTGCCTCAATTCCCACTGGCCCTATTGCCTCTAAAGGGATATGGAAATTATGGCGGGATTTGGCCGGACAAAAATTGTCACATGCAGCTTTTTTCCAGCCAAATCCTGGCATATTTGACGGGTAGCAGACAGATCTCTGCCAGATCCCATTATAGGCAATGGTTCAGCAGAAACTGAGCCAACATCCGGCCTTGCCAGATCCAGAGAGCTCCAACTGGCTGTTCTCTGCCGGAGCAGCCTGCAGGAGAGCTGTAACACTAGTGTGAATCTAACCTTAGGCAAACCCAACATATCCCCTTCTAAGATCTCCCTGTCCAGTTAGTGCAGGGTTTCTCAACTCCGATCCTCGGGACCCACCTACCCGTCGGGGTTTGAGAATAACCCACAGAATGAATACCCGAGTTAAGTCCTGATGCAGAGACATTAATTATATCACCTGCTCAATACTAAGGAGATCCTAAAAACATGACTGGTAGGTGGGTCCCGAAGACTGGAGTTGAGAAAACCTGAGTTAGAGGAAGCAGATTACACCCATTGTGAGTGGTGTGTAAATGTTCACATGGAGATATCTTCAAATGTGTCTCCGACAAACAGCTTAGATCTGTACTATGTAATCTCTAGGCAAGCTGCAGGTTAAATAATGTCACATGCCCCTTTTCAGTCTGGTGGTGCCGATAAGCAGGGTGTTATTTTCGGTAAAAAGGAAATGGGTAGTGATAGGTTATAGAACAGATAAGGCGCTTCTCATGTTTGGCAGAAGTGATAAGTGAAAAGGGAATTTTCTAACCAAAATTAACTGAAGAAAACACTGTAAAAACATAGTATAAAGTAATACAAGATTGTCAAGTGTAAATATAGATTTATAATAGTCTGGAGTCTTTAGTCCATAAAAATGATGGCAAACTAAAAGGGGTTGTCGCACAAAAATATAAAAAATATTCAAGATTTTTCAAACCAGCACCTGGATCTGAATACTTCTGCAAATGCAGGCTATTAAAAAATTTGCACTATTAACCTATTACATTCCTAAGATTATTTGAACAGTGCAAATGCGAAAAATAAATATGTGAGAAAAAAAATAAGAAATAATCTTTTCAGTGATAAAAATGGCATATAAAAGTAAACTTGTCATAATCAATGGAATAACGCTTCACTGGTCAGACGCAAACATAATTATCAACAAGCATTATTTATGACTTCACAGATTCCAAAAGGGCTCTATCACACCGCGATACTGGGCAGGTGCTGACCACAAAATGCTACCCAAGATATAGAAAATCCACTATGCCAGCTGTATAAAACACAGTTCATCTTTATTAAGTATATCACATTAAAAACATAGAACTATTTATTAACAGGCAGACACAACATCCTAACAAGGTCTAATAAATCACAGTAAAACGTTAGACATGCTATAATTTGTAATAACAGTAGTATTCCCACAATCAGCACCCTAACTATTACCAATATTGGATCCAACAGTAAATAAACCCAGCACATAAAAACAAAATAAAAACAGACCAAGTTGATGGCACCCAGAAACACCCCAACACAGTCGCTTTCTGCAGACCCCTGCTTCACGCAATACGTGTTTGTTCACCTCTACATGGACTTTTCTGATATTCTGTTACATCAGAGGAACGGAAAAACAGCATGTACAAAAGGTGTTCATTTTGGTGTGTTGCGGATCCGCAACACACCAGGCCGGCACTCGCTATAGAAATGCATATTCTTGTTCGCAGCTGCAGACAAGAATAGGAAATGTTCTATCTTTTGCGGAGCTGCGGACCGGAAGTTCGGGGCCGCGCTCCGCAAATGCAGAAACTGAGAGCACATAGTGTGCTCTCCGCTTCATGTCCAGACCCATTCAGTTACAGGATCGCACTCGGGTCCGCGCGATAGACGGGATCACGCTGCTACTGAGGCAGACGGTGCATGCGCCGCCTGTACAAGCGCGGTCCCGGCGACTGAGCCGGGTGTCAATTAGACTGCATAGAGGCGGGTTTAGGGCAGGGGAGTTACAGCCTGGAGTGAGGGGAGGGCTACCCCCTTGACTTCTATCGTGACTTGTGGAGCTGGAGAAGAGTACTTTATAAGGCGATTTTTTCATGCATATACATGGCAGAAAAGCGGGACAAGACTGTATGATAACACAATGAGGATGATCTATAAGGTACTTTTTAAAGTTTAAGTGAAATGCAGGTGAAAGGTTCGCTTTAACAGTTTTGTGTGTTTTTTGGCAGCGTTATGCCTATATGGTAATTGTGCGTGTCGTATACAGCCAATGATGGATAAAATGAGACACCATGAGTTTTACCCCAAAAGTCTGTATCATCACCTAACATACAAGAATGTTGGGTTAATTCACGTCCAACCATTCAGCAATGACCAAGAAAACCAGCTCTTACCTTCCATGAGCATGAAAATCCAAGTGTACAAACTGGTCCTCATTGGATATCGCTCTCTTGGCACGTTGGTGTTTTTGGTGTAAGGAGTCCATGTCATAAGACAATCCTTCATAATGTTTAATATAATTATTCAATTTGTTTCCATACTGACCTGCAAATAAACAGCAAAGAACACATTTTACTTACATGCAAAAAAACTGAAAAATGTTAAGCTATTGGGCATAACTAGTTTTCTAAGCTCAAACAGACAAAACTAAAAGGGCCCATTAGGACAAGCACTTCGATTGACAAAAGCAAAAAAAAAAAAAAAAAAAAAAAAAAAAAAAACACAATGCAACAGCACTCATAATGCAATACAATTGTGCCATACGCATTATAGAAAATATACTCCTGCTAATGCTCCGTTATAAATGTGAGATTCTTGGCAAATACATTTCTGGTTGCCTAAAGATGCCAGTAGGGGGAGATTAGGAGCTTACATAGTGTTATTAAAGGGGTTGTCCGGGTTCAGAGCTGAACCCGGACATACCCTTATTTTCACCCCGGCAGCCCTCCTGAGCCTGGCATCGGAGCATCTCATGCTCCGATGCGCTCCCGTGCCCTGCGCTAGATCGCGCAGGGCACAGGCTCTTGTGTTTACAATAACACACTGCCGGGCGGTAACTTCCGCCCAGCAGTGTGTTCGGTGACGTCACCGGCTCTGAGGGGCGGGCTTTAGCTCTGCCCTAGCCGTTTTACTGGCTAGGGCAGAGCCAAATCCCGCCCATCAGTGCCGGTGACGTCACCGGGCTGCCTGTCAGCCCCATAGAGAGCCCGGTATGTCACCGGAACTCAGAAAAATGCCTTTGCCCTGCGCGATTTAGCGCAGGGCAAAGGAGAGCATCGGAGCATGAACTGCTCCGATGCTCATGTCAGGGGGGCTGCCGGGGTGAAAATGGAGGGATGTCCAGGTTCAGCTCTGAACCTGGACAACCCCTTTAAATTGGAATGAAATTCGTATGCAGTTAGCTCCCCCTAGTGGTAACACTCTAAATTGAATTTAACCTCTGTACTTTAACATTGCTCAAGTACAAACTTGTGAAAGAGACGTGCTGACATTTACACACAAGCATAGAAAGGTTTCTGTGGTTCTCAGTACTGCATAACTGAGATAAAGTAGTTAATAGAGATGAGCGAATTTCATATTTTGAAATTCGTTCACGCTTCGTTTGGGGGTAAAAGCAGAATTGCGTTATGGATTCCGTTTCCACAGACCATAACGCAATTCTATGATGGAAAGCATAATGGAATGCCTTTCCATGGAATGCAATTCTGTTTTTACCACCCAAAAAAGCGTGAACGAATTTCAAAATATGAAATCCGCTCATCTCTAGTAGTTAACATAAGAGACAGATGTTGAGAACACTACAGTAGGAACAGGACGTTCATGATAGACTTCAGGTTTAATGCTCCTTTCATCTGACAACCATCAAGAGATCCCATTAATCTGGAATGACATTAATTACAAGATGCAGTTTTAGTACAGAAATATCTGGACTTAAAGGGAACCTGTCACCTCCAAAAACCATCCCAAGCCACTAGCAGTACCTGAGAGTAGCCCGCAGTGTGTTTCTAATGATCATTTTCGTTCAGCAGTCAGATGTGGTTAAAGCTCTGAAAACGTCCTTTTATCCTCCTTCTGCGCCATTTTCTAGTCATGCCTGAAGTCAAGGCGGCAGCGGCCTCCTTGCTTCAAGTCAAGGTAACCATGCCCCCTGTGACTGACAGCGCTTACGCAGAGAGAGTTCGACGAATGCAGTGTGGGACTCGCACTGTGACGAGTCTGGTATCTAGGCTATGGGTAGCGCGATTCCGTTTATTCAGAATTGCAACTTGCGCTCCAAAAGGAGCAACTAGTAACGTCACTATGCAACTACGGTCCACACGTCACAGCGCGAATCCCACACCTCTTTCAGCAGGGGGATCATATCTAATTTTGGGAAGGCAGTGCGCTGTATCAGGGATGGTTCTAGAAGCAACTCATTTTTAATTATGTGGTCTCTGAAGGAAAATGAAATGTGTTTCTCAAAATTCAAGTCAATATATAGTATATTGCAGCTAAAACTGAAAACTAGCGAAAAAAATATTACTAAAGACACGATCAAATAACAAGCCCAAAAGCAACGCAGCAGGTTTCAAACATTTTCAACCTCAGTAGGAAGCCAGTCAATGAAAGGTTAAAAGCCAAGGAGTAAGAAAAGGATATCTGGCTGGTAAAGGTATTCTCTGCTAGCGCCACAAATAAATCACAAAAATAAAAACACATAAAAAAACAATTTTGGACCTGCACTTTTGTGAGACGCCAATTTTCCCGTCACAGGGAATCCATCTACCTGCCACAAATCAGGCAATTAAAAATCTCTACTCCTTTAAAATTCGAGTCCTTAGTTCAAACTACTAAAGAAGCAATTGTCCTCAAGGAAGGACATCTGTTGTTTTTCCTTATCTTCTTGTAGCTACTTGTTCCTTTGAGAACATCCCAGTAAATGGATTCTAATGTCCTCTAATCTTTTGTCCCTCCGGGTCTGATGCGGCTCTGTGTATTCATTTATCTTTCATGCATGACAGCTTTCCTTCATCTGAATTCTGCTGCCACTTTTTTTTTTTTTACTTGGGAAAGGTTCGGCACCACATAAATAAGTAACTTTGGGTTTTAAACATTGGAATATTTGATAATAATGAGCCGGAATATCAGGCATACAGAACGGCTACCACCTGCTATTTTTCTCTAAACACAGTCCCTGAATTTAAAGGGAACCTGTGATATTGAACATGATATCTGATCACGTTAGACAACAGGAGGAGCTGAGCCAATGAATATACCCTTTAGTGGGAATGATTCAGCATAACATAATTGACTGCATTCCCTGTATTAAGCCTCATTCACACGTCAGTGTACAAATCCATGAGAAAGTGGTCAGTGATGCCCCCGTGAAGAATCCGTGTGCGATCCGTCTTTCACTGATACTTCACAGCTGAAAAATTATTTTCAAACCATCTCTTCCTAATGATCCGTGAAACACGGATGCAACATGGATGGCATCCGTGGATTTCACGAACCCATAAACTAAAATGGGCGTGATGGATCAGTGAACAAACACAAAATAAAGAATGCATCCATGCTAAAGACACCGACCCACGGACTCCGCTAAAACATGGAGGTGTGAATACACACATTAAAATGAATGGGGATGTGCGCTGTCTGTGGAGAACACGTACAGCACATGACCATGGAATACTGACGTGTGAAAAACGGATGGTAATTACCAAGTAGGACCACCCACAGGACTCCTAAGCAGAAAACAGACCCTTTCATGGGTTCTCGCTTACATGGCTTGGGCTCAAGAACAACCTCAACTAACACAATGTTCCTGGGCCCAAATGTAAGGACTAGTCACCTTACACGAGACCAAGGGGTCTTGTGGGTCTCCTCAAGCTTGAGATCCAGAGTGTGATTACAGCCTCTGCCTCCGTTACTTTTACGCCTGCAGAATTACTATGGTTAATATGTAACACCCCGGAGTAGTGTTACCACTCCTACACCCTGCTACTATCTTTAATGGGCTAACATAAATGTCATCTATGTATTTTCGTCCAGCTCCTCTACATCATGCAATGATATAATCTTTCTATGCAACTGTTTATTATATGTAATGCGCCTGGTTCATCAGCAGGTAGCAGCGCAAATGGCAGAGCTATCCTTAGACAGAATGGAACTCGCCATTCCATTCTCCCCCCATTGGGCAGAAGTTGGCCAGTCCTAGTTCCGACCAGGAGGAGGGGTAGCAGTTCTAGATTGTTCCGGTTTGGACTCCATGTTGGAGCTGAGAAGACCTGAAAGAAATAGCAGCCAGAGGAAATTGTTCTTCGGCTGAAGATGAGCCATTTTCTGGGTGTCAGGAGGGGAATAACAGTCGACGGCACCCCATCCAAGCATACCAGAACAGACCTAAAGTACAGAAACCAGACTTGGGCCTCTTTCACACTACCGTATGGCTATTTCAGTGTTTTGAGGTCCGTTTTTCACGGATCCGTTGTTCTGTTTTTTTGATTCCGTTGTGTTTCAGTGTCCGTTCCGTTTTTCCGTATGGCATATACAGTAATTACATAGAAAAAAATTGGGCTGGGCATAAAATTTTAAATAGATGGTTCCGCAAAAACGCAATGGATACGGAACACATACGAATGCATTTCCGTATGTGTTCAGTTTATTTTTTATTTTATTTTTTGTGGACCCATTGACTTGAATGGAGCCACGGAACGTAATTTGCGGGCAATAATAGGACATGTTCCATCTTTCAACGGAATGCATACGAAGTACATTCCGTTTTTTTTTTTTTGCGGAACCATTGAAATAATTGGCTCCGTATACGGAACGCAAAAAACAGCCTGCAAAACGAAGAAAGAAAAAAAAAAAACTGTAGTGTGAAAGAGGCCTGAAGCAGAGTTTAGTGCAGCATGAAAGGAAAACAAAGTGATTAAGCAAGCCTGTCAGTACAGCAGAGAAAGCAGAGGTGAGTTTGCCTGCCAGTTTATGCTAAAGCCTGCTGGGACTAAGACACAGCCTGCCAATCGTTTGGATGAATGTTTATTCAAGTAAAGCTGCCATTGAATTTCACCACGAGGTCTGGACTCAATTTATTTCTCCTTCAACCCTCAATTATTGCCCCTTTTTAATGCCAAAACCTGTGGTCCCACTGTATCCAGGTAAGAGCACCGTGACACAAAGACATAGGCCGCACCACACCACTCGGCAGTCAACTAAACCTGGGACACAACAGGGCCCGGGGGTGCAGCTCATTGCAAATACACCCTACTATTCATTTTTTATTATTACATTTGGGAAATTATGAGGGACATTTATCAAAACTGGGACAACGAAAAACTATCCATAGCAACCAGATTGATCCTTCTATTTTTCAAAACTCCCTTAGAAAATCAAAGAATCAATCTGATTGGTTGCTGTAGGCAACTAAGCCAGTTTTCCTTTGCCCCAGTTCTGATGAATCTCCAGATCCATGTTTTCTGAAGCAGGGGGTCATGTCGAGTACAACACGAGTCGATGTGTCATTATCCGATGTGTCTGATTCACCTCTGTTGGGTAAATGAAGTAAAATATCATTTCCTGCAAAGCATTATTACTGCACCTGTTTTACTGAATCACCAAGACTGTCAGTTTGTCCTGAAAGATACACACAAGGAGATGTCTTATGCTTATCTAGTCTTAAGCTGAATGATGAATCTGGTGACAACCAGTGTATGTCAGACTAACCAACCCTGACTCCCTTAACATGAACATTCAGCTTGTCAACTATATATGCAGCTTCAACAAAGCTACAGATAAAGGGACCAGGCAGATAAGTCTGAAAAATATCCAGGACATAATGATGTACAATCCTTTAATTCCTTAAATGGAACCCGTCATCAACTTTCTGCTGACCTCACCAAGGGCAACATAAAGAAGTGACAGAAATGCTGATTTCAGCGGTGTATCACTCATGAGCTAAACGTGAGTGGATGCTGAGAACCAGCATCATAATCATTGCAGCCCAGGCCTTGTAAAGAGTCACATCCACCTGAGAAGAGTCCTGGTTATACATATTCTCCTGCACTCTCCCCGTCTATCTGCTGATGATTGGCAGTTCTCTCCTAGAGAGGAAAGGAGAAAACTAGGTAGAAGCCTGTCAGCCATCAGCAGGTGGGCAGGAGATCATGAATAACCAGGACTCTTCTCAGGAGGCCGGGACTCTTTTCCAGGTCCAGTCTGCAAGGATTGTGATATTGGTTCTCGGCAACCACTTACTTTTAACTTATAAATGACAGACCTCTGAAATCAACTCACCTGTCTGTACTTTATTCTGCCGTTAGTATGGGTTTGTTCATATCTGCATCAGGATGTGGGGTGCATGCCGAAGACGAAAGCGTCAAAATAAAGAACCGCAATGAAAGTCACTGAGCCCACAACGCAAATGAATGACTCCTCACTAGGATGCAAATAAGCCATTACTAATGTGATCCCAAAACCAGCCACAATGATTAGTGTCAAACCTGCGTGAGGCGTTTAATAGAGCAGATTGATATATAAAATTGTATGGGAACAGATCAAGTATAACTTACATTTGTGTAAATCTCTGGAGTCCAGGGGGTGGTCCCACCTAGTGACCTGCCGCTATGGTGTGTGCACAGTCATTAGGAAGGTTGTCAGTCACTGAGCAGCACCGCCCACTGGACTCCTAGGAAAGAGCAGGGATTTAAATAAATGACAAGCTTTATGTAAAGAGTAAGGGCCAGATTTATCATTAGCTCAAGTCAAATCAATGGAGTGAAAAAGTCGCAAATGTTGGCGCTATGCTCGCCAGTTTTCTGAAAGTGGCATGTTTTCTTATGTAAATGAATCTCTAGACAGATTTACTATTGCGAAAATTTAAGGCGTCACAAAAAATTGCACAATGTCACTCCAGTGAGAACCATGCTCATCTTATGCGATTTTTTAATAGAACATGTGACATTTTCGTATAGACGTGCGATTTTTGTAAAGCCGCTTACTGAAGGATAAACTGCTACCGTCAAACCACATTGATCACAGTATTAAAGGGAACCTGTCATCGGGATTTTGGGTATAGAGCTAAGGACATGGGTTGCTAGATGGCCGCTAGCACATCCGCAATACCCAGTTCCCATAGCTCTGTGTGCTTTTATTGTGTAAAAAAAAAAAAAAAAAAAAAAACACGATTTGACACGTATGCAAATTAACATAAGAGTCATATCTTACTTGTGTGACCAGAAAAGTCATATTTTCAAGCTCCGACTCATCTCAGGTTAATTTGCATATGTATCAAATCTGTTTTTATACACAAAAGCACACAGAGCTATGGGGACTGGGTATTGGGGATGTGCTAGCGGCCATCTAGCAACCCATGTCCTCAGCCCTATACCCAAAATCCCGGTGACAGGTTCCCTTTAAAAAGGACCAATAATAAATCTGACTTAGCCAAAAGTTACTATTATAATTACTGAAAGTGCACATTTCTATTCAAAAATAGCTCTAAAGTGGCCCAATTTGTGCCTTAGCAACAACTCGCTTAACTTTTAATTTTTACTTAAAGGGAATCTGTCACCTGGTTTGACCATATTAAGCTCTCACCATTGCCATGAATAAATTACCTTCTCTCCTGCAGTGGTTTTCTTTCTTATATTCATGATTTCATGATCTTTGTGTAATGCAAATGAACCCTGAAGGTGCCCAGAGGGGCGTTATTCTTCACCCTCTGAGCCCAGTAACGCCCCCCTGCAGTGCCTAGCCCGCCTTAGTTTAAAGCCCAAGCACGCCTCCTCGCTATGTAGTATCGTCCCACAGCCTAGTTTAACGGCGCCGCCCCCTCTGCTACGTTAGTTAATTCATTTAAGCCAGGCACCTTAAATCTTTAGTTAGTCCGGCTGAAATCTCGCGCAGGCGCAGTACCACCTACTGCCTGCGCGATCCGACCGTTCCTGAGGGCAACAGATAAGAATACGTCACTGGGCTCTGTGCATGCCCAGTGACACTTTTGAGGCTGTTGCCCTCAGGAGCGGTCGGATTGCACAGGCGCAGGCAGTAGGTGGTACGGTTTTATTTACTTCTACGAGGCCGAGTTGCGCTTAGGCCATGTGACCAATGAACATGTCACTCGGCCTAGGGAAAGCTGTGAGTTCATCAGTATTAAAGTCTCACCATCTACCATCAAGAAGAAAAATATGATTCGTGCACACAACCGATGCCTATTTAGGGTCTGCAAATTGTGTCCATAAAGAGGACAAAAATAGGACACGTTCTATATTTTTGAAGATGTTTGCGGCCCAATTGAAATGTATGGGTCCACATCTTTTATTCACAGGAGTCCTATGCAGAGGCCACCATTAAACTGGTCTTCTGAAGTAGGTTTGATGTCACCAATTACGCTGATGTGATATCTTGAATGTTATGTCTCATGTACACGACCATGTTCATTGTGCCGACTGCTTTCTTTCTATTGAGGACCTATTGACTTTGTGGTCTGCATTTAGCAGCCAAGTATAGGACATATTCTAACTTTTTGCTTAGGCTACTTTTACTTTTCTGAGATTAGTCATGGGCTCTCAAAAGCGGTCCAAAACGGATCAATTTTTCTCTAATGCTCTCGGAATGGAAAAGGATCCGCCCAGGATGCAAAAAATGTGCATGCAACATAGCTGGTATCCGCAACTTGCAGATCGTCTTATTACACTCACAGTTCTAAGTTAACGACAAGTCGGTTATCCTACAAAAACGTATATATGTGAAAGCGTGAAACGCAACCATCTTACCGAAGGCTAATGGGTGCACCTCTACTTGGAAAACAAAGCTAAGGTGCTAAGCCTGCATATTATGTATGTAAATCTTCTCTGAAAGTGTGTGAAAATGAAGCAAAGTAAAGCTGGTTGCTGCCTGGGAAATTACTTTGATGAAGTGATGAGCCAAGGAGATCAATTCAAATTTGTGCCATTTCTCCGGTGCCTAAAACGGACTAGTTCCCATTGAAAGCGTAATGACAATAATGCATGCTGCCAATCAACTCTAGAGAGCCAAATTGTCATATTTTATCAGCAACGAGAGTAGTCGTGTGTGGAAATGTGCTTTCAAGAAAGCTGTTAGATACTCTTCATAAATGAAAGGCATCACATTATGATAAGCGAGACCTCCTTTAACCAGGCATACTTTACACATACACACGTTTACACGAGAGAGACCCCGTGGGAGATTCTTTCCAGTCAATGCATTGCAAATGGTTCTTTAAACCCATCATTAAATACTAAATCAACTGAAATTACGCAAATTTGGTTGCTTAAAATTCATTACTTACAAAATGGTAATCGTTTGTTTTCTGAATGTTTCATTTAGTTCATGCATTTTATTGCCGTGAAAACCAAAAAATAAACCACACCACACACACCTGTCGGAGGATGCATCAATTTATAAGACAGCGAAAAAGGCGCAAACTACGAAAAATGTATCTAAATGGCGAACATGACATAATGGAGAGGACTCACAGGGGAGTCCTCTCAATGTATGTTACTGCTGGTTTGTGGGAACACAAGGGAGTATGCAGATTTTATACAGACACCTTAGCAGGACCCATTATAAATCAGGTGCTGGTGTCCATCGTGCAACCTATCTGGAACCGCACCGTGAATTCCATAACCCACAACGCACTTGGATGGGGTTGTCCAAGAGAACTATAAAATCTTGGACAAGCCCTCCAATAGCCCAAAATAAAAATCATATTACACTCAGCGCTTTCTTCAGCACATTCTCTAGTGCTGGTCTAGTTGTCCTGCCGCAGCTCATTTACAAACAGCGGTAATGTGCATTAGTATGGCATCTGAAAACTACAGCCAATCACAGTTTTCAACTTAAGACCACTGTGGACCGCGATAGGCTGCAGCGGCACATCACCAGTCCAGTGTCAAAATAAGCGGCGTTAAGAGGACTGCTCCAAAACCGCAGAGAACAGCGCTGGAGAAAGGGGCGAGCATAACATGATTTTTATCTAAAGGTTCTGGAGGGCTTGTCCAAGATTTTTTGTTACCTCGGACAACCCCTTTAGGGTACGGCCAGAAAGCGACAATGTCACAGGACAAAAAGGGTACAACTACACTCTGACATGTGCTGCGCAACATTTCTTGTAATGATAGTCAATGGTGTTGCACTGTGACTGCTACACGGCGGTTTCACAAGAATCCATCGTGGATCCGCAAAATACAGATGGTGTCCGTGTTGCACCTGTTTCTTTGCAGGCCCATTAACTTCAATGCGTCCGTGGTCTACATTTTGAGGCCAGGTATAGGACGTGTTCTATCTTGTTGCGGAAGGGACAAATGGATGGGGAAAAAGCACACAGATCATCTGTGTGCTTCCCACATCTGTATGTCCAGTCCAAAAAAAGATAGAATATGTCCGCAGAATGAGAACCATGGACCCACTGAAGTCAACAGGTACGCGGACAGGACATCGACTGCAGCTGTATTTTCCGTAAAATAAATATGGTCAAATGCATTAGCCCTAATTTGATGGAGCTGATGACACTGCCAACCCCTTTAATCAATGCACAAAATTAAAGATGGCAGCACCTCAGTAGTGGGACATGTCTTACTGTTTGAGAAGCTTTGGTTAAGGCCTCATGCACATGGAACAGACACGGACTAAAACAACGGTCCTGTGCATGAGGCCTAAATGTGACTCTTTCAAAGAAAAAGCTTTCTGGTCATTTGGCCGGTTCTTACATTTCTACCCACACTATTACCCTGCATACACCTCTGCAGGGGAAATATAGTATTCTGTGGGTCCCATTTAAATGAATGGACGACAAAGTAATAAAGGACCGTCGCGAAACTGCCACTGTTGAACCATTCTTAGTGGTTCCTCTAGGGATAACAGAGGGAAATTCAACGCTGTCCAGCCCCTGATGTCAATATGCATAGAACATGGACAAGGGTTGTCTTGTTGTTAGGGTTTGTTCACACACTGGATTTTGGAGTTTAAGGGTGGATTCTGCAACGAAAACCATATGACATTTGCACTGAAACCATCTCCCATTGTTTTCAATGGGAGGCTGTCAGTTTACACAGCTGAGGACTTTTTACTTGCGGTTTTCTAGACCATGGCACACGTGGACATATCCATTCTTGGGAAACCATGTTAGGAGCTTGGTGATGTTTGAGTTCATTCCAGTGGAGCTAAACCAAAAGTGGAACCACAGCACTCGAGCTATAAATACACTGCAGAAACCACGGCAGACATGTGAACAGACATTGAAAGTGGTATTCTGATTGTAGTGGATAACTATTAGATCATTGCAGGTACTACCACTGGGACCCCCACCGATCACGAGAACAGGGGCCTGTACCCAATTAACAGGAGTTCTGGAGATGGACGAGAACCATACCCAGCAGACCGATACAGCCAATAAAAACTTGACCTGACCCTGTGGCAAAAGTTGTATTCAACAGCAGTAACTCAAAATTAAATTTATATAGTCATCTCACTTTCAAAGCACCCCAACACAGAAAGAAATCTGCTGGCTACTTTAAATAGCCTTTACCGCATTAGACATTTATGGCATAGCCACCTGACTGAATTGTCACGGCTGTGTCTCGGTCTCTGTGTTGTTTGCCGCGCATGCTGGTTGCCTAGGGCAACATGTAGGTTATTCAGCATGTGTGTACACTTCTCCTTTAAGGTTGCTTCCCTTCCCTGTCTGGTGCTTGTGTTGTTAACTACCTGGCTGGGTGTGGTCACTAGGTGCTTATATTGCCTGTGGCTGGTAGCCTGGAGTTTAGATGTCCTCCAGCCTCTGTTGGTGCTGGAGCTATGCTCCTGTCCTAGGTATTCCATCTGCCCAGTTATTGAGGGCCACCTAGTGAGACATCAATGTCATCTCGTTGTTTCTCTGTCATCCCGTTGTTAGGCCTCATGCACACGGACGTTTTTTTTCACGGTCCGCAAAACGGGGTTCCGTTGGTCCGTGATCCGTGACCGTTTTTCCGTCCGTGGGTCTTCCTTGATTTTTGGAGGATCCACGGACATGAAAAAAAAGTCATTTTGGTGTCCGCCTGGCCGTGCGGAGCCAAACGGATCCGTCCTGAATTACAATGCAAGTCAATGGGGACGGATCCGTTTGATGTTGACACAATATGGTGCCATTTCAAACGGATCCGTCCCCATTGACTTTCAATGTAAAGTCTGGAGTTCTGTTATACCATCGGATTGGAGTTTTCTCCAATCCGATGGTATATTTTAACTTGTAGCGTCCCCATCACCATGGGAACGCCTCTATGTTAGAATATACTGTCGGATATGAGCTACATCGTGAAACTCATTTCCGACAGTATATTCTAACACAGAGGCGTTCCCATGGTGATGGAGACGCTTCAGGTTAGAATATACAAAAAAACTGTGTACATGACTGCCCCCTGCTGCCTGGCAGGTGCTGCCAGGCAGCAGGGGGCAGACCCCCCCTGTTTTTAACTCATTGGTGGCCAGTGGGCCCCCCCTCCCCTGTTGTTAACTCGTTGGTGGCCAGTGTGCGCACCCCCCTCCCTCCCTCCCTCTATTGTTTTAATACATTGGGGCCAGTGTGCGCGCGCCCCCCAACCCCCCCTCCCTCCCTCTCTTGTTTTAATACATTGGGGCCAGTGTGCGCGCCCCCCAACCCCCCCTCCCTCCCTCTCTTGTTTTAATACATTGGGGCCAGTGTGCGCGCGCCCCCCCAACCCCCCTCCCTCCCTCTATTGTTTTAATACATTGGGGCCAGTGTGCGCGCGCCCCCCCAACCCCCCCTCCCTCCCTCTATTGTTTTAATACATTGGGGCCAGTGTGCGCACCCCCCCACCCCCCTCCCTCCCCCCATTGTAATAATCATCGGTGGCAGCGGAGTAGAAGATTTTCATACTTACCTGGCTGCTGGCTGCTGCGATGTCTGCGTCCGGCCGGGAGCTCCTCCTACTGGTAAGTGACAGCAATGCGCCGCACAGACCTGTCACTTACCAGTAGGAGGAGCTCCCGGCCGGACGCAGACATCGCAGCAGCCAGCAGCCAGGTAAGTATGAAAATCTTCTACTCCGCTGCCACCGATGATGATTACAATAGAGGGAGGGAGGGGGGGGGGGGTTGGGGGGGGGGTGCGCACACTGGCCCCAATGTATTAAAACAATAGAGGGAGGGAGGGGGGGTTGGGGGGGCGCGCGCACACTGGCCCCAATGTATTAAAACAATAGAGGGAGGGAGGGGGGGTTGGGGGGCGCGCGCACACTGGCCCCAATGTATTAAAACAATAGAGGGAGGGAGGGAGGGGGGTGCGCACACTGTGCCACCAACAGTTAACAACAGGGGAGGGGGGGGCCGCACAATGATATTCAAACTGGGGAGGGGGGGGGTCTGCCCCCTGCTGCCTGGCAGCCCTGATCTTACAGGGGGATATGATGGGGTTAATTGTACTATCATATCCCCCTGTAAGAGATCGGGTGCTGCCAGGCAGCAGGGGGCAGTCTTGTACACAGTTTGTAGTGTATTCTAACTAGAAGCGTCCCATCACCATGGGAACGCTTCTGTGTTAGAATATACTGTCGGATCTGAGTTTTCACGAAGTGAAAACTCAGCTCTGAAAAAGCTTTTATGCAGACGGATCTTCGGATCCGTCTGTATGAAACTAACCTACGGCCACGGATCACGGACACGGATGCCAATCTTGTGTGCATCCGTGTTCTTTCACGGACCCATTGACTTGAATGGGTCCGTGAACCGTTGGCCGTGAAAAAAATAGGACAGGTCATATTTTTTTCACGGCCAGGAAACACGGCTCACGGATGCGGCTGCCAAACGGTGCATTTTCCGATTTTTCCACGGACCCATTGAAAGTCAATGGGTCCGTGAAAAAAAACGGAAAACGGCACAACGGCCACGGATGCACACAACGGTCGTGTGCATGAGGCCTTAACATGTCTTCCTACCTTACCCGTTTCCATGTATGGTGTGGTTTTTGTTCAGGGTTTGTGTTGTATGTCTAGTTGTTGTTCCATGTCTGGTCTGTTTTGGTGTGTACGGTCCTGCATGAATGATATACACTCTTTATACACTCTCCTGTCTTTCTGTGCCTTCAGTGAGAGGGCTCCTGGTTCCCTGGAGAGGGAACAACAAGTCCGTGAACAGCTCTGCCTGAGGCCGCCATGCATCCTGTCCAGGCAGTTACTGGGGAGCTGGATTCTGTGTTTGTTGTTTGAACTGTGTGCTGTATGGTGTTTGAGTTCCAGTACATATTCATGGGTTCCAGTTGTTGTGGCGTGGACTGTTGGGTGTTCCTTCCAGCAGCTGCAGCAGGTAAGTGACCAAGTATACCTATGCTCCTGTTCCAGTGGTTTTTCTTGCCACTGGTTTCTTAACTGCCGATCCAGTTTGGCTCATCATGGTCTTCTCTTTATATTTGCATGTTTTGGGGATTCCTTTCATTGTGGAATGTTCTAGGGGTTAGGTGATCCCGCTCTGGAACATGACAGTATGTTTGGTCTTCCCCTTTCATTGCATGTTCATCCGTGTCTTGGAAGGATCTTTAGGGTTAGTAGGGCCTGCAGTTCCGGTGTATGAGCCCTCCAACCATCTGGGTCCGCTCACACGGATAGGAGTCAGGGCTAGGATTAGGGATGCCTTTTAGGCCTAGTTTATGTTCCTGCTTCCCTTCGGTGCTCGATGGGGAGTTACCCCCCACTCCCCACCGTGACATGAATGGAGCCATGACACCTGTTCGAATAGTAATTAAAAAGCAGGTACCTACAGGAAAGCAATTTGTCCAGGAACCTTTTTATTGGCATGTATGAACATTAAACCTCCTTTTAGTCATCCCTGTTCATATACACTATACCATAAAATAGGCTGGGTTCCTATGGGCGACCCTCCGCAGCAGTAAGAATTTATTACAGTGAAAAGGGCACCGAACACAGCAATTCTGTATAATCTCAAATGCAGCAATACACAACATGTGGATGCCTAAAACAACTGCAGGGGAACTGACCCTCAGAACACATTGATTTTCTTAGTCTACTTACATCTCAAAAATAATAAAAAAAAAAAACTACTGTCGGCACCATCAACCCTATTAAACCAAGCATACTGCCTGGCAGGTTAATCCTGCAGATTGAACACGATTAAAGCCACTTTCACACTCTCGTTTTGTGCAGATTTGTCATGGACGGATCCGTTCAGATAATACAACCGCCTGGATCCGTTCTGAACGGATCAGTTTGTATTATCTTTAACATAGCCAAGACGGATCCATCTTGAACATCACTGAAATTCAATGGCGGACGGATCAGTTTTCAATTGTGCCAGTGAAGACGGATCCATCCCCATTGACTTACATTGTGTGCCAGGACGGATCAGTTTGGCTCGGTTTCAGGTGCAAGCAGCGTTTTGGTGTCCGCCTCCAAAGTGGAATGGAGACTGAACGGAGGCAAACTGATGCATTCTGAGTGGACCCTTCTTCATTCAGAATGCATTAGGGCAGAAACTGATCCGTTTTGGACCGGATCTCACAAACGGAAAGCCAATACACAAGTGTGAAAGTAGCCTAAATTGCTGGGTGGGGAGGTTTGTCTCGAGTTCCTTTTCCTTACAGAGCTAAATGTAGTGTGTCTTTGCTGCGCAGTAAAAATCTAAGTGTCATTGTCATTACAAATAATTAGGGATGAAGTAATAGACTTAAGATGAAACATCCGAAGTCTATTTGCATAAAATTTAATTAAAATACCGTCAGATTAGCCGAAGTTATTACTTAACGAAGTCTTTCAAAAATTAATTTGTACTGTAAAAAAAAAAAATCCCGAACTCTGGTTCAGTTCCAAGTACAGTATTCAAACAAAGTTTTATGCAAATCGACTTTGGATGTTTCATCCGAAGTCGATTCGCTCATCCCTACAAATAACCTACAGAATGCACCTAAGTTTCTATTCAAGTACTTCTAAATAAAAGCTCTCTCTGAATACAGCGGCTTCAGAAATGTACAAGCAGTAAGAAAGAAGCCTGCTCTGCCACTTTCCATAGCATAATGCATGGACATATATTTAACCGCCTTCGGACCTCCTAACGCAGATGTGCAGTCCGGAGGCGGCAGCCCTGCGCACAACGACGCATATACGCGTCATCTCGCGAGGGCCGGGATTTCCTGTGAACGCGCGCGCGCGCTCACAGGAACAGGATGTAAGCGAGTGGATCTCCAGCCTGCCAGCGGCGATCGCTCGCTGGCAGGCTGGAGATCTGATTTTTTTAACCCCTAACAGGTATATTAGACGCCGTTTTGATAACAGCGTCTAATATACCTGCTACCTGGTCCTCTGGTGGTCCCTTTTGTTAGGATCGACCACCAGAGGACACAGGTAGGTCAGTAAAGTCCCACCAAACACCACTACACTACACCCCCCCCCCCCACCCGTCACTTATTAACCCCTTATGAACCATTGATCACCCCCCTGTCATTGATCACCCCCCTGTCATTGATCACCCCCCTGTCATTGATCACCCCCCTGTCATTGATCACCCCCCTGTCATTGATCACCCCCCTGTCATTGATCACCCCCCTGTCATTGATCACCCCCCTGTCATTGATCACCCCCCTGTCATTGATCACCCCCGTCAGGCTCCGTTCAGATGTCCGTATGATTTTTACGGATCCACGGATACATGGATCGGATCCACGGATACATGGATCGGATCCGCAAAACACATGCGGACGTCTGAATGGAGCCTTACAGGGGGGGTGATCAATGACAGGCGGGTGATCACCCATATACACTCCCTGATCACCCCCTGTCATTGATCACCCCCCTGTAAGGCTCCATTCAGACGTCCGCATGTGTTTTGCGGATCCGATCCATGTATCCATGGATCCGTAAAAATCATACGGACGTCTGAATGGAGCCTTACAGGGGGGTGATCAATGACAGGGGGGTGATCACCCATATACACTTCCTGATCACCCCCCTGTAAGGCTCCATTCAGACGTCCGCATGTGTTTTGCGGATCCGATTCATGTATCAGTGGATCCGTAAAAATCATACGGACGTCTGAATGGAGCCTGACAGGGGGGTGATCAGGGAGTCTATATGGGTGATCACCCCCCCCCCCCCCCCTGTAAGGCTCCAGACATTTTTTTGGCCCAAGTTAGCGGAAATATATATATTTTTTTGTTTTTTCTTACAAAGTCTCATATTCCACTAACTTGTGTCAAAAAATAAAATCTCACATGAACTCACCATACCCATCACGTAATCCAAATGCGTAAACATTTTTAGACATTTATATTCCAGACTTCTTCTCACGCTTTAGGGCCCCTAAAAAGACAGGGCAGTATAAATACCCCACATGTGACCCCATTTTGGAAAGAAGACACCCCAAGGTATTCTGTGAGAGGCATATTGAGTCCATGAAAGATTGAAATTTTTGTCCTAAGTTAGCGGAAAGTGAGACTTTGTGAGAAAAAAACAAAAAAAAAAATCTATTTCCGCTAACTTATGCAAAAAAATAAAATAAAATTCTATGAACTCGCCATGCCCCTCATTGAATACCTTGGGGTGTCTTCTTCCCAAAATGGGGTCACATGTGGGGTATTTATACTGCACTGGCTTTTTAGGGGCCCGAAAGTGTGAGAAGAAGAAGTCTGGGATCCAAATGTCTAAAAATGCCATCCTAAAAGGAATTTGGGCACCTTTGCGCATCTAGGCTGCAAAAAAGTGTCACACATCTGGTATCGCCATACTCAGGAGAAGTTGGGCAATGTGTTTTGGGGTGTCATTTTACATATACCCATGCTGGGTGAGAAAAATATCTTGGTCAAATGCCAACTTTGTATAAAAAAAAATTGGAAAAGTTGTCTTTTGCCAAGATATTTTTCTCACCCAGCATGGGTATATGTAAAATGACACCCCAAAACACATTCCCCAACTTCTCCTGAGTACGGTGATACCACATGTGTGACACTTTTTTGCAGCCTAGGTGGGCAAAGGGGCACATATTCCAAAGTGCACCTTTCGGATTTCGCAGGCCATTTTTTTTTACACATTTTGATTGCAAACTACTTCTCACACATTTGGGCCCCTAAATTGCCAGGGCAGTATAACTACCCCACAAGTGACCCCATTTTGGAAAGAAGACACCCCAAGGTATTCCGTGAGGGGCCTGGCGAGTTCCTAGAATTTTTTATTTTTTGTCGCAAGTTAGTGGAATATGAGACTTTGTAAGAAAAAAAAAATTAAAATAAAAATCATTTTCCGCTAACTTGTGACAAAAAATAAAAAGTTCTATGAACTCACTATGCCCATCAGTGAATACCTTAGGGTGTCTACTTTCCAAAATGGGGTCATTTGTGGGGGTTTTCTACTGTCTGGGCATTGTAGAACCTCAGGAAACATGACAGGTGCTCAGAAAGTCAGAGCTGCTTCAAAAAGCGGAAATTCACATTTTTGTACCATAGTTTGTAAACGCTATAACTTTTACCCAAACCATTTTTTTTTTTAATCAAAGACATGTAGAACAATAAATTTAGCGAAAAATTTATATATGGATGTCGTTTTTTTTTGCAAAATTTTACAGCTGAAAGTGAAAAATTTCATTTTTTTGCAAAAAAATCGTTACATTTCGATTAATAACAAAAAAAGTAAAAATGTCAGCAGCAATGAAATACCACTAAATGAAAGCTCTATTAGTGAGAAGAAAAGGAGGTAAAATTAATTTGGGTGGTAAGTTGCATGACCGAGCGATAAACGGTGAAAGTAGTGTAGTGCCGAAGTGTAAAAAGTGCTGTGGTCATGAAGGGGGTTTTAGCTAGCGGGGTTGAAGTGGTTAAAGGGAACCAGTCATCAACTTTATGCTGACCTCCCTGAGGGCAGCATAAAATAGTGAAAGAAATGCTGATGTCAGCGGTGTGTCACTCATGAGCTGAAAGTAAGGGATTGCCGAGAACCAGCATCATCATTGCAGCCCGGGCCTTGAAAAGAGTCAAATCTACGTGAAAAGAGTCATGGTTATTCATAATCTCCTGCTCTCCCGCCTGCTGATGATTGGCAGTTCTCTCCTAGAGATAAAGGGAGAAAACTAGGTAGAAGACTGTCAGTCATCAGCAGGTGAGCAGGAATTCATGAATAACCAGGACTCTTCTCAGGTGTCCGGGACTCTTTTCCAGGCCTAATCTGCAATGATTGTGATGTTGGCAACCACTTAACTTATAAACGACAGACCTCTGAAATTAACTCACCTGTCTGTACTTTATGCTGCTGTTAGTAAGGGCAGCATAAAGTTGATTTCAGGTTCCCTTTAACCCTATTCAACAGTGTACATAAAAATTCAGGAAAAAGAAAGCAAATAAAATTGCATAATTTTTCTCTGTTTTGAACAGGATTGATCAAATTCCATTTCCTCCTCTGTAAACACTTCTAGACAAAGGGCGCAGCCGAGAACAGGATTCCCCCTTCTCTGCTGGGAATATAACTGGCAGAACTGTAGCATCAAACAAACATTCACTTTGCACAATGTCAACTGTAACCCTCTCTCTATTAAAAGCTAGATTTCCCTTGATCAACCATGTCAGAGCAGCTTTTCTACAACTATTCGAAAACCCGGCATCATAGTATTACTATAGCCAAGACAAAATACTTCCATTGCTATAAACCACCAGACACCTGTTAAACCAAAGAAACAATGGGAAAGATTTAGGCTAGCTGTCAACTAGCATTAAAGGGGTTGTCTCATCACAGAAAATGGGGGCATATCGCTAGAATATGCCCCCATTGCCTGATGGTGCGGGGTGCCAGCGGTGGGACCTGCACCTTATATAGAGAACGGAGCCCCGAAAGTGTTGGAGGCCACACTGCACATGTGCAGCCACCCTCAATTTATTTTCAATGGGGCAGCCGAAAAAAGGCGAGCACTGGCTCAGCTATTTGCGTCGGGGCCATAGAAGTGAATGGCAGAGGTGGCCGGTCATTTACTTCTATGGGGAGCGTGCTTGGTGGTGGCCGGACCGGAGTCCTCCATCTTGCGGGGTTCCATTCCCGATATAGGTGCAGGTCCCGCACCTATAAGATAATGGGGGCATATCCTAGCGACATGCCCCCATTGTCTGTGAGGAGACAACCCCTTTAACCGATCCATCAGGAATGCTGGATGCTGCCGGAAAGCCGTCCAGCCCCATTATCTATAATGGGATCTAGCGGTGCCACTCTGATCGACAGCGTTCCCTGTATGCTTCGTTATGCAGAGTTAGCTTTCAATCACTCAGTAGGAGCATCCACACGACTCATGCATAAAAAGAGCATAGGTTTATATGCATAAATTACAAGCTTTACTAAGGGTACTTTCACACTTGCGTCAGAGGATTCCGGCAGGCAGTTCCGGCAATCTGGACGCAAACGGA
Source organism: Bufo gargarizans (assembly GCF_014858855.1). NCBI lineage: Eukaryota > Metazoa > Chordata > Amphibia > Anura > Bufonidae > Bufo > Bufo gargarizans. Next base: position 172,551,738 of record NC_058081.1, read on the forward strand.
TGGCATGTCAGAAGGGCCCAGATGCAGATCCATATGACAAATCCATTGAAATACCGGATCCGTCTCTCCGGTGTCATGCGGAAAGACGGATCCAGTATTTTTTATTTATTTTTTACAGATTTAAAAAGGTCTGCGCATGCGCGGACCAGAAGAACTGATCAGCCAATGCGTTAATTTTAATGCACTAATACATTTCGATGGAAATTCCGGCAAGTGTTTAGAATTCTTGGCCGAAGAGAAAAATGCAGCATGCTGCAGTATTTTCTCCGGCCCAAAAACATAAGAGGGACTGAACTGATGCATCCTGAACGGATTGATCTCCATTCAGAATGCATTAGGATAAAACTGATAAGTATTTTTCCGGTATTGAGCCCCTGTGACCGAACTCCATACCGGAAAAGAAAAACGCTAGTGTGAAAGTCCCCTTAATCCTTTCCCACAAAACTATACATCAATCTGCTCAGCTCCTCCTGCTCTATAACATGCTGCCTGCAAAAAACAGACAAGAATAGGACATGTTCCAGTTTTTGTTTGAGGGCCAAGGAACGGACATATGGATGCAGATGGCACACGGTGTGCTGTCTTTTTGCGGCCCCACTGCAATGAATGGGTCTGCATGTGTTCAATAAAAATGTGGAGCGGATGCAGACTAAAACGGTCGTGCGCATGAGGCCTTAGCAATACTCCTGTTCCTCAAAACCTACCTTGACAATTTGGAAAACTGTGAAAAAACAAGATGCCTGTGACTTGCATAGCAACGACTGAAATCTATAGCAAAAATTTTCTATTCTGCATTTTGTTAAAAGATCTTTTTTTATTACAGGTTTTTAAAATACACAAAAAATAAGGCGACTTTCACACTGGCGTTTTGGCTTTCCGTTTGTGAGATCCGTTCAGGGCCCTCACAAGCGGTCCAAAACGGATTAGTTTTGCCCTAATGCATTCTGAATGGAAAAGGATCTGCTCAGAATGCATCAGTTTGCCTCCGTTCCGTCTCCATTCCACACTTTCTGCAGCGTTTTGCTGTCCGCCTGACGAAGCGGAGCCAAACGGATCCGTCCTGGCTCACACTAAGTCAATGGAGACGGATCCGTTTTCTCTGACACAATAGAAAACAGATCCGTCCCCCGTTGACCTTCAATGGTGTTTAAGACGTCTTGGCTATAGAAGACATAATACAACCGGATCCGTTCATGACGGACGCATGAGGTTGTATTATTGTAGCGGAAGTGTTTTCGCAGATCCATGACTGATTCGCAAAAAACACTAGAGTGATAGTAGACTAAAGAGTAAAAAAAAAAAAAGAAATAACAAGTATAGAAATTGGTCCCATAGTATACATTAACTATATTAGGTGCCATGTACAGAGGTATAAACACCCAGAACAATGCCTTTAGAGAAGAAAACCTACGGCATCAGCAGAAGAACACCACTATTTTATGTTTCTTACGTTATTATTGCTATTTTTGGTGTGTTTTTTTTATTTGTTTAGTGCCACACGAATCTAGGATACACAATTATTTGTTATCTGTGATGTATACATTTTGTTTAAACAACCGCTAAACATTCCCCCCTCCCCCATACACCGAGAAGGCAGTTCAGGCAGGGTTGTAGAGATAGCCACCCAGGACTTCTATAAAATCCTGTAAAATGCTTGCCTGGAAGTGAAGGTGAAAGGGAGAAACTCATCATTCATGGGCATTCTATTGTTACACTGGCATTTTTAAAAGGATCTCCTCCCCCATATACAGGCAGTGAAATCCACTTGATATATGGAGAGAACAAAAGATACAAGCAGTGCAAAACCCCAGAACAAAGTGAATTGCCAGCAGCCCTCGCAGCCAGCATGGCAGGGGAACCTGCACATTCCGAAACCAAAAGCCACTTCTATTAATTACCAGATGATTCGTTTTAAAGAGCAACCGCATCCGCATATTTGTTTCCACCGATGCTCAGTGTAAAAATATATGTAATCATTTCGTCCAATTTCATCCAGAAACCTGTTTCCATGGCCAAGTCAGCGTTTTTGCTGGATCCGGCAGGGTTCAGCAAAAACACTTCCGTTACTGATAATACAACCATCTGCATCCGTTATGAACGGATCCGGTTGTATTATCTTTAACATTGCCAAGACGGATCCGTCAAGAACTGCATTAGAAGACAATGGGGGAAGAATCCGTTTTCTATTGTGTCAGAAATAACTGATTGACCCCATTGACTTACATTGTGGGTCATGACATCCCAGGATGGAAAGAAAACCGCAGCATGCTTAGTGGTGCTTTTTCAGTGGATTCAAAACGGTAAGGCCTCATGAACACAGCAGTTGTTGTCGTCCGCATTCGAGCCGTATTTTTTGCGGCTCGGGTGCGGACCCATTCACTTCTATTGGGCCGCAAAAGATGCGGACAGCACTCCGTGTGATGTCCGCATCCGTTGCTCTGTTCCGCGGCCCCGCAAAAAAAATTATAAAAAAAATAGCAAGTCCTTTTCTTGTCCGTTTTGCGGACAAGAATAGGCATTTCTACAATGGGCCACCCGTTCCGCAAATTTGCAAAAGGCACATGGGCGGCTTCCGTTTTTTGCAGATCCGCGGTTTCTAGACTGCAAAAAAAGGAACGGTCACGTGCATGAGGCCTAAGGAAAATAAAGGCTACATCCACAGAGCAGTGAGGATTTTGAGGAGGATGAAATCTGCCTTCTCCTTGCTCACCAGTATAGTTCAATCTTAAACTTCTTGTCTGGCTGCAGACAAATTTCCATGGCTCCGAGTAGAGATGAGTGAAACATCCAAAGTGGATTCGCATAATACTTTGTGTACTGTACGCAGCAGGAGCTCTGTACAGTAGAATGTATTGGCCCTCCCTAGCCAAAGTTATTACTTTGCGAAGTCAATTTCTAGTGTAAAAAAAAAAAAAAAAAACATTTCCCGAACTCGGGTTCAGTTCCAAGTGGTACCTTAGAACCAAAGCAGAGTCCAAGAAATGTTTTTTTACACTAGAAATTGATTAATGAAGTTATTATGCAAAGTCTCGACAAAAATAAATTAAATAAATTGAGCATGGACCAAAACTAGTCATTGGCTTTAGGCCTTAAGGCTATGTACACCTTCAGAGGCATCTTTTGTACATGACTGCATTGGCTAAAAATCATTTTTGATTGACCTTTAAAAATATTGAGCCTTTTACTCGCTTTTCCTTGTAGCTAAACATAACGCGATGGCGAGACTCACAATTTGCAGGGAGGGCTCACATTTCAGGAGCAGTGAGACTATGGAACTCTCTGCCTGAGGAGGTGGTGATGGTGAGTTCACTAAAAGAGTTCAAGAGGGGCCTGGATGTATTTCTGGAGCGTAATAATATTACAGGCTATAGCTACTAGATCCAGGGAGTTATTCTGATTGCCTGATTGGAGTCGGGAAGGAATTTTTCCCCCCTTAGGTATTGGCTTCTACCTGTTTTTTTTTTTTTTGCTTTCCCCTGGATCAACTTGCAGGATAACCGGTCGAACTGGGTGGACAGATGTCTTTTTTCAGCTATAATAGGCAGTTATTCTAAACTCTTACACACCATGACTATCACCCCATAATCTACTTACAGTCTAAATATGTCCTAAGACGATTATCATGTTTACCTTCTGATAATCACATCTACAGTACTTGATGGGACTATTCTCTAGGTGGCTGAAACTGCACTGACTGCCAAATAGTCTTCGGAAAAAGATTCATTAGCAAAATCACATAATGGTAAATACAAAGTACAAATATTCCAAATTGCCGATGCATATATCACACCCATCAACCATACAATATTTTATAGCGTGGCGGCAGCTATATGGGTCAATGCCTCAATGCTGCAATATATTAGCTTACCTGAGGTAAAACTGCACAAACAAAAATTATTAATATACATGTGAATACTTTGCTAGTTTCCTGGCCATATACAGTGTAAAGGGCACATGTCGTAAACACTGTGGATACTCTGCAGTGGAATTGTAAGTGGAAAAACTGCAGCATTTAAAGAAATCTCAACTACTCTCTACGGGGACAAACCTGCAGCGTAAACTGGCTTACACACTTCAGTGTTTTGGTTTCCATCAGTGATTTTGAGCCAAAACTAGGGGCGACTAACACAGAACAGGTGCAGACCTTTCCCTTATCCCTGTGGAGGCTCCGCTCCTGGTTTTGGCTCACAATCACTGACGTGTGAATGAGGCTTTAGGCCCCTTGCAGAGGAGCGAGTGTCACGCTCCGGACTCGCAACACAGGTCCGGTCCTGAACTTCCAGCACTGCCAGGGTCACATAGCATTATACTGATTTATGATGTTATGTAACACTTAGGCCCCTTTGTGTGATGTGAACGCTTAGAACCAGCACTGAATCCGTAGCCATTCATTTCTATGGGGCTGTGAACATGAGCGTCGTTTTTCACGCATCACTTGTGCGGTGCGTTAAAAATCGCAGCATGTTCTATATTCTGCGTTTTTTCACACAATGCTGGCCCCATAGACGTGAATGGGGCTAAGTGAAAATTGCATCTGCAAGTGTGGATGCGATGCGTTTTTCACAGATGGTTGCTAAGAGACATTTGTAAACCTTCAGTTTTTAATTACACGCGTGCAAAATGCATTAAATCGGATTGCACCGGCACGATAAAAACTGAACAACTGAACGCGATCTCATACAAAACTGAATGAACTTGCTTGTGAAACTGTGCATTTTTCACTGAACGCATCAGGATCTAATCGACCTAATCGACTCACGCTAGTCTGCAAGGGGCATGACAGTTGTGAAATGTATTGGATAACACTGGCAGGATGGGAGCTGTCTGATACTCACGCTGCAAGTCTAGAGCGCGACACTCGGATCCGCAAAAACTGAACAGCTGGCCCCTAATAGAACAGTGCTACCCTTGTCCGTGATGCAGACAATAATAGGACATGTTCTATTATTTTGCAGAACGGAAATATGGCCATACGGAAACTGAGCGCACACGGAGTAACTTCAGTTTTTTTGCATACCCATTGAAGTGAATGGTGCCGCAAAACAAAAAAAACGGAACGGACACTGAAAGAACATACGGTCGTGTGCATGAGGCCTTAGGCAGGGTGCTGAATCTCCTTAAAGAGACCACTATTGTATGGAAACTTACTGGAGGTACTCAAAAGTACTTATTGGTAAATGTTCCGTGGGGAAAATATATGCAAACAGGTATCTCCCAAGAAAGAGAACCATCTCGCCAGCACCACATACTGAAAGTGGCTTCCTACGAGTCCCGACTGCTATATTCCCGCGACTAATTCCAAGGCTTGTTGGAAAGTCTGTTCTTGACTCATAGGGGGCCACTTCCAATATGTGGCGCTGGCAAGATGGTCCTCTTTCCATAATAATTTCCCATGTAGTACTGCCAATAAGTCTCCATCCCCTGGAGTACTTCCAGTAAGTCTCCACACAGGGCTGGTCTCTTAAGAGATTCAGCACCCTGCCTAAACCTTTGCAAAGTCTTTTTGGCAGCGAATTTCTGAGAAACCCGCTACAGAATTTTTGTGATGGAGTCCATCTTGTGTGGCTGTACCTCAAGGGCTCATGCACACAGCCATTGTGCAGCCGTTCCGTGCATTCGGGACCACGATTTGCATTCCCCAATGCACGAGCAACATCCATGCAGTGGCCAGGATGGCTCGACACCCATTCAACTTGAATGGGTCCGTGATCCGTCCGCACCGTAATAAAAAAAATAAAAAATAGAACATGTTCTATTTTTTTGCGGTTCGGAGGCACGGAGAGAAACCCCACGGAGGCACTCCGTAGTGCTTCCGATCTGTGCTTCCTTTCTGCACCACATCTCCTAGATTGCAGACCCATTCAAGTGAATGGGTCCGCATCCGTGATGCAGGGTGCACACGGCCAGTGCCCATGTATTGCGGACCCGCAGTATGCTGGCTGCAATACGGCCACAGCCGGGCAACGGACGTGTGCATGAGCCCTAAGGCTAGTTGCACAATAGCGTTTACAATCTGGCAGGCTATTCCGGCAGATTTCTTCTAGCCGATTCTCTGGCGGTCCCTGGAATGCAGAGGGATCCGGCAGGCTATTCCCTGCCAGAACAGCCTGCCGGATCCTAAACGCTAGTGTGCGGCGAGCCGAAAAATGTTGAAAAACAACTTACAGGGAAAGAAAAAGAAAGTAAAACTTAATTAAGACATTGCAAACAGATTGTAATCTCACTTCAGTAATGACTGCAGCTCCCTTTCCTGGCACAGTTCACATTTCGTACCTCTGACACAGACCATACCCTTTACACCAGATGTCAGCTATGAGATTATGATAATGTACACTAAAGGCAATGTACCATCGGAAAGTTACTACAAGGCACTTACTAATGTATTGTGATTGTCCATATTGCTTCATTCATTTTCCCACTGCATTATACAGCTTGTTTCCAGTGATTAACCAAAGGGTGAGATCTGCAGCAAATCTGCATTAAATCCACGACAAACACCTCCAATAAACATGTGGTTTTTACAGTGGATTCGATGCAGAAATCCACAAGAAACCCTGTCCGCGTTGTCCGTCTGTAAACCTGCACCGGTATACAGATACCTTTAGGCACCCGCACACAATTCGGATTATGTGTTTTTCTGCGCAGATTTTCATCTGGGAAAAATGCAGCACAATACAGCACTAGCAAAGCTAACACGGTTTAACAACTCACGTACACTTTGCATATTTTTACGTGTGAAAATTGACCTGCCGTGTGGATTTTAAAATTGTTTGGGCTATTCCACAACTTATATATAGTGATTCCTGCAGTAAGGGTACAGAGGGGTGTTACCAGTTGGGGGTGGGATGTACCTGCACAGTCTGAAAATGGCAGCACTGATTGGATAGAGTCTGTGCAGATACAGCTGGTTACCGCCCCTCTGTACCCTTACTGCAGAATGACAACAATTAATCCATAACTTCTAGTAGAAATAATAGAGGAACGGCACAACACAGAGCCAGAAGAACAGATGCTCCAGAATTGTTATTACACGGGGAATGCATGGATCAATTAAAACAGGCATCAGGAGTGGTGAGAGGTCCTCTAAGGGCTGATTTAGACGGCTGTATGCTGTCCGCAAAAATGCAGATCCTTTGTTTGCGGATTAGACGCAGACCAATTAACTTCCATAGGGCCATTTTCTTCCATTCTGCGGCTCCACAAAACAAATAAAACATGTCCTTTACTACTAAATCAGGACATAGCCCCATTGAAGTCTATGGATCCACAAAAAATGTGGAATGCCATCAGTTTTTTTGTGGACATGCTGAACTGTCTGCAAGAAAAACGGATCAGCAATTTTGAGTACAGCATACGGCCGTCCGGATGACCCCAATAATAATGTTTTTGATGACAGAAGCCCTTTTAATTGAACTTACCCCCTTCTTGCATTAGCAGATTTTATTAGTAGTTTTTACCAGCTAATACATTTGTCTTTGATTAAAAAGGAAGCAAGTGAGCAGCTATTTAAGTGATCATACTGCTATATAACCCAAAGGGAAGAGTTGGGGGTCACACCACTAGCATTCTTCTCCAATCATAGCTATAGGTTTTAGCACAACGCATTTTATTACAAATAAAAGTTATAAACCCCATCCCTGAGTAGCACCATCATTTACGGTAACCGGCTTCACTACTAGCCACCAAGTACTTTAAGAAAACCAGTCACGTCTAATGCCGACAGACTGCAAAATCGCATTGCTGATTAAATATCAGCCGGATGAAGACGGGGAGGAGATGGAAACTTCAGCGGAACTTTAATTAAGGAAGTGTTTATTTGAGCTGTATGCATGATGCACAAGGCAGTGTATAAACACAGTCCTACATGGACTGAATTTAGGAAAGGTAAATAGGAAGATTCTTAGAGAGAACTTTACAAGGCCCAACTGTCAGCAGGAGAATTCCCATCACACCAAGCCCAATATCTGTAGGCCTGCCTCAGTAAAATCAATGCTTCAAAGAGGTTATCCCATGAATAAATGTAAAAAATGAAAATCAGACATAATGTAGTACATGACAATCTCTTCTACCACAGCTAGAACCAGCCCTGCACCTCACATTAGGGCTGCAGCTATCGATTATTTTAGTAATCAATCGATTAATCCAACAATTAACAGAGTACTCTAATAAAAAAAATAAAAAATGAAAGTTATCCTTTATAAAATGTCAACAGATCACCCGTGCCATCAGCAAACCCCCCCCCCCACCCCAGGTATCATCCCCTCCAATGCCAGCGTGCCCTTAGCTCCCCCAGTCTCCAGCAGCCTTTTAATACTTATATCTCCTGTAGGGGCAGCGCTTCACAACTCCTGTCTTCTTCTCCACGCGCTGCACTGTTTGTCCTGACGTCACGCAGTGTCAGGTAATAGTGCACGTATGCGTGCACTATGTCCTGACCATGTGTCAGAAGGACAGTGCAGCGCGCAGGCCGGTGGGTGACCACGGAGCAGTGAGTAGTAGCAAGCGCTTCACTCCTGCTTTGTGGTCACATGACACTTTTTTGTTGTTGAATCACCCGATTCAATCGAGTAATCGTTTCAGCCCTACCCTCACATGGATCCAGAGATCTCCACATTCATTGCTCTGCTAGATTTTTATCAAGCTGGCAGATCAAGGGGAGTGTCTTTTCTGCTGCAGATAAGGGGGCGTGTCCATGCCCCCCCAATCACAGCTCAGGAGGCAGTTGAAAGATGAAACTGAGCATGTGCGGCCTTCTTAATCAGCCAGTCAAAGAAAGAAGAAATTAAGTGGCACTATACAGATCCTTTCTATTGAATAGCTCAGTAGCTATACAACATTTTTAATTTAACAGCTCATAGCAAATACGCTAAATAGGTCTGAAGTGCACTCTAGCTCCCCCCTGCTGGCCACTGCCCTTCAACTTGATTGCGAGGGCCGGCCGTCTGAGTCTTAAGGTGGCCAAACACATTGGTCTTAAGTTGATCAAAATCGACGATTTTAACCAAAACGAACATTCGTCGGTTGAAATTTTACCATGAGCAATCGTCTTAGCTGATGGACCATTATCGTTTGGGAAGACGTTGGCTGTCTTTAATATCTTCGGCCGATAGTTGGATAAAAGATATTTCTTTGTAAGAACATTCCCAGAAATATCTTTCATCCATGGCCTGGTTTTATTGAACATGCATCGGCAATCTGAACTGCCACAGCCTATATGGACATGACTGCGAAACAAGCGTTCACCAGATTAATGGTTGAACAGCATTTGAACAATAATCAACTTGTATCTAATGTGTATGGTCAGCTTTAATCTTGCTTTTTCTTGTCAATCAAGTTAAGGGGGGGGGGGAATTAGCGAAAGATTTTAGGGAGCACAGAGGGGCTCAGGCCCATTCGTGGTGAACTTTGGACCTTGTTAGCACATTTACTGAATCGAGTTTTCACTGCAATATCAAAATTTAAAAATAAATAAAAATAAATTAGGGGGGCTCGGTTGGGGGAGATAACCATTGATTTTATGAGGCAGATCTATTGTGCATTTTGCCAGGGTTGATTCTCCTTCTGGCCATGTTCAGATGTGACAGAACAGATATGGATTTTCTGTGCAGAATAGGCACAGAAAACCTGCAATAAACTAAAAGAAAATCCAGACATATTAAAGAGATTCTCCAAGACCAGGAACCCTTGTTCAGGCGCCAGACATGGTAGGTACAAATCTGAGCTCCTATCTCCAGCACTTTGGGACCCACCAGGAGCGAAGTGCCAGATCCAGTAATTTCACTCATTATCATCTTCATTTGGTATATGGCATAAGACCACATACAAATTCTCATGAGAACTCTTAGTTTTCCACACCTCCACATCATGTGTGACAATTTGGAACACACGCCCCTTTACGCATGTGATGGATGTGACCAAAGGTCAAAACTGGAGCCATCAACAGTAGACTTTAGGTCCAGCAGGGACTAGATTCAGCAGAGATAAAAGTTTGGTGCTGGATTTGGTGCGCTCGTCCATCCCGACCCCCACCCCCCTGACCATAGGTTCCCGACGAGAACCACTATAAAGGTGGATTCAGACACCCAGATAATCGGGAATGGATGTTCCCACGAACTCTCGTGCCCGACAATCTGTCTGTCCAAATGCGCCGCAGATCACCTGATGAACGAGCAAAAAACTCATTCATCGGGCCACCCTGTCATTCGTGCAGGCACCTAAATCATTTCTGGGCAGCAGATTGTGCTGTCTAAACAGCGATCTGCTGCCCAGAAACAATGCAACTGTACGATGACTAGATCGCAATAGCCATCCCTCGTCCTCATACTGTGGAGGAGATCATGCAGCAGTCACTGCACTGAACACACAGCCGACTGTCGGGAAGGAATCTGCTGCTGTTCGGCGTGTCTAAATAGACACAATATAAAGGGGGGAGACTGCTGCTAAATCCGCGTGATTCACCACTAAAAAAATTCTGCCACATTTGAACTTACCCTTGCTCTACGTTTGTAACAATACGTGTTTTGATGCCTTGTATCGGTGAGCACACAGTCTAGACATAGAATAGACAATAGTAATGGTAAAGCGTAGTCATTCAAGGCAGCACCTTGGAGGACTGTGTGACACACAGGAAGAAGCATTAGCTGGAGACAACAAAGATAAGGAGGAAAGTAATTGCCACCTACACATAAGGCTAAATGAAATGCTACGCATGGAATCGCTTTATATTCATTAGAGCGGCTTCTCGAGCTACGAGGCTCCTCACACCACACAAATGCAAGTCTCCCAGCAAATGTACACAGACACCAAGTAACGCTGTACTAAAGAAAACCACTGAAAAATCAAGCAAAAAGAAGGCAGTGCGACACATTATCACCCCCAGACGTGAACCGATAACTGGGGAGTCCTAGCCAGGCACCGTTTACACCACAAGGTATACGGTAAAAGGATGCCATGTAGTGTATAGGGTTCCACGTAAAACAATGGGGGTCATTTACTTACACTCTATGCCAGAGAAAAGTCACAAATTTTGTGGCAAGTACCGTTTTCTGACAAAATTCACAAATTTTTAGCTCTTGCCAATTTTCCAAAAAGTGAGCAGCGTGTTGGTGAAAGGAGTCCAGAGCGCCACGGCTAAATAAAAACACAGCGCACAACAAACCAGAAATCTCCTCCAGTTCCTGACAGCAGAAGATGGAGCACGGACGCGGACAGCCTTTAATAAATTAATCAAATCTTCTGCCACACAGGTTTTTATTAGGACTGTGGAGTTTGAAACGCCAGCTTTAGAAAATGACCCCCACAAGCATTTCTTTGACTGGGTACAGCCGGTATGGAATATGCCGATGTATACCAGGCATACAAAGGCCAAACATCCACTCTTTGCTTACCTATAACGGAGGTAACCCTTTGGCCCTTTTCACGCAAACTATTGGCTCAGGCGGCATTCAGGGAAACTCGCACCATTTTGCAAGCAAGTTCAGTCAGTTTTGTCTGCGACTGCGTTCAGCGTTTCAGTGTTTTCAGTGCGGGTGCAATCAGTTTTGATGCGTCTTCTCTCATTACAAACACCTCCTAGCAACCATCAGTGAAAAACGCATTCCATCCGGATGCAATGCGTTTACCACTGAAGCCTCACTCCCTTCTATGGGGTTTGCGCTGCGTGAAAAAAGCATATAGAACATGCTGCGATTCTCACACAACGCAGAAATGATGCGTGAAAAAAAAAATGCTCATGTACACAGACCCATTGAAATGAATGGCTCGGGATTCACGTCGCACATAGCACTTGCGAGCAAAACTCGCTCGTGTGAAAGAGGCCTTTGGACACATTTATTAAAGCTTTCCTGGAGAACGTGTGAAACATGGCATGGACCCTGACTGTACAGCTCACAACCCAACTAAAGACATATCTGTGTGTTCCACAGGACTCCCCCCCGCATTCCAAAAAGGGCTCCTAAGGTTCCTCTGAAACCAGTCCTGGCGTGCCCGAGTGTGCGGCGAGCATAGCAACTAATGTGAGCTCAGAATAATACATTACATTGGATGGGGGCAAGCTCGTGGGCAGACTGCTGCTGTTCACCCTCATTGTTACCTGCCGCTGGCCCTATTTTTTTCCATTTATTTTAAGCACTACTATATTCCACAGCGCTTTACAGACATCATCACGCCAGTCTTAACCCCTATATCTGGCGGTGGCCTCTACATAACTTCACCGTATCCAGCGTCAGACTCTAAACGTAATACTGCTTCCTAGCTGTCTTACATTTAGACCATTTTTCATGCCTAGTGTTAGGGCCTTTTCACACGAGCGGATGCCATGCGTGGCATCCGCTCCGTGAAAGAGTGCCAACTGTGATTTCGTAGTAAAGAGATCACAGAGAGGCACGGAGCATTAACAGTCATGTTACTGCTCCGTGCCTCTGCAGTCTGCAGCGGGTCTTGGCACTCTTTCACGGAGCGGATGCCACGCACGGCATCCGCTCGTGTGAAACGGCCCTTATTCTTTTCAGATAATGAAATCAGGTAATGGGGCTCCTTACCGGGGAAAAAAAAAAGCATCAGCTTTGTCCTAACGCAGTGAGATATAGCTGTTACTGTGATGTTGTAGTAAAAAGGTCACAGAGAGGCACGGAGCATTATCAGTCAGGTTACTGCTCTGTGTCTCTGCTGTCCGGAGCGCGGCTTGGCAATCTTTCACGCAGCGGATTAGCCGCACGGCATCCGCTCGTGTGAAGGAGCCCTAAAGCAGGCGTAAAAAATGGTAAATGAGACGTAAATGAGATGGGCCTGCCAGCCGGCCCCCTTCCCCACCCCCTAATAGTCACAGGATGTACAATCTAATATAGGCATATATAAACAACTCCCTATGTACCTCGAGCTTTGTATATTCAATCACATGATGTGTGAACGCAATCACGTGAATGAAGCAGACAGCCTGCAAGAGCAGACTAATATCCTCAGTCACAGAAGCGTGCTCATAGCCAAACGGCTGCAAAAAAACGGCTAGCAAATACAGAGTGACCCTTTACCTCCTGGCAATCGCTCTCAGAATACGTTATGCTAATGAGCCGAGCGACATTAATCCTTCCCTGATTGGTGTAATCCTGACACCAGTTGCTCTAGCAACCAAAACTAATGATTACTCACTGTCTGGCATTGAGCTGCAGAATGGGCAGGTATGCCACCGTCTGAAAAATAATAGAATATTATAATAAACAATACAAAGGGTTATATAAATATATCTCCAAAGGATTGCAACACAAATTAAGCGCTTATGCACACAAACGTATTTTATTTCTGAGTCCATTCCGATTTTTCGCAGACCCTATGCTGAACCATTCATTTCAAGGTGTCCACAAAAAAAAAAAAAAAAAAAAAAAAGTTACTGTGTGCATTCCAAATAATAATAGAACATATCCTATTATTGCCCGCATTATGGAGAAGGATAGCACTGTTCTATTAGGGGCCAGCATACGGAATGCACACAGACGTCATCCGTAATTTTTTGAGGATCTGCGTTTTGCAAACTGCACACCACATACGGATACGCAAAAACACGGACACCAGCAATGTGAATTACGCATTTTGCGGACCGCACATCGCCGGCACTATAATATAATATGCCTAATCTTGTCCGCAATTGTGGACAAGAATAGGACATGTTCTATTTTTTTCTGGAACAGAATTGCGGACCCGGAAGTGCGGGTCCGCATTTCCGGATCCGGGCAGAACATTGTGCGGCCCCATAGAAATGAATGGGTCCTCAATTCCCGTTCCTGCAAAATGCGAATGTGTGAATGGACCCTTACATCCTATATGTAGCCAACCAAACCCATGATGCACTTCTCCTTTCTCCTCCACAGCTTTAGCACCGCCCCTAACACCCAACTAGTTTATAGCTCCTCCCACCCAGCTAGTTACATAAACCCTGCCCTATCATTGCCTTTGTTGCTGCTTTGACACGCCCATGGACATAACATTACAGGAAATAAGAAAGCTGCATGGACATGGTCATGTGACCACAGCCTAGAATGGAAGATTGGAGCAATAAAGGTAAAAAATACATTACAAAATTACAGTTGCCTTCATAAATAATTATTTTAAAGAATGTTGATGCACACTTTAAGATTACGTTCCTACCTTTTGTCGCATGACATATTACATTAATTCTATGCCGTTTGTAAAAAAAAATTATGAAGCATTACAGAATATAAATATATAAAGATAATTATTACTACTTCATTCTTCAAGTCAGAAGACGGCCATACTGGTCATTAAAGAAGAACAGCTTCCATTCCACAGAAATGCAGCTACACATTCAAGAATTCTGTGTTTTCCGACTTCACATTTCACCAAGTATGTGTGGGAGTTGTCAGGAATGTGTTGTGTTATTGACCAAATGACTCATAGCTCGATAAGAGATGAATAAATTAATCAGCGCCGCTTAGCACACAATGTTGCTCGGCCTCATGGCAGCTATATGATGGGAGGGCTAAATCCCCATAATGCACTGCTTCTGTCCATACAAAGAAACAAAGGGACATGTTTATCGACATACCGACCCCGCAGAATGGGAGCAAAAGGAGCAGAAAAACATCACTACAAAAGCAGACTGCGATCTAGAAAAGATTGCCAAAATACCATGAAAAATGATAGAAATAAAACTGCAAAGATTTGACCTGTGTTTATGGGAGAAGAGCACAAAAAGATTGTAAACCCAGTTAGGCAGGGGTTAAAAGGAACATTTAGGCTAAAAGCACACAATCAGGATTGCGTGCGGAAAATCCACTCCGTAGGTCATGTACATTGTATTCTATGAGAATTTGAAATTCTCATGCACACAATGCGGATTTCTTTAGCGCGGATTGTAAAATACGCAGCATGTAAAAAAAATTTTTCCTGTCCGGATTTTCTCCATTCACTTCAAGGCTGGGTTCACACCTGAGCGTTTTACAGCGCGTTCCTACGCGCTGTAAAACGCTCAACAAGGAGAAACCAATGATTCCCTATGGGAATGGTTCACACTTGGGCGTTTTACAGCGCGTACGATCGCGCTGTAAAACGCCCGACGCTCCAAAAAGTACATGAGCGACTTTTGGGGCGTTTGTGGCCATAGGACACTGTAGTGAATCACACAAACGCGCGTCAAACGCGCGTTTACTATTACAAAAACGCGCATAAAAATGCGCGTCAAAAACGCGCGTAAAACGCGCGTTTGCGCAACGCTCAAGTGTGAACCCAGCCCAATAGGGAGATTAAAATCCGCACCAATTGAGGATTGACTGCAAGGATTTCCCTGCGGATTTCCGTGTATACTGTCTGCACATGAATTATGAACGTGTGCATTAGGGGGGGGGGGTTGTGCTTAGCAAAGAGGGGCAATACGGTTGTCAGAAAGAGACTGCTACTTCTGAATGGCCGTTCAGCTGCCGTAGTCGAAATTGGCCACACTACTTCAGCAGTTAAATGTCCGTGATTGGCGTTGTTGCCAATCACGGTCTGTGTAAAATACAGACATGCCTCCTGCTCAGCTCCTGAGCGGGCACCATGTTTCAAGACTGATGTCTGGCGTACATGTAAAAGCTCATTAACACGTCACCCATTCATTTTAATGTGTGCATTAACACATCAGTTTTTTAGCACGGATGCAAGCTCTTATTTGTCCGTGTTCATGGATCCATCATGCCCATTATAGTCTATGGGTCTGTGAAAACCGGAAAGGTAACAAGGATGCCATCCGTGTTTCACGGATCATTAGGAAGAGATGCTTTGAAAACGATTTGTCAGCTGTACAGTCGATAAAACATGGACAGCAAAAAACGGACACACGGACTACACATGGATCCTTCATGGTCGGCATCACTGACCACCTTTTCACGGACTTAAGCAC
This sequence comes from Bufo gargarizans, assembly GCF_014858855.1. Classification (NCBI taxonomy): domain Eukaryota; kingdom Metazoa; phylum Chordata; class Amphibia; order Anura; family Bufonidae; genus Bufo; species Bufo gargarizans. The sequence goes on from NC_058081.1 coordinate 172,567,627, forward strand.
AGACATGGATGTGTGAATGAGGCTTAAAGGGGTATTCTCATCTCAGACAATGGGGGCTTATAGCTAGGATATGCCCCCATTGTCCGATAGGAGCGGGTCCCAGAACAGATCCATGAAAGTTGTGGAGGGCGCACTGCGCATGCGCAGTTGGCTTCCATTCATTTCTATAGGGCCGCAGAAAATAGCCGAGTGCTGGCTCGGCTATTTCCGTTGGCCCTATAGAAATTAATGGGAGCGGTTGCTGCCCAAGTGCAGTGCGCTCTCATTCACTTCTAGCGGGAGGTCGCTTGGCGGTGGCCGGACCCCGGAAAACCCGTCCACCACCTTCCCTGCTCTGTTCTCGGTGCAAGTCCCAGAGGTGGGACCCACACCCATCAGACAATGGGGCATATCCTAGTGATATGCCCCCATTGTCTCAGATAGGAATACCCCTTTAAGGGAGATGCCACAAATGGGTAAACTATGTAGTGAGGTGACTAATTATATGTGGGCTACCCTCACCGTTCAGAAGCAAATTGAAAGGTTTCTCCCTATGCATAGTAATGTCTGTTTCAGACGAGCGCATCCTGTGCGGACCTCATGCTTTGTGTGCGAGCGCGATTCCCAGTTATGGACACTGCTCGTTTCTCAGGACCGTACGGCATTATACTGATTTATAACGCAGCGCGTCTCTGCATGACCTTACTTCAACTGAATTATACTGATATAATGCTGTCAGTATAATTCAGTAGATAGAAAGCAAAACTAATATTTTGTGGCAAAATTTTGGCGCAATAAGATGCATTTTAAGACCCACCACTTTCTAATCCACGTTCCATTTTCGAGGAGCACAAAAAGTATCTAACACACATTAGTCTGGTTCATGACATGTAGATCAGCTTCTGCAAAATAAATGGGTTTCCAGGAGTTGAATATCGATGGCCTATTCTCATAATAGGTCATCAGTACCCCCAGGACCCCCGCCAATCAGCTGTCTGAGGAGGCTGCAGTGCTACAGCGAGTGCCATGACCTCTTGGGTTTATCGGTCACATGGCCTATGCATAGTTCAGTCCCATTTAAGTTCTGAATGGGCCTGAGCTGCAATTCCAAGCAAAGGCACTATACAATGAGTTGTGCTGTGAATGGTATGCTGAGGTCCCTCAGCCTCTCCACATAGATAACCGGAGGGGGTGCAGGGAGTTGGAGCACCACCGATCAGATATTGAAGATCTATCCTTAGAAGATCTCCCCCCGATGCCCACCCCATGTGCCTCATACAATACAAGGTATTTATAGATGCAAAAAAAAAAAAATTATAATCTGAATGCATAACACGATTAAGGCTCCTTTCACACACGCGTTTGGTGCGGAGCAGTCATAGATCTGCACAGACGGATCCGATCAGATAATACAACGGTCTGCATCTGTTCAGAACGGATCCGTTTGTTTTAACATAGCCAAGACTGATCAGTCTTGAACACCATTGAAAGTCAATGGAGGACGGATCCATTTTCTATTGTACCAGATTGTGTCATAGAAAACGGATCCGTCCCCATTGACTTACATTGTGTGTCAGAACGGATTTGGCTCAGTTTCGTCAGACGGACACCAATTGAGACTGATCTGATGCATTCTGAGCGGATCCTTTTCCATTCAGAATGCATTAGGGCAAAACTGATCCGTTATGGACCGCTTGTGAAAGCCTAAACGCCAGTGTGAAAGTAGCCCAATAGGCACCCAACACATTTTGTGATTTGTCACCATCAGCTCTGCACCTGTAGCCATGCTCCACAGGATCGGCTCTAGGGGCCAAAATACAACAGGGCCAAAGTGTAGAGAAAAAAAAGGTCACACAACTAGGCAACTGCATTGATAAAGCGGTCCTAAACCATACTATATAACCTATACCATCAGGCAGAAATACAAAGTTTGCATAGCTTTATTGCCAATAAAAACTTTCACAACTGTTAAGAGGTATAAAAGAAAAACTGGCAAGTGAAAGACAAAGAAAGGCATGAGCTGAGAAATCTGAAAAGGAGGAAAATTGCAGACATTAATAATTCATATGTTGGATTGCACGGGGACTGCTAGGGAATCTGCAAGCTATCTGGAAAACAGGAAAAAGGAAGGAAGCCCGGAAGACAAAAGCCAGCTACTCCGCCTCCAGCTCAAACATGAAACACAATGACAACGCCTATTATTCCAGCTGTCCTCTACATGTAGCAGCAATATACAAATCTCACAAAAGCCAATGGCATTCTGTGAAGTGCCTAAAGAGTAGATGCCATGAGCTGCCCAAACCAAAAAAACTGCACATAAAATAGCACAGTCATTTTTTTTTCCAAGAGGGTCACGTTTAGTCCTCATGCACACGACTGTGTGCAGACTGTGCCCGTTATGCGGACTGCAAATAGCGGTTGGCAATGCACGGGCACCGTCTGTGTGCCTGCCGTTTGCGGGCCCATTTACTTAAATGGGGTGGGCACTGCAAAAAAGTTGTGCATGCACTAGTTTTTTGAAGTGTGGAGGCACAGACAGAAACCCCCAGGAAGCAATCCTTGCCTCCGTTCTGCACCGCACCTTCCGCACTGCAGACCCATTCAAGTGACCGCAGGCCGCAATACCGGCATGGACCTGCTACAGTCGTGTGCAATGGAACTTGTCCTAATATTGTCTGCATTACGGACAAGGATAGGACTGTTCTATTAGGGGCCAGCTGTTCCATTCCGCTAAATACGAAATGCACATGGTCGTCATCCGTATTTTTTGCGGATGCGTTTTTGTGCATGAGCCCATAGGGGGTATTTTCTTTCAGGTTACTCAAACCTGTCATGTGCCATCAGCCTCCATATCATAATGCTTTAAGAGGAGACAACTAGCATGAAACCTCTGACATGATCACGCAAGGGATGGTGTCCTTAAAGAAAATGGCACAACTGCTGGAAGCAAAATCTGTCATAGGAAATAATGTCTAGGAAAAAGGGCGGTCCCCTCAAAAGGGTGGTCTCTGAAGAAGTTTCACTGAAGGTGTGAACATGCCCCAAGGCCATGTTTGTACCCTCTACAAGTTAATAGCGTGCCCTGTGGCTGAGAGCTGTAAGGCAAAATCACAGCGGTTTCCCATGAACTGTGGTGGTTTCTGAACAGGTAGAGGTGAAGCACTTGATTTTCAGGCTCTTCACCTGTACTCAGGAGAAACTGCAGCCAATCACAGTACACCATTGTGGTTCTGGGGCACTGTTCTCTGCCGTCCTGCAGGTGCCACGTGGAAATCCAGCCTATCAGGTATTTGCTTAATGAGTCATGTATATGGTCAGCTTAAGGTAGCTACATATGGCCTGAAACCCAAGTGACACTCCTAACAAGTCAATTTCCTTTTATGCCGCTCATCAATGAGAATACATCGTAAATGCAAAAAAACATCCCTAAGGAGCACAGAGGAATAATGTAAATAGGGTACAGGCAGCAGAAGGCTGGACTCCAGGGTCCCCCCAATCTTACAAATCCCGAAGAAGAAGCAGCACTCCAACCTCTGGGCGATTTATTCACCCAGTCAACAGTAATATTTCAGCTCATCTATGGAACAATTTTATCAAAAAACTGTAGTAGAAGCAACTTTTCATGATGGTTCAAGGAAGCATAAATTCAGAAATACAACATAAACAGATAGTCCATAAAGTATCTCCCAAGAGTCATTTCGCCCTGTAGGGTGAAGTCATGGGCATGTGGTCATCTTGCCATGAGATCAAAGGCAGCACTGTTCAACAAAGCCCCTCTTTCTGTGCTGTACACAGCCTATCCAATCACTGCAAACATCTTCTTACAGTTTCTTGAAGAAAATGATTAGACCCCATTATTACACATAGAGCAGTGTGTAGCCTCCATGTGCCAAGGACCCTCCTACGCTACAAAGCCTTGTGGGAAGAAAAGCCAGAGCAGCGTTGTCCGTTTTCGCAGCAATGCATTGCATCAGGGGCGCTGCGACAGCACCAGTCAAGGGAAGGAAGATTAGGCTGTCACATGTCTAAATCTTCAAGTGTGCTGCGCTGCCTGAAGGAAGGATATAGAACAGGACTCAGCAACCTTCAGCACTCAGCTGTTGTGAAACTACAATCCCCAGCATGCTTCATTCATCTCTATGAAAGTTATTAGAAGAGCAGAGAATGTATGGATGATGAGGGTTGTAGTTTCACAGCAGCTGGAGGTTCCCTATCCCTGACATAGAATAACACAAACTAGCTAAGTGTGGCATCGATACATTCATGCTAATACTATTACACTTGCCTTCAAAACTGATGCATCACAAAAGTTGTCAGTTACATAGTTAATACGGTTGAAAAGACATATGTCCATCAAGTTCAACCAAGGGATAGGTGTGGACGCGAAATCGCAGAAGGAATTGAGACTCAGATTTCTACACATTTTCATAAGCAGTGCCCCCTTGTCTTCTGATATTTTACATGGAACAGTTTTTCACCGTATTTTTTATACGGCCCATTTATATACTTGTATAGGTTAATCATGCCTCCCTTAGACGTCTCTTCCAAGACTAAATACATTCAATTATTTTAATCTTTCTTCATAACTAAGACCCTCCATGGCCCTTATCAGTTTAGTCGCTCTCCTCTGTACTTATTCCAGCTGCAGTGCATCCTTTCTATGGACTGGTGCCCAGAAATGAGGCCGCAGCAGCGCTTTGTAAAGTGGTAATATTACATCCCTGCCCCGCGAGTTCATGCCTCGTTTAATGCATGACAATATCCTGGTTGCCTTAGAAGCTGCTGATTGACATTGTATGCTGTAATTTAATCTACCATCCACAAGGACACCCAAATCCTTCTCTATAAGTGACTCCCCCAATGTTACATCCCCTAGGACATATGACGCACGTAGATTACTACTACCAAGAAACAACTTTACATTTGTTCACATTGAACCTCATTTGCCACGTTGATGCCCAATCACTCAGGGTGTTCCAGGTCAGCTTGTAGTTTATGGACATCTTCCACAGACTGTACAGTACTACATAGCTTAGTGTCATCTGCAAACATAGAAATGGTGCTATTAATCTCATTCTCAATATCATTAATAAATAAATAAAATAATAAAGGGCCCAACACTAAACATTGGGGTACACCACTTATAACCGGGGACCATTCTGAATAGGAATCATTGACCACAACTCTTGACACGGTCCTTCAGCAAGTTTTCAATCCAATTACAGACTATACTTTCCAAGCCTATAGACCTTACTTTACCTATTAAGCGTCTATGAGGGACAGTATCAAATTCCAGAAACACTACATCCACAGCCGCCCCTGTGTCCAAGCTACTACTCACCTCCTCATAGAAACAAATCAGGTTAGTCTGACAACTTCTGTCCTTGGTAAACCCATGTTGGTTATCACTTATAATATTATTTACAGTCACATACTCCTGTATATAGTCCCTTAAGAGTCCTTTAAACATTTTTCTCACAACAGAAGTTAAACTAACTGGTCTATAATTACATTTGAAGGACCTAGATCCTTTCTGAATATGGGCACCATGTTTGCCTTGCGCCAATCACTTGGCACTGTGCCAGTACCTAGAGAATCTTTAAAAATTATTAACAGGTGCACAGCAATGACTGAACTGAGCTCTTTAAGCACTCTTGGGTTTAATCCATCTGGACCCGGAGCTTTGTTCACATTTACCCTATTTAACTTCTCTTGGACCATATCTACAGTTAGCCAGTTGAGTATATCACTGGATGTACTAACAGCCCCAGCACCACAGATATTAGCTTATTAGCTCCTCTCTCTTCTTTTGCATGTACAGGGAAAAAAAAAAAAAAAAACATTTAGTAACTCTGCCTTTTCCTCATCTTCAGTGACTACCCCCCGCCCCTTTTACCATTATTTAGGGGACCTATCTGCTCAGACCTAGGTTTTTTAGCATTTATATATTTACATTTTTTGGGATTTGTTTTGCTCTCTTTTGCTACCTGCTGTTTGGTTTGTATTTTTGCTAATTTTATCTCCTTTTTACAGATTTTATTAAGCCCTTTGTAATCTTCAAATGCTCAGGCTGACCCCCCCCCCCTTGAATTTTTTTAATGCCCTTTTTTGTCTTTTATTGCTCTTTTTACAGTAGCTGTAAGCCATGGGGGGTTTTATTTTAGCCGTTTATACTTGTTACTTAAATGAATAAAACATTTTGTGCAATTACTCAATGTTTAGGTGAAATTAATCCCAAACTATAGGAAAAATCTATCAAAAATAACTCATTTCCATCCGCAGTGACTTCAAAACATATTACATCCCTCAGATTAAGGCCTCATGCACACGACCGTAGTGCGGGTCCACATCCGAGCCACGGTTTTTGTGGCTTGGGTGCAGACCCATTCACTTCAATAGGGCCGCACAAAAGATGCGGACAGCACTCCGTGCGCTGTCCTCATCCTTTGCTCCATTCCGTGGCCCCCCCAAAAAAATCTCATGTTCTATAGGCATTTCTACAATGGCTTCCGTTTTTTGCAGATCCGCAGTTTGCGGGTCGCAAAAAGCGGAACAGTCATGTGCAGGTAGCCTAAGGGCCCATTCTCGCAGACAATAATGGGCATTTGGTATATAGAGCTGGACCTGCAGAAGAGCAAAATGTGGCGAGCCTACGGCCAGTGTCTGTGTTCTGTGAATCCGCGATTTGTGACCACAAAACAAATCGGTTTGTGTGAATGCCCCCTAAGGGCTTATGCACAAGACCATTGCTGGCTGGTGCCTGTATTATAGCCCGCAAACAGCGGGTCCGAAATATATGGGCAAGTGGACGTTTGTACACCGCACCCCTTGAATGGGTCCGCAATCGTGAAGGTGCAGAACGGAGGCATGGAACCCCATAGAAGCACTACAGAGTGCTCCCTATAAGGGCACAGTCACACACAGCATACATTCTGCTGGCAAACCTGTAAAATTTACAGTAGAAACAAAGTGACTGAGATTTCAGAAACCCCATCTACACATAACTGAGAAATCCTGCAGCATAAAAATTGGCTTACGCTGCCGGTTTTTAATCCGCAGAAGATCAATCTATGCTGCTGGTTTTACACGCGGCTTTCTAACTTTGTATTGCAAAAGGTTCAAAGCAGTAGAAGAACTGCTGTGATTCCAGCAGAAAAAAAAAACATTTTGCAGTCCGATTTCGAAAATACCAGTTCCAAATCCTAAGGCTCCGGTCACTCCAGTGTCATAGCTTCCATTCATAACACGGCCGTGATGGCCAAGATAGGTTTATTTTCAAATGGCGCTGAAAAACTCCTGATGGATCTGGTTGATTTATGAGGTTCAAGGCCAAGTTCACACTTCAGTTATTTGTTAAGTTATTTCCATCAGTTATTGTGAGCAAAAACCAGGTGCGGGTCAAAAACACAGGGCCTTTCCATTAGACCGTATCGCTGAGTAGGCTTCGCTCCTGGTTATGGATCACAATAACTAATGGAAATGACTGAACAAATAACTGAAGTGTGAACTTGGCCCAAGGGCTACTAAACCTGAATCTGCAGCTACTAAGCTCATTCACGGTTTCTAGAGGTTCTCAGAACTGAAGCCATTTCATGCGATAGCCAGCTCCTTCCCAGATACAACATTGCTGTTTGTAGACTCTGTACTGTACTGATGAGGTGACCTTCGGGTTTGGTGGCCCTTTCATTTCTGATTGCACATGTTAATATGTTTAAATGGGAGCTTATAATTGCAGCTTGAAGTTTTCTGGTATAATGAAGGGAGTTGTGCAAACATTTCATTAGTACAAGGGTGTGGCAACCACAGTGTCGGTCAGATAAAGACATTTCCTTCATACGTTTCCCTATGACTGTAGTACAAAAGGGCAAATATGAAAACCTCAGCATGGAATAAGCCAAAGTCTTGAAGGCCATACATGTTAGATGTTTATAGGAATGGTCATTCCTCTGGGAGCTGAGCAGGGTGTCTCAACAGTGTATGCCCACTCCCTACTGAAATATAGGCATATGTATATTTATAAGGCCTTGTGAACATGGCCATATTCTGATGCCATCGTATACAGAACCATAAGAGGTTGCTTTAGAGCACAAAAGCCCTCCACCATGCACTCATATGCCTCCGATTTCATCTGGTCCCGTTGTATAGAGGAACCCTGGTGGAGGCAATGGATTCTGACTAAGTCTTTACAGCAGTGCACAGAGGCAGTATGGCTCTATAAGGGGGTTATGTGTCCCTAAGGGACAGAAGGGGCCATCGAGCTCCAACTATCTTATGTGAACAGACATTACAGGCACTCATGGAACCTCAGGGCTCTAGTCCATGGCAGAGCGCTCCGCATGGAGCTGTGGCGGCTCCATTACATGTTTTAGGCTACTTTCAAACTAGCGTTAACGTTTTCCGGTATTGAGATCCGTCATAGGGTCTCAATACCAGAAAAAAAACAATTCTGTTTTGTCCCCATTCATTGTCAATGGAGACAAAACATAACTGAACAGAATGGAATGATCCAAAATGCGTTTCGTTCTCACACCGGAGAGCAAATCGGATTTTTTCAGAGCTGAACCCGGGCATACCTCCATTTTCACCCCGGCAGCCCTCCTGACTTGAGCATCGGAGCAGTTCATGCTCTGATGCTCTCCTTTGCCCTGCGCTAAATGGTGCAGGACAAAGGCATTTTTGGAGATCCAGTAACGTACCGGGCTCTCCATGGGGCTGCCAGGAAGCCCGGTGACGTCACCGGCACTGATAAGCGGGATTTAGCGCTGCCCTAGCCAGTAAAACGGCTAGGGCAGCGATAAAGCCCGCCTATCAGAGCCGGTGACATCACCGAACACTGTGTGTTATTGAAAACAAAAGAGACCTTGCCCTGCGCGAGTTAGCGCAGGGAGCGCATCGGAGCAGGAGATGCTCCGATGCTAGCCTCAGGGGTGTTGCCTGGGTGAAAATAAGGGTATGTACAGGTTCAGCTCTGAACCCGGACAACCCCTTTAACACAAGGCACTTACTAATGAATTGTGATTGTCCATATTACCTCCTTTTCTGGCTTGATTCATTTTTCCATCACATTATACACTGCTCGTTTCCATGGTTACAGACCACCCTGCAATCCATCAGCGGTGGCCATGCTTGCACAATATACAAAAAAAGCACCAGCCTATGTGCGCTCCCATGGTCCCAGCCACCAGAGAGGCTGATGCTTTTTCTATAGCGTACAAACATGGCCACTGCTGTCGAATTGCAGGATGGTCTGCAACCATGGAAATGAGCAGTGTATAATGTGATGGAAAAATGAATCCAGCCAGCAAAGGAGGCAATATGGACAATCACAATACATTAGTAAGTGCCTTGTATTAACTTTCTCTACATGATAAATGCCACTTGCTGAAGTGAGACAACATCTATAACGGGAAATCTCGCTCACGCACAGGATACAGTCGCTCATCTGAAACTAGCCTTAGGCCTCTTTCAGGGTATGTTCAGTGAAATGCACACCATTTTGCAAGTTCAGTCACTTTTTTCTGCAATTGCGTTCAGTTTTTTTCCACGTGGGTGAAATCAGTTTTGATGTTTTTTTCACGCGCGTGAAAAAAAACCTGAAGGTTAACAAACATCTAGTAATCATCAGTGAAAAATGCATTGCATGCGGATGCAATGCGATTTTCAGTGAAGCCCCATTCACTTCTATAGGACCAGGGCTGTGTGAAAAACGCAGAATATGGGTACATGCACACGACGGTTGTGCGTTTTGCTGTCTGGCGACCGTGTGCGTTCCGCACTTTGCCTAACGGCACGGACAGCTATTGAAATAACTGCTTATTCTTGCCTGAAAAAACAGACAAGAATAGGACAGGTTATATTTTTTTTTGCGGACCACGGAACAGAGCAATGGATGCAGACAGCACACGGAGTGCTGTCCGCATCTTTTGCGGCCCCATTGAAGTGAATTGGTCCGCATCCAAGCCGCAAAAACTGCGGCTCGGATGCAGACCAAAACAACGTGTACATGAAGCCTATAGAACATGCTGCGATTCTCACACAACGCAGAACTGATGCGTGAAAAAAAAATGCTCATGTTCACAGACCCATTGAAATGAATGGATCAGGATTCAGTGCGGGTGCTATGCGTTCACGTCACACAGCCCGCCTGCACGGAAAACTCACTTGTGTGAATGGGTCTTAGGCTAGGACTACACAATGACATTTGTCGCGACAATTTTTATAATGATAGTCTATGGTGTCGCAGCGCGACATGACAGTAGCAAAAAATCCATCCAAGATCGCAGCATGTCGCAGTGCGACACCATAGACTATCATTATAAAAATTGTCGCGCGACACATTTTGCAGTGTAGTTGTGCCGTATGTGTCGCGCGACATGTCGTCGTGTGGCCCTAGCCTTAGGGTTTCCTCACACCTCTCCTGAAGGCTCTGCTCGGCTCAGTCATATGTACAACCAGGCCACTCCGCTATTTTCATTGTTCTGCTTTCCTGGCGTGAACCCAGCCTAACTGGTCAGGAATAGCCTCTTCCAGCTCGGGGGGCCGGATCCATAGGGAGTTCAATAGAGAATACAAATGAGTCATGAGGAAGGTTATCAGTGTTTCCTGACACCAAAAACAACCCCACGGAAATGGAAGGCATCCTGACGTCTACGGTGAACACATCACACGCGTGTAACATCAAACGCAGCCCGCTCTCTGCACGTCACATCGGGAAGGTGCTGCAGACAAGGCTTCATTAAGATTTTGTTTATTACTCTCTACAGCTCCGCTATAAATGTGATCCACTCCTACAGCACTCCACGTCAAGAGCTATAAAACGTGCCCGTTCTAGACCGTAGTAAAATCTGAGCGCTCGGGAGGCCGTAAAGCCAAGCACGCTTCTTTGGACACCGATACAGAACTGTCAGAATCAGTGACAAATAAATGATGTACGGCAAAACCAAAGAATGTGACCAGTAATCACAACCGCTACGGGAACTGTACCTGTAGCACTACTGGGCCAATAACAAAGTAAAAAAATACATTAAAGGAGGTTTCCGGAAGTTAAACCATGATGGTCCATCCTTACGATAGGTCGTCATTATCAAGTCCGCGGTGGTCCGACTCTCCACAACACTGCTGGTTAGATGTTTGAAGTGGCCGCAGCGCCTTGGCCTGTGACGTCATGTTCATTGGTCACATGGTCTTTCTGCAGGTCAGTCTGAAGTGAATGGGCCAGAGCTGCCATACCATGCTCAGGCACTATACGACGAGAAGTGCCAACAGAATATTGTCTCAAGTGGCAAAAAGGGTCTTACGGCTTTTATTTTTTATTTTATTTAAACCAAAAACTAGTGTTAAAATGTTAATAATATGCCCTTGTTCTTCTGTTTCATGGCTGATTCACATGACCATGATAGTTACGACTAAGGACAGACTATCCGAAACGCATTAATGATTACCGCATGCTTCGTGGTTGCGTCTGCTGATGTACATAAGTTGCAATAAAGAAGACGTTTTTATTGGACTACAACTTTAGTGCCGAAACCATTTCTTTCACTTATTTGGACCGTGATTTTTGTCTGCATCCAACCCACATTTTCTGCAAGTCGGATGTGGATCCAGTCACTTTAATGGGGCCACAAAAGACGCAGACAACACACCGCGTGCTGTTCACATCCGTATGTCCGGTCCGCGGCCCCGCAAAAATTAATATAACATTTCCTGTTCTTGTCTGTTTTGCGGACAAGGATAGAACAGTTCTATAGCTGGAGGGACGTTCCGTTCTGCAAAATGCGGAATGCACGCTGCTGGTATCTGTTTTGCGGATCCACAATTCGCTGACCGCAAAAATGACAACGGTCAAGTGCATGAGCCTTACAATGAGCGCCATCTCCAGGGTCCAGACAGGACATATAACAGCTCAGCAGAGTTTCCAAATAATCTGACGCTAGAATTTAACGTCAAGCAATACCTACTGCGTTACAGGAGATGCATCCAAAGTTAGAGAGATATAGTAAATTCCAGCAGTGAAGGAAGGACCTGAAGCCAGGGCGTGACTGCACGTGACACCAGGGCCATCGCCTCTAGACCCGTGCTTCTAGACCAGGCCATTGCACTTTTCAGCCGCTCTCTACGTACACTACGCCTGGGCATTCTTTGAAGTTTTGTGCCATTAAAGATCTTTCAAATTTGTGGTAGACTGGATTCAGGTCAACTGTGCAGGAATGCTTGGTCACATCTAAGAGGTCATGCCAGGTAAATGCGGGCACAAAAGCCACCACAAAGCAAAATGACGATCTTACAGAATACCCTGCACACCATAAGCCACTGTCCCCGCTCCTGACAGGTCTGCGTCAATAAATATTGGTATTTCCCATGTAATATCTGGAGTATTTATGCTTATAAGGCTACTTTCACACTCGCGTTTGGTGCGGATCAGTCATGGATCTGCACAGACGGATCCCTTCAGATAATACAACCGCATGCATCCGTTCAGAACGGATCCGTTTGTATTATCTGTAACATAGCCAAGACGGATCCGTTTTCTATTGTACCAGATTGTGTCATAGAAAACAGATCCGTCCCCATTGACTTACATTGTGTGCCAGGACGGGCCTGTTTGGCTCAGTTTCGTCAGACGGACACCAAAACGCTGGTGTCCGCCTCGAAAGCGGAATGGAGACACAACGGAGGCAAACTGATGCATTCTGAGCTGATCCTTTTCCGTTCAGAATGCATTAGGGCAAAACTGATCCGTTTTGGACGGCTTGTGAGAGCCCTGAACGGATCTCGCAAACGGAGACCAAAACGCCAGTGTGAAAGTAGCCCAAGTCTGATTGTACCGCTCCTCAGTTATCCCTCCTGAATATTAATAAATTGTATTATTTACCTTGTCAAAAGGGTGCAAAACCATACAGTCTGGCATTTTCCACTCATTAAGCACCCCCCCCCCCCCCCCACTGGTAACACCCTGCTGTGAATTTTGTTAGATTTCTAGAAGGAATAACAGAGGAGCAATCTAACACTGCTCCAGAAAGGTTATCTCATGGGACACACCCGTATCGACTAACATGTCAGGGAAGGTGACTTGCCCTCTCAGCATTAGCATTTTATTACAATGGCAGTAGAATCTCTGCTCGCATTGGCGACCTGCCACTCACCCAACCTTTCTGCCATGCCATGTGCGGGCAGCGTTCCCTCAGCAGGACATGACCTACATATAAGAATTCCGTAACAAGGGTCACTAACAATGCACTAGTGTCAGGGTACGTCCAAATATCCTTCAGAAAAGTCTAATGTGGAATCCTCCCATATCTGTCCCTCCACGGATTATCCCCTCGCAATATCTGTGCACGGCCACACAGCCGCAGCTCCTAAGTCAACTACTGAAATGGCGCTTTTTCCTCCACAAAGTATCCGCAACGTATGAACTACGGCGCGGATCCCACTTGAGATCAGCGTTGAATACACACTGACTTCAGGGGGATTTTGGTGCAGAGTAAGAACTGGAATCAGCTTGAAAAAAATCTACCATGTGAGCATCAGCATACCCTTAAAGGGAGTCTGTCACCACATTTTAGCATGTTAGACCGTTAAAATAGGGTTATGTGATCCAGCCAGAACATAAAAACGGTACCTTTGTGGTAGAAAACGGACTTTTCAATTTGCAGAAAACGAACTTATAAGATTATCTTCTGAGCCCTCTCAAGTGCCCAGGGCGGTCTCTCAATCCTCGGAGCCCCAGGCAGGCACCTCCTAAACGGCTGATAACTCCGCCCTCCGTGCGCCTCTGCCCGCCCGTTTACTCCCCTCCCCTGTCCCTTTCCACTGCGGCTGTGCGGTACAAATCGTAGCGGGCGCATGCGCAATGCGATGCCCGCTCCTGGCAGGGCATCGCAATACCTATTGCGCATGCGCCGGCTAATCCTGCAGATTTCGCGCCGTTTAGCCGGCGCATGCGCAATAGGTATTGCGATGCCCTGCCAGGAGCGGGCATCGCATTGCGCATGCGCCCGCTACGATTTGTACCGCACAGCCGCAGTGGAAAGGGACAGGGGAGGGGAGTAAACGGGCGGGCAGAGGCGCACGGAGGGCGGAGTTATCAGCCGTTTAGGAGGTGCCTGCCTGGGCTCTGAGGATTGAGAGACCGCCCTGGGCACTTGAGAGGGCTCAGAAGATAATCTTATAAGTTCGTTTTCTACCACAAAGGTACCGTTTTTATGTTCTGGCTGGATCACATAACCCTATTTTAACGGTCTAACATGCTAAAATGTGGTGAGAGACTCCCTTTAAGACGCCAGTCACACGACCGTATTTACAGTCCGCATTCTTGGAAGATCGGATGCAGAGCCATTCATTTCAATGGGTGCTGTCTGCATCAGTATGTCAGTTCCGCGCCCCCCCCCCCCCCCCCGCAAAAATATAGAACATGTTCTATTCCTGTCCGTTTTGCAGCCAAAAATAAACATTTCTATCAAGGGCCAGTTTTTCCAATACCCAAAATACGGAGCACACACGGCCAGAATTCACAGTTTGCAGTCCGCAAAAACGATACAATTGAGTGAATGGGGCCTAAAGGACATGTCCTGTCCTCAGAGGAACTGGCTGCAGACCTTTAGTGACTCCGGCGTCACCCGTCTGACCACTATCTATGCCGTAAGTTTCAATGCCCAGCAGCAGTGAATTGTCCCCGGTACTAAAGGGTAGGGCCACACGGAGCAGTTGTACCGTCGTCTGTGAATCACGAATGTGTGCCGTCCATGTTCGCCACAGACAACGCACGTATCCATAGATTTTAATGTGTTTATTTGCACATCAGTGTTTTTCTACTGACTAAATACGCCCACGGAATTCTACGGTTACGTAAATATCCCCGACACAACACGGATGCACCAGTGTCCTGATTTTCATGGACTATTCGAAGGTGGTGATCTGAAAACAAATTATCTGCCGTGCACGTGGAATACAAATAACACACGGAGGGCAAAAAACAGACACACGGACCAAACACAGACCCTTCACAGACATCTTACCGGACGACCACTGACCATGGATGTCATCACGGATGTGTGAACAAGGACTAACTGATATTTTTGTTTAGTGTTAACTGGCTGCACAATACATGAAGGGCTTTTCAGGGATTTTGATACAGGATAGGTCACCAGTATCTGATTGGTGAGGGTCCGCCTCAGCCATATGAGAAGGCACTGGTGCTCCTATGAGAGCCACGGACTTCTTGCTCTTTTCCCTAGGCCACTGGTGACACGTTCCTTGGTCACGTGGCCTAGGAGCAGCTCAGACCCATAGAAGTGAACACAATGTACAGCACTGAGCAGGGAGAAGGCCGTGGTTCTTACAGGAGCGCCGGTGCCTTCTCAAACAGCTGATTGGCGGGGTCCCGGGTGTCGGACCCCCCACTGATCAGATACTTATGACCTATCGTGAGGATAGAGCATCAGTAAGAAAATCCCAGTGCTTTTCCTGTAGTGTGCAAGGGTGGTCGTAATACCTGGAAAAATGAATCCAGCCAGCAAAGGAGACAATATGGACAATCACAATACATTAGTAAGTGCCTTGTATTAACTTTCTCTACATGATAAATGCCACTTGCTGAAGTGACAACCCCTTTTAAGCTACATGCACACAGCAGTCCGGGTTCAGAGCTAAACCCGGACATCCCTCCATTTTCACCCCGGCAGCCCCCCGACTTGAGCATCGGAGCAGTTCATGCTCCGATGCTCTCCTTTGCCCTGCGCTAAATCGCGCAGGACAAAGGCATTTTTTGGAGATCCGGTGACATACCGGGATCTCCATGGGGCTGCCAGGAAGCCCGGTGAACTCACCGGCACTGATGAGCGGGCTTTAGTGCTGCCCTAGCCAGTAAAACAGCTAGGGTAGCGCTAAAGCACGCCCATCACAGCCGGTAACGTCACCAAACACGGCTTCCGCCCAGCAGTGTACGATTGTAAACTACATCAGGGAGGTTTGTCTGGGTGAAAATATGGGTATGTCCGGGTTCAGCTCTGAACCCGGACAACCCCTTTAAGTATTCTGTGGTTTGGGTAATTTTTTTGCACCAAAATGTACGTGTTACTTGCAGATTTTGAGGCAGATGTGCCCAGATTTCACTCTTTGCATTGCTAATGTTGAAATCTGCACAAACAATTGACATTGCTCCGGATTTCAAAATCCACATAACAGGTCGATTTCCGTGCAGAACGAAAAAAAGCTGTACATGAGATTTGGAAATGTATTCCGCTGCATAATGCGCATCCGTAGTGTCTAAGACTGAGCGCTGAGGCCCACCACCTGACTGCTATCTGCACTGAAACTAACACAGGGACACAGGCTGGCTTTCCCTACCATGACCCTTGTTGGCATTGAGCCACTATGTCTCTAAGATGGCAACGTTAACCAATACCAGCAATGAAAAACCCCTGAGGTGTCCAACACACACCAACTGAAGTAGTGTCACAGCCACAGATCCTAGTGGAGGGCGATACCGCTGGGACACACAATGGACATGCCACCACACTGTGTACCGTTTCAGTAGGTATTACGTACAGAAGCATGGTGCCCGGCTTTACACTGTGCCTACACGGCGGGGGAGTCACTTCCTAGAAGTAAACTATTTACTCGAGACAAAAAACAAGAACAGGAAGCATCAGCGACATCCAACAAGAGCAAAGGCGCATCACAGCAGGTCTTGTAGGGTTAATGCCATTGTGAGGCCACCACACAAGGCGATGAGGACCATCCCCATCCCGTCACGACGTTGTCCATACAAGCCGAGCATCTCCCGGATAAAATGATTAAAATGACATCATTACACCGGCAGGATATGGACTGACTGCAGCAGACTTCTCCGGCCGTGGAGAGGACCAGCCAGCTCTCCATGTCGCCTCCGCAGCCGGTGATGGGCAACGCTGTGGGCACGCTAACCCTAAAGAGCCCAGGGCAAAACCTTCTACATGTCAGATCAGGCCAGATGACAGCCATACGCCTGATGTGAAGGAGGGAATCGTCTGCCTACTATGGCACGCACCAAACAATGCCCGCGCCAACGGATGGGAAGGGGGACTACAAAGGGTTACACAGCTTGCTTGTGACTAAGTGAGAAAGAGGAGGGGGAAGCAGGCAGAAATGACAACAATTCCAGCAGATCCGCTGTCTCCGGGTCTTGGAACGCCTAAATCCCTCCATCTTTCCTTATTCTCCCCCACAACCGCCTACAGAGGTGGGTGCTGGGAAGTCTGCAGCAATCCTCTGCTACATGGGAGCAGGGTGTCCTCCCCTGACACAGGGAGCACCAGCTGAGCTACTACCCCCTCCATGACAGGGACAAGTGACACAAGCCCATAGTGGGGGGCTTCACCAGGGTCTGTGCTCGCCATGTGCCCGGGGGGAAAGACAATGGCAGAGGGGCGACCACACACAGACGTGTGCCGCAGCCAGCCAAGACTGTAAACAAGAGAGTGGCAGTGCCAGGCTGGCCATGTGCCCTGCTGCACTTGGCAAACTAATGTATGGGTGGGGGGAGGGGGGCTGTCACTGCTCATGTCGGCACATGCTGCATTTGTATAGGGCGAGCTCAGCCTCGCCGCCCCCTCCTGGGATAGCCGGGCTGTAATAACACTGGAGCGGCCCCCTCCCTTCTCACCTCCCGAACTGGCCGCCCAGGAGAGCAGGAACACAAGCCTCAGGATCGCCATGGTCCCCAGGTGTCAGCAGTCACACATGGACCCACTCTGCGGCCGCGGCTTCTTGGCGCTCTCTCCCCTTCAAGCTCCAGGGGAAAGCGGAAGCTCCCGGTGTCCCGACCAGCTCAATCCGAAGAGGGGGAGGGAAACAAGCTGCCCCGCCCCCGCCTGACGTCACCTGGCCAAGCCCCGCCCACCGATACAGGTCGCCTGACAAATACTGTGCTGCTCCTGTTAACCCCTTGTGGCCGTGCGTTAGTAAATAGCATAAAAGTGCAAGCAAAACTGTGCATGTTCTCCAATAAAGCCGCTCATTTATGGAAGCGATAGTTACATTATGGCCATTGCGTTTTCCTTTCAATATGATAAATGTCTCTGCTAAATGGGCGCAACGTTTTCTATGGGCTCCACTTAGGGGATCATGTGTGAGTCCTGTAAAGTAGAACTGGCTTAGTTGCCCATAGCAACCGAACAGATTCCACCTTTCATTTTGGACAGCTCCTTTGGAAAAGGAAAGGAGGAACCTGATTGGCTGCTATGGGCAACTAAGCCAGTTCTACTTTACACCAGTTTGATAAATGACCCCCTAAGGCTACGTCTACACGACGACATTTGTCGCGCGACAGATAGGGCACAACTACACTGCAACATTTGTAGCGCAACATTTTGTTGCACCAATGTCGCGCGACAATTTTTATAATGGCAGTCTATGGTGTCGCACTGCAACATGCGACATGCTGCGACTGCGACGCAACAGTCACAGAAAAATCCATCTCAAATGGATTTTCTGCGACTGTTGCGTCGCAGTGGCAGCATGCTGCAGTGCGACACCATAGACTGCCATTATAAAAATTGTCGCAGCGACATTGGTGCAACAAAATGTCGCGCGACAAATGTCGTCGTGTAGACGTAGCCTAAGGGTTCACGTACACAATTGCATTTTGCATCCATGTCTAAAGAGCCCCATTCATTTCTATGGGCCACAAAACAAAAAAAAAATAGCGGACAGTACACGGATGTCATCTGTGTGCGGTCCGCATCCGCAAATTCTGAAACATTTCCTGAATAGCCATTTCTATTGATGGGAGAGAGAAAAATAAGGAGTGCACACGGAAGGTATTCTGCAGAACGCGGTACGGACGCGGTCGTGTGCATGAGGATCAGAGTGGAGCAGGTGTCATGGCCACAATCACCAATCAGATTTGAGTTTTTATGTAAGTAGCCGTGGTAGCAACCGTTTTTTGGCTTTGTGGTTCTTTAGGTTGGAAAGTCAAATCGATGTGTTCGCCTGTAACCAGGCCAAGCGATACGGAAAATGATCCTTATGTACACAGAACCATGTGCAGATATTCTCTTTCCTCATCTTCTCCATTCAGACCAGACCGTCATGATGATTTCTTTCAGCCATCTCTTCTTTCTGCAGAGTTTGCCAAACAGATATCTTAGGCTTCTACTTTTCCATCATCCTCCCACCTTCTCAACACCCCATCCTGCCACCCCCAATACTGTGTCCGCTGTGCTCCCCAATACTATCCTGCAGAAACAGTTCCCCTGAAAATACTGGTACCACACAGATAGTTCGCCAGTACAAAAGTACCCCTTTATCTTGTGCACCAGTACAAAAAACACCCCCTTACCTTTCAGATTAGACCCCCATATCAAAATTCAGATGAGACCCCTCATCCCAGACCAAAGCTTCTTTAGACCTTTATATCAGACCCCCATTAGACCTCCATGTCAGAAACCCCCACCTCAGACCAGACCCTCCTCCAATATCAGACCTCGGATTAGACCCCCATTAGGCCTCTCAGACCAGACCCCCATATCAGACCTCAGACCAGACTTCCAGACCCCCATTATACATCAGACCAGATGTCCAGACCCCCATTAGACCACCGACCAGACCTCCACTCCTCCATATTAGACCTCGACACCTATTAAGACCCCCATTGGACTTCTAGACCCCCCAATCAGACCCCAGACCAGACCTCCAGACCCCCATTAGACCCCAGATCCCCCATATCAGACCTCAAAACAGACTGTAAAATAAATAAAAAGTTACTTACCTCTCCTGCTCCGCACCACTCTCCCGGTCCAGTGCTCTCCCTGCTCTGTCCTCGGGGCCCGTGCTGCAGTCACCTGACTACCTACAGTGTCTGGTCACAGTGCGCTCTGTACGTCCTGGCGCTGTAGACAGCCAGGACACAGCAGCGGAGGCCCTGAGAAGAGCGAGCAGGAGGAGGGGTAAGTATAGCGCTCACTTCACTTCACTCCCCCGCCTCCTGCATACTAGCGAGCACTTTCATAATGGAAGTGCTCACTAGTATTTCCTTTATAAGATGCACTGCATATTATAAAGGGAAATATACAGCACCACTGGCAAGGCGGCTCTCTGGCTTAGGGGTTCGGATGCAACTGTGACTGCTGCGACCCCTACAGCTATGCCAGTGACGTGAACATACCTGAATACAGAGGCAAAATTGTGAAGATACAGAAGTGACGAGTACAAGGCATTATGCATCTGTATTATGGCCACAACACCCAACGGGTCAGTGGTTCTAATGACCTGCATTAACCCCTTCATAATGATCTTTTTTTTTTTTTTTTTGTAAATTCTTTATTTAGGAATTTTCAATTTTTCCAATTATCTATATCATGACAAGCCATGAGGCAAATATTGAACATAGTTCACTGAATGAAGCAAAAATATAACAGATGGCAATTGGCAAGGTAGATAAGTACAGTGCCCAGCGGGGGAACCCCACAGTCATATGTGGATCAATTAGGAGAAACTGGATCACAGACAGACAAGGAAAGGGAGGAAAATAATAAAAAGAGAGGGAAGGGGGACGGGGGGGACAAGGGAAAGAGGGAAAGGGTAGTTAACAGCAAACTTCGCTCTCACGCATGGGATAAGAGTGCTCTACATTCTGCGGAGTCGTGAAATGCCATCCGACTCCAAGTTTTAGTGAACCCCTTCTCATTGTGTCTCAATGACGAGGTAAGATCTTCCATTCTCATGGTCTCTTGGATTTTGTTGATCCACATGGTTACAGTAGGGACAGATGGTTGCCTCCATAAACATGGGATGCAAGCTCTTGCTGCATTTACCAGGTGCCTTACCACAGATCTTTTATAGGTAGAGAGAGGAATCTCGCACTGATGGAGCAGGAAGAAAGCAGGCGTCTTAGGGAGGGTATATGAGGTGAATTTAGATGTAATCAACCACACCGAATCCCAGAAACCCGTAAGATGAGGACAGTTCCAGAATGTGTGTAGGATAGTGCCTCTCGCGGAGCCACACCGCCAACATAAAGGCGAGATTGTCGGAAAAATGGAGTTAAGTCTAGTAGGGACCCTATACCAACGGGACATGAGTTTGAATCCAGCTTCTTGAACATTGCTGGCAATAGACGTTTTGTGAATGCATGTATACAATCTAAATCTTTGTTCCGGGGAAAGCGTGATACCAAGATCAGCTTCCCACTGAGTGTATATATGTCGCTGCCGGAGGAAGTGTGGCCATGAAATGCTTAAAGCGAACCTTTCACCTCATTTTCACTTTATAAACTAGCAACAGTACCTTATAGATTATCTTGAGTGTGTAGTTATCCATGTTACTGCCGCTTTCCCGCGCTGTTTATTCATTAAAAAATCGTCTTCTAAAGTTCACATTTCGTGCTCCAACAGTCAAGCAACAAGTCAAGGGGCTTCCCTCTCCTCTGGCCGTACCGCCCCTGCCCTAACGCCGCCTCTATGCCTTATAATTGACAGCCGGCTCAGTCGCCTGGACGGCGCTTCTGAATCCTGCGCATGCGCTGTCCTCCTCATTCGCCGCTCGATCCTGTCTTTCTGGCGGACACAAGCGCGACCATGTAACAGAATCGCGCATGCGCCGTACGCGATGCCTGCCTGTCTGCTCTCCCTCCCGTGCGCGCGCTCCACTATCTTCAGGCGAATGAGGAGGACGGCGCATGCGCAGGATTCAGAAGCGCCGTCCCGGCGACTGAGCCGGCTGTCAATTACAAGGCATAGAGGCAGCGTTAGGGCAGGGGCGGTACGGCTCTTGGAGCACGAAATGTGAACTTTATAAGACGATTGTTTTATGAATAAACAGCGCAGGAAAGCGGCAGTAACATGGATAACAACACACTCAAGATAATCTATAAGGTACTGTTGCTAGTTTATAAAGTGAAAATGAGGTGAAAGGTTTGCTTTAAGTTGTCGAGACTGCCAGGTGTTGATGGTAGGGCTATCAGTCATCTCCGAGATCTGTTGGGGGGTGAGCCACAAATTCGAGGCGATTAGATGATGGGCCCTGAATTTGTTGCAATTCAACAGATCACGAAAGAGTCCGCGTTCCATCCCAGGGGGAAATTGGGGGTTACCCAGGAGAGGGAACATAGGAGAGGGGGACGGGGAGATGCTGGGGCGATTTTGAATGGTAGAAAAGACTTTCAGGGAAGGGCCTATGGTCGGGTGTAAACGAGCCTCCAATGGGATGTTGGGAGCCAACTATGGAGTAGCAGGCAATGGAGTAGACAGAAAGGACTGTTCCACCGAGACCCATTGTTTATAGGCCTTGTGACGACACCAATCTACAATTCTAAGGAGACGCGATGCTCTGTGGTAGGAAAGGAAGTCCGGCAGCCCTAGTCCTCCCTCCAGTTTGGGGCGGAAAATAATCAACCTGGCTATTCTGGACAGTTTGCCGGCCCAAATAAAATGAGTCAACATTTTCAGGAGATTGTGAATAAAGAGTCTAGGAATATGAACCGGAAGGGCTTGAAAGAAGAAGAGGATTTTTGGCAATATGTTCATTTTGAAAATAGAGATCCTACCAAACCATGAGAACGTGTTTTTATGCCACCTGTCTAAGTCTGATTTTATGGTTCGGAGAAGAGGCGGGTAGTTAACCTGGTATAGGTCAGAGAGAGTAGGAGTCAGAAATATCCCAAGGTACTTCAAAGACGAGCGCGCCCATTTAAAGGGGAAGTTCTCTGATATTGACGTGACCGTGGCAGGCGGGAGAGTGATGTTTAAGGCTTCAGATTTCTGATAGTTCATTTTAAAGTTCGAAAGGTGGGCATACACTTTAAGCTCCCGCAACAGGTTTGGGAGGGTAACCCTCGGGTTGGTGAGAAAGAATAGTAGATCATCAGCGTAGGCTGCGACTTTGTGCGAGGACCCGTGGATCTGTAACCCTGAAATATCGGGGTTCCCCCTTATGCGGCATAAAAGCGGTTCCAGGCAGACCACAAATATTAGAGGGGATAGGGGACAACCCTGTCTCGTTCCATTGCGGATGAATAGGGGCGAGGAAAATTGGCCATTCACTTTGACTACTCACCCAGTCCAATGTGTCGTAGGGTCTCAAACATGAATTTCCAATTAACCCTATCAAATGCCTTTTCGGCGTCAGTTGATAGGAATAATGTTGGGATCTTAGAGGTAACGGCTTGGTAAATCATGTTTATTGCTCTTGTTGTGTTATCACGGGTTTCTCTCAGGGATAAGAACCCAGTTTGGTCTAAGTGGATTAGTTTTTGGAGATGTGGTAGGAAGCGCGTGGAAAGTATTTTAGAGAACAATTTTAAGTCCACGTTAATCAGTGAGATGGGACGGTAGCTTTGGCATTGCGAAGGGTCTTTCCCTTCCTTGGGGACGACCGTGATGTGTGCTCTAAGGGTATCATTGGGGAGAGTGTGGGTCATATCAAATGAGTTAAAGGCAGCTAAAAAATGAGCAGATAAAATGGCCCTGAATTGCTTATAGTAGGGTAGCGTGAGTCCATCTGGACCAGGAGCCTTCCCTGTTTGGGAGTCTTTAATAGCAGCCTGTAACTCAGATAATAATACCTCTGGGGGGAGAGACGGTAGACCCGCGGATTCGAGGTAAGTCCTCATTGAGGGCATAGATTCACTGGCAGTGGACTGTTGGGAGTCCTCCAAGTTATATAGTGTGTGATAGTAGGATCTGAACGCTTCTGTTATTTCCCGCGGAAGGGAGGCCTTTGAACCGGAGAGGGTTGACACATAAGGAACATAAGAGCGTAGCCTAGTTTTCCGTAAAGCACGAGCAAGGGTTCAACCTGGTTTATTCCCATGTTCATAGTAGTGGCATTTGGTCAAGGTCGCCTTCACTTTTGAGAGGCAAAGTGAGCGAACCTGATCTCGAAGCTGGGCGAGTTCTGCTCCCAGCCACGAGTCCAGGGTCTGTTTGTGTTGCTGTTCTAACGCGTGAATGCACATTAGAAGGGTAGTTATCTTTGCTGCTCTCTCTTTTTCAACTGGGACCCTAACTTTATAAAGGTGCCTCGAATAAAGCATTTATGGGCTTCCCAGATAGTAAGGGGATCACTCTCTGGTGCTACATTATTCACAAAGTATTCAGTCAGGTCTTTCTGGATTTCAGAAGTGACCTGCAGGTCTTGTGGGAGTGAGTCATTCAACTGCCAGTGCCAGGCCCTGGTTTGGTGGGTCGGGAAAGAGAGAGATATAGAGATTAGGGCATGGTCAGAGAAAGCTATTGGATCAATCTCCGCCCTGGTACGGAGGTCTAGTCTAGCATGGTTCAGGAGGAAGTAATCTAACCTGGAGTACGAGTTGTGTGGGTGGGAAAAGAATGTATAGTCCCGGGATGTTGGGTATAAGATGCGCCAGGTGTCTGCGAGTTGCTGGGAGAAGAGGAGTTCCTTGAGCTTGGATGTGGTTGAGTGGGGAAAAGAAACCTGGCCCTTGGAGGAATCCAAGCGAGGGTCTAGGACAATGTTAAAGTCACCTCCAAGAATCAGGAGGCCCTCGGTGAAGTCCTCCAAGGCCCTAAGGGTCTTGGTCAGGAAACCAACCTGTCCTGTGTTAGGGGCATAAACAGACGCCAAGGTAACAAGAGTACATGCTAGCTTCCCTTTTACAAACAGGTACCTGCTTGTCCCATCAGTGCGAGAATCAATCAGGTCCCAAGAGATTGCGTTGGAGATAAGGATAGAGACTCCTTTCGTCTTGGTAGCAGGGTCAGTACTGTGGTAGGCATGAGGAAAACGTCTGTCAGAGAGCTTCGGAGTGGAAGAGGAGCGGAAGTGTGTTTCCTGGATAAACGCCACTTGTGCTAGTTTTTTCCAGAGGAGGCACACGAGGGATGATCTCTTTTTAGGCAAGTTCAAACCCTGTACATTAAGGGAGACCAACAAAACGCCAGACATACTGTAACAGTAAGAGAAAAAAATAAGTGCGTAAAGAGTACCTTTGTGAGAGAGAAGTGTGTTGTCAATAGGGGAGAGGGGGAGAGTGGGAGAGGGCGGGGAGGAGAGAAAAAAAAAAGGGAGAGGGGGGAGATTCTAGCTATAAGCAGGAAAAAACTGCAAAACTAAAAGTAACTGTGAGTAGCCTATCCAGAACGGTCCAAAGGAAAGGACTCACAGTGCCCTAGTAGGGGAGGTAGAACAGATGGCGTCTAGAAGAGAAGATGAAACCTATCACAGGGAGAACGCCCAGTGACATAAAGGTGAAGCAGAACAATTTTGCATCCAGAAGACCCCTTCCCAAAATGTAATGTAACATTGACAACGAGCAGAGGAGAGGATAGGTGTAGGGTTTTATACCTGTCATGGAACCATGAACCAGACGTACAACAAGAGATAAGTGGAAATAAGAAGGCTTTATTGAAAATCAAGCTGTGAGGCAAAAGTCCAAACGGATGGCTTAACCGAAGCAGGGTCTTGCGAAGCCAGAGATCAGGAACCAGAAGGGTAGTCAGACGAAGCCTGGATCAGGAACCAGCAGGGTAGTCAAACGAAGCCTGGATCAGGAACCAGCAGGGTAGTCAGACGAAGCCAGGATCAGGAACCAGAAGGGTAGTCAGACGAAGCCAGGATCAGGAACCAAAAGCAGCAGCAGTCTTAGAAGCATGTGAACACAGGAGGACCAAGCAAGGAACTGAAGCCACAGACCTCCTATATATATGAGCTAGGCATCCAGCTCCTCCCAGTGGGAAGGAGAAGCCGCAGGGTGGGAGGCTACAAGAAACCCAGAAACCAAGATGGCCGCCAGCACATGTCAAACGAAGAAGAACAGCAAGAAGGTAAGACCATGACAGTACCTCCCCCTCAAGGGCCCCTCCTCCGCGGAGTAAAGAACGGTTTCTGAGGGAAGCGTGCGTGGAAGGCTCGGAGCAAGGCAGGAGCATGGACATCTGCGGAGGGAACCCAGGAACGCTCCTCTGGACCATAACCACGCCAATGGACCAAAAACTGCACCCGACCGCGGACCAGGCGTGAGTCCAGGATATAGCTCACCTCATACTCCTCACGATTGCCTACTTGGACCGGACGAGGCCGAGGAACCGAGGAAGTGAAACGATTACACACCAGTGGCTTCAACAGGGAGACATGAAACACGTTGGAGATCCGCATGCCAGGAGGAAGCGCAAGGGCATAGGCTACCGGGTTTACCCTGCGAAGCACTCGGAAGGGACCAACAAAGCGAGGCGCCAGCTTGGGAGTGGGCACTCGAAGGTTGAGGTTGCGGGTGGACAACCATACGCGGTCTCCGACCTGGTAGGAAGGAGCGGGCGCTCGTCTGCGATCAGCCTGGAGTCTCTGGCGCTGCGCAGAGACCTCAAGGGACCTCTGGATCTGTACCCAAGAAGCACGTAGGACGGAAAGGTGATCCTCCACAGCCGGAATATCCTGGGAGAGAATACCTCCGGTAACACGGCAGGATGGAACCCATAATTGGCCATGAAGGGAGACGTCCCAGAGGAAGAGTTCACCGCCGTGTTCCTGGCAAACTCAGCCCAAGGCAGGAGGTCAACCCAATTGTCTTGGTGATCGGAGACATAGCAACGAAGGAATTGTTCCAAGGCCTGATTGGATCGTTCTGCGGCCCCATTGGACTGAGGGTGGTAGGCCGAGGAGAAAGAGAGATGAATCCCCAACTGGGAGCAAAAGGCGCGCCAGAACCTGGACACAAACTGACTCCCCCGATCCGACACAATCTCCTTGGGCAAACCGTGCAACCGGAAGACCTCCCTGGCAAAAATCGAGGCCAACTCTTGTGCAGAGGGTAACTTCTTGAGAGGAACACAGTGGCACATTTTGGAAAACCGATCCACAATCATGAGAATGACCGTATGGCCTCGGGATGCAGGGAGGTCCACAATGAAATCCATCCCCAGGTGTGACCATGGACGCTCCCCGGTGGCTATGGGTTGCAAAAGGCCCAACGGAAGGTGCCGAGGGGACTTACTCTGGGCACAAACGGAGCATGCCGCTACATATGCGGCGATGTCGGAACGTAGAGAAGGCCACCAGAACAGACATGAAACAGCCCAGGACAGCTGATTCTTTCCAGGATGCCCCGCGGCCTTGGAGTTATGGTAGGTTCGCAACAACCGAGTGCGCAACTCCTCAGGCACAAAACATCTGCCGTTGGGTCTCCCAGAGGGAGCACCAGATTGAGCCGCCAAAATCTGCTCACCCAGGGGAGAGGTCAGGCTGGTGCGAATGGCGGCCAGGATCTGATTCGGAGGTATGACCGAAGTCGGAATCGACTCCTCCCCGGACAGCTCGGAGTACTGCCGTAATAAGGCATCCGCTCTGATGTTCTTGGAACCGGGTAGGTAGGAGACCACGTAATTAAAACGTGACAAGAACAGAGCCCATCTGGCCTGACGTGGTGTCAATCTCTTGGCCTCAGAGAGGTAGGTCAGATTCTTGTGGTCCGTCAGGATGAGAACCGGAACCACCGAGCCCTCGAGCAAGTGCCTCCATTCTTTAAGGGCCTGCACGATGGCCAATAACTCCCTGTCACCAATCTGATAGTTGCACTCCGCGGAAGACAGTTTCCGGGAGTAAAACCCACAAGGAAGCAGAGGACCCTCTGGTGTTCTACGCTGAGACAGAAGGGCGCCTACTCCCGTCTCAGACTGCGTCCACCTCGAGGACAAAAGGCAACCCAGGGTTGGGATGCGACAGAATCGGAGCCGACACAAAGGCGGACTTTA
Organism: Bufo gargarizans; assembly: GCF_014858855.1. NCBI lineage: Eukaryota > Metazoa > Chordata > Amphibia > Anura > Bufonidae > Bufo > Bufo gargarizans. The sequence goes on from NC_058081.1 coordinate 172,595,289, forward strand.
GAGCCTCAAAAGCTCGGATGGCCTCGAGCGGCCAGACCTGGGGATTACTGCCCTTCCTGGTCAGATCCGTGAGAGGCTTGGCTAGCATGGAAAAGTCCCTGATGAACTTCCGATAATAATTGGCGAAGCCCAAAAAGCGCTGCAGGGCACGAAGACCACTGGGCTGGGGCCACTGTAAGACAGCCGAAACCTTCTCAGGATCCATGGAGAACCCCTCAGCGGAAATGATGTAACCTAAGAAGGTTACCTGGGATCGGTGAAACTCGCATTTCTCAAGCTTACCGAACAGCTTGTTCTCTCGTAACCGTTGCAACACTCGTCTGACATCCAGAATGTGGGCCTCCATGGATTCAGAATATACCAAGATGTCATCCAAATAGACCACCACACACTGCTGCAACAGGTCACGGAAAACATCGTTGATGAACTCCTGGAAGACTGCGGGCGCATTGCACAACCCAAAGGGCATAACCAAGGATTCATAATGACCGGTCCTGGTGTTAAACGCGGTCTTCCACTCATCGCCCGCCTTGATCCTTACCAGGTTATATGCCGCCCTCAGGTCGAGTTTGGTAAAGACCGTGGCCCCTTTGAGGCGATCGAACAGCTCGGAAATCAAGGGTATCGGGTAAGCGTTCTTGATCGTGATGCGATTGAGACCCCTGTAATCGATGCAAGGCCTCAACTCACCGCCCTTCTTTTTCACAAAGAAAAATCCAGCCCCTGCCGGGGACGAGGATTTGCGAATGTGTCCGCGTGAAAGCGCCTCCCTCACGTACTCCTCCATGGCCTCATTCTCCGCTACTGACAGTGGATAAACTTTGCCACGAGGAGGAACGGCACCAGATTGTAACTCTATGATAAGGGCAACCGCACGCACCTTATCGAATACATCCCGGTACTCCTCGTATTCAGGAGGCAACAGGGAGTCCGAGGAAGTACACAGCAACTTGACAGGCCCATGGATGCAACTAGCCCCACACTGCGGTGACCACGAGAGGATCTCGGCCGATCTCCAATCGAAAGTCGGATTATGCTTCTGGAGCCAGGGGTACCCCAAGACCACCGAGTAGTGTGGAGACGAAATAACCTGGAGACAGACCGACTCTCTGTGAACGGCACCAATGGCCATCCCCACTGGAAGGGTCTCCTGAGTCACGTGTGGCGGTAGAAGGGGTCTGCCGTCTATCGCCTCAAGAGCCAGTGGGGAACCTCGAGGCTGCAGAGGAATGGAATTGGCGGCAGCGAACACACTATCAATGAACAAACCACCAGCACCAGAGTCCACCAACGCCTGGGTCGTCACCGAGCCCCCGACCCAGGAGAGGACAACAGTAATCAGTGGTTTGTCAACACGGGAAACCGGGGACGAGGAGACTCCACCCAAGATCTGCCCCCGACAGGACCTCAGGTGCGAGCGTTTCCCGGACGGTTCGGGCATGCCAACCGAAAATGCCCACCGAGACCACAGTACATGCATCGGCCCTCGCGTCTCCGGAGTACCCTCTCCCCCTCGGACAGGCGAGCAAACCCCAGCTGCATGGGTTCACCCCCAGACAAGTCATCCCCAGGAGGCGTGGGAGGAGAGGGAGGCACGGGTGGGACAGCAAACGTAGGCGCCAATCTGTTAGAAGACCTCCGCAGGCTCTCCTTAAAGGAAGGTCTCTCCCTGAGTCTGGTGTCAATCAAAATCAGGAAAGAAATAAGAGACTCGAGCTCCACTGGTAGGTCCTTAGCTGCAACCTCATCCTTCAAGGCATCCGAGAGACCATGAGAGAAAGCAGCGACCAGAGCCTCATTATTCCAGCCCACCTCTGCTGTCAGGGTACGAAACTCAATGGCGTATTCAGCTACGGATCGTGAACCCTGTCTGATGGACATAAGGAGCTTCGCAGCAGAGGCAGCACGAGCCGGCACATCGAATACCTTCCGAAGAGAAGCAACAAAACCGGAAAACTCGGCAACCACCGGATTGTTGTTCTCCCATAAAGGGCTGGCCCAGGCCAAGGCCTTGTCCGAGAGCAGCGAGATCAAGAAGCCCACCTTTGATCTCTCAGTAGGAAAGGCATGTGGCAGCAACTCGAAATAAATGCCCACCTGGTTAAGGAAACCTCGGCACTGAGTTGGCTCTCCCCCAAAGCGCTGTGGAAGGGGGGCAGAACCGGTCATACCCCGAAACACCGCAGGCGCAGCAACAGGTGTCGGGGTAGACTCTGGCGCAACAACCGGAGCGGCAGTAGGAGCGGGCCCAGGAGCGACAACCGACCCATCGGCAACGGAAGCTAAATGAGCCTTGCGTTCAAGCAGGGTTTGCAACGCCACAGCGAACCGACCCAACATGTGATCCTGCTGATCAAGTCTGGCAACCAGCATAGGTAGCGAGGATGGCCCTGTACCGTCAGAATTCATGGCTTGGTCCTAATGTCATGGAACCATGAACCAGACGTACAACAAGAGATAAGTGGAAATAAGAAGGCTTTATTGAAAATCAAGCTGTGAGGCAAAAGTCCAAACGGATGGCTGAACCGAAGCAGGGTCTTGCGAAGCCAGAGATCAGGAACCAGAAGGGTAGTCAGACGAAGCCTGGATCAGGAACCAGCAGGGTAGTCAGACGAAGCCTGGATCAGGAACCAGCAGGGTAGTCAGACGAAGCCAGGATCAGGAACCAGAAGGGTTGTCAGACGAAGCCAGGATCAGGAACCAAAATCAGCAGCAGTCTTAGAAGCATGTGAACACAGGAGGACCAAGCAAGGAACTGAAGCCACAGACCTCCTATATATATGAGCTAGGCATCCAGCTCCTCCCAGTGGGAAGGAGAAGCCGCAGGGTGGGAGGCTACAAGAAACCCAGAAACCAAGATGGCCGCCAGCACATGTCAAACGAAGGAGAACAGCAAGAAGGTAAGACCATGACAATACCTACAAGAAAGAGGGAGTGAAGGTAGCGCAGGAAGGGAACAGGGAACACAGGGGATAAGATAAGAACAGAGTCATAAGACCATTAGTGTCCCCGGAGACTGAAGGGACGTGGAGAGCATCTCAGCAAAGTCCCCTTCAAGAATGCAGGAGGAGGGACGCATCAACGGAGAACAGGATGGCGGATCAACAGGGAGACGGTGGAAGTCGCCTTGAAGGCTGGTAGTGGGGCCAGGATGGACGGCCGTGGAAGGAGCTGGAACGGCCAGGAGATGTGCGTCTTGAGGAAGGAGATGCTGATCGTCGTGGGAAATCCGACCTTTGTGGCGAATCTTGCAGGAATGGAGGCACTGTCCAATCAGGAACTGCAAATGGATGGATATCCAGGAATTTGAACAGATCTGGGAGATCAGCAGGAGAGCGGACTAGCATTGACTGACCGTTGGAGTATCGGACAATGATGTGGAACGGATGACCCCAGCGGTAAGATGCTCCTGCTTCTTTAATTGCTTCCAGCAGAGGTCTAACCATTCTCCGCATAGATAGGGTTAGGCGGGAGACATCTGGCAGGATAGTAATCGGAGTGTCCTCAAAGAAAAGTTCCTTCTTTTCCCAGGCTTTGCGTAAAATACGCTCTTTCACCGTGTAAAAATGGACCCGGCAGATGACGTCACGCAGCCTTTCCATGTCGCGATTTCTGGGTCCTGCGGTCCTGTGAACTCTGTCTAGCTCGATCTTGGTCAGAGGTGGATTATCGAGGACCGAATTGAATATGTCGACCACGGTGGAGTGTAACGGATCGCTAGGGACAGACTCCGGAATGTTACGGAGCTTAAGATTATTCCGGCGGCCTCTATTTTCCACGTCGTCAAGGTGTAAAGAGAAGTCTTGCATTTGAGAGGCATTTGCAGACAGGGACACGGAATGAGAATGGACAGCAGAGGCTGTGGCTGCGTAGTGGTGTTCTAACGATGACAGACGGTCGTCTAGCTGTTGAACATCATCACGAACTGTCTGAAGAGCCTGGGCCTGTTTGGTCTCAATGCGGGCCACTTGTGCCTCTAGATCAGATTTTGTAGGCAGGGCCCTCACCATTTCCCAAAGTTCTGCCAATGTGCGATCAATGGTAGATGGGGGTGGGGGGAGCCCCTGAGATAAGATGGCAGGCATGTCTTGACTGGGAGATTGGGTGTCAGGGGTGGAGATTATGTGACCCTGAGTAGGAGCAGTGTTCAGCAGGGCCTGAGACATCCCCCCAACAGAACCCCTTGAGGGGCCAGCAGTAAAAGTGTGGCTCTATGCATTATCCCTCCCGGGAGTTTGCTGTGACCCACTTGTATGGCGACCCGCTGGGTGAGGCGAGAAGGCGCGGACTTGTAGGCCGACATCTTTAGTAGGCCCCGATCTCGCCTGAGTGGCGGTACCTGTGAGCTCCGGCTGGCATGGAGCTGTGTGGCGTAGCGGGGGACCCGGTCGGGTGTCCATCTCATTTGAGGAGGCAGGGGCTGAGTGGTAAGGATGTGGATCACTCAGGTGCTGCTCTTGTGAAAGAGGGATCCCTGATGCTGGCGCTGGAAGAAACGGCTGTGCCGCGGGCCGAAGTGAGGAGGAAGCGGCGGCCATTGTAGGCAACTCCAAGCTTCCTTGCGGGGTGGATCGGAGAAAACGGCCGATGGAGTGTTCAGGAGGGACCGCGGATTGGCTTCTCGATCGTCTCCCTTTAGTCATGGCCAGAAAGAAGTGAGTAGGAAGGTGGTCTCTGTCAGTTATCCTGAAGCAGGTCACGGAGCTCTCCTAACATGCGTCTTCACGCCGCCATGCCGAAGCCACGCCCCCTTTATAATGATCTTTGATGTCCCACACATTCAGGTTTCCTTTTGCAATTTTGTAGCACTCGACTGTAGCCATTTTTGCAGTCCGCAAAATCTGCAGAATCTGCAAAGTACAGATACCGGCCGTGTGTTTTCCACTTTTTGTGAAACAGTTAGTCCTGCAAAACTGACAAGAATACGATATGTTCTATTATTTTTTTTTGGGGGGGGGGGGGATGCAGAACAGACATATACGGTGATTTTGCATCAAAAACCGCATGGGTTACTAGCAGTCCAGTCTTCATTAGTTAAAAAGGTCCAGTGGGACTTGTACGGCAGCGCAGTACTTGACTGCAGCGCGGCCGTATCACTACCGGTCCTGTGTGAACGTACCCTACCAATAATTACTTCCGCACTCTTATGACAACGAGATGTTCAGCTAAACAGAAGGAAGTGGTGCCCTTTGATTTGAGGGGGACTGACTAGTAAAAATTTGTAGGTACCGTTCCTCCAAAATAGGTACAGTTGGTGGCATAGTATGCAGTGATCAGTCTATAAAGTACTGTGCAAATTCTAATGTCAAATTTTTTGCTCCTTTTGTTGCATTTAGTTGCTTCACCCTCTTCGGTGTAATTTCCTCCAGTGTTTTGCAGATCTTTCACTTCTTGAACCTGGAACCACACTTTCATCATACATGCAGTCATCTTTGTCTGTGTTGCGCAGTTCATGGTTCCTATTTGTGACTTCATAATAGCCCACAGGTTTTCTTCTGGGTTCAAATCCAGCAAGTTTCCAGGTCACTCCAAAATTGCAAACATGTTCTGTGCCATCACCAGTTGGACACTACTTCTGCAGTATTGGTAGCAGTTTAGTCTTCAGAACAGCCAGCTGGTCCTGCAGCTGTAAAGTACCCCTCAAACATCACTCTGGGTGGGCGATTTGAGACTAGTTGGATGTGGTCATGTTTAAAGAGGTTCTCCAGGTGAGCGTTCAGTAAACATTGATTTATGCTAGGGGTCAGCAACCTCTAGAGCAGAGATCAGGAACCTCATGCACTCCAGCTGTTCAGAAACTACAACTCCCAGTATCCTTCTTTCCCCTCTAAGGGAATTACAAGAACAGCCAAGTAAATGTGCATGCTGGGAGTTGTAGTTTAAGAGCAGCTGGAGTGGCGGGGGGTTGCTGATCCCTGCTCTAGAGTTCACTTCAGCTGTGGTGAAAGTACAATTCCCAGCCTGTAGACTTGGTCAGCTGTGCTAAAAAAAATCCCATAGAAGAGAATGGAGCGTGCTAGGACTTGTAGTTTTCCCAACAGCTGGAGTCCAGGAGGTTGCTGACCTGTGATCTATGCCATTGTACCTCAAAATGAGTTTCTTTAAAAAAAAAAAAAGAAATCACTTTTTACCACTTATTGATGTCTTTGCCCCTTGCAAGAGCTTCCTGTGGCAGTTAAACGTGGCTTCTTCTCAGGTCGTCTAGCCCTGGAGCCACAAAAGTTGAATGGTCCATGGAGGCATGGACATAGGCTTCATGAGATGCCATTTTGCTCTTGATGTCCCTGCTTGTCTTTAAAGGGTTCTCTGAATTAGAGCATCATCTCATGGAGTTGCTTTCTTTTTTTATTCCACAAAACTTAGACCAGACTCTTTATGCAGGGAGGATACAATAACATTTGCATGTCCCCATTTATTTTATTATTATTTATTATTAAAGCACCATTCATTCCATGGCGCTGTGCATATGAGAAGAGGTATACATACATAATACAGACAATTGCACTAAGCATAAACAAGACGGATTACAAACTGGTACAGAAGGAGAGAGGGCCCTGCCCATGAGGGCTTACAATCTACATGGTACGGGAGAAGGAGACAGTAGGTGTGGGTGAAGTTGGTCGTGGCGGTATAGAGGCAGCAGGGTCACTGGTTGTAGGCTTGTCTGAAGATTGTATGGGTTTTTAGGTTTCTTTTGAAGGATTCCACTGTAGGTGAGAGTCTGATATGTTGGGGTAGCGAGTTCCAGAGTGTGGGGGATGCACGGGAGAAATCTTGGAGGCGATTGTGGGAAGAGGTGATAAGAGGAGAGGAGAGAAGTAGGTCTTGTGAGGATCGGAGATTGCGTGTGGGGATGTATCGGGAATGTAGTTCAGAGATATAGGGATGGGACAGGTTGTGGACGGCCTTGTATGTGTTTGTTAGTATTTTGAACTGAATTTGCTGGGCAATGGGGAGCCAGTAAAGGGATTCGCAGAGGGGAGAGGCAGAGGAATAACAGGGCGAGAGGTGGATTAGTCGGGCAGCAGAGTTGAGGATAGATTGGAGGGGTGCAAGAGTGCTAGATGGAAGGCCACAGAGGAGAATGTTACAGTAGTCTAGTCGGGAGATGATGAGGGCATGTACAAGCATTTTCACAGATTCAAAGTTCAGGAAAGCGCGGATGTGGGAGATGTTTTTGAGTTGGAGGCAGCAGGTGGTGGAAAGGGCTCACTCCAAGGTAGTGGACTTGGTTGACCGGGGAGAGTGTGCAGCCATTGATTGTGATAGATAGGTCTGTTGGAGGGTTGAGCAAGATGGGGGAAAGATGATGAATTCTGTTTTATCCATGTTAAGTTTTAGAAAGCGAGAGGAGAAAAAGGTTGATTTAGAAGATAGACATTGTGGGATTCTGGATAATAAGGTGGTGATGTCTGGACCAGTGAGGTAGATTTGTGTGTCGTCAGCATAAGAGTGATACTGAAAGCCATGGGACTCTATGAGATGTCCCAGGCCGAAAGTGTAGATAGAGAAGAGCAGGGGTCCTAGGACAGAGCCTTGCGGGACACCAACAGAGAGGGAATGAGACGAGGAGGTGGTGTGAGAGTGGGAGATGCTAAACGTCCGGTCTGTCAGGTATGATGTGATCCAGCAGAGGGCCAGGTCAGTGATGCCAAGAGATAAGAGTGTTTGCAACAGAAGGAAGTGGTCGTCAGTGTCAAAGGCAGAGGACAGGTCAAGGAGAAGGAGGACAGAGTAATGTTTTTTGGTTTTGGCTGTTAGTAGGTTATTGGTGACTTTGGTAAAATATGAGGAGGGATTGCTTGTATGCGGTGAATTGATCTCTAAAATGGGATTTCTTCCATCGACACTCAGCAGCCCTGGAAGCTTGTCTGAGTTTTTGGGTTAGGTTGGTGTGCCAGGTTTGTCTGTTGATTTTTCGGGTTTTGTTGTGTGTTCGGGGGGCAACAGTGTCCAGAGCCCAGAGCTGTACTTGTTGTGGTGTTATACAGTGTGGTGGCAGCATCTGGGTCTTGGAGGTAACAAATAGGACAGAGTGGTGGAAGAGAGTCAGAAAGCAAGCGAAGGTCGAGATGTTTAAGGTTCCTGCGGGGAAGGGGGGGGTGCTAGTGTGTGGACCGGGGGGCGCAGAGACCAATAAAGAGAAGTTGAGTCGGTTGGTCCGATAGGGGTAGAGGCGAATTAGAAAAGTTAGATTGGGACCAGAGGCAGGTAAAGATAAGATCCAGAGTGTGACCATCTCTGTGGGTGGGAGTGGAAGACCACTGTAGGAGGCCGAAAAAGGAAGAGAGTGATAGGAGTTTAGAGGCGGCTGAGTGGCAGGTGTCAATAGGGTTGTGGAAGTCACCCATGATGATAGTGGAGATATTGGCAGAAAGAAAGTGTAGTAGCCAGGTGTTAAAGTGGTCAAGAGAGATGGTAGGCTGGGGGCGGTAAATGACAGCTACTTTAAGGTTGGAGGGAGAGAAGATGAAAACAGAGTGTACTTCAAATGAAGTGAGCGTGATGATGGGTGGCAGTGGAGTTGGGCTGTAGGAGCAGATGTCTGATAGGAGAAGACCAACTCCTCCACCATGTTTGCAGCGGAGTGAAATGAAATCAAATCCACTATATGAGAGTGCAGCAGGGGAGGAAGTGTCAGAGGGTTTCAGCCATGTTTATGTGAGACCCAGAAAGGAAAGTTTTTGAGAGATGAAAAGATCATGAATGTAGTTTGTTACAGACAGAGCCTGCATTCCATAATGCTCCTGCAAGAGAAACCAAAGGAGCAGGGGTAAGAGGAATGGTTATTAGGTTTAAGGGGTTGCAGAAATTTGTAGAAGGAGATTTGTACTGGGACATGGAGGTGTTAGTAGGGATTTGCTGAGGGGGGCCTGGATTTGGAGAGATATCACCAGCAATAAAAAGAAGCAGAGAAAATATTAATAGATGAGAATAAGGCTACTTTCACACTTGCGGCAGAGTGATCCGGCAAGCAGTTCAGTCGCTGGCAAAACATATGCCAACTGATGGTATTTGTAAAACTGATCGGAATCCTGATCAGTCTTAAAAATGCATTGAAATGCCGGATGCGTCTTTCCGGTGTTATCTGGCAAAACGGATACAGCATTTTTTTACCTTTTTTTCGGTGAAGGATGGATCCGGCATTCCGGTTTTTTGAATGCTGGATCCGGCAAAAATACATTCCTATGGAAAAAAATGCTGGATCCGGCATTCAGGCAAGTCTTCAGTTTAGTTTTTTTTTCGCCGGAGATAAAACCGTAGCATGCTCGTCTCTACAGAGTTTGTAACACAGACATGTTAGATTTCTCAATTTTTCCATCAACCTTCCCATCCTGGTGTCCCGACAGTGTCATCCTGCTGCCACCCCCAATACTGTGCCCGTTGTGCTTCCCAATGTCCCAGGTACTATACTGCTGAAAAAATAGTGACCCCAGTAGACATAATTGGGGTCATTTATCAAACTGGTAATAAAGTAGAACTGGATTTCCAAAAGAGCTGTTAAAAATAAGAGGTGGAATCTGATTGGCTACTATGGGCAACTAAGCCAGTTCTACTTTACACCAGTTTGATAAATTACCCCAAATGTCCTTATAGTGTCCACAGCAGCTATAATGTCCCCTAGAGTGCACCCAGTAATATTAACACCCTATATTGTGCTCCAGGCAATAATCCCTGTATAGTGTCCCCAGAAATAATAGAATTGCACCTACAGTGCTTCCCCAATAGCAACTCCCCCCACGCTGCCCCCATACAGTAATTTCCCCCACACTGCCCCACACAGTAATTTCCCCCACACTGCCCCACACAGTAATTTCCCCCACACTGCCCCACACAGTAATTTCCCCCACACTGCCCCACACAGTAATTTCCCCCACACTGCCCCACACAGTAATTTCCCCCACACTGCCCCCACACTACCCCCATATATTAATTTCCCCCACACTGCCCCATATAGTAATTTGCCCCACACTGCCGCATATAGTAATTTGCCCCACACTGCCGCATATAGTAATTTCCCCCACACTGCCGCATATAGTAATTTCCCCCACACTGCCCCCACAAAGTAATTTCCCCCACACTGCCCCCACAAAGTAATTTCCCCCACACTGCCCCCACACAGTAATTTCCCCACACTGCCCCCCACACAGTAATTTCCCCACACTGCCCCCACACAGTAATTTCCCCCACACTGTCCCCATACAGTTATTTCACCATACTGCTCCCATATAGTAATTTCCCCCACACTGCCCCCACACAGTAATTTCCCCCACACTGTCCCCATACAGTTATTTCACCATACTGCTCCCATATAGTAATTTCCCCCACACTGCCCCCACACAGTAATTTCCCCCATACTGCCCCATGCCCACAGAGTAATTTGCCCCACACTGCTATTTCCCCCTCACTGCCTCATACAGTAGTGTCCCCCACACAGTAATTTCCCCCACACTGCCCTCATACAGTAGTGGCCCCCACACAGTAGTGTCCCCCACACTGCCCTCATACAGTAGTGGCCCCCACACTGTCCCCACACAGTAATTTCCCCCACACTGCCCCCATACAGTTATTTCACCATACTGCTCCCATATAGTAATTTCCCCCACACTGCCCCCACACAGTAATTCCCCCCATACTGCCCCATGCCCACAGAGTAATTTGCCCCACACTGCTATTTCCCCCTCACTGCCTCATACAGTAGTGTCCCCCACACAGTAATTTCCCCCACACTGCCCTCATACAGTAGTGGCCCCCACACAGTAGTGTCCCCCACACTGCCCTCATACAGTAGTGGCCCCCACACTGTCCCCACACAGTAATTTCCCCCACACTGCCCCCACTACCCTCATATAGTAATTTGCCCCACACATAGTAATCCCTCCCATAATTATTGACCCCACATAGCAATCCCTCCCATAATAATTTGTCTCCTCACAGTATCCCACCATAATATTTTTCCCCCACATGTCCTCCTGTGTCCCCCAAAGTTGGCACATAAAATAAAAATAAAATAAAAAATAAAAGCTAATTGACATCATCGCGCACACCGCAAAGGCCTCAGGCCTACTAGGCCTGAAGCCTATGTCGGTGATCGGCGGGGCAGCCAGAGAACTATGTGTTTCCGTGCTCCGCTGCAGTATGTGGGCGTCAGCACTCCAGCAATGAACGCTTCCGTCTGTATTGATGGAAGCGCTCATTGCTTCTGGGCCTGGCACCCCCGTGAGAGACGGCACCTGGGGCGGACCGCTCCCCCCCCCCTGTTTTTTTCTGGTATTGAGACCCTGTGACGGAACTCAATACCAGAAAACTTTAATGTTAGTGTGAAAATACACTAAGTTGAGAAATCGGTTCCAAAGCCCCAAAATGCCTTCCAAGATAAAAGAAAATGAAGATTTAAGGAAAATAAGCAGATAACTAAGACAGATAAAACAACTCCTTACGGTACATATAACAGTCAGGAATAGCTAGTAACTAATCCAAAAAAAGGAAAAAAATAAGAGCAGCACACTATATGTCACTACCAGAGCTTTGAGACGTTCTCACAGCTCTGTTTCTCCACCCCTGTGATGATGTCACTACTAGAGCTTGGAGGAGTTCCCTCTGCCCTGTTTCTCCGCCCCTGTGATGAGGTCTTTACTTTCTGTTTCCTTCCTCCCAGCTGTCCCTCCTGTGTTTGATTTCGCTGCCTTTAAATCACTCCTCCTCCGATTTTGGTTGATGGCAATCTGGAGTTTGAGGTTTCCAGAATTGTGGACTCTCGCATTGTCCGCGGTTCTCTTCAGTACCTCGTTAATTGGAAGGGTTATGGTCCTGAGGAGAGGATGTGGGTTCCGGTGTCGGACATTAAAGCCACTCGCCTCATCAGGGCATTTCATAGGGCTCATCCTGAGAAGGTGGGTCCTGGGTGTCCGGAGTCCACCCGTAGAGAGGGGGTACTGTCACTACCAGAGCTTTGAGACGTTCTCACAGCTCTGTTTCTCCACCCCTGTGATGATGTCACTACTAGAGCTTGGAGGAGTTCCCTCTGCCCTGTTTCTCCGCCCCTGTGATGAGGTCTTTACTTTCTGTTTCCTTCCTCCCAGCTGTCCCTCCTGTGTTTGATTTCGCTGCCTTTTAATCACCCCTCCTCCTTTGTAGAGGTGCGGATTATACTTTTCATTCGAGCTGTATCTCTCGCTTGAGTATCTTCACCTGTGTGATATCTTTCCACTGGATCTGTGTTCTGCTGAAGCAAGTACTTCGGATATTGTCTGCTGACTTTGGATCTGTTTTCACTGCAGCTGCAGCTCCTTCAGTTAAGTGTTCAGACATTGTGTGTTTCTGTTTCTTTGCTGACTGGATCCGAGGCGACCCCGGTTCCGTCCATATACTGAGCAGGGCACCGGTGGCCATGCCCCTTCCACTATTGTAGGGGTTTCAGTGGTCATCAGCCTTAGGTACGCGGGCATGTCTCGATCCACCATCTGGATCTGGACATGTGCTTAGCAGCTTAGGGAGAGCTTTTAGGGTCTGACAGGGGTCACCCTTTATCCTCCCTAGTTTGGGTCCGGTCAGTTGCTATTCACTGTGTAGGCTCTTGTTGCTCACTTACAGCCGTGACACTATATCAAGCTGGTGCAAATCCAGCGAAGAACAGCGACCAAGGTCCAAAACGATATGTGGAGAAAAGCACGGTAGCACTCCAACGTAGCACATAAAACTGTGATTTATTCAACCCAGTGTCAGCAACGTTTCAACTGCTTATTTCAGTCTTTCTCAAGTCATACAAACATGTGTAGTAATGTGGTATATAAAGAGGTGTGTTCAATTACATCCATGATCATACAATTAATACAATAAATAATCCAAAAGATAGATAAAAAACATATACAAATATATAAATAATCAAGTGATAAGTGAATGAGTAATTACATAATCCAAACGTGTAAAATTCATATAATATAAGCAAGTGTATTTCATATACTACCGTAAAAAACATTAAAGACCCATGATTAGTAAATAAATAATTCAAGTGAACATGATATAAACAATTAAAAATCAAAAAACAATCTCACATGGTGCAAATAGACAAGACCGCCGCGGCGTACACACTGGGCCAATGCGCATGCACAGGACTTCGATCCAAACGCAATGCTGACATCTCACACGAGACGTGATCATGCTCTGCACCAAACTTCCGCGAGAAATATGATTTTGTGTTATAACTGCGAGACCATAACAAAGATGTATGCCATTCTCCACCGTCAATGCGCATGATCATGCCCATTTTACAAGCACCACCCAGGGGCGTCACATAATATAGAGATACATATTCCAAGAAGGTGCGAAATTTAAACAAATATTACTGGGAACCTATCTTCAGCCTAGGATGTGTGTCACACTGGTATCAACGCGTCAGCAATGGCACCACAGCGTCAGGTTCCCGACAGGGCGCCTCCACATTTACTGTGGTACACGACACCGTCGTTACCCATCGCAACCATCATCGGCCAATTAAAGTTGCAATCAGTAGTCCAGGGGATAAGGTGGAACATTAGGGGTCACCCCAATTATTAGAGGACCACACATCACCGGTAAGTGGCATATGGTCTCCATCCCTGCACTGGACATAGTTATATAACTCCAAATCGCACCATCCTAATACCTAACATCAAAATACCTTCAAAAGGGCAATGTATCAAAGGGGTCTCAAAGGAGGGACACGTGTCCATAAAATACAGACACACGGATCTCCAAAAGAGAACGCGTATCACGTCAACAGGGGAAAAGAATGGCACATAATGCTGCTATGGTATCCATTATAATAAATGGCACGCAGACATGTGATACTAAATTCCAGGTGTGTCCGTATGGTCCTGTAGTCCACAAGCCATCAGCGTGAATGTTAAGTATTGTCAAAGCTTGAATACAAATCTAAAAGCAAACAAACAACCCAACACAAGAGAGAACGAAAGCAGCCTACAGAGTTATGGGAAAGATGCAGCCATCATGTCACCTTAAAATCTACATTTGGACCTTTTGGTCTCAAAGTCTTTCAATGTGTAAATCCAGACTAACTCCCTGTTTTTTAAACGTGACACCCTAGTAACTAATCCACCAATTTTACCAGAGAAGTGGCCTTGATTAGTTGGACCCGAGTCTGAGACATTGTATGTTGAGTCTGATTTCAACTTACGATGGGTCAGAAAAGACCAATATGTTGAAAATATTGTATCCTGAGGCCATTGTATCTTGAGGGATCAGTGTACAGTATTAGAAAAGTCTATCATACCTGCTTATCTCTGACCAATAGTGATAAGGATCTATTCATGAAAGTAGTTAGCCATCTGCAGAAACTTCACTGCAACACAGACATATTGAAATCCTGGAGCATGGGATCAGCAACCTCCGGCACTCCAGCTGTTCTGAAACTACAACTCCCAGAATCCTCCTTTCACTTCTATGGGAGTTACAAGAACAGCCGAGCAAGTGTGCATGCTGGGAGTTGTAGTTTCACAGCAGCTGGAGTGCTGAAGGTTGCTGATCCCTGATCTATGGCAACTGATTAGGCAGTAACAATGCATTGCAGGGAACACCACATTAGTTCTCGTATTCCAAACTTTTCTTTTTTATAATTTGTCGTTGGCTGATAGCAGAAAGGCTTCAAGGAATATGAATACCGTATCTAACGGCCCTTAGTAGATTCTCATGCAGACCTGGATGGTGGTCAATGTCCCATTCCCTGACAGAATGAGGTAAGGTCAGTAGCAGTGTCTAGGTTTTGGGCAGATTTATCACTTAGTTTCTCCGCTTTGCGCAAGTGGCGTTTCCCCACCGGCCTCATCACTTTCCTGAAAAGGTGAAAACACCCCAGTCTATGATAAATCTGGCCCTATGCTTCTGCTCTTGGCCAGATCCTAGACATTGCTTTTTATTTTTGTTCTTTAGGGTATTTTTTGGTGAAAGGTTGTAATATGCTTTTAAGAAGTTGTAGAACTTCATTTTAAAACTTTGAAGCCACGTGTGTCTTGCTAAACCCTACAGTAGGTGCAATGTATTGAAATAACTGTCCAGGTTGATGTACTTCATACTCCAAGGCTGACTTGCTGCAGAAGATATGCTGAAAAAGCTTCACCTTTCAATCCTGACAGGTTTATAGTATATAAAATAGAAGGGCTCCATATCTAATAGTGATGCTCAAGCTTGGAGATCCTCATCATTACCTTCTGAGCACCAGCTGTATATCCTGTGTTTGGCCCCTTTCACACAAGCGAGTTTTCCACGTGGGTGCAATGCGTTATGTGAACGCATTGCACCCGCACTGAATCCTGTCCTATTCATTTCAATGGGTCTGTGTACATGAGCGTTTTTTTTTTCACGCATCAGTTCTGCGTTGCGTGAAAGATGCAGCATGTTCTATAGTCTGCACTTTTCACGCAGCCCTGATCCCATATAAGTTAATGGGGCTTCAGTGAAAAACTGCGGATGCAGTGCGTTTTTCACTGATAGTTGCTAAGAGATGTTGTTTGTAAACCTTCCGCTTTTTATCACGCGCGTGAAAAACGCATCAAAACGCATTGCACCCACGCGGAAAAAAATGGACAACTGAACGCAATCGCAGACAAAACTGACGGAACTTGCTTGCAAAATAGTGCGAGTTTCCCTAAACGCACCCTGAACGGATCTAATCCACCACGCTCGTGTGAAAGAGGCCTAAGGGTACCTGCACACAGGTGCGGGTTTGAAAACAGAAATCTGCATGGATTTTCAGGCGGATTTCTGTGCCTTTCCGAAGCAAATCCACACCAAAAGCCATATGTCACGGCTGTAAGTGAGCAACAAGAGCCTACACAGTGAATAGCAACTGACCGGACCCAAACTAGGGAGGATAAAGGGTGACCCCTGTCAGACCCTAAAAGCTCTCCCTAAGCTGCTAAGCACATGTCCAGATCCAGATGGTGGATCAAGACATGCCCGCGTACCTAAGGCTGATGACCACTGAAACCGAGAGATACAGCTCAAATGAAAAGTATAATCCGCACCTCTACAAAGGAGGAAGGGTGATTTAAATGCAGCGAAATCAAACACAGGAGGGACAGCTGGGAGGAAGGAAACAGAAAGTAAAGACCTCATCACAGGGGCGGAGAAACAGGGCAGAGGGAACTCCTCCAAGCTCTAGTAGTGACATCATCACAGGGGTGGAGAAACAGAGCTGTGAGAACGTCTCAAAGCTCTGGTAGTGACACCATATATGTAACTTCTGGATTTTCTGCGGATCGTCCACCTGCATTATCTGTAAAGAATAAATCAAGGCAACTGGACTTACTGTAGATTTCTTGAAAACGTTTCACTCGTTCTTCCAACGAGCTTTCTCAATTCTGAGTGAGAATTGAGAAAGCTCGTTGAAAGAACGAGTGAAACGTTTTCAAGAAATCTACAGTAAGTCCAGTTGCCTTGATTTATTCTTTACAAATATATACCATGACCTGGATAAATAAGAACGTTCACAGACATATTGTCCACCTGCATTGCAAAGGGTGAAATCCACACAAACCCTTGACATGCTGTGGATTTGTAAATCTGCACCGAAAGAAAAACAAAGTAAACATGAAATTTGTCTAATCTCGTTCACTTTTCTGGTACTATATGACACATGAAAATCAACACAAAAAAACTTGCGGAACCCATAAAATTTGATGGTACCCTTAGGGTGCTTTCATCATACAGGTTGGATGGTCACTCATATCTAACTTTTATCCCTTCACACTGCTTATGTAGCCTCACCTTCTTACAGATCCCACCATTCTGTTTTTGCCCAGGATGGTATAGTACAGGCATGGCCAATCTGAGGCTCTCCAGCTGTTGTAAAACTACAACTCCCACCATGCCCACTGTAGGCTGATAGCTGTAGGTAGCCTGGGCATGCTGGGAGTTGTAGTTTTGCAACAGCTGGAGAGCCTCAGGTTGGCCATCCCTGGTCTAGTATGTAGTATGAGCTCATGGTTCATCCAGGCCATAAATCATCCAGAACCAGTGATGGCCAGTTCGCAGTGTTCGCCGACGAACACATGCAATCTGCCATCTGCAGTACGCCGCCCTGCAGGGTGAGGCGAATAGTGAGGTCACAGGCGTAGTTACTAACCGAGGGTGGTTGTAGTACTCACAGTCTTTTGTATATCCTGGGCAGACGTACAGCAGTGATGGAGAGGCTGGCACAGGGGGCCTCTGGGGCACTCTCTGTGTATAGGGACCAGGCCTGATGGTAGATGAGGTGCCCTGGATGTTGTAGGTGTTTAATGTGCCGGTGGCAAGATCCCTTTAAATTTGTGACGCCAGTGCCGGTAACGGTGGCACACCGATTTATGGTAGGAATAATTGAGGAACACGATGTTGTGGTGAACCAAAACTTCCTTTTACTGGAAACAGTTAACTATTTACAGTCTTTTGGCAAAGTTCCATATCTCAGCAGCAGTCACAAGCAGGCTTATACAAATGGCAGGCACACTGGTCTTGCAAGATACTCAGAGGGTTCAACACTTACATATCAGGCTGCACTTTTCCTCAGAATCCTGTCTGTCTTTATCCCAAGGCCCGTAAGCCCTATTGCTGGCTTTATCCTTGGTTAGGAGAAACTTCTTCAGGTATATATCTCCTTGCTTTCAATATATCCTTCTGCCCTTCAGTCCTCAGGTTGGCTGGAAACACTTTTGCTCTGCTCTGCACTAGTTATAGGAACTTCAGGTTTCTCAGGAGGTAGCTTCTTCTCCTGGTGGCAACTAGAAGCCTGGGCTGTCTAGCTGCATGTCAGGAGGTGGCCTTCAGCTCCTCTCTGGCTAAAGTGCACACTCTCTTCTGGCTCTACACAGACTCCTGACTCTACACACCCTTCCCTGAACAGGACCTGACTATTTATACTAGGGGTTCCCTAGCTCGCTCTACTGTCTAGGAGGAGGAACTACACCTAACAGGCCTGATACACATATAACAGGGAAAAATACACATGAAAACATAGCAATAGACATTAAAATGTAATGTAAAATACAATGCCACTGTTCCTCAAGAGTTGGAGAACAACGTGGCCCAATTGACCCTTGTGTAGTGCCCACATTTACCTAGTGGGACACTACACATCTTTATTCCCAAGCCCGGCGATGCAGAGGCAAGTCCTTACCTGTGCCTGCGGCGCGAGCCGCTCTGAAACACATGCGGTCACCGGGAGCAGGCAGTTCCGAGAACACCCGCCGGGGGCCTTCATCGGGCTGTTCTCGGAACTGCCTGCTCCTGGTGACCGCATGTGTTTCAGAGCGGCTCGTGGCGCAGGCACAGGTAAGGACTTACCTCTGCATCGCCGGGCTTGGGAATAAAGATGGCAGATCGCATGTGTTTGTCTTCATCTGTGAGCAATAGGACCTTTGATGATGTCACTGCGTTCATCACATGGTCCATCATATGATCCATCACCATGGTGATGGATCATGTGATGAGCATAGTGACGTCATCAAAGGTCCTATTGCTCACAGATGAAGACAGAAGAGATGCCGGCTGAGCGAACAAGTAGATTAAGGTGAGTTACATTTTTTTTTACTTTTTTTAACCCCTCCAGCCCTATTTTACTATGCATTCTGTATTCAGAATGCTATTTTTTTCCCTTATAACCATGTTATAACGGGAAATAACAATGAAAATCGCACCGCACCGCGTGAAAATCGCACCGCATCCGCACTTGCTTGCGGATGCTTGAGTTTTTCACGCAACCCCATTAATTTCTATGGGGCCTGCGTTACGTGAAAAACGCACAAAGAGGAGCATGCTGCAATTTTCACGCAACGTACAAGTGATGCGTGAAAATCACCGCTCGTGTGCACAGCCCCATAGAAATGAATGGGTCAGGATTCAGTGTGGGTGCAATGCGTTCAACTCACGGATTGCACCCGCGTGGAGTACTCGCCCGTGTGAAAGGGGCCTTACAGAAAACCATGGGATCCTATGAGCTGTCCTAGGTTGAAAGTAGTATATGAAAAAGAGTAGGAGCCCCCGGGACATCACTTGAGGGACACTAACAGGCAGCAGGAGAGAAGAGGGGTGGTGTGTGAGTAGGAGACACTTATTTGTCCTAATTGGACATATAAACCAGGGTTGTCCTGAGCAGACAACCATTTTAATTAGTTAGATCTCTGTATCTTGTTAATATGCAGTAACTATACATAGCCTGTAGGTGTATGTGGCTAATATGGTTACATATAATTAACTGCTCGTCCCTGCTGGAAAAGATTTTATCTAGCTTCTGAGGCTTCTTGAAATATTGCGCACAGTTCAAGGATTAATTTCATGCACTTAATCATTCACTGCTGCATGCACAAGTATCTGCTCCATGAGAATGGCAGCAAATCCTTAGATCAGAGACAACACTATTCAGTTCTCACTGGGGCAATCTTAAAGACTCAGTAAATCTTTAAAAATAATTAGTAGATCAGGGTGACGGCAAGGTACTAATTCCCAAATAACACGACATTGCTACAGAGCTATAAGAAGGTGACTGAGGAAATTCACACTTTTAAAAATCAATTTGAAAACATCAGTCTAGCAGTGGAAATCACCACCAGCCAGTGGGTTCATGTTGCAAGTTTAAGCTTTGTGAGCCCTCTAAATTTAACCACTTCAGCCACCTTAGCTTAAACCCCCTTAATGACCAGACCACTTTTTACAATTCTGCACTACACTACTTTCACGGTTTATTGTTCGGTCATACAACTTACCACTCAAATGAATTTTACCTCTTTTTCTTCTCACTAATAGAGCTTTCATTTGGTGGTATTTCATTGCTGCTGACATTTTTACTTTTTTTTATATTAATCGAAATTTACCAAATGACTTTCTGAGCACCTGTCATGTTTCCTGAGGTTCTACAATGCCCAGACAGTAGAAAACCCCCACAAATTACCCCATTTTGGAAAGTAGACACCCTAAGGTATTTGCTGATGGGCATAGTGAGTTCATGGAAGTTTTTATTTTTTGTCACAAGTTAGCGGAAAATGATTTATTTTTTTATTTTGTATTTTTTTCTTACAAAGTCTCATAATCCACTAACTTGTGACAAAAAAAATTAATTTTACATGAACTCACCATACCCCTCACGGAATACCTTGGGGTGTCTTCTTTCCAAAATGGGGTCACTTGTGGGGTATTTATACTGCCCAGGCATTTTAGGGGCCCTAAAGCGTGAGAAGTAGTTTGGAATCCAAATGCGTAAAAATGCCCTGTGAAATCCTGAAAGTGCTCATTGGAATTTGGGCCCCTTTGCGCATCTTGGCTGCAAAAAAGTGTCACACATGTGGTATCGCCGTACTCAGAAGAAGTAGGGCAATGTGTTTTGGGGTGTATTTTTACATTTCTCTCACCCAGCATGGGTATATATCTCTCTAAAAGACAACTTTTACAATTTTTTTATACAAAGTTGTCATTTGACAGAGATATTTCTCTCACCCAGCATGGGTATATGTAAAAATACACCCCAAAACACATTGCCCTACTTCTCCTGAGTACGGCGATACCACATGTGTGACACTTTTTTGCAGCCTAGGTGCGCAAAAACGGCTAGGGCAGCACTAAAGCCCGTCCATCAGTGCTGGTGACGTCACCGGGAACACTGGTAGGCAGAAGCTTCCGCCTAGCAGTGAGCGTAGTGCTGTCACTGACACTAATAGGTGGGCTTTAGCGCTGCCCTAGCTTGTAAAACGGCTAGGGCAGCACTAAATCCTGCCCATCAGTGTTGGTGACGTCACCGGGAACACTGCTAGGCAGAAGCTTCCACCTAGCAGTGCGAGAATGTAAACAAAAATCCCTTCCCCTGCGCAATATAGCGCATATCAGAGGGGGCTGAGTGGGGGAAAAAGGGGATATGTCCGGGTTAAGCTCTGAACCCAGACAACCCCTTTAATCCTTTCTGTGCCGTAAACTACCAGGAATGTTCACATTACCTCAGGATTAGGACAGTTAAAAGGGTTATGCGGGTCCAACCCACTTACATTTTGGGTAGTAACTAGGCTAGGATCACGTGCCAAATGAATGGGATGTGATCGCAGAAGTGCCCCACGCTTATTTAGATCAGGGACTGCATCAGTCCCAGTAAGGCAAAGATCATCATCATCTATACATACAACATGATAAAAAAAAAGGGGGGGGGGGGTTGGCATGGGCAGGGAGGAGAGCAAGCCAACCGGCCCATCTCATTTACAATTTTCTATGGGAGCTGGCGTAGTATGAACCATGTCACACGGCCGGGAGAAACAAGCACCGAAGTAATGTAGGGGCCTGCACCTCTACATAATTTTGGAACATCTGCCGTCAGCACATGGGGTTAAGACCGGTGTATAAATTGCTGGTCCTAATAAATGACCCCAATAGTTTCACTATTCTATATTACGATATCTATTATATACTACAATATAGATAGCCTTTCAAATGCATGACCATCTCTGCACTTCATCTACTTCTTTCCGGAGTGTCACAGAGGGGTCAAAAGACCCCCATTCTGCTTATTCCCAGAGGTGGCCACACAATGCACCATTAGAACTTGCTCACCCCTGCTCCCACTCTGTCTGCGGCTTCTCTTCTTGCTGACAATGGTAACGTATGTGAGCAGCCAGAATGGAATAAAATAAAAGATTACTCAGCTTACAGGAGAAGACTGGCCATAGACCCTACAGGGGGGCGCCTGAGCACTCCTCATGGCATACGATCTGATGTTTGAAGCATTAATTAATGCTAGGAGAATCAGGTTTTTATGCACCTGGCCAACGGCCACAGGTGTCCTTCTGAGCTCAACTGCATCCTCAGGACGGTTATATACTGTAGTTGAATACTGTGGTGAAGGTGGCAGTATTTTGTGCTGCACTGTGGTATTTGCTTTTACTGAGGCAGTATTTTTGCTGCTCTGTCCTTTTTGGTTCTGCTGGGGTGGTATTTTGTGCTACACCACAGTATTGCAGGTCCTGCCTACTTGTGTTGACCAAAGTTAGAGAAAATGGAAGATGCACTCCTCAAGGGGGGAGGTGCAGTGGTATAAGGGTAAGGACCCACTAATAGTCAATATTAATGAAACCACGCACTCTAAAAGGTAGGTTCAATTTAATGCTCCTTAATACCAAGTAGCTATATATCTCAGGAATGCAATCAAGAAAATAAATATTTTGAAATAAGAAAAAAAATCCCCAAAAATTCTAAATTATGAACAAATCTCCAGATGTGTTATAGATGAAGCACTTAGTATTGCGATTGCTTGGGGAGACGTTTTGGTCCATTAGACCTTTACCGACTCATCGTTTAAATAGGAGAAGTGGGTGTATTAACGTTGGCGTCCCACGTGGTGGCCACCGTTAATACACCCACTTCTCCTATTTAAAGGGGTTCTGCACTTTGTTTTAACTGCTGTTTGAGAAGGCAGCGCCGCCTTCTCACTGTTTACCGCCGGCCCACTGACGTCACGACTAGTATCAACTAGCGTGGGCGGGGCTAAGCTCTGTTCACTTGTGTGTCAAAGTTGCAATTGCTTGGGGAGACGTTTCGGTCCGTTAGACCTTTACCAACTCATCGCTTAAATAGGAGAAGTGTGTATTAACGTGGATGCACTACTTTTTAGTGGTGAGGACCTTCGCATGCGGACGCCCTACGGTCAGCGCCCATGCATTGTGGACCGCAATTTACAGACCACAGCATGGTCCTGGCCGGAATGAGGCCTGAAGAACATGCTGTGATTTTTACTGAACGTGGAAATGATGCGTGAAAATGAAAGGGTGAGGATTCAATCTGGATGCTATGCGTTTGCGTCACGTATTGCACCCTGACGGAAAACTTGCTTGTGTGAAAAAGGCCTTAACAGTAGTTCCCATATTAAATAATGTATGCTCATAGGCATGTCATTGCCGTTTTTTTTACAGCATATTCATAGCTGAATATTTATTACCGTTTCATTACACCGCATTTCAAATTATTATGCAAATTATATTTTTCTCAGATTTTCTGTAATGGTCGATGCAAATGACAGACAGTATAATTTTCAAATCATCAACTGTTAGGCTGAGTTCACACGGGCGAGATTTCCGCGCAGGTGCAATGCATGAGGTCAACGCATTGCACCCGCACTGAATCTGGACCCATTCATTTCTATGGGACTGTGCACATGAGCTGTGATTTTCACGCATCACTTGTGCGTTGCGTGAAAATCGCAGCATGCTCTATAGTGTGCGTTTATCACGCAGGCCCCATAGAAGTGATTGGGGCTGAGTAAAAATCGCAAGCATCCGCAAGCAAGTGCGGATGCGGTGCGATTTTCACGCATGGTTGCTAGGTGACAGTCTATTCACTGTATTATTTTCCCTTATAACATGATTATAAGGGAAAATAATAGCATTCTGAATACAGAATGCTTAGTAGGTGGTCAATTGAGGGTTAAAAAATTAAATAAAATTAACTCACCTTCTCCACCTTCTTCTCACTTGCTCCAATCACATGGTCTATCACCATCACATGGTCCATCCGTTTCCGTTCCGTTTTTCCGTATGGCACATACAGTATACAGTAATTACATAGAAATAATTGGGCTGGGCATAACATTTCCAATAGATGGTTCCGCAAGAACGGAACGGATACGGAAGACATACGGATGCATTTCCGTATGTGTTCTGTTTTTTTTGTGTGGACCCATTGACTTGAATGGAGCCACGGAACATGATTTGCGGGCAATAATAGGACATGTTCTATCTTTCAACGGAACGGAAAAACGGAAATAGAATGCATACGGAGTACATTCTGTTTTTTTGCGGAACCATTGAAATTAGTGGTTCCGTATACCATTAATTTGATGGCAGGTTCCCTTTATGCCTCTTGCACACTACCATAAACTAAAAAAAACAGCCCGCAAAACGGAAAGTGTGCAAGAGGGATAAAGGGAACCTGCCATCAACTTTATGCTGACCTCACTGAGGGCAGCATAAAGTAGTGACAGAAATGCTGATTTCTGCGGTGTGTCATGAGCTAAAAGTAAGTGATTGCCGAGAACCAGCATCATAATCATTGCAGCCCAGGCCTTGAGAAGAGTCACATCCACCTGAGAAGAGTCCTGGTTATACATAATCTCCTGCTCTCCCAGTCTATCTGCTGATGATTGGCAGTTCTCTCCTAGAGAGAAAGGGAGAAAACTAGGTAGAAGACTGTCAGTCACCAGCAGGTGGGCAGGAGATCAGGAATCCATGAATAACAAGGACTCTTCTCAGGTGGCCGGGACTCTATTCCAGGCCTGAGCTGCAATGATTGTGATGTTGGTTCTCAGCAACCACTTACTTTTAACTTATAAATGACAGACCGCTGACATCAACTCACCTGTCTGTACTTTATTCTGCCGTTAGTATGGGCAGCATAAAGTTGATGACAGGTTCCCTTTAACAAGTTACATGTTCACGTAGGACCCTTCTTTGATATCCGAGTTGATACATCTTGAGTTGAGTTTCTCTCCAGTGACTCCGAGGTATTCTTTGCAGCATGAGATGGTGCATTGTCATGTATGAAAATCAATTTGCTATAGGAGACATGGTTCTTCTTTTTGTACCATGGAAGAAAATGGTCAGAAACTTTATGGTGGAGATTTATTGTTCCACCTGAAAAGTGGCGTTAAAATGTCGCAGGTGCAACTTCCTCTCCAATTTTCTGAAAGGTACCCGCCTCTAAAACTGCTGAGAACAGCCATACACTGCCCACCTGAGTCGGTGAAGTCTCCGCCTGGCACAGTGCTGTAAAGCATGGTACGTCACCGGCTCACAACAGACAGCCTGGCGCTGTGCAATGCAGCACAAGACAAGGGGAAGCATGAAATGTTCCTATCCTACATGCTAAACCAGTACAAAGGAAGTTATAGACAACCCCTTTAATTGGGCTCACCTGGCAAACTAATTATCCCAGGTGCTTGAGATTCATTTCAGTGATCCAAACAGTCCTGAGACACTACACCATCCATGAGTTTAAATGAAAAATAAAAAGTTACATCCTCTTTAGGCACGCTGCAGTTTTTCGCCGGCCGCCTCTCGGCATGTTTGCCGTTCTTCAGCCGCATCTCCTGCCTATCCCCATTATAGTGAACGGGGCTGGGGCGAACTTCCAGCAGCACACGTGTACAAACGTTAGTATGGATCCGGCAGACTGCTGAAAAATCCTAACGCCAGTGTGAAAGAAGCCTTATGACACTTACATTATTTGCATAATAATTTGGAAGGCGGTGTAAAGGGGTTCTCCGAGGCTTTCCCTAAATCCTTATGTACATTATGCAGCTGAACAGGAAGCTACAGGAGCACATTTGGTTGGGACTTCGGCAGAAGAGCCGGCAGCCAGTCGGGAGATCACAGAATAAGTACTGCTGAACCTCACTTCCTTCCACAGGTTAGCTGAGAATTTAGGTAAAGCTCCGGAAAAATCCTCTAATTATTAAATACTTTTACTACAAAATATCACATCCTTGTCGCTGGGTGCATGCGGGACCCTTTTGTGAAGCGGCGCATGCCCTCCGATCACAGAGATGCCATGGTGGACACATAGCCCAGAAGAGACATCGAAATCCTGCTTGGATCCCCATTTTTATTATGGGAGGAGGACTAGACCATCTTTTGTATTGCGATATACCTGGCACAGCACACTTTATGTATATGACATTTGTCTAGTGGTGGATTATGGTTTACCGCTGCTTTCTTCCTTTTTATATATAGTGTATTACATACATTTTCAATATTGTATTATATATATATTCAGTGTATCAGTGCCTATATCCCCAGATTATAGGAATCCCCTGACTCTCCAAATAAATTCATTGCGCTTCCATACATGACATAATATGTACTGGAACAAATATAAGACGAAATGAGACAGAACCATCCACTGTGCATTCACTCCGCAAATATAATAAAAATCTCCGGACAATTCCTGCGCGCTCTGCCCCTTTAAGAAGCAGCAGTGGCTCCTGGTTCTGCGCATGCCCACTGTCCTTTCTCAACTTCCTGCCAAATAGTGAGCCCACATGGGCGTCTCTTCTTACTGGTGTGGGCGGGGAAGCTGGTTTCGGTGACATCACGGGCGTCGACAATTAACCCCCTGTTCCCTGGAGTGTTTCGATTTGCTAGCTGTCCAGCAGAGAGAGTGCAGGTGCTCGCCGGTGACGTCACACGCCGAGATTAGAACGGTGTCCTAGAGATAAGGGGCAGCTGCGAGTAGCCTGCGCCGTGTGATGCGGAGGAGCGGTGTGCTCGGCTGCAGCCAGCCTATAGGACGCTTCTAGCACTACAGCTTGTGTGGAGATAGAGCAGAATCCCCATGAATGTACATAAACATCACTGACAAGTCCACATAGAAAGACTGGGACAATTCTTTTAAAATTGACATTTCCATCATCATCGTTGTCACTTATTTTTTACTTTAATGTAGTAAATGAGGTTGTTGCTT
Source organism: Bufo gargarizans (assembly GCF_014858855.1). Classification (NCBI taxonomy): domain Eukaryota; kingdom Metazoa; phylum Chordata; class Amphibia; order Anura; family Bufonidae; genus Bufo; species Bufo gargarizans. The sequence continues at coordinate 172,621,749 of NC_058081.1, forward strand.
GTTTGTTTGTGAGGTGAGTGGGTGGTGTCATTTTCTGTTGTATCTAACATTTCATTTATATAATTTTTTACTTCTGCAAAAATGCTGGAAAAAAAGCTATTTTGCTGCAGTACTTATCATTTTTTTAATTTTTTTTTACACAATACACAGATTGTGAATCATATAAATGTACTGTACAGGTTGTTACCATATATGTGTATATTAGTTTAGATTTTGTGACATATGGTAAAGCGCTATTTCCAATCTTCAGAAAAATAACTTAGATTGAAATGCAAATTAGGCTGCAAAGTGCCCAGCGGGGGCGTGACTCTCAGCTGTAGGAGGCCAGGTCCGCCTCAAGCCCGCCTCCATGAAGAGCCCAAGCCCGCCTCCATGAAGAGCCCAAGCCCGCCTCCATGAAGAGACCACGCCCGCCTCCATGAAAAGCCCAAGCCCGCCTCCATGAAGAGCCCAAGCCCGCCTCCATGTAGAGCCCAAGCCCGCCTCCATGAAGAGACCACGCCCTCCTCCATGAAGAGACCAAGCCCGCCTCCATGAAGAGCCCAAGCCTGCCTCCATGAAGAGCCCAAGCCCGCCTCCATGAAGAGCCCAAGCCCGCCTACACGAAGAGACCGCACCCGCCTCCATGAAGAGACCGCGCCCGTCTCCATGAAGAGACCAAGCCCACCTCCATGAAGAGCCCAAGCCCGCCTCCATGAAGAGCCCAAGCACGCCTCCATGAAGAGCCCAAGCACGCCTCCATGTAGAGCCCAAGCCCGTCTCCGTGAAGAGCCCAAGCCCGCCTCCGTGAAGAGCCCAAATCCGCCTCCGTGAAGAGCCCAAGCCTGCCTCCGTGAAGAGCCCAAGGCCGCCTCCTTGAAGAACCTAAGCCCGCCTCCTTGAAGAACCCAAGCCCGTCTCCATGAAGAGATCACGCCCGCCTCCGTGAAGAGACCAAGCCCGCCTCCATGAAGAGACCACGCCCGCCTCCATGAAGAGACCAAGCCCGTCTCCGTGAAGAGACCACGCCCTTCTCCATGAAGAAACCACGCCCGTCTCCGTGAAGACACCATGGAGGTAGGCTCAGGCATTGACGAGAGGCCGGCCTAGGCTCTTACAGCCGAGATTCACGCCCCCGCTGGGCACTTTGCAGCCTAATTTTCATTTAAATCAAAGTTATTTTTCTGATGACTGGAAATGGCACTTTCTATAACAAAAGTACAGTTTTGATGACAGTACACGGGGGGGGGGGGGGGGGGTTGCCTTTCTTGCAGGAACTTGCAGGATAACAGGCTGAACTGGATGGACTGGATGTCTTTTAATGTAATGAGCTAAGGGCTCTTTCACACTTGCGATGTTCTTTTCCGGCATAGAGTTCCGTCGTCGGGGCTCTATGCCGGAAAAATCCTGATCAGGATTATCCCCATGCATTCTGAATGGAGAGAAATCCGTTCAGGATGCATCAGGATGTCTTCAGTTCACGACCGGAACGTTTTTTGGCTGGAGAAAATACCGCAGCATGCTGCGTTTTTTGCTCCGGCCAAAAATCCTGAACATTTGCCGCAAGGCCGGATCCGGAATTAATGCCCATTGAAAGGCATTAATCCGGATCCGGCTTTAAGCTAAACGTCGTTTTGGCGCATTACCGGATCCAACGTTTAGCTTTTTCTGAATGGTTACCATGGCTGCCAGGACGCTAAAGTCCTGTTTGCCATGGTAAAGTGTAGTGGGGAGCGGGGGAGCAGTATACTTACCGTCCGTGCGGCTCCCGGGGCGCTTCAGAGTGACGTCAGGGTGCCCCACGCGTATGGATGACGTGATCGCATGGATCACGTCATCCATGCGCATGGGGCGCTCTGACGTCATTCTGGAGCGCCCCGGGAGCCGCATGGACGGTAAGTATACTGCTCCCCACTACTACTATAGCAACCAGGACTTTAATAGCGTCCTGGCTGCCATAGTAACACTGAACGCATTTTGAAGACGGATCAGTCTTCAAATGCTTTCAGTTCACTTGCGGTGTTACGGATCCGGCGGGCACTTCCGGCAAATGGAGTACACAACGGATCCGGACAACGCAAGTGTGAAAGAAGCCTAATGCAGGTCCCTTGGTGTTGGCTAGAGATGAAGAAGGTGACAGATTCTCTTTAACTATAATGTACTGGCATACAGCACATTATCCCGTGTACACAGGCAGTTGGTAAGACACATATAAGTATGGGCACGTGTTGTGGACAGTGATTGGCAGCAGAGGTCATATGCCATATCCAGGCATGTCACCGCTGCTGTTTGTAAAGAAAGTGGCAGGAGTACCGGACCAGTGCCACAGAGAACTGCACTGGAGAAACCAATGAGCAGTAATGGCCAGTTCGCCGGCGAACACATGCGGGCTGCCATCTTAAATCACAAGTCCGGCGAGGCACAGGTATGTCCTTACCTGTGCCTGCGCCGCTAGCCGGTCTGAAACAAGTGCGGTTAGCGGGAGCAGGCAGTTCCGAGAACAGTCGCCGGGGACCTTCATCGGGCTGTTCTCAGAACTGCCTGCTCCTGGTGACTGCATTTGTTTCAGACCGGCTCGCGGCGCAGGCACAGGTAAGGACTTACCTGTCCCTTGCCGGACTTGTGATTTAAGATCGCAGCCCGCATGTGTTCGCGGACGAACACGGCAAACTGGCCATCACTGCTGATGAGTATGTCATTTATTTTTATAGGGGTTTTTATAGGGGTTGTCTAAGATTTTTAAAAGGGTTTTCTAACCGATTACCTATCCTCTCAACACCCCCGGACCCCCGTGATTCAGGTGTTTGAGAAGGCAGCAGCGCTCCTTTAAAGGGGTTCTGCACTTTGTTTAAACTTATGATCTATCCTCTGGATAGATCATCAGCTTCTGATCAGCGGGGGTCCGACCCCCGGGACCCCCGCCAATCAGCTGTTTGAGAAGGCAGCGGCGCTACAGGAGCGCCGCGGCCTTCTCACTGTTTATCGCAGGCCCAGTGACGTGACGACTAGTATCACTGGCCTGGGCAGGGCTAAGCTCCATTCAAGTGAACAGAGCTTAGCCCCGCCCAGGCCAGTCGATGACGTCACTGGGCCAGCGGTAAACAGTGAGAAGGCTGCGGCGCCGCTGCCTTCTCAAACAGCTGATCAGCGGGGGTCCCAGGGGTCGGACCCCCGCTGATCAGAAGCTGATGATCTATCTAGAGGATAGATAATCAGTTTAAACAAAGTGCAGAACCCATTTAAGTGCCGTGGCCTTTTCATAGTTTACCGAGCACAGCGCCATGCATAGTATTAGTGGCTGTGCTTGGTATTGCAGCTCAGCCCCATTCACTTGAATGGTACTGAGCTGCGCCTAGGCTACGTGACCGATGAATGTGATGTCACTGGCTTAGGAGAATGTGGATGTGGCACTCACCAGTTTATCTCTGCCTTCTAAAACAGCTGAAAGGTGGGGTTCCCAGGTAACATATTCCCCACAGATCAGATACTGATGACCTATCCAGAGGATAAGCCAAAAATATGAGTTATAGGGAAGCTGTCACCTCCCAAAACCATCCCAAGGCGCCAGCAGTAGCCGCCAGCAGTACCTGTGTGTAGCCAGCAGTGTGTTTCTGATGATGCCTTCCCTGCCCCTTCTGCATAAGCGCTGTCAGTCACAGCGAAGGGGCAGGGAAGGCGGCGCGCTTACCGTGACTTGAAGCAAGGAGGCCGCTGCCCCAGTGACTTCAAACATGTGTGGAGAAGCGCGCCGGCAGGGGATAAATCAATGTTTTTAGTACTTTTGCTGCATCTGCCTTCAGGAAGAAAGGCATCAGAAACACACTGCTGGTTACACACAGGTACTGCTGGCGGCTTGGGATGGTTTTGGGAGGTGATAGGTTCCCTTTAACCCCATAGGGACCCATGACGTACCGGTACGGCATGCATCCCGAGTCCTTAACCCCTTAAGGACGCAGGGCATACCAGTACGCCCTATTTCCCGAGTCCTTAAGGACTCAGGGCGTACCGGTACGTCCTAACTTTAAATCGTGATTCCGGCGCTCCAGGGGTTAATCTGAACAGGATGCCGGCTGAAATCATTCAGCCGGCATCCTGTCACAACGACAGGGGGGGGTCATGTGACCCCCCGTGTCGGCGATCGCAGCAAACCGCAGGTCAATTCAGATCTGTGGTTTGCTGCGCTTTTTGCTGTTTCTGATTCCCGCTGTCCCTGACTGCGGGGATCAGAAACTTTTGAGTGCCTAAAATAGAGATTTTTCACCCCCCCCCCCCTGCACCCCTGCACGATTTTATGCGGGGGGGGGGGCGTTGCGGGAGGCGGGCGGTGCGGCAGGCAGGATCGCGATCCCCCGCCCGCCTCCCCTTGAAAATTCGTTGGCTTCTAGTGGGTTATACCAGGGTGCCAGCACATTGATGACACCCTGGTATAAACGGCTGACATCTGCGCAGATGTCAGCCGTTTAACCCTTTCCATACCGCGGTCCGTACGGACCGCTGTATGGAAAAGGTTAACTGTCATCGGTCAGGGAGCTCCCTCCCTCTCCATCGGGGGGCTGCTGTGCCTTTGCAGCCCCCCGATGGAGAGGGAGAGAGCCCCGGACAGCCCCCCTCAGCCCTGTGCTTACCCTTCCCCGTCTGCGAAGTTGTGGCAGACGGGGAAGGTTCCCATGGCAACAGGACGCCTTCTCAGGCGTCCTGCTGTCCATGGTGCTGAACAGATCTATGCTAAAAGCATAGATCTGTTCAGTGTAAGTAAAATACAGTATATATTGTACTGTACTGTATTATACAGACATCAGACCCACTGGATCTTCAAGAACCAAGTGGGTCTGGGTCAAAAAAAAAGTGAAAAAAGTTAAGATAAAAAAAAAAACATTTATCACTGAATAAAAAAATAAAAATACACTACACATATTAGGTATCGCCGCGTCCGTAACGACCTGATCTATAAAACGGTCATGTTACTTTCCCCGCACGGTGAACGCCATAAAAATAAAAAAAATAAAAACTATGAGAAAATTGAAATTTTGCCCACCTTCCCAAAAAAGGTAATAAAAGTGATGAAAAAAGTCGCATGTACGCCAAAATAGTACCAATCAAACCGTCATCTCATCCCGCAAAAAAAATGAGACCCTACCAAAGATAATCAACAAAAAACTATGGCTCTTAGACTATGGAAACACTAAAACATGATTTTTTTTGTTTCAAAAATGAAATCATTGTGTAAAACTTACATAAATAAAAATAAAATATACATATTAGGTATCGCCGCGTCTGTATCGACCGGCTCTATAAAAATATCACATGACCTAACCCCTCAGGTGACCACCGTAAAAAATAAAAACGGTGTAAAAAAAGGCAATTTTTTGTCATCTTATGTCACAAAAAGTACAACAGCAAGCGATCAAAAAGGCGTTTGCCCACCAAAATTGTACAAATCTAACCGTCACCTCATCCCGCAAAAAATGAGCCCCGACCTGAGACAATCGCCCCAAAAAAAAACTATGGCTCAGAATATGAAGACACTAAAACATAATTTTTTTTGTTTTAAAAAAGCTGTTATTGTGTAAAACTTACATAAATAAAAAAAAGTATACATATTTGGTATCGCCGCGTTCGTATCGACTGCCTCTATAAAAATATCACATGACCTATCCCCTCAGATGAACACCGTAAAAAATAAAAACTGTGCTAAATAAACAATTTTTTGTCACCTTACATCACAAAAAGTGTAATAGCAAGCGATCAAAAAGTCATATGCACACCAAAATAGTGCCAATCAAACCGTCATCTCATCCCGCAAAAAATGAGACCCTACCTAAGATAATCGCCCAAAAACTGAAAAAACTGGCTCTCAGAATATGGAGACACTAAAACATGATTTTTTTTGTTTAAAAAATGATATTATTGTGTAAAACTTACATAAATAAAAAAAAGTATACATATTACATATTGCCGCGTTCGTATCGACCGGCTCTATAAAAATATCACATGACCTAACCCCTCAGATGAACACCATAAAAAATGTAAAATAAAAACTGCTAAATAAACAATTTTTTTCACCTTGCATCACAAAAAGTGTAAGTGAAAGTTACACGCACCCCAAAATAGTGCCAATAAAACCGTCATCTCATCCCGCAAAAATCATACCCTACCCAAGGTAATCCCCCAAAAACTGAAAAAATTATGTCTCTCAGACTATGGAAACACTAAAACATGATTTTTTTTTTCTTCAAAAAAGAAATCATTGTGTAAAACTCACATAAATAATAAAAAGTATACAGGTATTGCCGCGAACTGTTCTATAAAAATACCACACAAAATATTTGCACAAAAAGTGTAATATAGAGCAACCAAAAATCATATGTACCCTAAACTAGTACCAACAATGCTGCCACCCTATCCCGTAGTTTCTAAAATGGGGCCATTTTTTGGGAGTTTCTACTCTAGGGGTGCTTCCGGGGGGCTTAAAATGGGACATGGTGTCAAAAAAACCAGTCTAGCAAAATCTGCCTGCCAAAAACCTTTTGGCATTCCTTTCCTTCTGCACCCCCCTGCTGTGTGCCCGTATAGCTGTTTACGACCACATATGGGGGTTTCTGTAAACTACAGAATCAGGGCCATAAATATTGAGTTTGGTTTGGCTGTTAACCCTTGCTTTGTTACTAGGAAAAATTGATTAAAATGGAAAATTTGGCAAAAAATAGAAATTCTCAAATTTCACCTCCATTTGCCAATAACTCTTGTGGAACACCTAAAGGGTTAACAACGTTTGTAAAATCTGTTTAGAATACCTTGAGGGGTGTAGTTTCTTAGATGGGGTCACTTTTATGGAGTTTCTACTCTAGGGGTGCATCAGGGGGGCTTCAAATGGGACATGGTGTAAAAAAAAAACAGTCCAGCAAAATCTGCCTTCCAAAAACCGTATAGCATTCCTTTCCTTCTGCGCCCTGCCGTGTGCCCGTACAGTCGTTTACGACCACATATGGGGTGTTTCTGTAAACTACAGAATCAGCGCCATAAATATTGAGTTTGGTTTGGCTGTAAAAAAATTATTAAAATGGAAAATCTGCAAAAAAAGTGAAATTTTTAAATTTTATCTCTATTTTCCATTTATTCTTGTGGAACACCTAGATGGTTAACAAAGTTTGTAAAATCAGTTTTGAATACCTTGAGGGGTGTAGTTTATAGAATGGGGTCATTTTTGGGTGGTTTCTATTATGTAAGCCTCGCAAAGTGACTTCAGACCTGAGCTGGTCCCTAAAAATTGGGTTTTTGAAAATTTCTGAAAAATTTCAAGATTTGCTTCTAAACTTCTAAGCCTTGTAACATCCCCAAAAAATAAAATATTATTCCCAAAAAGATTCAAACATGAAGTAGACATATGGGGAATGTAAAGTGATAACTATTTTTGCAGGTATTACTATGTATTATAGAAGTAGAGAAATTGAAACTTGGAAATTTGCTATTTTTTACACATTTTTGGTAAATTTGGTATTTTTTATAAATAAAAACTATTTTTTTTTACTTCATTTTACCAGTGTCATGAAGTACAATATGTGACAAAAAAAACTATCTCCTGATTAGCCTGGATAAGTAAAAGTGTTTTAAAGTTATCACCACTTAGTGACACTGGTCAGATTTGCAAAAAATTGCCTGGTCCTTAAAGAGGACCTTTCACCGATTATGACACTGTGAACTAAGAATACAGACATGGAGAGCGGCGCCCGGGGATCTCACTGCACTTACTATTATCCCTGGGCACCCTGGGCACTCCTGCTATGCCCTCCGGTATCTCGGGTCACAAAGTTATGGTAGGCGGAGTCTGCCCTTGTTCTTCTGTAGCGCTGGCCAATCGCATACTGGCCACATCCGTATCTTTGTTCCGCCAAAAATGTTCTATTCTTCATTTTGCAGTTAAGAATAGGCAATTTTAACACAGGACGGGAAGTGCAGTATGGGAAAATGCCAGTATCCGTGTTTTGGGGATCCACAGTTTGCAGGCCACAAAACAGATCTCTGCTGACATGTAACAGCTCTTGCCCCTCTCCTGGACACATAGGCGCACTAGCAGTGCCTGTGAGCAGGGATGGTCAGTTCGTAGTGTTCGCCAGCGAACACATGCGGGATGCCATCTTTAGTAAGGTAGACTCACCCGTCCCGCAATGCACAGGTAAGCCCTTACCTGTGCCGGGAGCTGGTATGAAATCAAATGCAGTCACCTGGAGCAGGCAGTTCCAAGAACAGCCGCCAGGGGCCTTCATCGGGCTGTTCTCAGAACTGCCTGCTCCCGGTGACTGCATTTGATTTTAGACCAGCACAGGCACAGGTAAGGGCTTACCTGTGCATCACCGGACAGGTGAGTCTACCTTACTAAAGATGGCAGCTCACATGTGTTCGCTGGCAAACACTGCGAACTGACCATCACCGTGAGTATGCTTGTCATGAGGCGGTCACAGCCTGCCATTAAAGACAAACCTGCTCGGCATGTGTCCTTGACAAGTTTGTGAGATAGTCCATCAATAGAAAAATTCTGAACAACCCCTGACCTGTCCTCAATATACGCCCCCTGAAGAAGCAAGGCGAAACGCGCGTCGGGTAAGGAGCCATAATATTATCCTCTCCGGTCAGTATAGGCTACCACGGTTGATTCCATTAATTGTTGTTTGCAGGCAGATTAGCATTGGTTCACTGATGTTTATATTTATTGCTTACCGCTCTGCACACTACAAGTGTGGATTTCTTGTATTTCCACTTGCATTTTAGTTACCTGTGGTTGTGTAATTAGGACGTTGTGTGTGTTTTTTCTTGCAAGTATTATTGGGACTCATACCAAATCTTGCATTTCTCTCAATCGTCCTATTACCTGTCGTACCATCTTACCTATCAGATATACATTAAATTTCTTGGATTGGGTTGTTGGCTCCATTCACTTGTCACTTTATACTCCTGCACTTTTTACCATTAATTGAAACCGCCCTATATGTAATAATTTATGTGTTTTTCTATTAATAAAGCATTATCAAATATATATATGTGTGTGACTTTTTAGGTTCTCTGTCCTCAATATAGGCCATAAATGTGTGATAGATGGCCCCCAGAACCCCTACCATCAGTGGCGTAACTACCGGGGAAGCAGCTGCTTCGGGGCCCGGGCTGCCAAGGGGGCCCGGCGCCCCGGCAGCGTTTGTGACAGTTTATTTTCAAGTTAGTTAAATATCGTGTTCAGGGCCCCTTCACAGCTAATGTGATCTAATCTTACTGTCTGCTAAAGTCTCCTGGTGTGTCTGGGATTCAAACCCACAACCTCTAATGTGGGGGGAGGGGGGGTTGGCACCTGATACTGGCACATGGGGGGGGAGAGGCACCTGATACTGGCACATGGGGGGGAGAGAGGCACTTGATACTGGCACTTTTTTTGTGGGGGGGGGGGAGAGATGGCACTATGATACTGGGACATGGGGGGGGGGAGAGGCACCTGATACTGGCACCTGGGGGGGAGGGGGGGGGGTTGGCACCTGATACTGGCACATGGGGGGGGGGAGAGGCACCTGATACTGGCACATGGGGGGGAGAGAGGCACTTGATACTGGCACTTTTTTTGTGTGTGGGGGGGGGAGATGGCACTATGATACTGGGACATGGGGGGACATGGGGGGGGAGGCACCTGATACTGGCACCTGGGGGGGGGAGGGGGGGTTGGCACCTGATACTGGCACATGGGGGGGGGGGAGGCACCTGATACTGGCACATGGGGGGGAGAGAGAGGCACTTGATACTGGCACTTTTTTGTGGGGAGGGGGAGATGGCACTATGATACTGGGACATGGGGGGGGGGGGGAGGCACCTGATACTGGCACCTGGGGGGGAGGGGGGGTTGGCACCTGATACTGGCACATGGGGGGGGGAGGCACCTGATACTGGCACATGGGGAGGGGGAGGGAGAGAGGCACTTGATACTGGCACTTTTTTGTGGGGGGGGGAGATGGCACTATGATACTGGGACATGGGGGGGGGTTGGCACTATGATACTGGCACATGGGGGGAGAGGCACTTGATACTGGCACTTTTTTGGGGGGAGATGGCACTATGATAATGGGACATGGGGGGGGGGAAGAGAGAGGCACTTGATACTGGCACATGGGGGGGTTTGGCACTATGATACTGGCACATGGGGGGTGGGAAGGAGAGAGGCACTTGATACTGGCACATGGGGGGAGATGGCACTATGATACTGGGACATGTGGGGGGGGGGGAGAGGCACTTGATACTGGCACATGATGGGGGGGCATCTATGGGGACACTTACTGGCACATTATTGGGGGGCATTATGGGGGACACTAGGCCGGCAGCCTATCAGAGACCGGACACTGAGGGGCATCTACTGGGGCACTATATATGGGGCATTTTATACTGGTACATTATGGGGGGCACTAGCAGGAAGGAGGGAGAGGAGCACTATGGGGGAATTTACTGGGGGCACTATATAGGGGTATTTTATACTGGCACATTATGGGGGCACTATGAGGACATTAGCTCAACTGGGGGCATTACTTTTTGCACTGTCACATTATAAGGATAATTATTACTACTGGGGGGGACATTATGGTGGGCTTTATTACTCCCCCATGGTATGACCCCCTAGTAGCAGCACCAGCCCCTCCCTGCTCTGCTATCCCTCTGCCCCTTCTCCAAATCCTTATTATGAAATCTTTCTCATTAGGATAAAACACAATATCAGCTCCGCCGAGCCCCCGGCCAAAGTGTGGAAGTGGCGTCTGAGATCCCCAAGGGTCAAGTAACTGTAAGTTTTCATGTGAAATATGTTTATGTTATACACATATAACCTACACTGTGCCCCACAATGTACAGTATACCGCTACACTGCGCCCCACAATGTACAGTATGCCTCTACACTGTGCCCCACAATGTACAGTATACCGCTACACTGTGCCACACAATATACAGTATACCGCTACACTGTGCCCCACAATATACAGTATACCGCTACACTGTGCCAAAGGATTGGGGTTTACACAGGAGGAGGGAGGTGCGAAGCGCGCTGAGGGGTGCCCTTACAAATATTTGCTGTGGGGCCCAGTCACTTCTAGTTACGCCCCTGCCTACCATTCTATGCAGGCTGGTGCACCTGGTACCGAAACTCAGCCACATTTACAGTAATTGTCTCTGGAACAACAGAGGCCCCTTTGTTCTACTGACCAGTGGGTGTACCAGGGGCCGGGCCCCACCTATCGCTCCATGATGGTCTTTCATAAGGACAGATGATCAGTATAAATTCTTGTGGAAACACCTTTAATATACATAACTTTTGTCATCATTACTTTTTTGTCCGAAATAGTTTTAGGAAACGTGCGTACACAGTTTTACTTTTGTTGCTGCTGTTTTTTGTTTTTAAGGCTGGGTTCAGACCTGAGCGTACTGAACGTACACTCTGTATGCGCGATTGTACGGGCGTTTGCAATCGCACATACAGAGACAAGCGAACGCCCATTGTCGCGCGTTCCCGCTGAAGTCTATGTACGGGAACGCGCGACAAGACGCCCCAAAGAAGCTCCTGTACTTCTTGGGGCGTCAGGCGTTTTACAGCGCAATCGTACGCGCTCTAAAACGCTCAGGTGAAAACCATTCCCATAGGGAATCATTGGTTCTTGCCTGTTGAGCGTTTTACAGCGCGTAGGAACCCGCTGTAAATCGCTCAGGTCTGAACCCAGCCTTAATGAAACAAAGAATAAAAATGATTTAGGAAGGGGATCACATTTATGTTGATCACTATGTTTAGAGTGGGTCAGAATATTGCCTTCCACGGTCACCAAATGTGTCCACATGATGCTTTGGACCTGGCATCTGCCAAAAGATTGTCCTTTTGGTATATGCAGGGCTGATATGTGTAAGCATCCCTTTTTTTAAGTATACGGACCAGTATAGTAGACTAGACTATTCTATGTAGAGGCACCATCCATTGTCCCTTGGATTGTTTGTCTGGTACCTTTTGTATTCTACTCCAGGTTCTGACCCTTTGCCTTCTTCCTGACTATGCTCCCCTTTTGTCCCCTGGGTTGTTGCATTCCTGACGACTCTTGTAACTACTCTGGGGACACTGACCTGGTGATCTCCCTGCAATAAAGTCTACAAACTTTGTAGGGTTTACAGGGGTGGTCCCATCTGGGACAAGGTCAGATAGGTGCGGTTCTCACATATCGGACCTGCTCATATCTCCAGACCGGGACCCATTAAATGAACAGAGAGCAGCAGTGCAAGGCCTACCCTCCATTCACCGCTATAGGAGTTTTAAAAACAGCTGAGTGCTGGCTCGGCTATTTCCAGCAGTCCCATAGTGATGAATAGGAATCACGCTAAGCATGTGCAGCTGCTCTCCTTCACTTCAGGGGCCCTGTTCTGGAGATAGGAGCGGGTCCCAGAGGTGAGACCTGCACCTATCTGACATTGATGGCATATTCTAGCGATATGCCATCAATGTCACAGGGGCTCAATACTGGAAAAAAACGGATCAGTTTTATCCTAATGCATTCTGAATGGAGAGCATTCGGTTCAGAATGCATCAGTTCAGTCCCTCTTACGTTTTTTGGCCAGAGAAAATTCTGCAGCATGCTGCAGTTTTCTCTCCGGCCAAAAATCCAGAACACTCACCGGAATGCCGGATCCCGCATTAATTTCCATTGAAATGCATTAATGCATTAATTTCTTTTTTTTTAAATCCTTCAGGGCCGCACCGCCGATCACCACAGGCGGCGCGGCCCTGGATGTAATTGCGGCGGCGGTGGGGGGGGGGGGGCAGTAGGAGATGAGCGCTTCCACTATGAGCGGCACTATGGGGGGCAGTAAAGGGGAGAACTATTATATGTAGGAGGGGCTTTTAATAATGGGCTTCGTGCGCTGCATTGTTGTTTTCCTGCAGAGCTTTTAGAATCGGCAAGTAAAAGAATCAGCGCAACACGCTACACCCCCCTCCCTGCAGTTTTAAATATAAAGGGGGCTTTGAAAAATTGAATTAGCACAGCGCACTACACATGCCACTTTTTTTTGCCTTTCGGACCCCCCCTAGACAAAATTCCTGGGTGCTCCCCGTCTGCATCCATTTACGTCCGATGGAACTGCCTGCCAGAATCCTCTGCCGCAAGTGTGAAAGTACCCTTAGACGCCATACCTCAGTCTAGAAAGCATCAGACGGACCGTAGCTTGGAGTATCCACATTATGGCACATGATCATTAAAGAGCAATATTGTATTGTATTTTCCAGAAGATTTATTTTTTTCAAAAAAGAAAGGGAATACAAATAGTAAAAGCACTGCAGACCCTATCTGCTATGGTTCTGACGCTGCGCCATTCCGTGCTGGCTTCTACTTCCTGGTCCTGGCTTGACACACAGAAAATAGCACAGAATACGCATTCCAAGCCATTGTCGCTGAGACCAGGAAGTAGAGCGCAGCGAGGACCAGAGAAGTGTCAGTTAGTAAATTATATAATAATAACTATTTTTATTATGTTTTATTATTTTTAATGATCTAATAGAATATAAGGAAACAGATAAAATATTTGTGTGTTACTATTCTAAACATCAAGAACAAGGATTTGTATGCATGGAAGGATGAGCAACAATAACCAACCAGCATTGAGGTTTGATTACTGTGATTTTTGTGCACTGTCTATACCACACTGAGTGAGCACAATGCTGTGAAATACACACTAGTCACATGGTTATACATCCAGGAGAGGATCAATAGCCTTCAAGACAAAGGGAACTATGGGAAAACCTTATGGTAAGGTCTCATGCCCCCTGGTGGCTGGATTAGAAAATGTACCTTACAATACTCTTATTTTTTTCTCTTTAAAATTACATAAAATATAATAAGGTCGGTGGGTTGGGCTAAAATAACAGAATGGCTTTTGAATTCAGAATTGCCATCTCCAGATCCCTCATGCCTTGTTCTCACACTGCAAGTATTGGAGGTCTTGTTTTTATTTTTTATTTTTTTTAACAATAACTTATATGTCCTTCTTTTGGCACAAACAACAGCCCCTGAGCAGTGGAAATGATGACTCTTCTTCACCACCTCAGATTAGTAAATGCTACGAAAAAAAAAAAAAAACCTCCTTGTCTAGATTCCCAGTGACAACTGGCAGGGGAGTATTGAACTGGGGCTGCGCTTGTCGTGAATTGGGTTGGGTCCCTTCTTTTTTTGTAAACCAGGATCTGCCGCCAGTGACCAGCTGTAGTGGTCACCTGTGTTGACATGATGTCTGCAGCCAGGAAACAAGACTGGCGGCTAGAACTGGAGCAGCACTTAGTTAGGCCTCATGCACACGACAGTATTTTTTCACGGTCTGCAAAAACGGGGTCCGTGATCCGTGACCGTTTTTTCATCCGTGGGTCTTCCTTGATTTTTGGAGGATCCACGGACATGAAAAAAAAGTCGTTTTGGTGTCCGCCTGGCCGTGCGGAGCCAAACGGATCCGTCCTGAATTACAATGCAAGTCAATGGGGACGGATCCGTTTGACGTTGACACAATATGGTGCAATTGCAAACGGATCCGTCCCCATTGACTTTTAATGTAAAGTCAGAGTCCCTTTTATACCATCGGATCGGAGTTTTCTCCAATCCGATGGTATATTTTAACTTGAAGCGTCCCCATCACCATGGGAACGCCTCTATGTTAGAATATACTGTCGGATATGAGTTACATCGTGAAACTCAGATCCGACAGTATATTCTAACACAGAGGAGTTCCCATGGTGATGGGGACGCTTCAGGTTAGAATATACTAAAAAACTGTGTACATGACTGCCCCCTGCTGCCTGGCAGGTGCTGCCAGGCAGCAGGGGGCAGACTTCCCCCCGTTTTTAACTCATTGGTGGCCAGTGCGGCCGCCCCCCCCCTCCCCCCCTGTAGTTAACTCATTGGTGGCCAGTGCGGCCGGCCCCCCCTCCCTCCCCTGTAGTTAACTCATTGGTGGCCAGTGGGCCCCCCTCCCTCCCCTGTAGTTAACTCATTGGTGGCCAGTGGGCCCCCCCTCCCTCCCTCCCCTGTAGTTAACTAATTGGTAGCCAGTGGCCCCCCCCCTCCCTCCCCTGTAGTTAACTCATTGGTAGCCAGTGGCCCCCCCTCCCTCCCCTGTAGTTAACTCATTGGTAGCCAGTGGCCCCCCCTTCCCTCCCCTGTAGTTAACTCATTGGTAGCCAGTGCCCCCCCCTCCCTCCCCTGTAGTTAACTTATTGGTGGCCAGTGGGCCCCCCTCCCTCCCCTGTAGTTAACTCATTGGTGGCCAGTGGGCCCCCCCTCCCTCCCCTCCCTCCCCTGTAGAAGCCTCATACTTACCTGCGAGCTGCGGTGTCTGTGACCGGCTGGGAGCTGTCATGGTCTTACCTTCGTTTGACATGTGCTGGCGGCCATCTTTGTTTCTGGGTTTCTTGTAGCCTCCCACCCTGCGGCTTCTCCTTCCCACTGGGAGGAGCTGGATGCCTAGCTCATATATATAGAAGGTCTGTGGCTTCAGTTCCTTGCTTGGTCCTCCTGTGTTCACATGCTTCTAAGACTGCTGCTGCTTCTGGTTCCTGATCCTGGCCTCGTCTGACTACCCCGTTGGTTCCTGATCCTGGCTTCGTCTGACTACCCCGTTGGTTCCTGATCCTGGCTTCGTCTGACTACCCCGTTGGTTCCTGATCCTGGCTTCGTCTGACCACCCTCCTGGTTCCTGACCTCTGTCTACGCAAGACCCTGCTTCGGTTTAGCCATCCGTTTGGACTTTTGCTACGGCTTGATTTCCAATAAAGCCTTCTTATTTCCACTCATCTCTGTTGTACGTCTGGTTCATGGTTCCATGACATTAGGACCAAGCCATGAATTCTGACGGTACAGGGCCATCCTCGCTACCTACGCTGGTTGCCAGACTTGATCAGCAGGATCACCTGTTGGGTCGGTTCGCTGTGGCGTTGCAAACCCTGCTTGAACGCACGGCTCATTTCGCTTCCGTTGCCGATGGGTCGGTTGTCGCTCCTGGGCCCGCTCCTACTGCCGCCCCGGTTGTTGCGCCAGAGTCTACCCCGACACCTGTTGCTGCGCCTGCGGTGTCTCGGGGTATGACCGGTTCTGCCCCCCTTCCACAGCGCTTTGGGGGAGAGCCAACTCAGTGCCGAGGTTTCCTTAACCAGGTGGGCATTTATTTCGAGTTGCTGCCACATGCCTTTCCTACTGAGAGATCAAAGGTGGGCTTCTTGATCTCGCTGCTCTCGGACAAGGCCTTGGCCTGGGCCAGCCCTTTATGGGAGAACAACAATCCGGTGGTTGCCGAGTTTTCCGGTTTTGTTGCTTCTCTTCGGAAGGTATTCGATGTGCCGGCTCGTGCTGCCTCTGCTGCGAAGCTCCTTATGTCCATCAGACAGGGTTCACGATCCGTAGCTGAATACGCCATTGAGTTTCGTACCCTGGCAGCAGAGGTGGGCTGGAATAATGAGGCTCTGGTCGCTGCTTTCTCTCATGGTCTCTCGGATGCCTTGAAGGATGAGGTTGCAGCTAAGGACCTACCAGTGGAGCTCGAGTCTCTTATTTCTTTCCTGATTTTGATTGACACCAGACTCAGGGAGAGACCTTCCTTTAAGGAGAGCCTGCGGAGGTCTCCTAACAGATTGGCGCCTACGTTTGCTGTCCCACCCGTGCCTCCCTCTCCTCCCACGCCTCCTGGGGATGACTTGTCTGGGGGTGAACCCATGCAGCGGGGGTTTGCTCGCCTGTCCGAGGGGGAGAGGGCACTCCGGAGACGCGAGGGCCGATGCATGTACTGTGGTCTCGGTGGGCATTTTCGGTTGGCATGTCCGAACCGTCCGGGAGAACGCTCGCACCTGAGGTCCTGTCGGGGGCAGATCTTGGGTGGAGTCTCCTCGTCCCCGGTTTCCCGTGTTGACAAACCACTGATCACGGTTGTCCTCTCCTGGGTCGGGGGCTCGGTGACGACCCAGGCGTTGGTGGACTCTGGTGCTGGTGGTTTGTTCATTGATAGAGTGTTCGTTGCCGCCAATTCCATTCCTCTGCAGCCTCGAGGTTCCCCACTGGCTCTTGAGGCGATAGACGGCAGACCCCTTCTGCCGCCACACGTGACTCATGAGACCCTTCCAGTGGGGATAGCCATTGGTGCCGTTCACAGAGAGTCGGTCTGTCTCCAGGTTATTTCGTCTCCACACTACTCGGTGGTCTTGGGGTACCCCTGGCTCCAGAAGCATAATCCGACTTTCGATTGGAGATCGGTCGAGATCCTCTCGTGGTCACCGCAGTGTGGGGTTAGTTGCATCCATGGGCCTGTCAAGTTGCTGTGTACTTCCTCGGACTCTCTGTTGCCTCCTGAATACGAAGAGTACCGGGATGTATTCGATAAGGTGCGCGCGGTTGCCCTACCTCCGCACCGCCCATACGATTGTGCCATAGAGTTACAATCCGGTGCCGTTCCTCCTCGTGGCAAAGTCTATCCACTGTCGGTAGCGGAGAATGAGGCCATGGAGGAGTACGTGAGGGAGGCGCTTTCACGCGGACACATTCGCAAATCCTCGTCCCCGGCAGGGGCTGGATTTTTCTTTGTGAAAAAGAAGGGCGGTGAGTTGAGGCCTTGCATCGATTACAGGGGTCTCAATCGCATCACGATCAAGAACGCTTACCCGATACCCTTGATTTCCGAGCTGTTCGATCGCCTCAAAGGGGCCACGGTCTTTACCAAACTCGACCTGAGGGCGGCATATAACCTGGTAAGGATCAAGGCGGGCGATGAGTGGAAGACCGCGTTTAACACCAGGACCGGTCATTATGAATCCTTGGTTATGCCCTTTGGGTTGTGCAATGCGCCCGCAGTCTTCCAGGAATTCATCAACGATGTTTTCCGTGACCTGTTGCAGCAGTGTGTGGTGGTCTATTTGGATGACATCTTGGTATATTCTGAATCCATGGAGGCCCACATTATGGATGTCAGACGAGTGTTGCAACGGTTACGAGAGAACAGGCTGTTCGGTAAGCTTGAGAAATGCGAATTTCACCGATCCCAGGTAACCTTCTTAGGTTACATCATTTCCGCTGAGGGGTTCTCCATGGATCCTGAGAAGGTTTCGGCTGTCTTACAGTGGCCCCAGCCCAGTGGTCTCCGTGCCCTGCAGCGCTTTTTGGGCTTCGCCAATTATTATCGGAAGTTCATCAGGGACTTTTCCATGCTAGCCAAGCCTCTCACGGATCTGACCAGGAAGGGCAGTAATTTCCAGGTCTGGCCGCTCGAGGCCATCCGAGCTTTTGAGGCTCTAAAGTCCGCCTTTGTGTCGGCTCCGATTCTGTCGCATCCCAACCCTGGGTTGCCCTTTGTCCTCGAGGTGGACGCGTCTGAGACGGGAGTAGGCGCCCTTCTGTCTCAGCGTAGAACACCAGAGGGTCCTCTGCTTCCCTGTGGGTTTTACTCCCGGAAACTGTCTTCCGCGGAGTGCAACTATCAGATTGGTGACAGGGAGTTATTGGCCATCGTGCAGGCCCTTAAAGAATGGAGGCACTTGCTCGAGGGCTCGGTGGTTCCGGTTCTCATCCTGACGGACCACAAGAATCTGACCTACCTTTCTGAGGCCAAGAGATTGACACCACGTCAGGCCAGATGGGCTCTGTTCTTGTCACGTTTTAATTACGTGGTCTCCTACCTACCCGGTTCCAAGAACATCAGAGCGGATGCCTTATCACGGCAGTACTCCGAGCTGTCCGGGGAGGAGTCGATTCCGACTTCGGTCATACCTCCGAATCAGATCCTGGCCGCCATTCGCACCAGCCTGACCTCTCCCCTGGGTGAGCAGATTTTGGCGGCTCAATCTGGTGCTCCCTCTGGGAGACCCAACGGCAGGTGTTTTGTGCCTGAGGAGTTGCGCACTCGGTTGTTGCGAACCTACCATAACTCCAAGGCCGCGGGGCATCCTGGAAAGAACCAGCTGTCCTGGGCTGTTTCACGTCTGTTCTGGTGGCCTTCTCTACGTTCCGACATCGCCGCATATGTAGCGGCATGCTCCGTTTGTGCCCAGAGTAAGTCCCCTCGGCACCTTCCGTTGGGCCTTTTGCAACCCATAGCCACCGGGGAGCGCCCATGGTCACACCTGGGGATAGATTTCATTGTGGACCTCCCTGCATCCCGAGGCCATACGGTCATTCTCATGATTGTGGACCGGTTTTCCAAAATGTGCCACTGTGTTCCTCTCAAGAAGTTACCCTCTGCACAAGAGTTGGCCACGATTTTCGCCAGGGAGGTCCTTCCGGTTGCACGGTTTGCCCAAGGAGATTGTGTCGGATCGGGGGAGTCAGTTTGTGTCCAGGTTCTGGCGCGCCTTTTGCTCCCAGTTGGGGATTCATCTCTCTTTCTCCTCGGCCTACCACCCTCAGTCCAATGGGGCCGCAGAACGATCTAATCAGGCCTTGGAGCAATTCCTTCGTTGCTATGTCTCCGATCACCAAGACAATTGGGTTGACCTCCTGCCTTGGGCTGAGTTTGCCAGGAACACGGCGGTGAACTCTTCCTCTGGGACGTCTCCCTTCATGGCCAATTATGGGTTCCAACCTGCCGTGTTACCGGAGGTATTCTCTCCCCAGGATACTCCGGCTGTGGAGGATCACCTTTCCGTCCTACGTGCTTCTTGGGTACAGATCCAGAGGTCCCTTGAGGTCTCTGCGCAGCGCCAGAGACTCCAGGCTGATCGCAGACGAGCGCCCGCTCCTTCCTACCAGGTCGGAGACCGTGTATGGTTGTCCACCCGCAACCTCAACCTTCGAGTGCCCACTCCCAAGCTGGCGCCTCGCTTTGTTGGTCCCTTCCGAGTGCTTCGCAGGGTAAACCCGGTAGCCTATGCCCTTGCGCTTCCTCCTGGCATGCGGATCTCCAACGTGTTTCATGTCTCCCTGTTGAAGCCGTTGGTGTGTAATCGTTTCACTTCCTCGGTTCCTCGGCCCCGTCCGGTCCAAGTGGGCAATCATGAGGAATATGAGGTGAGCAATATCCTGGACTCACGCCTGGTCCGCGGTCGGTTGCAGTTTTTGGTCCATTGGCGTGGTTATGGTCCAGAAGAGCGTTCCTGGGTTCCCTCCGCAGATGTCCATGCTCCTGCTTTGCTCCGAGCCTTCCACGCACGCTTCCCTCAGAAACCGTTCCTTACTCCGCGGAGGAGGGGCCCTTGAGGGGGAGGTACTGTCATGGTCTTACCTTCGTTTGACATGTGCTGGCGGCCATCTTTGTTTCTGGGTTTCTTGTAGCCTCCCACCCTGCGGCTTCTCCTTCCCACTGGGAGGAGCTGGATGCCTAGCTCATATATATAGAAGGTCTGTGGCTTCAGTTCCTTGCTTGGTCCTCCTGTGTTCACATGCTTCTAAGACTGCTGCTGCTTCTGGTTCCTGATCCTGGCCTCGTCTGACTACCCCGTTGGTTCCTGATCCTGGCTTCGTCTGACTACCCCGTTGGTTCCTGATCCTGGCTTCGTCTGACTACCCCGTTGGTTCCTGATCCTGGCTTCGTCTGACCACCCTCCTGGTTCCTGACCTCTGTCTACGCAAGACCCTGCTTCGGTTTAGCCATCCGTTTGGACTTTTGCTACGGCTTGATTTCCAATAAAGCCTTCTTATTTCCACTCATCTCTGTTGTACGTCTGGTTCATGGTTCCATGACAGGAGCTCCTCCTACTGGTAAGTGACAGGTCTGTGCGGTGCATTGCCTAATGATCTGTCACTTACCAGTAGGAGGAGCTCCCGGCCGGTCACAGACATCGCAGCTCGCAGGCAAGTATGATGCTTCTACAAATTGCTAAGTAACCATGGCAACCGGGACTGCAGTAGCGTCCCGGTTGCCATGGTTACCGATCGGAGCCCCAGCGATTAAACTGGGACTCCGATCGGTACTCTCCACTGCCACCAATGATAGGGGGGGAGATTATAATTAGGAGGGGGGGGAGGGGAGAGGGCCCACTGGCCACCAACGAGTTAACTACAGGGGAGGGAAGGGGGGCTGGCTACCAACGAGTTAACTACAGAGGAAGGAGGGGGGGGCCCACTGGCTACCAATGAGTAACTACAGGGGAGGGAGGGGGGGGCGGCCGCACTGGCCACCAATGTGTTAACTACGGGGGGGTCTGCCCCCTGCTGCCTGGCAGCACCTGCCAGGCAGCAGGGGGCAGTCATGTACACAGTTCTTTTAGTATATTCTAACTATGGGAACGCCTCTGTGTTAGAATATACTGTCGGATCTGAGTTTTTCACGAAGTGAAAACTCAGCTTTGAAAAAGCTTTTATGCAGACGGATCTTCGGATCCGTCTGTATGAAAGTAACCTACGGCCACGGATCACGGACACGGATGCCAATCTTGTGTGCATCCGTGTTCTTTCACGGACCCATTGACTTGAAAAAAAATGGAAAGCGGCCCAACGGCCACGGATGCACACAATGGTCGTGTGCATGAGGCCTTAGTCTATCAGATTATTATTAGTATATCAGAATATTAGCTTACCCTATACCTCATGTGTGGCAGCTTCCCAGTGCACGATTATAGGGATTGCAGAGGACCATTGCCAAGGGCTTCCACCACCCAGTTCCCTCCAGTCCTTGAAAGGGTACATCCACAAGAAACATCATGAATATTTATTAGGTGGGTCAAAACTGATTGGAAGTTGCGTCATCCCTGCTTTTAGCATTAACCCTTAGAGGACCAGGCAATTTTCTGTTTTTGTGTTTTAGTAACTCCCCACCTTCCCAAAGCCATAACTTTTTTTATTTTTCTGTTTTAAGTGTATATGTCTTTTATTCCCTTTTTATAAAAAAAAATTGAGGGAGTTGACGTGAATAAAAATGTCGAATTGGCCATTTGCCATATGGGCTAAATATTTTTCTGGCGATACCCACGATGTGTATTTTTTTTATTAGCTAAGTATTTAGATTTTTGGGAAAGGCAGTTGATTTGACCTTTTATATATATATTTTTTTATTTTATGATTTTATGTATATTTTACTAGTAGACACGTTCCCTGATCTCAGTTGCACGCGGCTCCTGCTTACGGACCACTAAGATGCCTTATGGTTGATCGCATACATGTGCCGTGGGTCTCTGCTGTTTGATACGCCACTTCCACCATACATGTACGGAGGCTGTCGCAAAGAGGTTAATATGAATCGTTATTGGAAAATATATAAAGCACACCACCAAAACACACATTAGTCTTAGTATCTGGCAGAAGAGGTGATTATATTAACCCCTTCAGGACCCTGCCATTTTTGACCTTAAGGACCAGGACCATTTTTAGCAAATTTGACAAGTGTCACTTTATGTGGAAATAACTTTATAACACTTTTACTTATCCAGGCCATTCTGAGATTGTCACATATTGAACTTCATTGGTGGTAAAATTGAGTAAAAAAATTTCATTTTTATTTATATAAAAAATACCAAATTTACAAAAAATTTGGAAAAATTAGCAAATTTACTAATTTAAATTTCTTAACTTTTATAATAGATAGTAATACCTCCAAAAATAGTTATTACTTTACATTCCCCATATGTCTACTTCATGTTTGAATCATTTTGAAAATGACATTTTATATTTTTGGGTTCGTTAGAAGGCTTAGAAGTTTAGAAGCAAATCTTAAAATTTTTAAGAACATTTCCAAACCGAAATTTTTTGAGGACCAGTTCAGTTATGAAGTCACTTTCTGGGGCTTACATATTAGAAACCACCCATAAATCACTCCATTTTAGAACTACACCCCTAAAGCTATTCAAAACTGATTTTACTAACTTTGTTCACCCTTTATGTGCCCCACGAGAATTAAATGAAAATGGGAATGAAATTTCAAAATTTCACCTTTTTTTTAGCAGATTTTAAATTTTAATCTATTTTTTCTGCAACACATCAAGGGTTAACAGCCAAACAAAATCTATTACCCTGATTCTGGAGTTTACAGAAACACCCCATATTTGCTCCAAAAATTATGTATGGGCGCACAGCAGGTTTCAGAGTGAAAGGAGCACCATATGGCTTTTGGAGAGCGGATTTAGCTGGAATGGTAATTTGGAGCTGTGTTGCATATGAAGACACCCTGTCCAAGGGAGAGAGAAAACGGTGACCCCCTAACTCACCTTGTGGCTGGCACCTGACTTCCCTAGACGGGTTTCTCACCCGTACGCCGATCACGTGCCTAATCCCCTGGCTTTCCCTAAGATGAGCCCCACGTAGTGAATAGGGTGGTGGGAACACTAGTCCGCACCACTAACACTAAAGGGAAACACTAGGGAGAAGACAGACAATACTGACAAAACATATAGTCCCAGATGGGCAACAACAAACAACCAACAGGGATCTGGAGGGTAATGCTCTGGTACAACAACCAGGGATAACAGCAACTCAACTCCAGTGGGTCAGTATAGAAGTCCAGGCAGCAAGCTCTATATCTGGCAACCAGAGAAGTGGGAGAGGGGAATATAAGGAGGTTGGGAGTGCTGGACAAGAAACAGCTGAGGAGAAGAAGCTACGGATCCCTGAGTGAGCCAAAAAGGATTGCAAGGCAAACCCAGAAAGCTACCATTAAGTAACAGCACTATCTTTAGACATAGAGCGCGCAGCCACCCGCTGCGACTTCCTGACCCCGGGTATAACGGAGTCAGACGTCGCCCTTGACACCCTCGTGACAGGTGGCCCTACAGTGAAAACTAGGGGTGGGCGATATAGACGATATGCGATATAAACTATATAAATCTGGCTAATGATAGAGATTTTGTTTAAATCGCCATATCGCAGTAGAACATGGCATGCGCCGCTCTCGGCACTCACCATGTTTTCCTGAGCCAGCACAGTGGAGAAGGAGAGAGTCCCTCCCTCCCCACTGTGTGCGGCTGCTGCTGACCACCAATGAGAACAGACTAGGAGGAGGAGGGGAGGGACTGTGTCCACTGCGCCACCAATGAGAACAGAGAGGAGGAGGGGAGGGACTGAATACAAACGTAGCCTGCATATGCTGGCCATATCCCATACCCGGCGTCTATTACTGGGCACCGTGATCCTGAGGGGTTAATTGCGGCGGATCACGGCGCGCAGTAATAGAGGCCAGGTATGGGATATGGCCGGCATATGCAGGTAGCTACGTTTTTATTTGGGCATATTAACTATATTCATTGGTGGTGCAGTGGCCACAGCCCCTCCCTTATACTCCCCCTCTTCAAAGTATTACATTAATTGCGGGCCCCCCCCTTCCACACGATTATATCATTGGTGGCAGTGGCCCCAGGGTGGTAGTTTCTGATCGGAGCCCCAGCAGTGTAATCACGGGGCTCCGATCGATTACCATGGCAGCCAGGACGCTACTGAAGCCCTGGCTGCCATAGTCCGTTTCTTGCTGCTGTGTGCACTATGCACAGAGCAGCAGGGAGAGTGTGAAGTCCTATTCAACCTAATAGAGCTCTATTAGGGTGAGTAGGACAAGGGTTCTAGCCCCTAAGGAGGCTAATAGTTATTAAATAAAAAGTAAAAAAATAAAAAAGTTTAACCCCCCCCACCCAAAATATAGAATATATTGCGATATATATTGCATATCGCACATGCTTAAAATTATATCGCAATATAGATTTTAGGCCATATATAAACTCCCAAAAAGTGACCCCATTCCGGAAACTACATCCCTCAAGGAATATTTCAAGGTGTGTAGTGAGCACTTTAACCCATTGTCACGGCGGACTGGATCTCAGAAACACAGATAAACCAAGCAACAAGTTTCTAGGCGAGAAGCTGGGGTAAGGTCACCTCCTAGCAAATCCCTAACAGCTCTCCCTATACTGCTAAGCCCACATTCAGACCCTAAAGGTGGGAATAATATGTCCTCGTGCCTGGGCTGCAAATACCCTAGAATCCCTGAGATGGTGAAAGGGGAATAGGGCAGCCTGCTCCCTCAGAACCTGGAGGGGACAGGCGTAACACAAACAGCAAACCACAAAAACAGAAACCAAACTTATCTAATCTGAGCCGGAACAGACTCTTATCTGAGCCGGAACAGACAATCCTTCCTTCCTTGTTTCCAAGGCCAGACTGATTTCTATAACCCGCACGGAACACTGGGATAGAGTGTGATTTAAACCAATGACCCCACCCAGTGCACGTGAAGGGAGGCAGATCTAGCACGACTCCAAAACAAAACAAAAAACTAATCACGTGCTGCTAATCTGGCCGACCTCCGCACATAGTCAATGCAGGGCATGACACCCATCAGGCGTTTCACAGAATTAGGAAATGCTTGGCTGTGAAAATAAAAAATGACAATTTTTTTCCAGAAAAATTGGTTTACATCCACATTTTTCACTTTCACAAGAGGTAACAGGACAAAATGCACCCCACATTTTGTTTCCCATTTCCCCCCCGAATACGCCAACACCCCATATGTGCTCAAAAAATTATGTATGGGCGCATGACAGGGTTCAAAGGGGAAGTAGCGCCATAGGGCTTTTGGAGGACAGATTTTGCAGGATTGCATATGAAGACACCCTGAGGTACCCCTAGAGTGGAAACCCCCCAAAAAGTCACCCCATTCTGTAAACTACACCCCTCAAGGAATATTTCAAGATGTGTAGTGAGAACTTTGACCTCAAAGGTGATTCATGGAATTGGCTGTAAAAATAAATAAAAAATCCAGAAAAATTTACTTTAGGCCCAAATTTCTTCACTTTCAACAAGGGGGAACTGGAGAAAATGCACCCCCTAATTTATTGCCCATTTTCTCCTGATTACAGCAATACCCAATATGTGCTTGTATACTGCTATATGGGCGTACCACAGGGGTCAGAAGGAAAGGAGCACCAAATGGCTTCTGGAAGGCAGATTTCACCGGAATAATTGACAGGCGCCATCTTGCAATTGAACACACCCTGAGGTGGCCCTAGAGTGGAAACCCCCCAAAAGTGACCCTATTCTGGAAACTACACCCCTCAAGGAATATTTCAAGGTGTGTGGTGAGCACTTAGACCCATTAGGCGTTTCACAGAATAAAAAAACGCTTGGCTGTGAAAATGACAAATTACAATTTTTTCCAGAAAAAGTTGCTTTACACCCACATTTTTCACTTTCACAAGGGGTAACAGGACAAAATGGTACATTTTGTTCCTCATTTCCCACCGAATACGCCAACACCCCATATGTGCTCAAAAAATAATTTATGGGCGTATCTCACAGAAGGCAGAAACACTTGTGAAAGGATTTCAAAGCACACATTTATGAGAGAAAGAAAATTACTAGCAGACCCCAATTTTTTTTCCACAAGGGGTTAAAGGAGAAAATGCACCCAGGATGTGTTCCCCATTTTCTTCCCATTCAGGAAACACCCCATAAGGTGCTGGTAGCCAGCTGTATGGGTGCACAGCAGGCAAACTGCAAAATATGAATTTTGCTGATAGGCCTGAATTGGCAGACATAGATTTTAGCTGCTATGATGAATTACCGTAAATAAATTCCCGAGGTCCCCAGAAATGAAAAACCCCAACAAGTGACCCTATTTCGGAAACAGAACCCCCGTAAGAACATTTTAAGTGGTGGAAAGGGTATATTTCAGCAAACAGGTGTCTCACAGAAGGCAGAAACACTTATGAAAGGATTTCAAAGCACACATTTGTGGAAAAAATAATAATTACTAGCAGACCCCAATTTTTTTTCACAACCGGTTAAAGGAGAAAATGCACCCCAGGATGTGTTCCCCATTTTCTCCCCTTTTTGCAAACACCCCATATGTGCTTGTAACCTGCTGTATGGGCGCACAGCAGGGCTCTAGAGGCAAACTGCAAAAATATGGATTTTGCAGGCATGAATAAACAAACATGAATTTTAGGTGCCATGTCGCATTTAACCTCTTGCCGCACACGTAACGCCGAAAGGCGTCCGGGCGGCGGCAGTCTCAGGCTCAGTGACGCCTACTGGCGTCATCTCGTGAGAGCCGATATTTCGCGTTCACAGCGATGCGCAGCTGCGGAGTTGATCTACAGCCTGCCAGCGATGATCATTCGCTGGCAGGCTGTAGATGCGATTTTTTTAACATCAGAAAGGTATATTAGACGCTGTTTTGTTAACAGCGTCTAATATACCTGCTACCTGGTCCTCTGGTGGTCCCTTTTGCTTGGTTCGACCACCAGAGGACACAGGCAGCTCTGTAAGTAGCACCAATCACCACACTACACTACACCCCCCCCTGTCACTTATTAACCCCTGATCACCCCATATAGACTCCCTGATCACCCCCCTGTCATTGATCACCCCCCCGTAAGGCTCCATTCAGACGTCTGTATGTGTTTTGCGGATCTGCGGATCCGCAAAACACGGACACCGTCAATGTGCTTGTTGCATTTTGCGTATCCGCACATTGCCAGAACTATATAGAAAATGCCTTTTCTTGTCTGCAATTGCGGACTCACGGAATCCAAATGCGTAAAAATACCCTGTGAAATCCTAAAGGTACTTATTGGAATTTGGGCCCCTTTGCGCATCTTGGCAGCAAAAAAGTGGCACACATGTGGTATCGCCGTACTCAGGAGAAGTAGGGCAATGTGTTTTGGGGTGTATTTTTACATATACCCATGCTAGGTGAGAGAAATATCTCTGTAAATTGACAACTTTGTATAAAAAAAATTGAAAAAGTTGTCATTTACAGAGATATTTCTCACACACAGGATGGGTATGTTTGAAAAGACACCCCAAAACACATTGCCCTACTTCTCCTGAGTACGGCAATACGACATGTGTGACACCTTTTTGCAGCCTAGGTGCGCAAAGGGGCCCAAATTCCAATGAGTACCTTTTAGGAGGGCATTTTTAGACATTTGTATTCCAGACTTCTTCTCACGCTTTAGAGCCCCTAAAATGCTAGGGCAGTATAAATACCCCACAAGTGACCCCATTTTGGAAAGAAGACACCCCAAGGTATTCCGTGAGGGGTATGGTGAGTTCATGTAAGATTTTATTTTTTGTCACAAGTTAGTGGAATATGAGACTTTGTAAGAAAATAAAAAATAAAAAAAATTCATCATTTTCCGCTAACTTGCGCCAATAAAAACTTCTATGAACTCGCCATGCCCCTCACAGAATACCTTGGGTTGTCTTATTTCCAAAATGGGGTCACTTGTGGGGTATTTATACTGCCCTGGCATTTTAGGGGCCCTAAAGCGTGAGAGGTAGTTTGGAATCCAAATGCGTAAAAATGCCCTGTGAAATCCTAAAGGTACTCATTGGAATTTGGGCCCCTTTGTGCACCTAGGCTGCAAAAAAGTGTCACACATGTGGTATCGCCGTACTCAGAAGAAGTAGGGCAATGTGTTTTGGGGTGTATATTTACATATGCCCATACTGTGTGTGAGAAATATCTCTGTAAATGACAACTTTTAAAATAATTTGATACAAAGTTGTCAATTTACAGAGATATTTCTCTCACCCAGCATGGGTATATGTAAAAATACACCCCAAAACACATTGCTCTACTTTTCCTGAGTACGGCGATACCAAATGTGTGACACTTTTTTGCAGCCTAGGTGCGTAAAGGGGCCGAAAGTCCAACGAGTACCTTTAGGCTTTACAGGGTTGCTCACAATTTAGCCCCGCCCAAAATGCCAGAACAGTAAACACACCCCACAAATGACCCCATTTCGGAAAGTAGACACCCCAAGGTATTTACTGAGGGGCATAGTGAGTCCGTGGGAGATTATTTTTTTTTTTTGCCAGAAGTTAGCAGAAATGGAAACTTAATTTTTTTATTTTTTTTCCTCAGAAAGTGTCATTTTCCGCTAACTTGTGAAAAAAAATTAAATCATACATGAACTCACCATGCCCCTCCGCGAATACTTTGGGGTGTCTTCTTTCTAAAATGGGGTCATTTGGGGGGTATTTATACTATCCTGGCATTCTAGCACCTCAAGAAACATGACAGGTGCTCAGAAAGTCAGAGCTGCTTCAAAATGCGGAAATTCACATTTTTGTACCATAGTTTGTAAACGCTATAACTTTTGCGCAAACCAATAAATATACACTTATTGGATTTTTTTTTATCAAAGACATGTAGCACAATAAATTCTGATACAAACTTGTATAGAAATGTAATTATATTTGAACAATTTAACCAGAGAAAGTTAAAAATACACTTTTAAATTGCGGCGTATTTTGATTAATATCGGAAAAATAAAAAATCTCAGTAGCAATCAAATACCACCAAAATAAAGCTGCATTTATGAGAAGAAAAGGAGGTAAAATTCATTTGGGTTCCAAGTTGCATGACCGAGCAATAAACCGTTAATATTGTGAAGTGGCGATTTGTAAAAAAGGGCCTGGTCACTTGGGGGGTATAAACCTGTGGTCCTTAAGGGGTTAAAAAATTCCTGAGGTCCCCAGAAATTAAAAACCCCAAGCACTGACCCCATTTTGGAAAGTGGACCGACCCCCCCCCCCCCCCCCACAAACATTTTAAGGGGTGGAAAGGGCACTTTTGACCTAACAGGTGTTTTACAGAAATGAATATGTAGTGGTTGGTGAAAAGTGCATATGTAAGCTATGAGGACTAAATCAGAGGTATAAGGTGGTAAAATTACAGGGTACATCAAGGATGAAATTAATACTCCATGGATGTGTGGTAGATTCTGAAACACTCCTGCATGCAGAGGCCAGGTTTTTCAGGGCAGGTTTCGCAGTGGTAAATGGTGTCTTTCCTTATCCACCTTTTGGAACACCCTGCATCTTTTTTGGGTCCTTCCCTTCCTTGCTGTCTGGTGGACTTGACCTGGAAAATGTTGCCCTGGTACAACACGGGCACCATGACTCCCTGAAGTACTGGGACCATCCTCGGCCTGGGTTTGAAAAATTAGGGCCTTGATAACCACCTCTTGGAACTGGAGAAAAGTTCCTCTGCGGCCTGCAGAATGAAATAGCACGTACGCATTGTACATTGCCACCTGTACAGTGGCGTAACTACTGGGGAAGCAGCTGCTTCGGGGCCCGGCGCCCCGTGTGACAGTTTATTTTCAAGTTAGTTAAATATCGTGTTCAGGGCCCCTTCACAGCAGCTGACCAGGGCCCCTCGCTAATGTGATCTAATCTTACTGTCTCCTAAAGTCTCCTGGTGTGTCTGGAATTCAAACCCACAACCTCCAATGTATCAGAGGCAAAGCATTTACCCACACAGCCATAAAGGCTGCATTACAACTGATTGAAAAAATATGAGACTTCTACTGTTATAGCTGGCTAAGTGTACATCTATACACATGACAGCTGACCCAACACACCTAGCACTGCTATATCTCTATATGACAACTGTCCCAGCACACTCAGCTCTGCTATATCTCTATATATGAGAAGCTGTCATGTGATTAGATGTACACTTAGCCAGCTATAACAGTAGAAGTCTCATATTTTTTCAGTCAGCAGCAAGGCAGCTTGTGGTTAAATGCTTTACCTCTGAAGCAGAAGGTAGTGGGTTCGAATCCCAGCAGAAACTTTTCTGAAATACAAGCACTGACTCCATATATGGACATACAGGGCGGGACACAGGAAGAGGCTGCATCGCATCGCTGACATGGAGGTAAGTAGAAGTGTTTATTATTATTTTTTTAATACCCGACTGTTACTGCCATGGGGGAGCGGGATGCACCTGATACTGGCACCTGATACTGGCATCTGGGGGGGAGGGGGGGTTGGCACCTGATACTGGCACATGGGGGGGAGAGAGGCACCTGATACTGGCACATGGGGAGGGGGGAGGGAGAGAGGCACTTGATACTGGCACTTTTTTGTGGGGGGGGGGAGATGGAACTATGATACTGGGACATGGGGGGAGGAGAGAGGCACTTAATACTGGCATGTGGGGGGGGGGGGGGTTGGCACTTGATACTGGCACATGGGTGGGTTTGGCACTATGATACTGGCACATGGGGGGGGGAGGCACTTGATACTGGCACTGTTTTTTTGGGGGGGAGATGGCACTATTATACTGGGACATGGGGGGGAGAGAGAGGCACTTGATACTGGCATGTGGGGGGGGGGGGTTGGCACTTGATACTGGCACATGGGTGGGTTTGGCACTTGATACTGGCACATGGGTGGGTTTGGCACTATGATACTGGCACATGGGGGGGGAGGCACTTGATACTGCCACTTTTTTTGGGGGGAGATGGCACTATGATACTGGGACATGGGGGGGGAAGTGAGAGGCACTTGATACTGGCACATGGGGGATGGGGGGGTTTGGCACTATGATACTGGCACATGGGGAGTGGGAAGGAGAGAGGCACTTGATACTGGCACATGAGGGGGAGATGGCACTATGACACTGGGACATGTGGGGGGGGGAGAGAGGCACTTGATACTGGCACATGATGGGGGGGCATCTATGGGGACACTTACTGGCACATTATTGGGGGGCATTATGGGGGACACTAGGCCGGCAGCCTATCAGAGGCCGGACACTGAGGGGCATCTACTGGGGCACTATATATGGGGCATTTTATACTGGTACATTATGGGGGCACTAGCAAGAAGGGGGAGAGGAGCACTATGGAGGAATTTACTGGGGGCACTAAATAGGGGTATTTTATACTGGCACATTATGGGGGCACTATGGGGCCATTAGCTCAACTGGGGGCATTACAAGGGGGTATTTTTTGCACTGTCACATTATAAGGAGAATTATTACTACTGGGGGGGGGCATTATGGTGGGCTTTATTACTCCCCCATGGTATGACCCCCTAGTAGCAGCACCAGCCTCTCCCTGTTCTGCTATCCCTCTGCCCCTTCTCCAAATCCTTATTATGAAATCTTTCTCATTAGGATAAAACACAACTCCACCGAGCCCCCGGCCAAAGTGTGGAAGTGGCGTCCGAGATCCCCAAGGGCCAAGTAACTGTAAGTTTTCATATGAAATATGTTTATGTTATACACATATAGCCTACACTGTGCCACACAATATACAGTATACCGCTACACTGTGCCAAAGGAGTGGGGTTTACACAGGAGGAGGGAGGTGCGAAGCGCGCTGGGGGAGGGGGGGTGGGCCTTACAAATATTTGGTGTGGGGCCCAGTCACTTCTAGTTACGCCCCTGCACCTGTACAATGTGTACGGACAGCTTTTTGTACCACACTTTTGTTTTTCACGTGGCACTGTAGGGCTTCAGAACTTGATCTGAAAGATCAACCCCTCCCATGTGCTTATTGTAGTCCAGGATGCAAACTGGTTGGGGACAGGGGTAGTGGTACCTCGCACATGAGCAGGGGAGCTGGAATTTGTGTGAACGGTGGTCAGTAAAAAGACATCCCTCTTGTCCTTGTACTTAACCGCCATCATGTTATCATGGAGGAGAGCCCTGCTTTCATCCATTCTCAGTGGTTGCCCTACCAGGGATCTAGGGAGGCCTCTCTGATTTTTGCTCACTGTGCCAGAAGCCACACTACTTCTGTTAGGGACATATATAGGGGTATGCTGGTATAATAGTTATCCACATAGAGATGGTAACCCTTATCCAGCAGTGGGGGCAGCAAGTTCCACACAATCTTTCCACTAACTCCTAGGATGGGGAGGGGGGGGGGGGGGGGGCATTCTGGGGGTTCTATGCCGGAATCTTTACCTTCATAAACATGGAACTTGTGGGTGTACCCGGAGCTACTCTCACAAAGTTTGTACATTTTTATGCCATACCTTGCTCGTTTGCTAGGTAGGTACTGGCAGAATCTAACCCTCCCTTTGAAAAGTAACAGGGACTCATCTACACATACATTTTTATTAGGGGTGTACACCTCAGCAAATTTGGTATTAAAGTGGTCAAGGACGAGCCTAACCTTGAACAGACGGTCAAATGTCGGGGTGGGCACTGTGTATTGTCGTTGTAGTGTAGGAATTTCCGAATTGACTCAAAACTCTTCCGAGTCATGGTCTGGCTGTAAATTGGAGTCTGGTAGAAAATGGCAGAACTCCAATATTGTCTGATGTTTGGCTTCTTTACTACCCCCATATGCAGCACGAGTACCCAAAATGTTATCATCTCTGCTGCACTTACTAGGGTCCAACCTAGGGGTCTAGCATATGGCGAGGTAGGGTTCTGAGCTATAAATTCTTGGGCATACAAATTGGTTTGGGTCATTAAATTTACAAAATCTTTAGAAAAAATCTTGTTCTATAAAGCCCGCACTGTCTATTTGTATTCCGGAGTTGCCCACAAAATCCGGAATTTGGGGCTGATAATCGTCAGGGGGTGGGGTCCATATGGGGTCACTCTGGGGGGCTTCCTCCGCTGCTACCCTGGGGCGCCTTCTAGAGGATGATTATGAGGGGGTAGAGGAGTAGAGGATTAGAGGAAAGTGGCATCCGCTTCTCCCTCACTGGCCGACCTAGTATTGGAGGCAAGCGTATGCCTCTTAGGCCTCATGCACACGACCGTTGTGTGCATCCGTGTCCATTGTTCTGTTTTCTGTGATTTTCTGTTGAAAACTCGGAAAATGCACCGTTTGTTATCCGCGTCCGTGATCCGTGTTTCCTGTCCATCAAAAAAATAAGACCTGTCCTATTTATTTGACGGACAACGGTTCGCGGACCCATTCAAGTCAATGGGTCCGTGAAAAAACACGGAGGCACACAAGATTCTCTTCCGTGTTCGTAGGCTACTTTCACACAGACGGATATGCAGATCCGTCTGCATAACAGCTTTTCAGATATGAGTTTTCACATTGTGAAAACTCAGATCCGACAGTATATTCTAACACAGAGGCGTTCCCATGGTGATGGGGACGCTTCAAGTTAGAATATACTAAGAATTGTGTACATGACTGCCCCCTGCTGCCTGGCAGCACCCGATCTCTTACAGGGGACTGTGATCCGCACAATTAACCCCTCAGGTGCCGCATCTGAGAGGTTAATTGTGCGTATCATAGCCCCCTGCAAGAGATCGGGTGCTGCCAAG
This sequence comes from Bufo gargarizans, assembly GCF_014858855.1. NCBI lineage: Eukaryota > Metazoa > Chordata > Amphibia > Anura > Bufonidae > Bufo > Bufo gargarizans. Next base: position 172,655,700 of record NC_058081.1, read on the forward strand.
CAGCAGGGGGCAGACCCCCCTCCCTCCCCAGTTTTAAATTTATTGGTGGCCAGTGCGGCCCCTCTCCCCAGTATTAAATTCATGGGGTGGCCAGTGCGGCCCCCCCCCTTCCCTCCCTCCCCTGTATTAAATTCATTGGTAGCCAGTGCGGACCCCCCTCCCTCCCTACCCTGTATTAAATTCATTGGTGGCCAGTGCGGCCCCCCCTCTTCCCCCCTAACTAAAATCACCCCCCCATCATTGGTGGCAGCGGAGAGTTCCGATCGGAGTCCCAGTTTAATCGCTGGGGCTCCGATCGGTTACCATGGCAACCAGGACGCTACTGCAGACCTGGCTGCCATGGTTACTTAGCAATTTTAGAAGCATTATACTTACCTGCGCTGTCTGTGGCCGGCCGGGGGCTCCTCCTACTGGTAAGTGACAGGTCTGTGCTATAAGCAATGCGCCGCACAGACCTTTCACTTACCAGTAGGAGGAGCGCCCAGCCGGTCACAGACAGCGCAGGTAAGTATAATGCTTCTAAAATTGCTAAAACTGCAGTAGCATCCTGGTTGCCATGGTAACCGATCGGAGCCCCAGCGATTAAACTGGGACTCCGATCGGAACTCTCCGCTGCCACCAATGATGGGGGGAGGGGGGGTTAATTAGGGGGGGAGGGGGGGGGCCGCACTGGCCACCAATGAATTTAATACAGGGTAGGGAGGGAGGGGGGCCGCACTGGTCACCAATGAATTTAATACAGGGGAGTTAGGGAGGGGGGGCCGCACTGGCCACCAATGAATTTAAAACTGGGGAGGGAGGGGGGTCTGCCTCCTGCTGCCTGGCAGCACCTGATCTCTTACAGGGGGCTATGATATGCACAATTAGCCTCTCAGGTGCGGCACCTGAGGGGTTAATTGTGCGGATCACAGCCCCCTGTAAGAGATCGGGTGCTGCCAGGCAGCAGGCGGCAGTCATGTACACAGTTCTTAGTATATTCTAACTTGAAGCGTCGCCATCACTATAGGAACGCCTCTTTGTTAGAATATACTGTCGGATCTGAGTTTTCACGATGTAACTCAAATCCGATGGTATATTCTAACATAGAGGCGTTCCCATGGTGATGGGGACGCTTCAAGTTAAAATATACCATCGGATTGGAGAAAACTCTGATAGGGACTCCTGACTTTGCATTGAAAGTCAATGGGGGACGGATCCATTTGCAATTGCACCATATTGTGTCAACGTCAAACGGATCTGTCCCCATTGACTTGCATTGCAAGTCAGGACGGATCCGTTTGGCTCCGCACGGCCAGGCGGACACCAAAACATTTTTTTTTTAACTTTCTTTCATGTCTGGTGGTCCTCCAAAAATCAAGGAAGACACACGGAAGAAAAAACGGACACGGATCACAGAACAACGAAACCCCGTTTTGCGGACCGTGAAAAAATACTATTGTGTGCATGAGGCCTAAAGCTAAGTAAACTCGTTGGGACGGACGGGACATTTTTATTTTATTGGGGTGTTTTGTGTAAAATGTGTAAAACTTTATTTAGTATGGGGTGTGTATGTAATGTTTTCACACGCGAAAAAATTGGATGCACGCACAAACCTACACTAACACTACCTAACTAAAATTGATTTCTATATATATATGTATATGGAGATTTATATATATATATATATATATATATATATATATATATATATATATATATAAGGAAAACAATGGCGGCACTGGAAGAAAGCACAAGGAGGGTGCTATGTCCAGGGATGTAGCAGCTTACCCCGTCAATAGGAGATGAAAAAGGACAGCACTCCGGATAAAAATCAGTGATGTTTAATCACCCATGTGAAGGCAACGTTTCAGCTCACACAAGAGCCTTTCTCAAGCAATGAACACAATACAAAGAGGGGTATATATAGGCCAACCCCTATGACATCACAATATAATCAATTAACAATAAAGTGCAAATAGTGCATCAATGATATATAAAAAATACAAAGCAGTATAAAATACAATATCAAATCAATGATATATCAAATACATTATATAGTGAATGCATAATCACAAAGAAATGCATAAAAATAGATTGATAGGTCAATACCTATCAGGTGCATAAGGTGTAAATTAAATAGGAGGGACAAAACGATGCTGCCAAAGGGAGGAGGAGCGATAACATACCCAGTGTTGCTATCCATGCCATACATGTCAAACACCGCCATAGCGGCGTTCAGGTAGGTCCAGTGCGCAGGCGCCATGTCGCGTGAGGAGCACGATGTGACTGCCTCAGATGACGTAGCCCGGGCATGCGCATAGAGATGAAAGGCTGCATCGGCCATCTTGAAAATGGTAAAAAGCCTCAAATGAAAAAAGCGCAAGCAATGGACCGAAATGTGGACGCGATATTCACATAACAACCTCACATATAGCGGCGAGAACATGCACAAGATAAAGAATAAAGGAACACTTATACCAAGCAAGAAAAAATACATAGTTATTAATCAATGTGTGTGCGCATAGCCTGATAATGAACAGAGTAGCGCAAAACGGAAATAATGCCGTTTGCCTGATGGTGTATCCATAGGGAACAAGAAAGAGAGTGCATACATGAGATGCAACTCATTTCAATAGGGCACCACCTGAAGCATACTATCAAGCAACAAAATGTTGCAGGCATGCCACAAAAGGGCCCATGCTTCCCAATGGACACACAATCAATGAAGGACACACAGTGAATGGCATAATATATCGAATATGAAAAAATACAAAAAATGTATCCAAAATAAAGAGCATGAACACTGTATTGGAACATGTAGGCAATTGTGGAATACATCGGGTACGCTTCACCTCACCAACCTGCAGCATCATTCTTGTCTGTGAAAAAAGAAGAAAGAATAAAAAACTGGCTTAATAGTGTTCATAATACACTAAATACCCCCAAGAAAAAACACATATCGCATATATGACAATTATGGGGCAAACTGATTCTCTAAATGTATAACCCCGGATTGTAATCCGCATTAAGCCCATTGGGTCTCAGGCTATTGAGGGTATAAATCCAGAAAAGCTCTCTTTTTCTAAGGATCAACACCCTGTTGCCCCCACGTCTAGGCATGGGAATGTGGTCAATGGCCCAACATTTAAGGTCTCTTTCGGAGTGTTGAAACTCCGTAAAATGTTTGGCAACAGGGAGGTCCTTTCTTTTTTTGCGTATGGACAATCGATGATTGTTCAACCGCGTTCTGAGATCTGTCGACGTTTCACCCACATATAGTAATTTGCACGGGCAAATTAAGACGTAAATCACAAAGTTTGAACTGCATGTAAGATGAAATCAAATTGGATAAGAAACTCCAGTAGTTGGATGGACAAAGGTAGATCCCCTGCCCATATATTTGCAATCAATGCAACATAAACAGGGGAAGCTACCTTTGCCATGTGAGGTTAAGGAAGTTTGAACAGACTTGGACCTAGGTCCAATGTCCGCTCTGACGAGTCGGTCACGCAAATTTCTAGATCGACAAAAAGAAAAGAGGGGAGGGGATCTAAATTCTGGGATCTCACTACGACAGCCACCCAAAATCCCCCAATGTCGCTTAATGATGCGATTGATGGCCTCACATTGCTCCGTGTATTTGGAGATGAAGGGTATCCGACTGACAGACCCATCAGACACCCTCCTCTCCAAGGTGCTGTTCCTATCTACACTACGGACCTTTTGTATGTGAGAATCAAGGAGCTGGGTGGGATACCCCCTATTTTGGAATTTCCTGGACATGTTGTCCAAAGCCAGGTCAACCTGTTCAGGTTCAGAAACAATGCGTTTCACCCTCAGAAACTGAGAAAAAGGCAAACATTTAAGCATACTTCGAGGATGCCCACTATTAAAGCAAAGAAGGGTATTTTTGTCCGTGGGCTTAGTATATAACCGTGTTTGCAGCTTACCCTGATTGTAAATGACCGTGGTGTCTAAGAACTGTAATTCAGTCTCAGAGTGGACCAAGGTGAACTGAAGGTCCCTATTGACACTATTGAGAAACTGATGAAAATCATCAAGTTGGGCAACACTTCCTGTCCATATGAGGAAGATGTCGTCGATGTATCTCCACCAACGCAGCAAACGGCTGCGGTGCTGTGACACATGGACGACATCTTCCTCAAAGCACCTCATAAAGATATTTGCATACGTAGGTGCTACGTTAGAGCCCATAGCCACACCCCTTTGTTGTTGAAAAAACGTGTCTTGGAAAAGAAAATAATTGTGTCTTAAAATGATCTGTAATAGATCAACAATGAACTGTCTAGCAGCCGTGGAGTAAGATGAAGAACCCAACATACGTTCAATGGCACCAATACCCAGATCATGGTCAATCGAGGTATATAACGAGGTGACATCGAACGATGCCAGGTGGACCTCATGGACACCAGTAAAATCAACCTTGTCCAACCTACACAGAGAATCTGTCGTGTCCTGTATATATGACTCCGCCCCTGTAGCAAAGTCATGCAAAACTTTGTCTAGGAAAATGGCGATGCAACTAAAGATGGAATCCGAACCGGACACGATAGGTCGTCCGGGCGGATCCTGAAGTGACTTGTGCACTTTGGGAAGAACATACAAAACAGGTGTGACCGGATGGTCAACAGTTAGAAAAGTGCACAAGTCATCATCAATAGTGCCAGCCAACATGGCATCAGCCAAACATTCCCTGATAAGTCTAGCGATCCCAAATTTGGGATCAGTCTGGAGGACTGAGTAAACCTCCTTGTCATCCAGCTGACGTAGAATCTCACTAATATATTTACTGGTGTCCATGACAACGACAGCGCCCCCCTTGTCCGCAGGTTTAATTGTTAACGAAGGGTCCTGTCTGAGTTGGTCAAGTGCCTCAGCCTCCACCTTAGAAATATTAGGATGTTTGAAAACATGATCACTAGATCTCAATTTATAAGCATTAATATCAGATGTAACAGCAGAAATGAATGCATCAACAGAGGCCTCATTGACAATGGGAGTAAAATGGCTCTTAATGGACAGATCGAGGCGTCTCAGGGAGAATTCACTAGCCTGAGGCGCCGCGATCCGTGCCCTAGTGTTAAACCATACTTTTAACTTGATTCTGCGAAAAAATGCAGACAAATCTGTATCCAGATCAAACCAGTTAGGAGAGGACATGGGACAAAAAGAAAGTCCTCTATTGAGGACACTCACTTGAGATGGGGTGAGCATCTTGCTGGATAAATTGATGACAGTCACTTCTTCTTGTTCACCAAGGATTTGCCGGTCTGAGCTCTGGTTTTGTTGATTCTGGATACAGTTGGTTCTACGATGTCTGCGACCCCCTCTCCTGGTCCGACCTTGTTTTTTCTTTGTGTGTCCACATTGTTCCCTAAAAAAGGAGTAGATGCTGCAGAAGTAGTCGGTGTATTCCTTTTTCTCTTCCTTGGGTCTTTAAAGTTGGAATTCATGGTGTCAGACTGCCAAGTATAGACCGCATCCCTTTTGTAGTCATCGGAGTCACGGTTCCATTTGGATCTTTTGCCTTCCTCCAATTCGGTTTTGGCACGTGCCACATGAGCTAATACATTGTCGCTAAACAATGCATATTCCTCAGTGGACAACGATGTCCGTAATGTGAGGTCAATCTCAGCCGTATCAATGGCAATAGTAGATAATTCTTGTTGTAAATACTGAATATTTAACAGGATAAAATCCAGTGAATATCGATTAGATAACATTTCAAACTTTTTGCAGAATGATGCATTGTGTGAAAATAGATTAGGTCTCAAGTTAGACCTCATATCACGTGGAATTCTCTGCATTTTGAAATATTCACCAAGCGTGGTCATGTGTAGTCGTAGTGAAGCCGTCTTCTTAGACAGAAACTCAAACTTCTTTTTGAGCTCATGGATAGAGGGGGTGTTTAAAAAATCAGCATCTCCCCCAATGTCATGCAATATGCGATCGGTCTCCTCCTGGGAGTACATAGAGCCACATGGGAAATCAATGTCCGTCATAGTGAGATATCCACAAACAATACTCAGATGAAAAAAAATCCGTGCTCAGCCACACAAGCGGTATATAAAAAAGGAAAACAATGGCGGCACTGGAAGAAAGCACAAGGAGGGTGCTTTTTCTTGCTTGGTATAAGTGTTCCTTTATTCTTTATCTTGTGCATGTTCTCGCCGCTATATGTGAGGTTGTTATGTGAATATCGCGTCCACATTTCGGTCCATTGCTTGCGCTTTTCTCATTTGAGGCTTTTTACCATTTTCAAGATGGCCGATGCAGCCTTTCATCTCTATGCACATGCCCGGGCTACGTCATCTGAGGCAGTCACATCGTGCTCCTCACGCGACATGGCGCCTGCGCACTGGACCTACCTGAACGCCGCTATGGCGGTGTTTGACATGTATGGCATGGATGGCAACACTGGGTATGTTATCGCTCCTCCTCCCTTTGGCAGCATCGTTTTGTCCCTCCTATTTAATTTACACCTTATGCACCTGATAGGTATTGACCTTTTAATCTATTTTTATGCATTTCTTTGTGATTATGCATTCACTATATAAATGTATTTGATATATCATTGATTTGATATTATATTTTATACTGCTTTGTATTTTTTATATATCATTGATGCACTATTTGCACTTTATTGTTAATTGATTATATTGTGATGTCATAGGGGTTGGCCTATATATACCCCTCTTTGTATTGTGTTCATTGCTTGAGAAAGGCTCTTGTATGAGCTGAAACGTTGCCTTCACATGGGTGATTAAACATCACTGATTTTTATCCGGAGTGCTGTCCTTTTTCATCATATATATATATATATATATATATATATATATATATATATATATATATATATTGTGGGGATGTGCTTGTGGTAGGCTACGGTAGCGGTGGCAGTATTGAGGCAATCATAGACAGTCTTTGTGATACACTGTGACTTTATTCACACCAACGGCATAAAAGGCAATGTGCAGACCACACAGGTGCATATCCACATAGTGCATAGAACAAAAGTCCTTCCATAGAAAATAAACAGCAGGTTTGAGTCACCTTGTTTTGGACAGACCACAGCAGTTCTGCAGGCTTCTAGGCTATCTGCCTTTGTCTCCCTCAGGCCAGAGCCCCTTCGGCTTGTAGCACCACAGGTCCCAGGGCTATCCTTCAATGTGTGCTGCGCCCAGACTCTCCTTCATCAGCACTCACTCTGTCTCTGGAAATCTCCAGCACAGCAAGACACACCCCACCCCCATCATCAGCAGGCTGGGTTCTTTAAAGGCCCAGCTCCACCAAAAACCTGGGCTGGCCGTCGGGAACAGGCACCCCCCCACTCTTTACCTGATCCCAGTAAGAACCGGCCCGGACACGCTGCGCCAGCAGCATTCGCCGCTGTAACCGCAATGATCCGGTTCTTACTCCACCGAGGCCAGGACCTCTGGTGGCACGTATCGTCCGTCCATTATTATTCCGGGGACTCTCCTACATATCCCCCCCCCTTTGTTCACCCCTGAGGGCTTGAACATACTGTTCAAGCCTGAGGGGGTGAACACACGCACAGCAGTGTACCCGGGACAGGGCATCTGCGTTCCCCTGTAAGCGGCCGGCCCTGTGCTCAACAGTGAACTTAAAGTTCTGGAGGGACAAGAACCACCTGGTAACCCGAGCGCTCCCCTCCTTAGCCCGACTCATCCACTGGAGAGGGGAGTGGTCGGTCACCAGACGGAATCTTCTCCCCAGAAGGTAATATCTGAGAGACTCGAGTGCCCACTTGATGGCGAGGCACTCTCTCTCCACAATGCTATACCGGGTTTCTGCAGGGGTAAGCTTGCGGCTTAGAAAAACCACGGGGTGCTCTTCCCCGTTGAGCTCTTGGGAAAGCACAGCCCCTAGTCCTACTCCCGAGGCATCTGTTTGAACTACAAACTCCCGCTTGAAGTCGGGCGTCACCAGAACTGGGGACTCACATAGGGCCGACTTCAAACGGGAGAACGCCTCCTCCTCCTTCTCCCCCCAGCGAACCATCACCGACTTTCTACCCTTCAAGAGGCCGGTTAACGGGGCTGCCAAGGTGGCAAAATGGGGAATGAACCTCATGTAGTACCCAATCAGGCCCAAAAATGACCGTACTTGCTTGGACGTACGAGGCCTGGGCCAATTCCGCATTGCTTCAACTTTATTCACTTGGGGCCTAATGACTCCGCGTCCAATCACATACCCCAAATAGCGAGCTTCCTCTAGTCCCACCGAGCATTTTTTTGGGTTGGCAGTTAACCCCGCCTTCCTTAGAGAATCTATCACTGCCTGAAGTTTTGACAAATGACCCTCCCAGTCTGGGCTAAACACGACTATATCATCCAGATACGCGGAGGTATACTGGTGATGGGGCTTGAGGACGACATCCATCAGACGCTGGAACGTAGCCGGAGCGCCATGCAACCCAAAAGGCAACACCCTATACTGAAAAAGCCCCTCCGGGGTGACAAAGGCCGTCTTCTCCTTTGCCGCCTCCGTCAGAGGTACCTGCCAGTAGCCCTTCGTGAGATCTAGGATCGAAAAATACCGGGCTTTTCCCAGCCGCTCTATCAACTCGTCTACCCGAGGCATGGGATAGGCGTCAAATTTTGATACCTCATTCAATTTCCTAAAATCATTACAGAACCGTAATGAACCATCCGGTTTGGGAATAAGGACAATCGGGCTAGCCCACTCGCTCTTTGACTCTTCTATGACCCCTAGACGTAGCATCGATCTTACCTCCTGCGAAATGGCCTGTCGCCGAGCCTCCGGTACTCGGTATGGTCTTAGGCGGACTTTCACCCGGGGCTCGGTGACAATGTCATGCTCGATCAAGGTGGTACGTCCAGGAAGGTCAGAGAATACGTCCCTATTCCGACTAACAAATTCTTTCACCTCTTGTGCTTGTTTGGTCGACAGTCCGTCCCCTATCGTCACCCCAGCGGCGTTCTCCGGAACACCTGGTGACCCCGGGTCACTCCCTGACGTCCCGACAGAGGGCGGGCTGTCTGCAAACAAATTCTCTCTGTCTCTCCAAGGTTTTAGTAGATTCACATGATATACCTGTTCGGGCTTCCGCCTCCCTGGCTGGTATATCCTGTAATCAACTGGGCCCACCTTCTCCTTAACTTCATAGGGTCCTTGCCACCGGGCCAAGAATTTACTCTCGACCGTGGGCACGAGTACAAGAACTCGGTCCCCCGGGTGAAATGTCCTTACCCGGGCGGTTCGGTTATATACCCGACTCTGGGCCAGTTGTGCCGCTTCCATGTGCTCACGGACGATCGGCAACACGACCCCTATTCGGTCCTGCATTTTTCCTATGTGCTCTATCACACTTTTATGAGGCGTAGGCTGTTGCTCCCATGCTTCCTTAGCGATATCCAGTAGCCCACGGGGATGTCGCCCATATAACAACTCAAAGGGCGAGAACCCCGTGGACGCCTGGGGCACCTCCCGTACCGCAAACAAAACATAGGGCAACAGTAAGTCCCAATCCCTCCCGTCCTTAGCCACGACTCTTTTTAGCATGGACTTCAGGGTCTTATTAAACCGTTCTACTAACCCATCGGTTTGGGGATGGTAGACGGACGTGTGCAGGTGTTTAATATTTAATAGCTTACACAATTCCTTTGTTATTTTGGACATAAAGGGTGTCCCCTGGTCCGTCAGAATCTCCTTTGGTATCCCCACCCGGGCAAACATACTCATGAGCTCTTTAGCTATTACCTTGGCCGACGTATGGCGCAATGGGACCGCCTCCGGATAGCGAGTGGCATAGTCTAACACTACCAGGATGTGTTGGTGACCTCGGGCTGACTTAATAATGGGGCCTACCAGATCCATGGCGATCCTTTCGAAGGGCACCTCTATAATGGGCATAGGTACCAGTGGACTGCGATAGTGAGGTTGGGGGCTAGTCAGCTGACACACTGGACAGGACTGACAGAACCTCCGGACTTCCTCATATATCCCAGGCCAATAGAACCGTTGTAGAATTCGCTCCAGCGTTTTCTTAACCCCCAGATGACCACCCAACACATGCGCATGCGCTAAATCCAAGACCATTCGCCGGTAAGGCTGGGGCACCACCAGTTGTTCCACCACCTCCTGCCTCACCTTGTCTACCCTATATAACAGGTCCTGATTATAGGCCAGGTGAGGAAATACGGTATCGGCGCCGGGACGCTGGGCAACACCATTAACCACCGACACACCTTCTCTAGCCCGCAATAACGTCGAATCCTGGAGCTGTGCGGTCCCGAAGGTTTCTCGGGGTACCTCCAGATCCAGGATGGACGAACTTTCTACTGTCTCACCCGCCAATACTTCTAGGGGAAACCGGTCAGGGTTACACTCTACCTCCTCTACGGTGACCCCTACAGCTGGGGTCCCTGCCTCGGGGTCCTCGGGCTCGGGACCTGGACATTTTCCTTCCCCATAGGTAGGCAACCCGTTCCTCCACAAAGTCCAGAACAGGGGAAAGTCCCTCCCCAATATTGCGGCATAAGGGAGCCGTCTCCCCACCCCGACGACATGTGGTACCTCCTTTCCACACACTGCCAGGGTAACCTTAGTGGTGGGATACTCCCTGCGATCCCCATGTATACAGACAATGGTAAGGGTTCGCCTTTCTGGGAGTTTTTCCGTTACCAGCGACTCATGGACCAGAGTTACCAGGCTCCCAGAGTCCAGCAGGGCCTGCACGGAGTGTCCATTAACAACGACATCACACACCGGAGGGTTGTCCGCCGCCAGCAGGGGGTCAGCTATATACACCGGTTGGGCATAAAAAGAGGACCGGCGAGCGAACCCGCAGTCCATGGGTTCAGATGCCCTAGGGCAGTTGGATGCCACATGTCCCCAGTCCTGACAATGCCAACATCTGATCCTCGCAGCCTCCCTCCTCTCCAGGGTATTCCTCCCACGGACTGGAGATCCACTCCCCTCCTTATGTGGTGGGATCCCTTTTTCAGGATCCCGGGTCGGCAGCGGGGGCTGACGTGACTTCGGTAGTACCGCTGAGTCCCGCCCCAAATCTTGAGTGGCCATATACCTCTCCACCAGGCTCACCAGTTGTTCCAGGTTGCCTGGATCGCCTTGTCCCACCCAGCGCTGTATGGCTCTCGGGAGGGTACGCACGAACCTGTCGACCACGACCCTTTCAACCATCTGAGAAGGGCTCAATATCTCAGGCTGAAGCCATTTTTTTACTAGGTGAAGTAAGTCATAGGCTTGTGACCGGGCGGGTCGGGACTCGGCAAACACCCACTGATACACCCTGTGCGCTCGCACATAGGTGTTTACCCCCAACCTGGCCAACACCTCAGCTTTTAGCCTCTCATAGTCCTTGGCCTCATCGCAGCTGAGGTCAAAATAGGCCTTTTGTGCGTCCCCCACCAGAAAAGGCGCCACCACCTCGGCCCACTGCTCCAACGGCAGCCTCTCTTGCTCCGCGGTTCTTTCGAATACCATCAGGAATGCCTCTATATCATCTCCCGGACCCATTTTCCTCAGGGCGGATCGGACTTTGTCCCTGGCGGTAGACACAGTCGGGGTTGTCGCAGTTGAAACTCCTTGCAGGGATGTTCGCACCGACTCTTGCATGGCTACCAGCTGCTGCATTAGGAGAGTGTTTGTTTGCTGCTGTGCACACATAGCCTCCTCATGTCTTTTTTGCTGTAGCTCATTACTTTCCCTCTGAGCCTGCAATGCCTGTTGCTGCTGTACATTACTCTGAATCAGGTGCTTAATGGCCTCCTCCATCTTGTCAGGAACCATAAAACTTGCAGGCCTGATATATGACATGCAGTCCAACACAACTCTTGCCTCAGGCCTGCCTCACTGCAGGAATGCCCGCTCCAAGCCACCAATTGTGGGGATGTGCTCGTGGTAGGCTACGGTAGCGGCGGCAGTATTGAGGCAATCATAGACAGTCTTTGTGATACACTGTGACTTTATTCACACCAACGGCATAACAGGCAATGTGCAGACCACACAGGTGCATATCCACATAGTGCATAGAACAAAAGTCCTTCCATAGAAAATAAACAGCAGGTTTGAGTCACCTTGTTTTGGACAGACCACAGCAGTTCTGCAGGCTTCTAGGCTATCTGCCTTTGTCTCCCTCAGGCCAGAGCCCCTTCGGCTTGTAGCACCACAGGTCCCAGGGCTATCCTTCAATGTGTGCTGCGCCCAGACTCTCCTTCATCAGCACTCACTCTGTCTCTGGAAATCTCCAGCTCAGCAAGACACACCCCACCCCCATCATCAGCAGGCTGGGTTCTTTAAAGGCCCAGCTCCACCAAAAACCTGGGCTGGCCGTCGGGAACAGGCACCCCCCCACTCTTTACCTGATCCCAGTAAGAACCGGCCCGGACACGCTGCGCCAGCAGCATTCGCCGCTATAACCGCAATGATCCGGTTCTTACTCCACCGAGGCCAGGACCTCTGGTGGCACGTATCGTCCGTCCATTATTATTCCGGGGACTCTCCTACAATATATATATATATATATATATATATATAGATAGATAGATAAAACTAACTACACGAAAAAATATATATATGTGCACAGTAAACTGAGCAGACCGGTCAGAATAATGGATGTTTCTAATCAGCGCTCAGCAGGTGCAGTATGCACACACACAGATATTATGTGCGTGCAAAAATCTACACTAAGGCCTCTTTCACACGACCGGTTTATTTCCTGTTTACGGGCCGTTTTTTGCGGTCCAAATACAGAGCCATTCATTTCAGTGGTTCCGCAAAAAAAACAGAATGTTCTTGGTATGCATTCCGTTTCCGTATTTACGTTTTTCCGTTCCGTTGAAAGATAGAACATGTCCTTTTATTGCCCGCAAATCACGTTCCGTGGCTCCATTCAAGTCAATGAGTCCTCAAAAAAAGGAACACACGGAAATGCATCCGTATGTCTTCCGTATC